>NC_066364.1:52355140-53016807 GCF_013377495.2 Cygnus atratus | reverse complement strand
CAGAAAGTAGAAAAATGCCTGGAAGATGGTATTCGCCTTCCCATGTTGGACACAAAACAGCTTCAGAGTGAGAATGAATGTCTCAAAGAAAAGAATGAGAAAGCCAGTAAGGTTAGTTTGCAAATTATCTTTTTGTGTCATCTTTAACCCTGCATTCTTTATTTATTTTTTTTTAACTTCAGAAATCAGTATCTCACTAAAGAATTATACATCTGTAGATAAAACAGTTTTCTCTTCAATACCTCTCTTTCTGTTTGAGGGAAGTATTTTGCATTTGTTTCCAGTTGTGTGAGAGTTAGCTATTTCTTATCATTTATGTTTTCAAAGATTCTGTGTAAAATCTATGGCTATCACCCATAAGTTGATTTTTAAAAAAAATGAGCAGAAGAGATTCAAGCCTTTTAAATTACTCAATTTTATATTCTAGGTTATTGACAATCAACAAAAACAGATAGCTGGACTGATTTTAGACATGCAGGTAAGGAAGAGTGTATATTCTGTTATTTATTCTGTCCATTTTTAGTTCATAAAGATGACATTATTAAAATTAAAATTTGTTCTTTTATCGTCCATAATAGGAGGCAAAGACAGAAATGCCAAGAATGTAGTCTTATGGTCTGTAGCTGACCTGCATTCTCTTGCAGCCTTACAGTGTATTCATTATGGAAGTTTCTATGGTTTAACACTTTGCAGGTATTTGCTGTAAAGTAGAGAACTGTTCCTGTATAGCACCTTTATTCAGCTGGCTTAGTAGATGTCATATCAGAACTGCCTGTTGCAAGTCTTGAGATCTGCCTTTGTAACACTGAAGCCTCCCCTCAAACTTTGGGGTTCAGATGCTAATTTGAAGTATAAAAAGTGACATTGGTTAGGAGCTTCACTGCTGAGATCCTTAGCAAGGCAGGTGCCTTTCTAAACCATACCGCTTCACGTTTCGCGGAGCTGAAGCACGTCCCTCTTCAAATGGTTTCTAACATGTCACTCAGTTGGGTATCTTAATTTTCTTGGTGGATCTTGGGCACCCAGCTTACAGCCAAAGGTCTTTCAAGACAGCGGAGGTTACCAGGAGTCAGTTGCAGCACTGTGGATCAGATTAACACATCAGGCTCTTGATCCTTGAAAGGTACTTAGTGACCAGTGTTTGTTATGGAGAAAAGGAAACATTATACAGGTTATAAGGAAGAAGGTGTGACTTGCTCTAGAAAAAAAATGGGAAAAAAAAAATCTGTTTTCATTAAAATTTTAAGCCGATTTCAATAAATTCTAGTTTCTGTGTTCTTCTTCCAGTTTGGCATTTGTCTCCACATTTCTTCTTTCCGTGCCCTGCAGCAAAAATGAAGTAACAAGGTTTTCCCTTGAGGATAAAGAGGGTACTTCTGCTTTGGCTCAGTGTACTTTATGCTTGGAGAACAACAAAATGGTAGTAAACAATCAGCTGAATGCTTGCTTCTTCTGAAGTGGAGCTTCTCTGTGGAGCTAGAGTCCAAATAACAAAGATACAAAACTGCTTGTGTAATGCTTGGTAGGAGAGTATGTTTTCTTACTTGCGCTTTGCACGCTGGAGCCAGGTTTGCTGATTTTTAGCTATTGAGAGTAAATTGTCTTCCCCTATGAAATTGCTCCCTTTTTGAACTATGCAGATGAAAAAGCAGGCCTGGTGCCTGTTGACAACCATATTTTTGCTTAATTAAACTAAAGTGCTTAAAACAGACTGTGAACGGAAGAGTGTTCTGTTCTCCAGGACCTTCTCGTACCTTTCCCATTTTGAGGTATTCTGTATTATGGTCAGAAAATAAGATTTGAAAGTGGTGTTAGCCCTGAAGTTACATGTAGACTACAGTAGTTTCATTGTATCCTTGATCCTCCTTGCCTTCCTCATTTGTTCCCTGGGAAATGTTGAAAACTAGCTCATGAGAAATTGAAATCTCTTATCAGCAGGGAGACATCATTTATCTTCAGCTGAGATCTTACTTTACTGCCTGTCTTCTGCCTCATTGTAAGGCTATGCTTGAGAACGTGTTTCAGTTCATTGTTATTAACTTGCAATCTAAAACCAAGGAACTTCTGCTTCAGACAAGAGTGTATCGAGCAGTACTAGTTTCTATTTGCTCATAATCATGACCGAGTGATTTTGTTCTTCCTTGTGTGGTTTGGCTTGGTTGATTTGTTCTCCTGAGTGTGAAGGCTTAAAATTGTTGTTGGTCTTGACAAGATGTCATGCTGAATATAAAGCGCGTCTTCCAAAAGGCAAAAATTACAGATGAGAGTGGCTTTTTAAAACAACAACAACAACAACAAAAGCTTACTTACATGATTAATTTGGATATTGCAAAAATAGAATTTTTTTACAAAACAGATAGAAGTCAGCTTGTATGGTGCGTGTGTTACTCAAAATACATCTGCCAATCCTGTCAGTCATAATAACCCAAACTATGCCAGGGCTGGGAATAATGCCATCAAATTGTAACTTTGGAAAGCCAAAGGGAAAAGTAAGGATGAACTACAGAGGACTCAGAGCGCTATGGGCTTTAACAAACTGGTAAGCATATGTGCTTTTTCCGAGCTTTAAGATTAGGGTAGCACTGAGTGATAGCTAATAGGAATGCCTCAGAAGTAAACACTGATTTCCACTTTTAATAGCTCCTGTTAAATGGTGCAACTGATGAGCTGAGCATGTGCACGTTATATGGAATATTCTGGAAGCTGTTTTTAGAGCGGCTTGAATAGCTGTGCAAGGTTAGTGACGGATGAAGCTCTGAAAATACTCTGGGGAAGGTAATATTTCTGCGCACGCCTTCCCCACCATGTACCCACCCTAAGGAAGGCTGCATGGTCGAACCTTTCATGTCTGTCGTTGACACAGATGTGAAACGTGTAAATGGTACTACTAATGCGTGTATCATAGCTGGCTCAGGGTGTTCCTGAACTTGCTCGTGGAATAGAAATGCATCAAAGACTATTAAATGTCAAGATACTCAGAAGCTGGGGGGGTGGGTTATTTGGGGAGCCTGCCATTACCGTGTTGTCCCGTTCTCCTCCTTGTCCCTAAGCATCTTCTATTCGGCTGCTGTCACAGACAGAGCTAGATGGTCCTTCAGTCTGACAGAATATGGCCATTTTTTCCAGTAGGCAGTGTTTAAAACAGATGAAAGAAGACTGTTCAAAACCACTGCAGGTTACACTCATCTTCAAGCACAGCAAAGGAAATACATCAAGCAGAGCTATTTCCTGCTCTCTCCCGGCCCAGAGTGTTTCCTTCAATGTGGAGCAGGGACCTTTTTCTTCCTCCCCTTCCTCTGCAGCATGAAGCTGCACTTTCTAGCAGAGCTTATCTTTAGGATGCACACTATTTCAGCACTTCCTTGCTAGGGGCATGGTGTGGGTGAACAGAGGCACATCTAATGTGTGAAAATGCTTTAAAAACAAGTAGTCATTTCTGGGTACAGCCTAATGATTCTTATTACTTAGTTGAAAATAAAGTTGTTTTTTTTAGTCCACATGAAACGTGTAAATTTTAGCACCGTTGTTTTGCATTTTTGAAAAAGGTATGACAAAGTACCGGCTTTTACTCGTTGCTTGTGCAGCGTTGAGCTGAATGTGCTAGGAAACCTCGTCAGGACCGCATACCCCTCCCTGCTGGCCCTGCCTTGCTCCTCACTGCTCCATGCCTCCTTGTCAGCAGCGTTCTTACAGCTGGCAGGTCAAGTAAATGGCTTCTCCTCCACTCTGCGGTATAGGGCAGGTCTACATATAGAGATGGTCTCCTATGTGTTACAATCCATGGGATCAGTTCCGTTGAAATTTCCATTCTGCATACCGTTTAGGAGTAGTTCGTGGAAGGGTAAGTTTGGCTTTCTTCCCAAAGCTTAATCGCCTTACTGAGACCCCAAAACCAACACAGTTAGACACAAGTTGCTGTGTTTTTTCAAGTGGGGAGCTTCATTTCTTTTCTATCTTTGAATAAAGTTACAGAGTCATAGGGCAGCAATATGAACTTATCTTCTACTGAAGAGTGACTTTGATCTTCCTGTAGCGTTTTATTTAAGCCACCACGTAGAATTCCATTTAAGAGATTTCTCTGCTTTGGAAGAATTCTTTAGAATTTTAACTACAGAACTTCAAGAGAAAACATTCTTCTCAGGCAGTGTCATTCTGTAAGTTGAGATCCATTGGTTCATGAAACGTTCCTTCTCCTCCTCCCATCACGGTCTCTGGTTCCACTCTGTGGAAGGTTACAATCAAAACGGTGCCAAAGCATGCACTGTTGTCACTAGTGCTCCAGCTGTATTTTGAGCATGATGGGATTGGATTTACATCTTATAATTGAACTCGGGCAACAGGTTTTACATATTAATGTGCTGAGCTAGGGGTGGGGAACACACTTTATATGCTCTGTGGTAGCACAGCATCAGATCTGTGAGTAACGCCATCAACGACAAAAGAGGATTTTTCCTTGTGCAAGCTGAAAAGATCTCTTTGTTCTAAAGCATCAGGAGTTTATGTAATTAGTATACATTGCTATTAGTATTCAGGTAAAGTGGTTGGAATATTCCCTTTTCTGAATTTTGCCAGATGACTTTGAAAGACATACCTACAGATCTGAAAGCCAGGTAGTGGAGTGAACATGTGTGCTTTTGACATCTAAGATAGCTGTGATCGTGCTGAATTCATCCGAAAAAAAAAAAATCTACTTTAGAAATATCTCCTGATGCATCAGTTTCAGCTCTGTAGGTGAAAACTGGGGAACTGACAGCAGCCGATTCCTTGTGCGGGGGTTGTTGGCTTACTGCTGCTTGTGACTCATCTGGAAATCAAACCTGGAAAGTTCCAATTCTTAAGTACAGCACCATCCTAGAAACTTTTTTCTGATATTGCTGAGAATAATAACTATTGTATCCATTGAAAGTGACACTATAAACTACAAAAAAGTTACTTTTTGCCTGCAGTTGTTGTTACTTCAGCACCTAAAATTGTATTGTGCTTTTCTGATTTATCCTGTGTATGACTGATTTTAAAGAGGTTGGTACTCCGTATCAACTATCAAAGCCTTTTTTCTCAGCTATATAGCAGATTCAAGAGGTAAATCCAGTGTTCTGAAAGGTTGTAGGAACTCCTGCCATGGTTTTCCTGGAAAATAGAGGCCAAAAAGAGTCTTAAAGTAACTTGACAAGTACACAAATGAAGTTTAGTTGTCATTAATCTGCTGCTTATTTCAAGTGAAATAATTTGGATAGAAAAAACAAGATTACATGGTTATTTTAGACTTCATGAATCCCATGTCGGAGTGATATTTTGCATACATACAGTCTTTGTGTTTATAAACAGGTACTGCTTATCTAAAGGGTTTCACTGATATTCAGAACAACTACGCTAATATCCAGAGAGCCTTGGGGTCCAGTTGAACATCATGAGGTGGAACCTGGTAGAAAATTAAAAAACCAAAGGTGTAATCCAAAAGCAATGAGTAACAAACATACAGAATTACTGAGGACACGCTTTTTTGTCAGTGCTAACCTGCAGTATGAAAATGTAAAATCATTACTTGTGCTTTCATTCAATTTAGTCTATGCAAGAGAAGCTTTTGCAAGAAAAGCGGACGGTTCAGAAGATGGCAAATGAGCTTGAAGAAAAAGAAAGGAATATAGAGCAGTTAAATAAAACTTTCTCTGAAGTAAGTAAAAACTCTAAAAACCCAATCCATGACTACACCCACTAAGAACAAAGTTAGGAAACCATTATGATACCATGTGGTAGGGCTTTATGAGCTTAATACATACTTAGATGCTGTGCTGAAATATGATAGATGCCATCCCTACCTCAAGAAGTGAAAGTTTTAAGGGTGAAGGCCACTGAGCAATGGTAACATGAAAGAGAGAACTGTGTAGAAGCTGTCTATCTACCGTTCTTTGAAGGGGTACAAAGCTGTTCTTCTGTGTACGGAACTAACTGGTTTTAGTTAATATTGTTTGTGGTTTGAAACAGGAAACTTTCTGCTACTCTGCATGCTGCAGACTAATTTGCCCCTTTTTTTCCTCTCAACTTTTCGCAAAGAACCAAAGACTGATGGAAGAGAATGCCTCTCTGAAGGAGCAGATACGGCAGGTGGAGCAGTCCCGGCAGCCAGTATCTGAGAAGATGCCTGTAGCAGACCAGTTGTTCAAGGAGATGTCCCATTGCTTGTTTGACTTGAAAGCTCTGTGCAGTATTCTCACCCAGAGAGCTCAGGGCAAGGAGCCTAACCTTTCCTTACTGCTGGGAATCAGATGTAAGTGATCTCATTCCAGTGCTTATTAGTGGTTTGGACATAGAAGAGTAACAATCTTTGGGGGGAGGAGGTGGGTGTTTGTGCGTGTAAGTCTGAGTGCCTGGCAACTCTATCGTCTGAAATGCTAATTGCACATCCTGTCTTCTGTACCTCCTGAGCTGTTAACCAGGAGATGGAAAGCACATCCTAAAGCCTGTCAGGCAAACCTCCAGTGCAGTGAGTTTGTGCTGGGTTTTCCCTCTTAACAAGATTAATAATTTATTTATTTATTTGCACTTGAATATATCATATACAGTTGCTTTCTGAGTGTTATTTAGAATAGACCAGTTGCTGAACTGGGCCTTCACCAAGGGAGAGATGTAGAAGTACAGCATCCTGTACACACCACATAGATTCATCTGCACTGGAAATCTCTGAAATGCTGGGCAGTGCAGCATATACCAAGTCGCCAAGTCCATGAGACCATCATCAGCCAGCAGGGTGAATAGTACAACATATCTGTAGTACCACCTTGTAATCTTGCCTGGCCTCATTTCCCAAGCCCTCCTACCCCTCTTTTCTGAGTGTCTAGGTAAACTTCCAAAGTCTCTAGAAAATGGTTTTCTTTTCATTTATTTATTTATTTATTTATTTATTTTTGCTGTTGTTGAGAGCCATTAGACTTTACCAAGCCTAGATCTTGGTGCAATCAGAAAAGCATGTCTTTGCAGGGGTGGGCTCTCAACTGTCTTCAAGTTCACACGGTACCTCATTTTGTTGCCTTACATCGTAGTGAAGCATGATTTGTCTTGAGTTAATTAAAGTGACTTCCCCTTTATTTCAAGAGGGGCTGACCAGTTTAAGTATTCAGAGCACAGTTGTAAGAGCTTTAACCTTGGGTTTTGCTTTTCACAGCACTGAGCTGTTCAGCTGAAGAGAACGAAAATTACCACAGCACAGAGACTCTTTCGAAGAAGCTCTCAGACGTTTGTCAGTTACGAAAGGATATCGATGAATTAAGAACTATAATGTCAGACCGTTATGCTCAGGACATGGGGGACAATTGTATTACTCAATGACAACATTTCATCTGGTAGCAAATGACTTATTAAATGCTGCTGTGTCACAGGTCTTTGCATTTCTATTAAGGAGCCATATTGGAAGATTGCAAATAGCGCTGCACATGCATCTCTGTGAGGATCGTGCGTATTTAATCTCGGGAGTCGGGTGAGGAGGGGAGAGTCATGGTTGAAGTAGAGTGGTACAAACTACAAGAAATCTTTTCTCCAAACTACTGAATGTAGGAACAAGCTGTGAAGAATGTTTCAGTTGGACTGTTTCTTCCATTAGGACTCATTTTATTGCTTCAACTAGTTTCTGGAATCAGAGCATCAGAACAGCCATACTGCTGCTGCTCTCAGTCCTTCCCTCCTTCAAGGGTTTGAATGGTATTGCCTGTATTCTGAAATCAGTGCAGACGGTCAGGGGACACCTGTAGCTGTATGTGGTGAAAGACAGGGGTTCTGCAACTTCGTTTCACTGCAGGAATTGCAATCAGAACAGTCTTAGAATGCTACAAGCATTAGCCGCTCTTTAAGTTGCCTAAAGAATTTGATACAGGAAATACATTGGTTTTAGTAATGTATGTCTGGCTTGTTTTCCAAACGGTGGAAGAAAATCAAGTTTCAACTCCTCTACGCACCTGAAGTCCATAAAATTTACCACTATCAAATTGTTTTAAGCACTGTCACGTTACTTTGAGAAGTTTCAATGACATGAAGTCTGTAACAAACCCAAGAAGCTGGGAGGCAGGAAACTGCAGTATATAGTATGTGGCTGTCTGAAAAAAAAAGAATAGACTGTATTGTGTTCATACCACACTTACCTTTTTGTTCTGTCATCTCCATTTTAAAATGTGGCTGGTCTGTATCTGTGTCCCTAAAGACCTCTGACAAGGTTGTGAACAACTTCAACCATTTTCTGCTGCAGCTACAAAATGAGTGTTTGGCACTTGTCAAAGTCAGGGCTCAAAACAGAGTATTTCCCTTTACCAGTATTAAATTCTGTGTTATCTGAGGGCTGCAAAATTTTCCACGTTGTTTGGTAATTCTTGGTTTCTCCCTTTCCGTAGGAAGAGATTACACGTTAAAAAGAAAAAAAAAAAAAAAAGATCATGTTGCATAGTTTGTTCAGTGAGTGTCACTTGGCAGTGCTATTTCACTGCTGTGGTGGGACAGATGAAATATTAACACTTCCAATTTCCTGGAACATTACTGAAATATAGCCGAACAGTTGTGCATGATGTAAAATACTATTCAGCTGAAGGAAGCAAGAACTCATAAGGAGCAAAACCACTCTCAGATCACATTATTTAAAAAATAGATGAGCATCAGTCATAGTTGTGATATTAAAAGAAAGTTTCAAGTGACTACGGCACAGGTCACGGTGTGCTGACCTGTAGTGTGGATAACAGCAGAAATTGCTTAGAAAACATGGCGGTTAGAGCAACATTTTTATAGCAAAAGGGTCAATATCTTCAGTTTTCTGATGATATCTATGTTAACAGAAAAAAATGGTTACAGCAACATAGACTGCAGTTAACTAAGTTTAACTTGGTGATGTTTTGCTTTCTGTTCATTGTTACACAGTTAATGTTTTTATAATTTAGTGATTTCCTTTTTTTTTTTTTTTTTTAACTATATGGACTTATTTATTTGATGTTTTTTTCTCTATCATGAACCTACCGTGAACTAATCTGTGAAAAATAGCGTTCAATTTGTATTATTGCTATGTGGCATTTTCAGATAGATTGCTCTGACTGGTCCAGCTCCTGTCAGCACTGAAATGTTGTCTAGATGAAATCTCCAGTGAAATTGCATAGTGTCTTTTACTGTCAGGTAAGAAAAAAGAAAGGAGGCAATTTTATTTTGTATTTCTGTACGCTGCTCTTTCCATAGTTTTGAAGGTGTACTTTTATAGTAGTGCAGAACTGAAAACAAGGAGCTTTGCACGAATAGGCTTGCCCAGTTACCCGTGCCTCTGACAGTATGGGCTTCTGTGACAGGGGCCTCCTCGGCTTAATTCCTTTCACATAGTTCATTGGTTTGGGCCCTGCAGTGAAGGAGTAGTCCGCAGTCTATGGCTGCTCTCTGGTATCAGAAATTCAGTAACAGGATTTCAGATAATAAACTAGAAGTATCAGGGAGAGACTAAATACCTAAGTAGCACGTTATTATTTCCTTAGATGGAAATGTACCTGCAAAAATTACCACGCAATGCATTTTTCTGAATTTCGTGCAAATAAGAAACAAGTTCAGTAGGGCAATTAGAAACAGGAGGTTTTTTGAGTCACTGTGTCCTATTAAGCTGGTCACTTGACTGGTGTGGCTCCACTGTCCCCGCTGTTAAATGGTGATACTGTACAGCAGATTCGAGATCAGTAAGTTAATATTTCCAAAGCACTTCACTTCAGGAGCTTTTCTGCTCTGTAAGTATTAGTTGAAAGTCCCTCAGGAAGGAGGTCCCATTTTATTTGTAATACTTGGATTGCAATGCTGTAATCTTGCATTTTAATATGTTTTTAGGGAAGCTGTAATATTTATGTTAACTGTAAAGCACTTGATATAAAACAAACAAACAACAACAACATCACAACTGAGTTTACCTGTCTCAGTCAGATTAAAGTAGGGAGGTAAATGATGGATGTTTGAGCCAAAGATGCAGGCTACCGACTGAATATCTAGAGTGATACAGTATTTTGCTTTGATTTCTTAAAATTTGGCCTGTTGTAGTAGTAGCAATTACTATATATGCATCAGTTTACAGATGCCTCTAAATGGAATAAGCTTTGTCTAAGATATGCATGACAGTTTAATTGGTTAAAATGTAGTGTGTGTGGTCTCATTCAGCATATTTAATGCGCAGTTGATTAATGAATGTTAACATTGGAATCGCTTAGATTTAGTCATGACAACTTTTTGCTGTAGCTGGTAGACAATCTCAAGGGCTGAAAAATAACTGCTAATGAATGAATACTGTACCGGTCTGTCTGTTAGCAGATTTGTACAGTGGCTTTTTTGTATAGTTTCAGATGGAATTTATACAGTCCTTTTAGAAGATATTTACAGTAACTACTGTATTCAAGAATGTATTTTGAAAAAGACTTGGAAAGTCTTGGGGCAAGCTATAGATGATGCTATGTATTTACTATATAGAAGTAATGCAGCTCGGTTGTGTAAACGTGATTTAGGTTCCTAGCCTCAGCTGTGTAGCTTTATAGTGCGATAGTTCTGTGAAGTTGCTGAGATTGCTGTCACCACCCACTCAGACTTCAACATTTGAGACTGCCAGTGGCTCTGAAATAATGGCAAGAGCTGAAGTTTTGTCCTTTTCACTTCAAAAGGGTTCTTCCCTTCCTTTGCCCTCACTACCTGCCTGTTGTTGCAGATATTTTTCTTGCAGGGTAAGAGCACAAGGAAGGAAAGAAAGAAATCCTTCCTCCACAGCCCGTTGCCCTAGCACTGGTAGCAGTGGCCCGCTGCAGTCTGTCAGCACGGGCTGAGTTTTTGTCCCTGTTGCTGCTGGTTACATAGGTGGGGTTGCAGGTGGAGTTGGGCTCTTCCTGCTGGTGTAACGAGTCCTGTCAGGAGTGGGGAAAGATCTTCAGAATTAATCTGCATTCGTAGGCTGCAAACAAGTCAGTGGTTAGTACCGAAAGGGATGATTTTATTCCAGTAGCTCATTAGCAATATTAAATCCACAGCTGCATACCTTTGTGCCTTTTTTGCCTGATGTAAGTGTATATTCCCTTTGAACTTTAGATAACTCGTTAGAATGCTGATGACTGCACCTTGTTTTCCTCTTACCTGCCTATGTTTTGGTTCTAGACTTTTGTAGTAAGAACTCTTGCATAATACCTAGAAGCGTAAGTACTCGAAATAGGTACTCGGTGTACACTTTGAGTGTTAGGCTGGTTGTAGTATGCAGCTTTCTTGAATATGAAGTGTGAGCAGGAAACTCAAACCATAATGTGTTTATTTTGTATATATTAATTACAGTCTATCATTAGTTCAATGGGGAGGAGTGTCTGGAGCTATCTTTTAAAAGCACAGCTGACATATGTACTGGATCAGTCTCTGCAGACTGGTAGTCTTGTAAATTGGGTTCAATTTTTGAACCGCTCCGAATACCTCATATGTAAATAGAGTTGTCATGACTTAATCCAAATGTGTTCATTGTAAAAAGTAAAGGAGCCACTGGCTGGCTCAGCTTTAGGCTTGTTGTTCTTGCCTCTTTTTGTAATTTTTTTTAAAGTAGGGTTTACAGCTAGAATTTTGAATGCCAAAGTTCTATTTATTAAATAATAATAAAAGTTTTCATTGTTAATGACTGGTATTTTTCCACTGGAATTTGTTTGTTGATGTTTGGGATTTGTATCCACAGAGCAAAAATAAATTTTGTTACAAAATTGATTTCTTCATTACTGTCATTTGTCCAGTATGTGGCATAAAGTGGAAGGGACCAAAGCTGGACTGATGGCCAGAGGCAAGGAACGAATCATTCAAGATCTTCCCAACACCCACCCAGCATTCCTCCAGTGATCTGTTTTTCTGCCTCATTATCAGCTGGCCAGGCTCTCTTCCTGGCATTAGTTCTTGTTTTAAAACCAGGGCATTGGCAGCAAAAATACTACTTCAGTGTGTAAGGAAAGGATTTTAGAGCAGAGTTGCTTGTAAAGTCCCTGCTGCTTTTCTAGGAATTGCTGCTGCTGTTCTGTTTCAGATGCTAACTGGAGAGGCTATAGGTAGGACTTTTTAAAAGACTGAGTCGGCACAGAATGGTAGGAAGAGGTGTTATGATAATTAGTTTGAGCTGCTGAAAGATTCATCAACTTTGGAACAAGTGGTTGTCTGTCCCAAAGCTGGTCGCTCAGGGCAAAAAGTTATATATATATATATATATATACACATATACATACATATACATACATATATATATATAGGATGGTGAAGCAACAGTGTGTCTGGTACCAAGGGGAAAACCAGGGATCAGAAAGGGCATGTGTTTTTAATTATTATTTTTCAATTAGCATGAATGAATGACTGGTCGTACTGAAAAGCAGTTAAGGTAAACGGAGATCCTTTCTGCCTGAAGCACCACAGGTCACCGTAGCCCAAGGTAACCAGGCGATGTCGACTCCCCTTCAATGTCAAGTTAGTACGGCCTGAGGAAAGTGGAAAGTTACAATTTTAGAAAATCTTAGGAGGACTCTTTCCAAGTGTTGAGGAAAGTGTGGTTACCCAAAAACGGCTTCTTTTCAGGCTGCTCCCAGTGAGAAATCTAAGAGCCCATTAGCAGTGCCGATTGCTGGATGATCTCTGTGCCTTGACTCGTCTTCTCTCATCCCCCAGCGCACGGCACTGTGCAGAGCGCCGGAGCTGAGGATCTCTGCTCTTCTCTTCAAAGGTGCTGGGAAATTCATTTTAATTAGCTAATGCATTATATATGGTACAGCTCACTTGCTTTTCTCAGACCTTGTGACTGAATGTTGAATGATGTGCTTCTCATTCAATTAACCCCCCCTCTGCCCTGTATAAATGTATGTAAAGGGCTGCACAGGTGCCAACTTTCCGTAAGATTTCTGAGGGTGACCTTTTGTGAACTGTTCGAAGTCAGGTTTAGGTTTCAAAGTATCATGATTAAAGCACTGCTAACAATAGTAGTGGTAGAAAATGTTCTGTTGCCTTTACACCGCAAACAAAATACAAGTCCAAATGTGGTTAGAAATAAAACTTCAGACAATAGCGCTGCAGATAACGCTCCAGCCTCTTGAATGAGGACAACTTGCAGCAGCTAAATCTGCAGTGGATCACCTGCTGGATGTAAATTAAACAATTCTGCAGGACTTGCTAACAACCCTGGGTCATTTGTTTTGTAAATGAATGGGTTCGGTGTACTTGGAGAACTTCCAAGTGGTGAGGGAAAACGTGCACGATGAACTATGATACTTAATTACGTTATAGTATATGCATATTTCTCTTCCTCTCCGTGAGTTACTCCCCCTTTGGGGGGTGCTGCTGCTGTTTTTCTGTCTTGTCTTGATGTTTCAGGTCCTGATTTCATGGAGGTAAAGCCACACTTCAAGCCGTGGAGTTACAGCCTACTCAGCTTGTAGGGAACCCGATAGGTTCAGCTAATGCTTCTCGGCTCTTTCATGAACAGTTTGGCAGCTACGCCGAAGAATGCAGCCCGTGTATATTAATAGACCAGAAAACTGATTTACTGGTCTGTGTACCTGTGAAAGCATTTGCCTAGAAGAAGGAGAAAAGAAACCTTTGTCAAGTTCTAGTCTGGAGTGAATTGTAATGCGAAGGGTTCTGGTAAGAGGGTTTTCTGACTGAAGTTTTCCCCTGAAGGGGGAACCGAGTAGAATTTAATATCATCAAAGCTCATCTCCCTTACATTACCAGCTGAGAACACAGCAGCACCAGAGTGCCAGATGTCCAAAACCCCTCCCTGGCCACTCTTGTTGCGCTGAGCTTAGTGGTGCCCCCAGGTACCAGGCCGGGAAGCTGGTTCAGCCCTGCTGCTGTCAGCCGCTGTGACAGAGGGGACCCTGCCCTGCTGTGGGTCCACCTCCTGTCACCCCAAAAAGTCCTTTCTGGCAAGGTCTGGCTTACTGGGGATTGTGTTTGCCTGGGACTTGAGTCCAGCAGCAAATTGCTTCAGTCAGGGAACCTAAACTTTACTCCACGTAGGTTAGCATGCAGAGAGGCGGCGTAAGAAGCCGGATTAGCCTTCTAGCTGTCCCCAGGACTGCCATACTGAGGCAGGAGAGAAAAATAGTTCAAAATATTTTGGAAAGTGAAGAAGCAAAGGTAAGGAAAACAGGACCCAGACCCCAGCTTCCTCCTGCCACTGACATTTCCTCTGATGAGACGAGATGTCTTTATATTTATAAGTTGTAATGATTTACTATTAGCAAAAACAAACAAACAACTTTAATCACCACATTTGAACAGGTTAAAACATTTTTTCCCCAGCCTATAGTATTGATTCTCTGACAACAAATTAATTGCTGTTCTTCTTTTATGATGCCTGTATTGTGGAGAAGGCACATTGCAGAAACCAATTTGGCTGGGATCTTGAAGCTAATGCGGTAATTTGCGCAATGACTCATTGTGCTCTCTATAATCATACCCACCTTCATTCATTTTCTGCATTATTTTACAGGACTCTGCAGTCACTTGCAGACAGGTTTGAATTTGCTGTTGTGTTTCTGACCTCGGCGGTCGGGCGCTGCCTGCCTGGGTTTGGGGCTGGGGGGACAGGCAGGAAACTCCCCGCTGTGAACAGGGTGAGCTGTGCCCCGGAGCCAAGCAGCGAGCCTTTCTGGAGGCAACGCGGATGACGGGACTCAGTGGACTTCTAACCTTTCTAACCTTCTGCTATTTCTGATCTTGCCCACCTCTAGGGAGCACATTGCTGTTGGGAGAGAGAAGAAAGGTCGCAGCTCAGAGCGAGCTGGCGCAGGTTCACAGCTCCCCTGCAGGGAGCGGGGCCGCACGAGGCAGCGCCGGGAGGTGCTGAGTGATGGTGCCGTCAGCCCAAGATGAGCTTTATTGCAGGAGCCCGTGACAACCAGGTCATCAGTTACGTTACCTCCTCCTGCCTTAGTGCCCGTGAGATGGTGAAGATAAGTAATAGGATATTTTTAGTTTAAATTATGGCTCCAGCGTTTTAATTAAAAGCCGATTATAATCAATCTATTTCTAACACCCTTTCCCCCCACTTGCAGACATAAAAATTAATTACCGCCATAACGAGCCAGTGAGTGACGATGCCCTGTTCTGGCCTGTGACAGCTTCAGAGCCCAGGTCTGTGGCTGCCCAGGTGGCTCCGAGCACGGATCCTGCCATCTCAGCAAAGCGAGGGCCTGCTCGGACCCCGCTATCTCAGAAATGTCCACTTGTGTCTTGAGGGGGAAGGAGCTGGATGTGCTCAGATTTTCCCCGATGTAAAAAGAAAATTGTTTTCTCAAACTGCTGTCATTTTCAAGAGTGTCCCAACCCTTCCCCAAAGCGCTGCTGCAGCAGCTCTGAAGGTCATCACACAAACTGCCCCAAATGGCTGCAAGAACAGCTCTGGCATCCCACACTGTGTTAAACTGTGTGCAGCCTGACTTCAAAATTTATTGAGAATGTAAGAATAAATACAAAACTGATCCTTTAAAAAAAAAGAAAAGCCCAAGTCATTGGCTAAACATTGCCTTGACCTTCAGAGGGCTCATCACTGATCCCAGCCTGCATAAACAGGAGATTTGGCCCTGGAAATACCTCATTTGGGAATTAAACTTTTTCCAGCAACTCTGTACTCGGAAGCAGAAATGCTTCCTCTGCCAAAGAGAAATCAGCAATTTTAACAGAGGGCTTTTCTTAATTGTCAGGAAAAAAAGGATGCTGCTGTTATTTCATGCTGGAAAGGCATAAATTCATTGAATCGTTCAGGTTGGAAAAGCCTTCCAAGATCATCTGGTCCAAGCATCCCCCTACCACCAATGTCACCCACTAAACCATGTCCCTAAGCACCATGTCCAACCTTTCCCTGAACACCCCCAGGGACGGTGACTCCACCACTTCCCTGGGCAACCCATTGCAATGCCCAACCACTTTTTCTGGGAAGTTTCTCCCAAGCATTGCACAAGGCTCCTTGCTGTCATTTTCTGACAGTACTACGGCAAGCTCTACGAATGCTGGTAACTGACCCTTACCAAGAGATGGGTACCTTTGGGCCAA
This sequence comes from Cygnus atratus, assembly GCF_013377495.2. Lineage (NCBI taxonomy): Eukaryota > Metazoa > Chordata > Aves > Anseriformes > Anatidae > Cygnus > Cygnus atratus. Next base: position 53,000,769 of record NC_066364.1, on the reverse strand, counting down.
TATTTGGGCTAAACATAAGAACATTTCAGAACTTAATCTACTGCATCAGATTTCATTTTCTGTTTTAGAATGTTTAAAGCTGGCCTTAAGCTTCACAATGTGCTTAGGATCTAATGCTAATGGTACTAAGAGGTGTAAATATCCAGCAATCAGGCAGTTTCTCCCTACTTTTCCTGCTGCAGAAGGAAGGCCACCAAACTCCCTGCTCATCCCATGGGCGCGGTGCTCCTGCTCCTTCTTCGTTCACCAAAGAGGAATGAGTTTCAGAGAAAGCATCCTGCCCACAACCCTCATAGTACAAACCCTTCCTATAAGCATCCAAGTTGCGTTTGCAAGTTGCCACATCTGAAGCAGGACTTTAGGCACTGCTGCACTCCATGTGGAGGTACCTTTATGGCTGAGGCCACTTGCTGGATAATGAGAGGGTCAAAGCTGTCTGGGGTTAGGACAGCTCAGCTGCTTCGAGCATAGCAATTTTCAGCCACAGTTTTCTAAAGCCCAAGTAGTTTTGTTTGTATAACATAGAATTGGTAACAAAACCATCTGTTGTTTCCAGGAATTAAACTCAAGATCATTTGTAGCATACATTGCAAGTGGTGACCTTACAAAGCAAAAGAGTAAGCTAAAGACTTTGATCACGTAAAGTACGAATGTCTTGTACAGGAGGGGAAGCTAGGTCTTTTTCTCCAGATAAGCAAAGAAGCACGCTGCTTGGCTTACACACAGATTAAGCGGTAATTGCAATAGAACCTGTAATTAATCAGTTTGTCTATGAGGCTGTTAGAGGAGACAGAGCTGAAAGCCTGGCTGAAGTCAAGATAAGATCATTCATTGCTCTCCCCTTGTTCACTGAGCAAATCATTTTGTTGCAGAAGTCTATCAGGTTGGTTAAACATGATTTCCCCTTCATAAATCCACACTGACTACTCCCAATCACCTTGTCTTTTATATGTTGGGAAACTGATTCTAGCATAATGTGCTCCAACACCTTGCCAGCGATCAAGGTGAGACTGACCAGCATATAGCCACCTGCATCCCTCTGTCTTGCCATTCTTGAAGACGTGAATGACGTTTGCTTTCTTCCAGTTCTCAGGACCCTGTGCCGTGACTGTCCAAAGATAATCGTAAGTGTCCTCACAGTGATTGCTGCCAGCTCCCTCAGTGCTTGTGGGTGTATTCCATCATGGCCCATGGATTTGCGCATGTCCAGCTTGTTTTAATGCCTAACCTGAGCCTCCTCCACTGACGGTAAGTCTTTATTGCTCCATTTGACAGTGAACAGATCCCAAACTTTGAAAATGAACTACTCTCAGCCAGCTACAACTGCACTTAGTGCTGCCGCTAATCTGTTTGTATGCACCCTCCATTCGCTCACAATTAAGTCATTCCCCAAGCTCTGAGGACAGTAGACATTGCAACAATAATTTAGCTCACTTATTTAAATAAGTTAAAATTTCAGGGCATGTTGCAGGTGGTAATGCTAGCTTGATTTTTTCCCTGTCACTGTTTTTTTCCAACAACTTGACCCTAAAAATCAAAATAAAGCCCTCTTAGAGAGCTTAGTGTTTCTGTCTGAAATGTGAGCACAGGACCGAAGCCTTCCCGTACGTTTGCAGGAGACACCGCGCTGTGGGGCCATTCCTGAAACAACCTGCAGCAACTCTAGAGACTTACTTTCCTCCGAGGAATACTTTACTTCCTTTGAGAGCTAAGCACATGTGCTTAGCATACGCAGGGCACCTTAATGAGCAAAACAACTCCCTGGTGTAGTCTTCCATTGCTAAGCACTGAGCCAGCCATGCTCACGCTGGGAGCTGGCGGTGCAGGGTGCGCTGGCAGATCCGAGCCAGCCACGTTGAATATACATGAACGAGGTAAATGGCTGCTCCTCTTCACCAGCCTGTGGTGGAGCGATTAAGCAGTAAACCAAGCGCTCGCTGCCTTGCCATCTCACAACTTGGAGCATTTGTAGGCTCTTGATAAAGAACTGCATTGCAGAGCTCATCACGCGGGCTTCTTCAACTCAGAGGGGGCGAGTTTCTTTAAATTTGTCTCTCTCCCCATCCTCCAGCCTTGGCTGGGCAGCAGTGCAGCCCTGCTCTCTGAGGCTTGAAACACGTTTGTACAGCGACAAAGCCAGCATTTGAAATGAAAAAGTGTTGAGGCAGGAGTCCCTCACGCCGTGTGACCTGGAAGGGGAAGACTGGCCAGGCACCGAAACACAGAGCCCGGGGAGCTGGCAGGGTCCCTGTGGTTGCTGTGGCAGGAGAACAGGGAAGGGAGAGGTCTTCACCAAGTGGTGGGTGGGCTGTGTCAAAGCTTAGCTCTGCCTTGGGTGTCTACAAACTGCTTGTGGGGCAATTCGTTCTCAAACGAGTGAAGCACAGGTAGAAGGAGGCCTCTGAGAGGCAGTCTGGAGCAGCAGCAGTGGCATTTTCTGTGTCTTGGGCTTAGGGCTTCAAGCAGACGTTCAGAAAGGATCTTTAAAAATATCACAGCACCGTAGTACTAGTATTTGTTTGCACATTAATACAAAGACACAACATAGTTTCTGCTTAATTAAAGCCCAAAAAATCTACCATGTAAACTGACCTTTTAGTAAAAAGAAATTAATTATCCCTTCACTTACACATTCTAAATCTGAATCTTAAATGCTTTGACTTCTTTGACTGTGCGGTCTGAAGAATGCGTTTCTTCCTGATACAAACAAACCAAGAAGAGCTTGACCTTGCATCTGTGGCATGCCTGAAACATATTTCAGAAGCACCACATCCTGAAAAAGAAGAATATTTTAATAGGGCACAAGTTACTCAAATGCAATGCTGCCTGCTATGTTTCAGATGTGCTGGACAGCTTTGGGCAATTGCTTCATCTCGGTGCCCTGGTGTATGCATATGTCAAGCGGAGATTGCACAGCCTCCTTCAGAAAGCATTTTGACACATCTGGATGACAAATTCCACGAGAACTGAACAGCATCGCCTCTAATCGGCGTTTGCATGTAAGAAAATTGAAAATGCATGAAATTAGATGCTAAAAAAATACAGTGGTTTTTAAGATCTACCCACAAAACTGGGGTATTACTTCTCCAGTCTTGAATTGCCCACCACCCTGTGGCAGTCAGCAACACAGGAAATCTGTGTCCTGCTTCCAGGATCAGGATTAGTTGAGCTGCACAAAGCTAAATCAGTTCCTCATACGATGGGAGTGAAAAAAACTTCAACAGTTTTCCTAACTGGACACAAAGGAGCCAGGTTCAGCCAAACAGTTGTCATTTTGTGTACACACAGCACAATTCCCCTGGATCCACAAGGACCTTGTGTTTGCACGTTGTGGTGGAGTGTTGTTGCCTCACATCCTTTCAGAGGAATGACCAAGAGAGTGGAAAAAGCTCGAGCATAGCTCAGGCATCTGGCTTTTTGGGGAAACGGTTCCTTGGGAACTGAGCACCATGGGAGAGCATCATTTAACACTGTGCAGCTGCCTGGAGCGGAGATTTGCCTCCTGCCTGGCAGCTCCTGCTCCCTTTCCTTCCACCTGCCCCAGCCTGGCACAGGTCAGTCTCTCCCATCTGCCCCCACCAAGCCTCCTCCAGGGCACGAGGCCACACACCGAATTCTCAGAGCAGCAGCTCCACGCGCCCCTTCCCATCCAGTACCCAGCATTTCCTCCCCGTCCTGCCAGGAGCCCCCGGGTGCCCCTCGCTGCTCCAGCAGGACACGAGTGGTGACCACCACCACTGCACAGCAGCTGCTGTTGTGTGCCGGTGCTACTCCACGATTCGATTCTCCCCACTGAAAGGACCCTGCCCAAGTGTTCAACAGCCCGTCGGTGCTTGGTGCTGAGTGCACGCGATGTTAAATGGAAGAAGAGCTAGAAAATGTTATGAGAAACTTCCAAAGCTCTGGCACAGCTGTTTGATCCTTTGACAAACAGCAGACAGATTACACTCTCTCATTTCCTACAGGGAGAACGAACATCAGGATTACAGAAATGAAGTAGTTTCACAAGGAGCAGTCCCAACCAAGCAAACAGAGATTTGCAGCAATGATTAGGACAAAATGCACAGAATGAAATGTACAGGATTAGTTTAAGTGGATGGATGCCGGGATTGCAGTGATTGCAGGTGGCATTTTTACAGTGCTCTAATTTCCTTTAGATTAAAGAACAAACAGCTGTTGAAGCTGACCCCCTTGGTTCACACACAAGTGCCAGCAGCTCCACGCTTTTGGGAGCAGAAGACCCATCACGATGTCCTCCCACCTCATATCACTTTAGGAACCAGTCTTCAGGGGTGGCAGATGAAGAATTGCCTCGCTGATGCAAACTACACTTCCAGCACTGCCAGCGTAAAGGGCTGCTGATGCAGTGCCTTCCATGCTGCAATCCTTGCTTGCTATCCACTGTGCCTGCCCACCAGTGACATGGCACACACATCAGCATGTTCGCTATTTACTGCAAGAGCTAAGGGGAGAGATGCAGAGATGCTTGAATGGTTTGGCCCAAGCAGCAGGAGGAGTGGAGGGCAGCTGGGCGAGCTCCTGTCACCAGTACCTGGCACAGACAAACCAAAAGCTGTGGTGCAAACCAATCCTGACTTAAATCCCTGTGCATCCTGCTCTCGTGCACCTTCTCTGTGTACCATTGATCGCTCTTCTGCCTGCTTGACATTTTGCTGGCTAATGAACAATGTGCCTGGCCTTTTCCTAAGGAAGACTGAGCAGCACAGCCCTATCCTACTATATCATGCAATGGCAAAAGGAGACACTATCACAGACTAATTTAGAAACATCCAAGTGTCTCTGGCTGCAGCAGCATAGCCTCCGTTCACATAAAGGGTTCTACTTTATAGAGGAGCAGCCTTGAGGAGCAGAGCTACAGAAAGGCTTAATGACTCATCTAGTGACAGACTGCATCTTCAGAATGCAGATTTTTGGTTTTGAGTGCCTTTGGGTCAGCATTCAGGGCTGGCAGTCATCACTGGGCTGCCCAGCGAGGAGTCTGTCATCACCACAGACTGTGCTTGTATCATTGCTTGTTAGGTAAGGGCATGTGAATACTGATCAGGAAGGAGTATATTTACTCTGCAAGTGAAATAGCTACTGCGAAGGAAAACTGGAGAAATGACTATATCACCTTGTGAAGAATCAGTTTATTAATATGTACACATCGGTATCTTCCAAGATGATTATGAAGGGGCAAATGAAACAGGAAACTGTTGGTTTTGGACCAGCAGTTTCTTTAGAGCAAAACAAGCAAAAATTAAATTGAGGAAAACAGTAGCCAACAGTACAGTTAATAAAATAACATACTGTATTCAAGTGAAAAAAAAGTGAATTCGCCTGAGGAATAAAGACTACCCATTCATGCCAAGAAAATCGTGTGCAATACAGCTCCCTAATTCAAAGTGCAGGCAGTGTATGCCATCAAAGTCTTTCTAACAAGCAGATCCTATTCTTTCTCCAAAGGGAGAGAAAGAAAAGGCTGGAGAGGCTTCATCAAAAGCATCACTAACTCAGAGATAACCCATTCAGTACATGCCAGGATTGCTCATTCCTGTGTGCCTCACTATGACTCAGAGCTTCAAAACGCAAGGGACCTTCCTGAGGGGCCTGTCATTCGTGGAGGCATCACCTGCAAAAATCGCGGTGTGGGGGAGGAAGGCAGATAAAGCAAAGGGGGGAGAAAAAAAACACACAACAACAACTCCAAGCAAAGCCTCAAGGTTCGAAAGCACAAACCATGGATGTTATGTGTCTGGTGCTTTGAAAACCCCAAAACTTAAAGAAAGAAATAAAGAAATTGAACGTGTGAATGCAAGGATTCCCACAAGTGATGTCTTTGCTTGTGAATACGCAGGCCTTCTCGCACGTGGCACAACAAGCATTGAACGCAGAGCTGGCTGTGTCCACGAGCCTCTGGAGTGAGACCCTGAGGCGTGCCAAGGCTGTAGCTTTATCACTTCTGCTGCTCAGCGAAGCATGGCCATGATGGAGAGCGAACGTCAGAGTGGGAGCACCGTGACCGTGGGGCACCGTCACACGTGGGGACAGACCACAGCTCTGGCAGCTGGGACACAGTAACTCTCACCATGGCCACCACCGTCCCACTGGCTCTTACAAACGTGTCCCCGTGTGAAAGTCCCCTCAGGAGGTGACCTTTCTCTGTCAGCTTTGGTGTCCCCCTCAAAAAAAAGATTGCTACGAAGAGCCCCCAGGTGAATGGAAAGAAGTCTCAGAAGGCCCTGCCATACCAGGGCCCATTGGAAGCAGCAGTGACACGAGGAAGCTCGCTCCCTTCGCCCTTGGCCTCCCTCACTCCCTCGCTCGGTTGCAGGCCGTGCTGTCCAGCCAGGCTCTCACACTCGGCCCCCTTCCTGTCCCTGTCCGAGTGAGGCCCTGCACAGGAAAATGGAAACTCTGGGTGGCTGCCAGACACGTCTGGGGTGAACCCAGAGCAGCGCTTCCCCCCGCGCTCCTTCCTGTCATGGAAATCTCCTGGAGGGGCCTTTTTGGGTACAGGAAACCATCAGGGCTTCCTGCCGCTCTCTCCTTCTCCCACGGAGAAGCTCTTCAGGTGCACTCGTGCTCCTGAAAGAAAACCCACTGTTCATGTGCTACGTCCCCGGGCCAGGTAGCTGCTGTGGCTCTCAGCAAGTGTCCCAATGGCCGGTAGCGGTGAGTGGGAGCAGAGGTGGATTTCTGGGCTCCTTTGAATCAGCAGTGCTGACACGGCTGTGGAGACAACCTTGGGAATAGCAATAATAATAAAGATAATAACAATAATAAAGATTCTTTCTGCATCCTTCAAGCTTCATTTCTGCTCTGCAATTTTCCCTGAGTACTCGGCAAAACTATTCAGGTGCTTGGACTCTACAGCAAGAAAAAAAGGAGGCTGGGATCATCATTTGTCTCGGGTTAGTATTTATTGGTATTAGTGATTTATCTCCAGACACTGTTTAATCACCAACAACATTTACCCTAGCAATGGGCACATCAGCTACATTATCAATGCGGTAAGGAATTTTTCCTCCTTTAGCTGCCCTGTTCCTCTTGCAGAGACAATAAATAAAGCATTTAAAACCAGCCTTTGGTCCTAATTTATCTCCATAACAACAGCTGTAAACTTGTTTTTCCCGATGGTAAGCACGTGTGCGGCTGGGTCAGCTGGCCAGGCTGACCTGCCCAGGCTCCTGCTGGTGTCTGACAGCCGGCCGCGGCGTTGCACAGCCAGCACTTGGTTGGGGAGCACTGCCCTGTTCCTGCTGGGAATGGCTGAAAATGGAGACACGGGAGGTTTACTCAGCTTACCAAACCCTGGGTTGCAATGCAAGGGGAATGATACCTATAGAGGGGAAGAAGGGAAGAGAAGCAGCTTGTCAGGAGCATGCATCGTGCACACTCATTTGTATAGCAGACTCAGTCTCTCCCTTGCTGAACGTTTGACCCCTCTGATGAGGCATGGGATAAAGAACGGTGAAGTGCAGAAAGGTGTTCCTCCCAGGGGGACGAGCACTGTGCTCTGCTCTCTCACAAAAAGAGATCCAGCAGTTGTGCAGGATGACCCAAATTTCTCTTTTAAAAGATGCATGAAGCTTTAATCTTTTTTTTCCCCCCTGACATTTCATTAAAATTCAGAGCAATGGAGGTGTCTATATTCTGACAGACACTCAGCCTATTTCATTCAAAGATATTCATAAAATATTTCACACACTAAAGATGGCTGTCACTACAAAGAGCAATTCCTACAAAGCAGTAGAAGTTATTAAGTTAGCATGGAAATTTATATATTATTTCACTTTTTTTTTTTTCCTTCCCAGGCTAAAGGTGGTAAAAGAAAAGAAAGTAGTATCGGACAGGAGTGGAAATGACTTCACACTAAATACCTAAGTCTTCATCCTGTAAGTTACCGACAAAATTTAACCTATTCGCTCTTCACATCCACAATGGACCTCTCTGTTTTCAGCCACTGTCTGGATAGTCCTGGAGGCAGGGACAAGGTCTGTGGCTGCCCACCTCCAGCAGCTGAATGCAGAGAAACAGCCACCTTGATGCTGGCTCCCCAGCTGGACCTGGAAAACCTTGTGTCCTGGACCACACTCACAGCGACTCCCGAGGTTACGTAGTTACTGGTTTGCAGACTCACCTAGGGTACCAGGGTAAAGATGGTGCAAATCCACTTTGACTCCGAAGAAGGCAGAACACAAGATTTCCAAGTCCCAGGCAAACGCCCTTAGGTTGTTACAAGGGAGGAGGAAAAAAGCAAAACACAAAAAGCCAAGCTCTTGCCTCCTTATTACAGAGCTACTCTGAAGATTCATAGAGGTGTGTTTTGTGAGGCCTTGAACCAGGCAGCTGTTCAGATCTATTTCCAAGCCCAGGACAAAGTTAGCAGAAGGCATCCATGAATTCACTGCTTCCAATTAGGTCAGTTCATGGCACTCACTCTGTCTGTGGGCAATTTCACCCCTGACATGAGCATCTCCATCATTCCTAATAGCTTCCAGGAACTCTTCAATTCTCCATTGGTTATACACATTACCCGAGCCGCATCCACATTTTCAAATAGTAGAGAGAGGAGCTCTGAACTGGTAAATATATCTAAGTCCAGTCCCTCTGGACTCAACAACCATGGTCAAAAAAAAAAGCCATCTAAAATCCATTACTTTTAAATCTACGTAACTCAATGTAATTGAAATGCAAATCTCAGCAATACATCTTGGCTAAACTAATGAATTTCTCACATGATGATGCCATTCTTACAGAACAGTATTTGACACAAAGCACACAGGTTCTGGGGACCTCAAAATCTACCAGCACTTAAGCTTATGTATGATAAAAATTGCCACATCAAAACATGAGAAATGAATTGCCACTTGCAGCAGGACTTGTCTGATGTATTTAATTTAAATTGTACATCTTTCAGAATCATAAGCATTGCTCATCTAATGGGCTTGTACATATGTCATGGTTTTGGCTGGGATAGAGTTAATTTTCTTCATAGAGGCTCATATGATGCTGTGCTTTGGATTTGTGATGAAAATAGTGGTGATAACATGCTGATGTTTTTAGTTGTTGCTGAGCAGTGGTTGCACAGACAGAGCCAAGGATTTTGCACTGTAAGGTTTAATTAAACAAAAGTAAACCAGCAACTTTTAACATGATTCAGAGATTCTTGGATATATATATATATCTTTATATAAAATATATAAAGATATATAAAGATATCTTTATATAAAATATATAAAGATGCTTGAGTTCCTATTCAAAAGCTATAGGACATTTGGATGTTGGATTGCTCTGTATTATTTATATGGTTATATCTAATATTCTTTTTCTTGTTTTAAGGTCAACACCTGAAAATCTCAAAGGCAAATTCTTTGCACCATATCTTTAAAATGCCAAACCACACTGCACAGCTCAGTCCTATCCAAGACAGCCCCCAAGCTGAGGAGCTAACAAACCAAACAGCCAAGATAGTAAACAAGCAGAAGGAGGGAGTATGGTTACTACATACAAAAAACACAAAGGCAGAATTCCTTAGCTGTTACAGAGCAGCCAGGTGAATCCGAGTGTTGCTTAGAGCAGATCTAGTATATTAACCACTGTGAAATCATCTTTCTTGCCTAGATGGAAAGAGAATTTGCACTGACTGTCATTCAGGGCATTTCGTGAAGAGTACTGCCCAAATTGGAAATAATTTACTGTCATATGGCATTAGAGATGTAGGTGAAAAAGCACAACCTGTGCTGGACAATGCCTGGTGCTCATGATAGAGGACTTTGAAATTGAAGCTGGAATCAGAAAAAGAAAAAGAAAAAGAAAAAAATGTTAAATTATGCAGAGATCCTCAGAGGAAAAATGATAGGAACTACATTTTTCAATAATAGGATATTGATTTTTCAATTAGACTTTAAAGTGCTAGAAAACACTACAAATTCATGTCCTACAAGTGGGTTGTCTACTTGACCTCATGCTCCACAGTTACTTTTTGTGCACACAGTGAGGGAGCAAACAAGAAACAGCAATCCTGACCTGCAGAAAACAAGCTCCCACAGTCACAAGAGTCACACCCACAAAAGAGCTTGTGGATGAAACCATTGCAGTGCTGAGGAGATACTGAATCTACAGAAAAAGAGCCCTTTAGCCAAGATCAATGGAAAGGCTTCCACTGACTTCCCAGCTAATGAATGTTTGTTAGTACGTTCCAAGAGAAACAAGCCAGCTGTTGATCTCTGACTAATGAGATGTTCACGTCTCACAATAGAGGTATTGTATATTCCTCAATATCCACTTTAAAACTTCTGGGACTTTTTTGACATCTGAAAGGCATGAAATAGATCAGGGCAAATTCACCTGTGGTGTAAGCCTATTTATTTCATTCGATTTAGATTAGATTTGAAATTGGTTCCTGCTGGGATTTTAAATGATGATTAAATTTGAAATGTCACTATCAGGCCTCAGAAAAGCGAGTGCTCCTGCACACGTGTACTGCCCAGGGAAGGAAGTGGTTCAGAGCCACTTGGAAAACAGCCATCCATCTTTGTGAAAGAAAATCATTAAACTCTTCAACCAGAAGCTTATCGAGTTACAGGACTTTTAACAGAGTAGTCTTCTCAGTATCATACTTTGTCTCCCTGAGAACAGAAGTTGCCAAATTTCGTTACAAAAGGGATAAGGTGGTTGGACCTTGTGTCCAACGAGCTGTAGCAGCTGTACAACACCTGCAACAACTGCTGCTGGTAGCAGCACGATTGCTCACTTCAGTGCTGCAGCTGGCTGACAAATTCATGGCATGGCTGCAGATGTTGGCAGACAGCTGTTGAGCAGTGCTCGGGGTGGAATACAGTGTGCAGATGTTCTTCTGGCTTGAGTATCTTCAGCCACAGCGTCAACCTCTGTCCACTCTCAGGCAGGCAGCTTTCACTGTAGTGCCTCACTGGTGTTCATCAGTGACACAGGCAGGAAGGCAATGCAGTTGTGACTTGGTTCAGACGGTTGCTCAGCATGACCCAGACTGCAGCTGCATTCTTTGCACGGTGAATTAGTCGCTACTGGGGAGAGGAAAATGCTGAGACCTAATGATTGTCACTCCATGCCCCAAACTTTTAAACATGCTCTACTTTACTAGGAAGTGAAAACAATGATAAAACTTTTTAAAAAATTGATAAAACTCCTGCCTTTACAGCCCTATTAAATCACTGCCCACCCTAACCTTTTGTGACAGCAAGTATTGGAAACTTGGTTTCAGTATCTCCTTTTCCAAATAAAAATTAATTCTCCTTCTTGTGTCAGTAGGCTGTTATGTTTCCCTCCCACTGAAGATTAGATCTGCTTTTGTGTGAACACATTACCCCCAGCTAACGGCATCATGGGTTTGCACTATGCTGCATATTTCAAGTGCCCGGTCATAACCCACCTTGCCTTTTCCATGAAGCTGAAGTATGTGTTGCAGAGCAACTTAATGTACCATAGATTCATGTCTAAGCTTACTGCTTGCTCGTAAGCCACAACAGAGGCGTTTTTTTTCCCTTGCCGAATGTTATTTCATCCTTGCTGAATGCTGAGCAGCTGCAGGCTTTGTTGCTTCTTTGCCAAGTGCTGGGTTGTCAGTAGTGAAAGGTTTTGGAGGCACAACTGCCCATTGCAAAATGGGGAGTCTGAGAAAGAACAAATAATGGGCAGATGGGAATGCTAGGGTGATGGCAGTAGATGGGGAGACCCTGCTTCAGCAAGGTTTGTGGGAATACGTTTTCATAGAATCATAGACTCACAGAATGGTTTGGTTTGGAAAGGACCTTAAAGATCATCCAGTTCTACCCCTCTGCCATGGGCAGGGACGCCACCCACTAGATCAGGTTGCTCAGGGCCTCATCCAACCTGGCCTTGAACATCTCCAGGGATGGGGCATCCACAAAATATATTCAAAATATATTTCAAAACATATTCAAAATATGTTTCAAAGTACAGTCAGGGACTGACAGATTATGGGTTAGTATTTGGACTAGAAGTTTTCAAAAAGCTCTTTGAAGTTGGTGCAATGCTGCTCCCTATAAAAATGAGAGCTTTCTCATGAACCAGGATAGGAGAGTAGCGTGAGGTCAATGCTTAATTCATCTTGAAATGGTGCCCCAGGGAGTATGGAAATAGCCTGGCATGGATAGGTAACTTGTTAGAGGACGTGAAACAGAGGGCAGAGCTGAAAAGGTATTTTCCACAATAGAGTGAGATCTCACATATATCTGTGCTCAAGCTGATAGCATATAATATATCCACACATGATTTGGAAAAGAAAAAAGTTAAAACGTTTTTCTTCCGGTGCTAGAAATCAAGATATTATAGATGGGGGTCAAGAGAAGAACTGTAGAGGGCTGTTAGAGGACTTTGTGATGATGAGCAATTGCATTATGGAACAGAAGATGAAGTGCAGTTTCCCGCTAGAATGTCAGCCCAGTAGTAGCGCCAAAAAAAAGGGGGGGGGGGAGCGGGGCAGGGAGAAAAGAAAAGAGTAGACAGAGTTATCTGGAACAGGATACAAGCCCCAAACAGACAGCTGGGATAAATGGGTGCATCTGTACCCTGACTCCTGTGGGAAGTTCTTAAAGATGGCAAAGTAAATCTGGGTAACGTTTCATAGGAGGACACTCAAATGTGTGGTGCAGCTTTCAGGTGAGGAATAATTAAAGTTACTAAGACTCTTTAATATAGGAAATAAAAAGAGAGACAGAGAGAGAGAACTGTCATCTATAAAAACACAAGTGTTACAGAAGAAACAAATAGGGATATTTGCTGTCCCTTCCAATACAAACAAATGTGGCATCAACAGACACTATCAAGTGTCTAGCTCAAAAACAAACCACAAAGAAGAGTATGATCCTCACACAAAATGGAGACAAGATAATAAACTTGATGAGTAGTACTATGGATGCCACTTCTGGACATTCATTATGGATGTCAAAGCTTCTTTGGGCTCAAAAAAGCATGTGGAAAAACTGGCTGAAGAAAAACCTACCATGTTCTATTATATACAAGTTACCGCCTCTGAGTCAAAGTCCCCACACAGCATTTCTGCCTGTGGCTAGAAATATGTTCTGGGAATTATTGGTCCTGGCTTACCCTGCCCTTTATCCTCTCCTCTATGCATCTGCTGCTGGGCAGGAAGCTTGGTTATGGGTATTTTTGCTCTAACCAAGGAAAGCCTTTCTTCTTCTCTGATTAGTCTAGCCAACAGTAAGCACAGTACAGACCTGTCCTAAGAAGAAAAATAGCGAGATGCATAAATACAATTAAAGAAATCTATTATCCAAGTGCAAGACAAAAGACCACATTGCATCCATGAAGCACCACGTAAGCAGCTTCTGTTTGTATTTCTAATCAGCTCCATTTTCATCTTTCACTTTGGAGTCTCAAACCCATTACTAAATTTCAAATAGGATACTAATCACTGGAACAGGGTAGATGTGTAATTTTTCCAAAATGGGTCAGAAACAAGTACAAAGAAGGTTAGTTGGTGGTGTATATTAATTACTCCTTCTAGTGGCAACCTTATCCAGAAGATGTCACCAAAACACAAGTAGTGCTCAGCATTCCTAGAACAAGGAACGTAAATGGAAGGACTTTGAAACTGTATAACAACGACAGAAAAATCAAGATGGATGTTGAACAAACACCTTAAATAAAATTACTGTTTTTCAGGGAGAAGATTAAACCCTTATATCATCATAGCAAGAAGTCTGGAATATAGAATCCATGTACAAAGGGCAAGTCAGGCACACAAACTATCATGATGTTTTGAGCAGAGATCACATTCTTGTCAAAATTCTTCCCTTAAATTGACAAAACAGAGGCATGGCAGCCAGAAAGCTGATTGCTCTATTTTTCTACCCTCACTAAATCCTGTCACTATTTGTCTTCTCTGCTTCCCCCTTATTGATACCTTCCTTCCATCAGGGACTTGCATAGTAACAATGTGCTATTTCAGCTACTGTTAGGGAGTATATTCACACACATACTGAGTCAATACTTAATTGCTGCAGTATAGTGATCAGCTGCACGCTCCAGAAGATCGTGTTTGCCAACTGGAACTCTGTTTTTGCTATTTGCCCTTGCGCGGTGACTGTAATTTTAAAGTACTGAAGATAGTCTTTGTCTGAATACAAACAAAAATCCAGAAAAAAAAAAAGAAAGAGATTTATAACCTGAAGGAAAGCAAAATGCAGCAAGTAAAAATATTAGTTAACACAAATTCAGAGCTATTGTAGTGGTACCTGTTGTTAGTTAAGGCCAAATCAGTGCTTGGAGCTAAGTCTCTCTTAGCACTTCCAAGAGATTGGTCTAGAATGACAGAAATGTCACTGCTCTAACCTCAAGCAGATAGCAATCAGCCCCTGATATCTGACAAGTAATTATCATTTCGTGTCCTTGTGACAGCCAAGCACAGGAATGAGCCAGCATGGGTCGTGTTAACTATGCTGACTGTGGCTCGGAAGGAGATGCTATTGTGGGAATAGGTAAAGCATAAAGCACATGGATCAGGACAACAGCATGCAGGAATTGCCTGAAATCTTGAAATTTGTGTTTAAAGGTTCTCTTGACCCTCTCTGGCACCAGAAGATAACCCCATGCCACGATTCTTATCCTTCTCTAAGAAGAAACCAAACCAAATCTAGCTGGCAATGACAAAATCCATAGATCCTTTAGGAATGACTGTAAGGACAAGTCATGCTGAGTACCAGTTTCCATGGATATCCCTGATGAAGATGTTCTAGGAGCAATAACAGAGCATGAACCACAGAGCTTTTAAACTCTTTTATTCAGATTTTGTTGGTGACTGCCTAAATGATTTACACCATTTTGAGCATGAAGCTAAAAATAATACTTGGTCTAGTGGTATTTGCACTGTTATAGGAAGAAGTTTTATAAGAAGTGCTGCTAGATAATAGGTGCATAATATGAAGAGTAACAGTCTTATAATTCAAATTGATGGATTTAGCCTAATCTCTAGGAACTTTAACATAATGGAAAGTATGCCCTTTCTCATTTTGGATCAGACAAAACAATGGAATGGGGCCAGGTCTATACTAAAAAAAGTTTGTTACCTTGAAATCTGAAAGAATTTCAGCATGAAGTTCCAGTGTCCTGATGATACCTGTAGTCTAGACAGATTTTGTTATAGGCTTCAAGATTATATACACACTGCTAGGAACAGTCCATTTTCTATAATTAGATTTTCCATCTATCCAATGTAATATGCAAGTCTTCAATAAAAATAAACAATAAAGTCCAAACATCTAGCACCTATTGAACAATAAACGTTTTTCTTTTTCAATTTCTAAAAGTTAAAAAAAAAAAAGCCAGTAATGAGGAGAAATGAGAACTCTTCTTAAAGAGGAATTTATTTGGATTTCAAAAAATGAGTAGTATGCTGAAGAAGTTCACAAAGCAGACAGAGTCCTTAGAAAAAATCAATGCATGGAATCTAGCCTTGTTGCTTGTGTCTGAGCAATTAGAGCACTGGTTTGTTCCCAGTAGAAAAGCAGTTTCCCTAGCAATCTGTGGAAGTTAAAAAACACAGAAACAGAAAAAAAGGTTTAGTGGCATACATGCTTAAAGTAGTAATAAAAATGCAATTGAACTTTACTAACACGTTGAATCCCAAGTCATGACTAACAGATTAAATCTGCATCTAAGACACCACATAGTCCCAAGCTACCCCGTAGCATAGAAACTCGACAAGGAGAGAGGGTCAGGAAGTTAAAAGCAATCCCTGCAGAAGTCAATGGTGTTATAAATGTCATTCTCCAGTGCTAGTGGCGAGCACTTGTCTGGTTCAGAGGGTCCTCTTCAGAAAGGTCTTCCGATTTGCCTCTGTCTGTAACAGGAGTTAGGGTTGGTTTTTCTTAGTGAGAATAAACAGAGGTGGAAAAAGGGGGGTGAGCTGCTGTTTTAATGTAAGCTAGGACTGGAGATCAGGTTCAGTTACTGACAAAGATTCTTCTTTCTGTCACACATTAAGAAGATCGTATAGCTTTATGTAAGGGTAAATTATACATCAAAGTCCAACGCCTGATTAGATATAATTTAGGAAGTCAGGCAATGTGAACAGATATCCAGCCTGACTGGGTGGAACAAAATCAGAATTTCATGCTCTGGAAAGTTCTGTTTACAGATCTACCAGGCAATATGTCACTGGAAATGCACAGCTTTGTTTGTTTTGTTTTGTTTTGTTTTTGACAGAAATCCTCCTCCATCCCATAAAAACAATTCTTGTCCCTTTGTCATAGCCTAAAAGAGAATGCTCAACAGTAAGCACACTTCTCACTAATTTGCTGCAGTTTGTGCAAAACCTTTCTTGCCACAGGCTTGGAAAAGCAGTATGGTTAAGAAATTAGATGTTGAGACCAACCAGAACTGACGTGGTTATCGGCTGGGTGACCGCTGAGATCTCTGCAATTTCTAAATTCAATAAGCTTTCAGTATATACTTCTATGAGCAAAGATATTGCTACAGAGCGATGAAAAAAAGCCAGCAGATGCTGAAATCCACTTTTTTTCTTCTGTTATGTTGCAAATGGATCTGTGTCCTGCTCTCTGTACACATCACACTTGGGTCTGCTGGTAGAGCCAAAGAAGGTCTACCACCCTAACACACACTGTGGGGAAAAAGTGCTTCCATATGTAACAGAGAGTAATCTGAGCTACTGTCAACTAAAAGCAGTTGAAAAGTCACATTTTACTTCACATGCTGATCATTTAGTCTTCTGTATTTTCATCAAGTGCTTAGCAGTATTCACAGGCTGTCATACACATTGCAATTAAAAGAAGACACAGTTATGAGAAAATTACTAGTTCTTTACATCTACTTTTAGTTTCTGAGCTGTTTTCTATGTCGGTAGAGAATACAACATTACATATTGCTCTTTTATCAAATTCCATCAAGTAGCATTTGCTGGTACTGATTTCTTATATCTTAAAACTCTTCACGTTCTAGGAGCTACAGTCATGACATTTCTGCAGCTGGCATACCCACTGTACTGATTATTTAAAAATAGGATGGAAAACGTGATTGCATAAGTGTACCTTCAATTTCCTTCAGAGCCCTCCTCTTGTTGAGGGACCAAGGTTAGGTTAAAGCTGACCTCCTGGCCTCTTCTCTGAATGTTTCTCTGCAGGCAATGGAGCAGAAGTGTCAGTTCAGAAGCAATACCATCGTGGGAATGATGGTTCAGTGCCAAATTTGGCACTGGTGCCAGTGACAGAGATTCAAGCTGACACTAAGACGCAAGGTCTTTTAAATTAGTTTGGCGTCAAACATCCAAAATGTTTGTCATCATTGCCCTGTAATGCAAACAAAACAGCCTGGCAGACACTAAAGGCTGTGGTGTTTTTCTCTGTCAGTCTGGTTTCTCAATGTTCACTTTTCAAATATACGTCCTTTATCTAAGTGCCTTGTTGGAGCTCTCAGAGGATGGAGAGATGGTTCCTACCCATGGTACAATGAGCAGGACTCTGGGTGAGCTTCCCCCTGGTTTGTTTCCTTAGTTGAAACACTGTGTTAGTGATTAGAAACGGCATACTGGAGAGAAAGATATGAAAAATCCGTATTTCTCTGACGAAGAGGGACAATGGCCCAGCCTGTGATGGGATGTGGTTCTTACAGCCACCACCCTGGCAGTGGCACCTCCAGCTCCAACCTTCTGCCTTTAAATGAGGAATTCCTCAGGGGCAGGTATCTCCTCTCAGTGAAGTAAAAGCTTTCTGAACAGCACTGTACCTAATTAGATGCTATTAGTAGGGAAAATGGAAAAGGTTAACTGAGTTTCTATCACCATTTAGATGCTTAAGGACTTGCTGGATAGAGGCTGGATAGCTCTCAGGCTTAACCTGAAGTATATAGTTAAGTACATGTCTGCATGAAGACCTGTATCTTTAGCTGCTCTGAGTCACTGGGTGCATCCTGGTATTTATAACACTTTGTGATACTGAAAACTAGACTGAAACCTTAGTTTCTTTTCCAAGCAAGCCAATGAAGGAACTTTGATTTTAATGATTTTCTGTTAGCATCTATGTAAGATGGGTTTAGATAAATCACAGTAAATAGCAATGCACTAGACAGCCTGTATCTTTAGCCATCTCAATTTACATGTCTTAAAATCAAAAAAAAAAAAAAAAAGAAAAAAAAAAGTAGAAATATGCAGGAATGCGGGATCGTTCCTTTCTCTCTTTGGTAAATGACAGCGCTGTTTCATATTAAACAACAAAAAGAATCAGACTGATCAGCCACCCACACACTTTCTTTGAAGCTCTCATAAATTGGATCAACATTTAGAAAGCACGGCAAGTACTGGCATTTAAGTAATATTATAAAAACAGTCAAGCTGCGATAGTGAATATGTATCCTTCCTTCGTACATTAGCTTCCCTGTGCACACATGATGTTATGAGACACTGCTCAGCAATACAAGAACATGATTTTTATGGGAATTTTGCAAACAGAAATCATATCTTCTTTTATGTACATGAGAAATGCAGTTAATCTCCCTCTCTCCCCAGCACCAGCTATTCACAAAGCTGCTCCCTCTGGTTCTCTAGTGTGCTCTGAGCCCGGCATCTGCATCTCCCAATGCAGGAGGTTAGCCAGGAGCTTCTGTGCACAGCCTACTTCTTGGTCCTCCCACGCCTCCATTTAAACTGGATTGGATCCTGACATGCCTTGGGAATAGCTACAGCTATTGCTGCGCCATATTCTCCCCTCGTCGAAAGTGACGGGCAAGTTCATTGCTTCATTGGTGGTATGTATCCTCTGCTTCCAAAGAAGGACAAATTAAATAGAATGAAACTGTTTTAAGATTTGTTCAAAATGAAGACACAAAGCTGCCTTTTCATCCTTTTTTTTTTTTAATAAACAATGCAGCTCCTTGAAAACAAGCTTGTGTCGTTGTTTTCCCTCAATGATATTTCAAGGAAAAGTTGCTGCGAACAGGCAGTGGCGGTCTGTCATTCTGCTCTTCTGCCTCGGGCTGTTATTTATGGTTTATGTACACACACACAAAAAGATTTAGGATGATCTCTTTATCATAAAGAGGCTGGTCAGATGCATTAATATCCTTTAAAAGAACACCTGGTCTTTAATTTTTACCCTTTTTAATGCCAGTCCCTCCGTAGCACCAGTCTCATCTCCATTCAGAAAGCATTAGTTTTGCTGTTGGGACTCTTTTTTTTTTTTTTTTTTATCCTTGAATTTTCAATAGAGAGGAAAGTTAGCAAGTTATTGTGACCTTGTTCTTATTTCAGCTGAAATCCTCCAAGCCAGCGTGATGAACCCTCGTGAATGCATTGTCCAGGAACGTGCATTGGTGGCCTCCTTCTGAAGCCACCCCACGGCTGGCTCAGAAACTCACCATGTGTGCAAGTCCTAACACAGAACAAAGCATTACCTTGTGCAAGAAATACGTCAGTTTGAGTCTCCAGCCACCTCACATTTGAAGCCAGGATATATAGGTTAGCATAGGATATATAGGTTAGCATAACATATTGCAATCACTTGAATTGTGAGTTTTCCACCAAAGTCCTTGCCATCCCACATGGCGCACGTTGGCTCCTAAAGGAGGGCAACCAGCAAGGTTTTGAGTGTAGGGAAATTGCTTTCTATGGAGACGGGTGCTGAATCAGTCCACAGCTGAAGAAGTTCGCAGGGCTCCCTTTCTTTCAGCTTGCATGCTGATGCCGTTTGTTAGCCTGACTGCTTGCTGCAGCTGTTTGCCAGCGATCACCAGAAGTCATAATTCTGATTTCTTTGGTCTGTATCATCTGACTGCCTCATCTGTGCAGTCTACGGGAGCCAGGCAAACGTGCACTTCCCATGAGGAGCCATGGCACACGAGACTTGCTTCCCCCCTTGTAGCAGTCAGCGTGCTGAATGAAGGGTTCACAGCGTGCAGAAAAGGCTCACCCCAAGGCGGTCAGCGTCTCTGGGCAAGACAGTGCTTCCTCCCCTCCGTCCCAACAGGCACATGGATGCTTTTTGCCTGGGAAGACCTCTCCAAACAACTGTTGCTTGTGAAAGTTAAGGAACAGACCAGGCCAGGGAGCATTTTCTCTTCAAACAGAAGTCACGATGCCCGCAGTGTCATGCTGGATCCTATCTTCTGCCCTCAAGGCAACAACATTTATCCGCTTATTAGGTGGCCCAATAGATTTGGTCTGCTTGGGCTAAGCAGAGACCATGCAATTCATTTCACTCCAAAGTGGAATTTAAAGCAGAGTTTAAAACTGCAGATCCAGAAAATTGATCTTAAAAAATCCACTCAACTCTGCAAAGAGCTCGTAAACCTAAAATTAAAGCTTTAAAATAAATGCAAAAGCCATCATCTCCTGCATTATGTTTCTCAGTTATACCAATTTGAAATTTTCACACTGAGATAATCAGAGCAGCCCAGCTCCGTGTCAGCAATATCACCTACACTAATGCCCTGCAAGCACCGTCACAAACCCTCTCAGGTGGGAGGCCAAGTGCCAGCATCAGCTACTGGACTTGAAATCAATTTTTTCTCTCAAGTGTAACTTCATTGTTGTACTCTACGAATCTATCACTGTGTACAGGGACAGCTGTACACACATTTTACAGAGATAAGTGAGATGAAACCACTGACAACGAATTCACTTTTTGTAGATGCGCAGTACTTCTCCCCTGTGCATCTGTAACACAGTGCAGGACCGGAGCAAAGTAATGCAAAGCAGGAGGAAAGCAAAAGCAAAGAGATATTTAAGACCTGTTATTGTTTCTTGCTCTGGAAGGGAGCTCTGTTTCCCTCTTTTACACTTTGCTGTCTTAGTGAGGGATTGTTCTGAACGCTTTCACCACTGTTGTCTCAAGGGGGTTGACCCAACCCAAGCCATTCGATGATGATGATGATGATGATGATGATGACTATAGTCTTCAGTTTCTCACTGCTGTCACCCATGCAAGCAGCTGGTATTTATATTCCCAGTTCTCTTCTCCCACATCACGAAGGTTTACCTGGTCTTTAAAGTGCCCCCAAATAAGCTGGACTTGGAGGAGCCCCTGTAGTTTCCCAACAACAGGAAAAGTACAGATGAACTACATAATCCTCTGAGTTAATAGATGGAATTAATTATTTCCAATACTGAATCATGTCATATGAATTCACTAACTAAACTGTTACTTGAAATTAGAGGGGAAGAGAAGAAGGAAGAAAAAATGTTTTCAAAATATAGAGATGGCTACAGAGGCCAGCAGTTAGTGCTCTGTTGATAGCAGGCTGAGTTATCTGCATTTATTCTAAAATGTAGCAAAATGTGAATAAGCAAGTTCTAATGTGCTACTGAAGCAGTAGAAAATACCCTATTACAACCTTTTTTAGTCTTATCATTAATAATACGAATATCTTCTTTTTTCCTCATGTTAGACCATTTGAGCCCAACCAGAAATTCTTCGAGGGTCTTCATTCACCACACGAGCTAGCAAACGGCTCTCCCTAGCTCCAGGGTCACAGATCTCAGCTCAGTTCAAGATCACGCTTTTGGCAGAGGTAACCCTCCCAGCAGGCAGGTTTGCTCACCGCTGTGACCATTTGTCGATCCTGGAACAAGCAGAGACGTTTAGGCAGAAGTGCTGTGGTCGTCTTGTTCTAATGCCTTAGTTATCTGGCATGATGCCTGGCATCTTTTGATGCCTCGTTATCTTGTAAAAGCAGAACAGCCGCACACGTGGTGCAGTTTTCCAATGAACGAGTCACAAGACTCTTGGAGATATAGCTGGTGAAAGACTGTTGAAATGCTCTTAGAATTATAATGACAACTTATCAATGCTTGGAACAAAATCATCCTTTTACTGATTAATTCACAGGCTCTGGGAAGAGTGTCTGCTTGTGAAATCTCTTCTGCTTTTTTTTTTTTTAATTATTATTTTTTTACTGGTGATCTGTAAGAAGGGAATGTTAAGAAGAGCACAGCTGTGGACTCCTCTAAATTTAGCTCTGATATCAGACAGCTGTCTTGGGAGACATAAAAAAAAAAAAAGCAAAAGATAAAAGCAAAACATGACTTTTCTCACCAAATAACAACTGCTTTGACATACACAGCTTTGAGAGATGAGCTGCCTGTACATGTCTTCATCTCCAGACCTGTGATCTTTATACTGCGGCTCTGTTGCCCACTGGGTAGCCAGCTGTACAATGTGGGCATCGGACCACCTGTAGCCATGCAGAAAAGGAAGCTCTTTAGGACTCTTCAGCTGAGCAGAGGTTCCCTCGCATTATAGCTAGTAATATAGAAGAGCTCTAGATGAAACTGCACCTGGCTTTTATCAGCAAACAATAGTGAGAGCCTGTATTTCAATCAGTAGCCAGTAATGAAAGATTCCTTTTCCAACTTACTTGACCTCAGGCAAAAAATAAAAATCCAAACCTGTATCGGTCATTAGCAGATATCCAGCTGATGAACAACCATTTTTAGAGATGCCACTCGCTAAAAATTACACTGTAAGAAAATAGAGACGAGCAGAAGAAACTCAATATTAGATACATTTACACATGGAGAACTTCTGTGTCTGACAGACCTGAGTCACACTCTTGGAGGACAGACAACTCTGCATCTTTCCAAAATAAGTTACAGCACAGCTTCTTTCAAACAGAGGAATGACTCAGAGGCACCCACTGTCACCATGTCTGGTGGTGAGTCCATCAGAAGTCACGGTGACACCCCCTCTGGCTTTGAACACTGGACAACAAAAGCCAGAGCAATCTTCACACTTCAGGCTGCAGAACAGCAGGTGCTTTGCATTTGTATTTAATCTGGTACAACCGCACATTTAATATAAGCCCACACAGCTGACACATACCCATATGATAAACCAAAAAAAGCCCCAGAAGCGCTCTCTTCCCCTTCATAGGCCCATGGTAAGGACTATGGTAGCAAGGGTCCGTTCAGAACAGCCCCAAACCCTGACACCTGGTCAGTCCCAACACTTGTTTTGTTTGCAAGTAGATCACCAAGAGAAGAAAAGGACAAAAAGGCATGTTTCTGAGGAGGCAGATTAAGAGCACTAAATCAGTGTTTGCCCTGGTTGGAAGAGGAAGTGTGCCACAAAGATGTCTCAGATTTTATTCATTGCACTCCTACTTGTCTTTTGCATGGGAAAATGTCTCTTGCCCTGAGGTCAATACTACAAGGCAACCCTATGGTTACCACTAGGCTATCAGAAGTCTCTTGCTTTAAGTAGTGCTTTCTGCTTCTGGTCCAGCTACAGCACAGGATGACTGTCCCACCTTTTCTCTCTCTCTTGCTAAGCTCCTGATCCATTTCATTTTGGTCCATTTTAGCAATTGACTTCACTTTCAATTTCAGTTACAAATACCCAACACTACATTTTTGTTTCTTTGCAGAAAACCCTCTGTTTGCTGACCATTATCTATCTAGGGTAAATTGTCTGCAGATGCCCAGTATGTGATTATGAAAGATTAAACAAACAGTATGGGGACAGCTTTAGGAATCCAAAATGCCAGTGCTGACGATGCATACAATCATGGCTTTATTATTGAAGGGAACACAACATCAGTTTGAGTATTGAATGCTGCACAGCCTCAACAGATCTTACAAGCTACAGTGGCTTTGTGCTAGTGTCTCACAGTGGTTCAGGAAATGAGGGAGATGCTTTTCTACCCAGCAATACATAATGGAAAATATATATATATGCAAAAAATAATGTCCTTGATACTTATTACTTCTCTTCGCTACTTACAAATGTGTGATAATTAGTAAATACTGGAAATATATTAGAAGTATTTGAAAATAGCAACACCTCACTAGAAAATCTTACTTGATGATCCTATTCCCTAAATTTGAAGGGCTTCTTTGATTTCTAAATTCCTAGTAATCTTAAATAAAACCAACACCTTTCTCAACACTCAAGCCAGGTCCCTTGAAGGTGAACAGTGCTGTCACAAAATATATATATATTATTAATAATAATCTATGCATTCATAGGTTAGAAAACAAACAAGCAAACAACTCTCACATTTGTAGGATTAGCAACAGTAATTTCTCCCAGACTGGTTTGCTCATTATCTTTTCTGACATCCACACAATATGACAAGATGAGCAAAATCAATTCTGCCTTTTGCTGAGTTATGCAGCAGGTGGTTCTCTTTGGAATGTATTGACTGTCTCCTCATGCTTCATTTGCTTCTTTAGACGTTTTGGCTAGGTGGATTTTATGGATGTCCTTCAGAATAAGAGATATTGGGTGAAAGAATAAGTCTACAGTTGAAGAAAGGAAGGTAGAGGAAGTTGCATTTTCTCTACGGTGACAGAACTCATAGGAAGATAATCTATGCTGACTCAAATGGGGTCACCTACAGCTTTCTTTTTTGGCCTTCCCTTTCCTGAATCTTCTTTACGCAACCTTTGAAAAGTCTATGATACGATGACACCATATTGATAAGAATCACAGAGAACAAAGTGACTTAGTGGGCACTTTCATCTCAAAGCTGTTTCCAAGAAATGGAGGTACATATTGATTAAGATCAAAAATTACACTCTGCCATTTGAACACTGTACAGTTGAGAAGACGGAGGAAGGAATTTGTATTTATATACTAAGATCAATATTGTTTACTTGCACTTTACTCCAAAAGATGTCAGTATGAGTAGGATTTTTATTTTTTTCAATCCCGTTGGATCAGCTTATCTATAAAGAGAGGTGCTCCGGAGTCCAGAGCAAAGGGACTCACGTGGGCAGGGTAGCTCCAGAAACAGTTCTACATCTTGAAAAGATGTTCCCTATGGTTTAAATGGATTTTTTTTTTCTTTTTGGCAATAATTAACCTCAGTAAACTGCAAGAATGAATCAACTCAGTAAAACACTTGGTAAGACAATAGTGATGTGGCATTGCTAATGGGGAAACACATACATTGCATTAAGATATGAAATGTTTTGCACATAATCTGAAACTCACAGCTCACTGCTGACTTCTAATGAGGTTTTGCAATTGTGCCAGAAGTTTCCTCAACAAGGGAGTAACATTCTGAGCTGTTTATAATTTACTAATACATACAACTGTTAGAGACAGCTTCTTCAAAATCTAATATTGTAATATATATTTTGACAATGGTAATCTTGGGATAAACAATACTGAACATAATGTGATTAGTAGATGTAATTTCCATTTGATGTGAATGCAATAACTCTAACTCAAATCTAAACCAGAAAATGAGTAACTATGACGTTTTTGGCCAGCCAGTCCTGGAGATACAGTTAAAGAGAGTACCCATCTCCATTCGGAAATGAACTGAAGCTATTGAAACTAGATCAGTTAGATCCCAAGAAATATCCCTTCCAATAAGGTCCATATAAATAGCTCATACTAATTTAACTGTAAATTACATAGGATGTTTTTGTTAGCAGAATAGGGAAGAACTTTCCAAAGTCTCTGACTATTTCATACTGTATTAGCTAGCATAGGAAGAAGAACTGATTCCCAAATAACGAACATGTTATTATTGCCAAACACCACTCTTGGAAATCAGAGACAACAAGCACCTGGTAGCTTATTGATAGTGTGGTCTAGTCAAAGAGATTTTCTTATCACATTCTTTCTTTCAGTTTTTATTCTTGAGGGTTTTTCTTATATAGCTTTAAGCATGCTACTTAATGTGGCTTCTTCAGCATGTTTTTGGAATTCATTCTAACTTGATAGGTAATAAATCCAATTTATCTGCAGGCTATTTTTTTTTCTGTTAATTTAATGCCATTGATTTCAAAATATCTCCTTCCTATGGGACTGAAACCTCTCAGGTACTCAGGAAAGCTCCTATCAGTGGACAGATAGTGTGTTTTTGCCCACTTTTATAAAGCGTTTTTTTCTCCCAAAACAATCATCCCACATTTCAGACATTTCTGACAGTCCTTCAAGACTTCTTACCCTTTCTGCAATTACTCCAGTTTGCCAATACCAATTCTTTGGAAGTCAGGGATCAGAGTCTGGTCTTCATGCAGCTGTACACAAACTAGCCCTGGCTGAACTCTGCCTAGCCATACCATGCAGCACACATCTGAGGAAGAGAAAAATCTTTATGGGAGATATTGTTTGTTTGTTTGTTTGTTTTTAACATTTTTTTTCTCCAATTTTTCTCAAAGTCTGAAATTGAACAAGAAATTATTACTTTCTTAGGGACATAGTTGCTATTGTGGAGTGAAATTTAAAAAGCCTCAGAATTGAAGGATATGTACTGTAAAACACAAGATGAATATGAGGAATGTACAAAAGGTTTCCAGTGGTGTAAGATGTTTCATTATGCATATGATAACAGATTGCAGGTAGCTGTTCAACCCTAGACATAAAAGGTCCTGTGAGACCAGCAGCAAAAGACAGTTTATCAATTGTCCTGACTATTCATAGCGTAGAAAAGTGACATTAATGACTTTGACAAATTGTTATCTAAGGACACAGTCAAGAACTTTAACCTGGGACCAAAGCCTTACATAAACCTGCAATGTACTCTAAATGTAGGATAAATTAATCTTTATTTAATAAACATGTTGTGTAGTCAAGCACACAGCTCAAGTATCACCTCATTCTTATGCATCACTTATTGAGCTTTACAGCAAACCACAAGCACGGTTAATTAAAAGAAAAAGAGCAGAACCATTTTGTAGGAATTACTTTGAACATTTTCAGGTAACAGATGTGATGTCCCAGCTACTGCTGCCATTCCCAGAGTGCACACCAGAGTCCTCTTGCTAACTGCAGTACACACACGCTGCCACTACTTCTGCCTTGCACTTTATGTTCAGCTTTTTCTCAGCCTCATGGGGCACATTGTGCTGTGTCTCAGGGACCCCATACCTTCTGGTTGGGGACTTGCTGGAAAACAGCTTATGGAAACCACAGGTAGAGAGAGATGGCGCATGCCAGACCTTGTATCGGTGCGGAGTAGAGGTGTGGGTAAGGCATGCCTGCAACCAAAGCACCTCTGACTCCTGGCTCAGACAGAGCCTCCTCCCATCTTCCATTGCTTCTTCTCTCCCGCCATCTTTTTTCAGAAGATGCCTTTTTATTCTTATTTCTCCCCTCCTGTTGTTGTCTCCGCCCCTTCACAAACAGTCATGTGGTGCTTGAAATGAGCAGGTAGAGCATGCATCCATGTGGTGAGCTACTGCGTATCCTTGCATGGCTGAAGAGAAAGAGGGGAAATACACATACTCACCCTCTTGTATAAGGAATATACTCCTTACCTATCCCATGAGAACCAAGATAAAACTCAGATGCTATATAGTTGCACTGCACAGAAATGCAAGAGGCCATTTTGTGCAAGAGCTGCTGTGTATCTCTGAGATTTTCTTTCATGTTTAACATTTAAAATCAGTTAGAAAAATCATTTTGTTGACTCATTTATATCTAAATGTCAGTTGTCATAAAGGCTTTAGCTACTTATTTCACTAAGAAGAGATTCTCTACCTAAGTATTTAAGCTTTCTGTTGCGTTTCTATTAAAAACAGTTGTAACTATAGGACACTAGGGTACTCATTCACGAACGTCTTAAGGGATAAATCCTCTGTTTGAATAATTGCAAATGAAAAGTTAAATCCTGAAATTCAATTGCAGTCTAAGTTTTCACTGAGCGCCAGAATGTTCTAATAACCTAAACATTAGGAAAACTGAAAGATCTACACAGCAGTGTAATTTCCATGGAGAAAGGAAACTTCATATTCAGCACAATCATTTATCTGTTATGACACATCTTGTTTGAATTTTAATTTGCCATTGTTAACCCTATGTTAGGTTTTTTAACAGAATGAAGTGCTTACAAGTAAAAGAAAAAAATAAAAGCTACCGTTTGATCACATAGTAAAGCATGGTCCCATTGCAGCCACTGTGGTAAACAATCAGATGTAAACACGGATAAATTCAGATTTAACCTCCTCTTGCCTGCCTTTAACCCACAGATGATTTGACAATGATTCAGACTGAACAGCTAATAGACAGAAGTTTACGGAATGCTTTCATTAATGCACAACAGTGTCTTCAAACTACACACATCCCAATGTGGGGTCAGAAGTTGAAAAGATATTGAAGTAAGGGAATGGAAACCGATTGTTAATTCTTTTTTTGTAGCAAGAGCAGGAACAATGCTTTGGATGGAAGCATTGGAAGAAATTTATAATCTCCAAGGATGTAGAAAATAGACACACAATAACTCAAATATGGCAACTAACCACTGCATGGCAATTTATTTATTTATTTATTTATTTTTCTCATAAGCAGATAGACCAAGCAGAAATAGTGAGTTCTGGAGAGATGTAAACATGGAGAGAAGACCTGGCTTTAATGACTTTCATTTTGAAGTATTAGACTTTATAATAAAGGTGTTTTATTGGTGATGGATAAGAGTCCAATTCTTACATACAAAGACTCCAAAAGCCCTGAAGATCATTCTAAGGTATTTATTCATTTATAAGCCAGAAAGAGTTCTAGTAGATAGGAGCAGAGAATGCTTTAAATTGATGGGGTGAGGGAAATGGTTGAAAAGACTTGTGATGAAAGAGACCTTAATGGCTCAAGCTTTCAATATTTCACTGATTTTTTTGGGCTTGTGTTAAGAGCCAGAACTTCAGTCTTGCAGTTTAGTTCAAGATAAGGAAAAAAAAGAGAGAAAAAAAAAAACGGCCTTTAAACTCAAATAAACAAAATTCCTACAGATCTTGGAAAGTTTAGAACCAAGACCCACAGGAGTGAGAGCTTTGGATGGGCTTCTAATCATCGCTCTCCATATCTGCAAAACAATAGTAAAAATATTTTGGTTGAGAGAATGACTATATTGTCAACCTGCAAACGGACAGTTTAAGAAAGTCAGATTGGAAAGAGACACAATGTACATGTTTTCTGTCAAGAACACTGCTCTAATTATTTGATTATTGTGAAATAATAAGGTCAGAACCAGATATTTCATTGGAGGGAATGGGAAAATAATGCTACACAGGTCAGGACAGTGGATAATGAACATCCTTCTATTTCTCCATGCATGAACACCTATGGTATACATATCTTTTTTTGATGGCAATTTTTAATAGGGTCTTACAGAAGGGAAAGTATAAAGCAGGCAGGTAAACAACAGAACAGAGCTGAAAGTCTACACATCTGGTTTATACTGGCAAAAGGCCAAGTGACCAAAATAAACTATTATAACTGCAAAATTTAGTTCTGCTTTGTTATTGAGACTGTAGGTACAGAAATATCAGTAACAGAAATGTCAAGATTTGTCTGAATGAAATATGGAGGAGATGCCTGTGTGTGTGAGGACACCCAAAGAAACTGAAGAGAGGAAGGGTTAAAACATTGGCATATAGCAATAGATAACTGAGTATGCAGCAGACAGCAACCAGACTTGTATACCTGGGATGTGTTGCCATCAGAATGCATGTCTGTTTGTGTAGATGAAAACAAGAGGGTGGCAATATCACACGTACCATTCCCACTCCCGTCACCCAAGCAGAAGTCAAGTAACAGCCAGAAAGGTAACCAAAACAAGGAACTAAAGGCAATGGACAGCAACTGTGTGTAAGACTAATGGAAGACAAGATAAACAAGGTCCAGAGTTGAAAGCTCATTCCATGGTAACTGTAGAGTCCTAATGGGCATATCAAATCTATCAGGAAAAAAAAAGAAAAAAGTCTTTTTCTCCTGAGAGATGTGTTCAGGACTTGGAAGGTGAAGTCATCGTTCTTGGTGTTGCTCGCTACTGATCCTGGCCACCTTGTGAGGGTGTGGGTGTGAGACAGTGAGTGGGTCTGATACCTGCTTTTGTTTAAAGTATCTCCGTACTTTACACAGACTCCTTCCACATTAATTTGCTGCAAGATTTCAGTTAATAGAGGATTGTTCTACTGAAAATGAAAGAAGCTACTAGCATCCTTGAACTAGGGAAACCTTTAAAAAGAAGCCCAAAATATCACCTATTTGTCTCATGCCAGGTGAACACACTTCGGTGATAAGACTGAGAAGCCTCTGCTGCTGGAAACACTTGTGCTAATTACTTCCTCCCTTAGTTATCTGTAACAGAAGCATAAAAGAAGTGGAATTGATCTCTAAAGTGCTGTAGCCAAAGAACAACCTTTAAGGAGAAACTACTTTAATTAAACCAAGAAGAGCTGCAGCGTTTCCTCAGGACAAAACTGCACACCCATCCAAAGGAGCGGTGCCTGCAGGACTGCAGAGTTCACAGTAATTAAGAACAGAGATGAGCAGCTCAAATGGGAAGAGACTGAGCAAAGCTTAAGACATGCTGTCACCCACAAAATGATATTAGAGAGGCCAGCTGACAGTTTAATCTGGACAGAGAATACTGACTTGAACTAGAGAGAAAGATCTGGGAGTCACTAACATTCCCCTGGCAGAGAGTCTAAGAACAAGTTTGAACAAAGGATAAGATGCAGAAGAAAGAAGGAAAGCAACCAAGGAAGTAAATTCTCCAAGACTTGAGGAGAGTTGGAGGGGGCACAGTTAAGAGCATCCAGAGGATTGTTCGAAAAGCTGAGGAGACGAGCCAAAAGAATGATAAATTTCTAGATCTCAGGAGAACATACAATTGCCAAAGAGACTTGCTGGATGATGTCAAGGTGCTTGCCGGTCAAACAGGGTGAGAAAGTACAGGATCAGAGATGTGTTCACATAGATCATCCCAAGGGCTGGGCAGGAGCCATCCCGAAGCTTCAGCAACATCTGGCAGCTGGGCAGAAGGCAAGGGGATCAGCTACTGCCTAGTGATTACACAACACACCTCCAGAAAAGGTCAACATTTGCAGCTGTCTGTTATTAAGTAGGCTTCCGCAGAAGTTGTTCCATGTGTATGGATGCCTTAAGGTGTCATCAGGGGATGGGAATGGGGGGCTGGCATTCAAAATGAGAAAACCCATTCAAACAGAAACATTGGTTGATAGCTCAAGAGAGCACTACCTTTCAAGAATAATCTGTACGTTTTTTTACAGCAGTCCTCTTTTCTGCTTAATGCAAAATCTATTAGGCTGCTGCTATGTTTAAATGCAATGCATAAAACATTTCTCCATTTCATTGGAGAAACAGGTATAAATGTGAAACACCCTCAAGAAACCTAAGTAGGAGCAATTCAGCACTTATAGCATTAGTTTTAAATACAGCAGCATGATCAAATGTTGAGAGCTCTGCCACATAAAACTGAGAATGAACAAGCGTATTTCAAAAACTTATTCCATTTATCATTTTTAATTACGTCCTTTAAAGGCTTTTAGAGGTATAGGGCTGTTGAACGTATCCCCAGCAGAGATATAAACACATGAAGAAGTTGAATATTAAGTCATGACAGTGTCTGTAATTCATCACCACAGCAAGACCAAGAAACAAGACTTGACTCTGCCATTAGCACTGATCAGCTGTCTCAGCAAGAAGTATGAAGGCAAATGGGCATGGTATGAGTGTCACTCACAGGATACATTAAGCAACACTGTGTATACATAGCTCTACTACACACAGATTCTAACATACGGTTTTGCAAGCATAACAGAATCATCCAGGTCTAATTGTAGGTACCAAGTTTCTCCATGTGACTAAGTCAAAGTCTTAGACTCCACAAGGAACAAAGAAAATATTATTTCTTTTGAAATGCTACTGGATAGCACAAATATCTACAACATGTGAGTGAGCATCCCCTGCCACATCCGCAGCAGGCTGAAAATTATTTTTGCTCATATCTAATATAAATAAAAATAACCGTACGTTAAATTGATAATGTGAAAATCACCTGTACATAGGCAAAGCCCAAGCAACTGATTGCATTCAGGTCATCAAATGTAAATGAAAGGCCCCTTGGAAAAGGATTTTTTCTATGGGGCTGTGGATAAATACAAGTAAAATACTTTAAAGTACTTGCCTGACAAGTAAAGCAACTCCTATGGAAGTTGTGCTTTCATCCCCAGTAGGTGCTATTGCAGCCTGGGTTGTTCTGTGCAGGTATTTTCAATTTGGGGATTATACATTCTGCAGTTGTGAATGGATGACGTGACCGTCTGGTTCATATTCTGTGTACGACACCGTTAATTTCATGGAAATCAGAATACCCAAGCATTGTAGCTGTGTTATTTTTTTCAAAATGCATTAGTGACAATTACAGATTGAAACAACTCTTGGTTAATGGTTATAAGCTTCTGTTCAGTGCAATCTCGTGCTTTTTTCCTTTCTTCTCTCTATCAAATCTGTGTAACAAAATGGTCCACTTACACTCTGCTGTTAAAGACACTGGCACATCTCTAGGTTTGGCGAGGAAGGAGAGGAAGAGTCCAGAGCAGCCGCAGCTGTTACTGCTTTATGAATACACAGTTACAGAGGTGAAACTGTCACACAAAAGCCCAGATCCCCAACAGTTTTTCCTCCCTTTATTTCTCTCCCCTCATCTTTTCTCCTTTTTGCAGAACGAGCAGTGAAATGGGTGACACCTTTTTTTGCTAGGCCTGTTGCAAGCCAAGTACAAAGCAAACAGGAGGGGAAATGTTGAACATAAAATCTGGAAGTTGCTTTTGTCCAGAAATGTTGATATAATCAGATTGAGGTATTTAAAAAGTCTTAAAATTCTTCCAAACAAAATATTTTGAAATAACAAACAAAAAGTGCCTGGCACTTCTCATTAGATTAAATTGTCACTGGCAAACTCCAGACACTCCTCTTACAGAGCCTCAAATACAAATAGTTACTAATTGCCATTCAGCTTTTGCAAAGGAAAGCCAGAAGACAGCCAATATCAACACTGTAAAATAAAGAAAAAGAAACTAGGGTGGGTTATTTTCCCTCCACTCAGACATTCTGGCCATCTCTTATGTTCACAGAGCTGTCAACTCCCCAAAAAACATCCAACACAGCAAAAACTTTCCCTCATATGTTAATATACATTTTTAAAAGTCATTTATGGGTGGGGAGCACTGGTAGGAAAAAAATAAACACAAACCCAGCAAGAAGAAGGGAACTTGAATACCTTGTCTGATAACAAGAATAAAGTCCCTTCCCATACTGGTGTTCTTGTTTGAGGGATTTTTTTTTCTATATATTGCATATCTGGGAGGGGCTGCATTGGCTTTGGAAGTTTCTGCATTAGGTAAGCACACATCCAACACAAACACCTCAAAAAACAGCTTGTAAGGAGGAACCGCCTCCAAGTGCAGCTCATTTTTATTTCTATCTTGATTTCAGAGAGGGACAGCTGGAAGCCCTGAAGAACAGTCCGGGTTACAGTCTGGCTGGAGATCCAGGCCTTCAGGTGCAAGGGGAAAAGAAACAAGTCCACCGTCAGGACCCACCAAGAGATCAGGTTAGCTGCAGCTTGTTTTCTTACAAGCCACCACCACAAAGCCCTGTGAAGCTGTTAGTGAGGGGCCAGGCCCACAGCAGCCCGTAGCAATCGCAGGGCAACTCCTGGAGGTGCTGAGGTGGCAGCCCCTGGGCACAGCGCGGCTGTGCAGGGCGAATGGCAACTCCAGGGCACTATGCAAAGTCAGCATGAGCTGCTAAGAGCAGAAGTCCCTACTTTCCAGTGTTAGCAGAAGTTGACAGAATCCACGTTACGAGGCGTCTTGGTAAAATCAGGAGAAGAGTCACAGCAGGCTGCCTGCGTGCAGGGAAGGTGCTCTGCTGGCGGGCTGCGCTAACACCTCGGGACATTGCAGCATGTGGGTAGTAGGCAGGGGGATGAACCATGAACCCCTCTCCCAGCCCTTTCCAGTCTCCTAGATGACCCCCCAGGTCACAGCCCCTGTCCCCACCATTTGTCTCCTGCATTATTCACGTGTCTTCACCAATGCTCTTCCATCCCAGGGAGACCCTCTCACTTTCCCCACAACCACCACTTTTATCTCTTACCCACTGACATTTCTTTCCCGTTCCCCTGGGGGTCTCTCCCAGCTCCTGCCCTGCCTTCTCCTGCCCCTCCCGCTGCCTCCTCTCCACCCATGAGCTGATGGCCACAGCCTCATACCCTCTGTGCCTGCAGCAGTGCCCTCAGAAGTGCTCATGTCTACAGTGTTCCTCCTGTCCCCAGCTCCCATTTGTGCCCTCAAACCTCGCTTTTCTCCCCTCAGCCACCCCACTGCTCCTTCCATCCCTTCTGCCATTGGGACTGGGCTTGGTTCATGGCCATGGAGGTGCTGACCTGCTGGCCTGGCCAGCACCCAGGGGCCAAGCAGGGGTTTGGGTCGCTGCTCGTGTCTTCTCCCTCACTATCACAGCGTACTGCAGACCTGGTCTTGCAGACACAGTCTTGCTCTCAACACTCACTATATGAGCAAGGCTCAGGACTGAACTGGCTGTTGGTGGGGCTCCCAAAGCCTTTTTTTGGCCTTTGAGTATCAGCATTTTGCTTCAAGTCTCTAACATTGATGTGGAAAAGGTCTCTTGGCATCATGTGTGGGCAAAAAAACATGGTAAGCTCACAAGAAAAGTGTACAAATTAAAATGGGAGAGCTAGGGTATATTTTTAGTGACCATGTTGCCTCTCACAGATATTCCATGTTGTACATTCAGAGCAAAGTATACTAGTATTCCCTTGTCATAATAAAATACCCGTGCTGTCGCTGGCAGCGATGTTTCCCTTTCCTCAGTAATGGAGACAAGCCACTGCTGGTGCAGCGGCTGCAATTACTTTCTTTAGCTCAGCAGTTTACAACAGTAATTCTCATTAAAGTAAACCTGTGGAAGGTGCCAGACTGCTGGCTCTGCTGAGCACAGCCCTACATGTATCCACAAAATTTGAACTCTAGTTGCTTGTAGCAGCACAAGATTTCTCGCGCTGTCTTCAGCACACATCCTTCCCCACAAGCACTTAGGAAATAAAGAGAACATGTGCTGAGTTTACATGATCAGTGGGATCAATAGGATCATGTAACAAAGGAAATAAAGAGAAAGAGCTCAGCTGGTTCTGTATCTCCCTTCTCTCTCAAGAAGTGAGGTCTGCACTCCAAGTGAAGGTTTAGGTTTGGGGAATGAGCATTCACAATCCTCCTCACAGCCTGTGATGACACATGGCAGCTCACATTTGTACCAAACACAGCTCAAAGGTGGCACTTGTACAAGAAGGAGAAGCTGAGAGTTATCAGTTTTACCTTGGATAAGCCCTGTTTTTATATATTTTTTTATTTTCCTTTAAAAAAATACTTTATGGAATTGTTTCCTTGGTGCATCCAGCCACAGAGCAGCAGCAGAGGAAAACATGGGCTGCAGGAGAGAAGACTTGGGAAGGCGAAACTGGTCTCCATGTATGTGAATGGATAGTCAGTGCCACCCCTGTAATTAATTTAAGTCCTTACAAGCAGGAGAGGTATTTTGCTATTTATATTTGTTTCTCTTTTCCACTAAGAAGGGATGATGTAGGTTACCACCACTCTTTCAGTCTAAATGTCACTTCACAGCCTGAAATAATACGTCTTTTTTTGTTACTGCCTTGTTAGAGCCAATGACTTCAGGGATACCTGTGGCTCATCCTCCACCATCCACCCCTCTTAATTTCAAAACTGGAGACAGCTTTAGCAAGTAAGAGAAAAGTAAGTAAGAAAGTTTCACCTTCTCTGTTAATCAAATGGCAGGCAAAAAGGACATTTTTATCAGACTTGTTTTTTCAAATCTTTAATAACTGGTTGCATATCATATTGGTTTACCATCGGCTGAATATCGTATAGCAGAATTGTGTTGGGGAGGTATTTTAATTTATTTTGGTTTATATTTTATTATCTCCAGTTGGAATGGAGCGTGGCTGGAATCTGATGTCCATACAGATACTGAAAGAAGCTCCTGTTTAAATATTCTATGCCCTGCTGCCTGCATTGTGAGGCCAGAAGCCCATTTTGGTGGGCTCCACAAGCAACAGAGCAGCCAGATGTCTGTCTGAAAGGCCAGCCAGAGGCAGAGGACCCACATGGAGGGGCAGGGGTGACAGGGGCAGTCAGGAGGGAGAGGCAAGGCAGCTAAGGGTCTTTAAGGTATAAACAAATGCACTTGGATCAGGGATTCAGAAGGTAGTGTGACAAACTTAGAGTAAAAGGGCAGAGAAGATGAGCTTGGTGGTTGTCTTAGCTATGTGGGCTTAGGAAGAAAGCCTGTCAGACCAGCTGGGTAGCAGAGCACAGGTATTAGGGAGCTAGACAGTATTCTCTTTTCTTCCAGTACATGGCTGTTCACTTTAAAACCCAGCTTCCTTTTGTAATATGTTGTATTAAAGCTCAAGACTAAAATAAAGGTTATTATTTTGCGTGTTTTTTTTTTTTTTTTTCCACGTGCCCTGCTGACCTGGGTGTCCCCTCGCACTACAGCAGCGTGCCGTGGGGCTAGGCCGCAGCGGGAGGTGGTGTGCTCCAAGGCTCAGTGTGGGTCCTGCAGCTCTAATGCTCCTCACCAACTTGGTTATTAATTGAATCCTGCTGATAACGTGAACTAAGGTGTCATCCTGTTTTGTGCGTACTCTCTTTTTCTTTTTAATTAAAGCGTAGACTCACAGAAGAAGTCTGGGGACATAAAGACCTATGAAATTCATTCCAATGGTTGCATACGTGTGTGACCTAGTTAGCATCTGCAAATCTGTTTAATGCCAAGAACTACATTAGATAATTCAAGCAAAAGCTCACAGGGAGTCACATAATGAGACTGTTCAGATTATTGTTGTGATTAGTCCAGTCCCTTCCCCCTTCTCACTCAGGAATATCATTTAGGCAAGTAGTCATTTTAAGAATATGCAAATGTTGATCGCTAGTTTGCTATGAATCTGGCAAAAAGCCAGTCTTCTGTGAAGCTGGCCACCACAGGCAGCATGACGTTAAATATGCATGACCTTGCATAATGTTGATCCATGGGCTTGCAGGCATCCTGCACCTGTAAAGATTCAAGCCTACCAACTATCAGAGTCCCTATTCTGTATGCAAAGTGTCTCTAGCATCGTAGTTGAATTGCTTAGCATTTCAGTGCTCAATGATCATGTAAACTCAGCACATGTTCATTACTTCTCTCTTCTTTGGTAAGTTCTTGAATAAAAAAGTCGCGTATTTATCCATGGTAAATGCAATACTTTGCTCTTGACAAAAATATATGTATTTCACATGGGGCGGGTGGGAAGATTTCATACTGAAAACATCTTTGTGGTTATATTAAAATTGGATGAGTCCAGTGTTATCAAGACAAGGAGAGTAAAATGCAATAGTTAGTATAAATTATGTATTTGACAGTGAGGAATTAATGATGCATTATTAAGATCAGGGTAGCACTAGGCAATTGCCTGAGGGCATTGTACATAATCAGGAGTCACAGAAAAGTCAACTCTGGCTCAGTGTTATAAATGATAATCTAAAGTAGAACAAAATTTATAAGTCCAATAAAATCAACTTCACCTAGTCTCAATTTACAAATATTTGTCTTGCATATGGGATTGGCAATATGTATTCTTTAAAGAGGTTCTTTAACATTAGACTATAAAGGGCCAAATTCTGATATTTTGAATACCAGAGGAACTCCGTGAATAGTTTTGAATTAAAAATGGAACTTCTAGGATAACAACAACAACAAAATGCTGCCAAGCAATGTCACAGTTATTCTTTTACAACAGAAAGGTCTGCACAGAGCGCTGACTTCCCACTCTGAACCTCATAATTTACTTGTAGCCAAATTTTGCTTCCTCCCTGTGGTTGCTTTACAACATCAGGAGCTCTTCCTTGCCTAAAGGAAACTCTGGTGAGAAGATCAGCAACACCTCCCTGCACCCAACAGAGAGACCTCACAGGGCCATGGGCAACCCGTGGTGTTTTCCAAGGCTAATCAGTGAATTCCTAGCCCTATGGAATGGCCTTCCTCCATACAGCTGAATTTTTTATTAATAAGTACTGTAGTACTTATTATTAACTTACCCTGCACTTCAGGCTGGAGCAGGAGGATGACATTTCCAATGCTCTTACTCCAATGTCATCATCACCGCTGTGTTGTTAGCATGCCGTACCCACTTTGCAATTGCTGTGGCAACAGGTCAGTGGCTGCACAAACAGAAGTGTGCCCTTTTGCAAAGTTTCTGCATATATTTTGTCTTAAATTGAGGGGCAGACTTAGAATAACTCTTATACCTGTAAAAAGTATTGCTTCCTGAATCATATGCTATAGCATATTGCTGTTAAGCAGGCAGTATTTCCAGTGTTTTGGGGAGCTAGCTCTAAACAAACAAAGCCAAAAGAGGACTGGTAGTTTTAAGGTGAATGTGTGTCCTTCAGTGTGGAACATTTGTTGTTAAGTAAATAAACATCTATTTATACCTATTTATAATCAATTGGTAGAGTGATTTCAAGCAATTACTGTTGGTATGACTCAAGCACCCAGGCTGAATTCTAGACAAACAATAAAAGGATTTTTTTTGTAATGCTTGACGGGTTCTTGAGCAGAGTTGGAGGAAAATACAAATCAACTGTTAGCATGATAAAACCATGCACAGTAACTCTACTTCTGGAGCTCTTGATGACTTAGGAGACATTCACACTGGAAAAAGAGATATAAACCAGCATATTGCTGCAGCACTGCTGGCTTTGCATTGTGTGGGACTCCATCCAGTCACGGTGCAGAGGGAGGCTGGAAACGAGCTCACCAGTCTCCATTCCCTTTTCTACTCTTCGGCAATGAAGTATGTGAGAAATACTGATGTGAAGTTTCTGCAGAGACATCAGGCAAAGCTGGATGGACAGATGCACATGCTGACAAATACTTTTTTAGAGGTCAGTATGTGTTCACGAAATCCTTTGCTCTCACATACTCATGCTCTTCCTTTTCCTTCTTCTCAGACAGACTTCAAATGATCCGAAGTCTTGTTTTATTTCTTTCCCCAGTTCTGCTCCTCCTGGCACACCTCTTCCCCCTCTTTTTTGTCACCATCCTTTCTTTCCCTGTTCCAGGACTCTCCAGGGAGCAGTGCTGTGCAGGGCAGAGAGGCTGAGGAGGGAGAGCTGGGCAAGGTGGCTGCAGATGTTCAGTAACCACAGCTCTCCGGCATCACACACACAAGTACATTGCCCCAGATTAATTCTAGCATGATTAACCATTTCAAGAGGACAGTAGTGGAGCACTTCTATGTCTAAATGAGGGTGACTAATATCAGGATATTAGAGGTAGCCATAGAAGCATGGCAGAGACAGAGGAGACCGTGTATCCTTCAGGAGCAGCACCTGGGGGCCAGGTAGGATACCTAAGGATGTCTGATGGCACATGTTTAGCACCTGAATTACACCTTTGGAAGGAGTTGTACCTTAACTACTTCTCAAGGGAAAGAAGTCCACAACACACCAATTATACCCTGCAGTCAAGATTTACACTTCAGAAAAAATCATTTGAGGCTAAGAAACCAGTAAGGAAGCAGACAAATAAAATAATAACCCTGCTTTCATAAAGCATTTATTTTTTTTATTTGAAAACATTATACAGGCATTACATTGCCACAGCCAGTCCATATAGGAGCATGCAAATATCAAAATGAAGAAAGGTTTGTTCAGCTTTTTGATGCAGGATTTGGGGTTGGGATTCTGTTTGCTTGGTTTTGTTTTTGGTTCATGTTCCCATCTGCGGTGTCAAGATTAGTGTGCTTTATTATGGCATTTAACAGTAAAATCCTACCCATGGGGTAAAATTTATATTTGTAGCTAGCTTAGGAATACTAAATGGTTTAAAAAAAAAAGAAAACAATACTACACGCTTGTCAAAATGTTAATAGCACAAGTTAGCAATCTCTACACTATACATTGAAACTTTTTCATATGACACAGTGGTGCAAAATTTTCAATTGCTTGGTCTTTTGTTGTGTTGTTTGGAAAGTTTATAGGTGGAACAAGGACAAGTTCTGTCTCCCAGTGAAGGTTTTCATCCAGTAGCAGAAAATTACATCGGTCTTGCAAAGGGCTGCTCAGTGCCAGCAGTATATCAGGGTTTCAGTCTGTTCAGGCAAGAATCTACACAAAACTAGTGATGTCCTAATGCAACACGGAGAGTAGCTGCCAGTTAGATAGCTGAACCTCTGCTGGTGTGTACTGAGGTCTTGAACTGCAGGAGACAAGCAGGCAGAAGTAATGCTTTCCTTCACTAGACCTCAGCTTTTCAGTCAACACAGTTACTTGTAAAGCTATACTACTGTCTTCCTTTGAGGTCCATTGCTCAGCACACTGGTGCTAATTGAAGTTCACACCTTTCTTAATGGGAGATGCAGAAAGTGAAGCAGCCCCACTCTGCACGTGAAACTCCCCCTGTGCAAGTAACACAGGGGATGGTGGCTGGGTGCAGAGTGCACACCCAAACATTCACAACTTATTTCCGTACAACAGAGCCTTTTAAAATAGACTATAAAAACAGCTCTAGATGGCATGCCGCAGACACCCATGGTTTGCAAACACTTGTGTGTAAAAACTCCCAGTCTGGTGAACTGCCCAGGACATGCCTTCTGCCCAGCTCTTTCTGAGGAGACTCCAACAAACATCTACAAGTTAGTGTCAGAAAAATGAAGAGGGGTAGGCGGAAGGACTACAAACATTTGGCTTGAAAATAAATACTAATAATGAAATAAACCAAAACCATAATGCAAAATGAAGGAACTGTAAACATGGAACAAACACACACACCATCCTCAAAGGTCTCAAGACCAACATGGGGACTAATGTTCAGAGAAAGGTATTTAATTGGTATAAAAGGTAGCAAAAAGACTTAGATGACAGGTGCCCACCAGAGTGCCTCCAAGCACCTGAGAGAGCCGTGGTAATTGTGACCAAAGCCCCTGCTCCTGGGGAAGGTATGAAACCTGCCTCAGGTGGAAGCCCTCCCTGGGCTTGACCCAAGGACGTTTGCTGGCCCACTGTGCACAAGGGCTTCACCCAACCATGCGCTTCCACATGGGTTTCCACCCTGCAAACCTCACCCTGAAGTATCAGGTGATCATTCTTGTGTGGGGGTGTTTTTTGTCTTGTTTTGTTTTCTGTGAATCATGTAGTATTTAGACTTTCCTTAACACCTCCAGAAAAGGTACTGTTGTTTCTCTGTGGGAATCCTCAGAGCTTTAAAAGAAAAAAGAAAAAGCTTGGGAAGATGAAGGAGGATTGAAGGAGCAGGGCTTGATGATCCTTGTGCGTCCCTTCCAACTTAGGATATTCTATAATTCTATGATTCTACGGATGCTAAAGAAGATTAAAAAAAAACTGAAGGCAATGAAAAAAAAAAACAACCTACAATTGTTATGATTTTAAAACCAGGCAATCTTAATAGAAGATTCTGGAATGTTTTGGGGCATGGTTCAACAAGACCCTTCCCTCAGCTGCAGTGGGAGCCTAGCAGGCAGCCTAAACACAATGGGACAGAAATCGACTCTTCTCCTCACCCACAGCAAGAGTAAGATACAACATACATCTGCTGTTCAGTAGCATTTTGGCATTTGTCACTTCACATATATTTTTACACATACTTTTCCCAGTCTGCTTCAGGGAAGTCCCTTCTATATTAAAGCAGAACAGAACTATAAAAGATGGATATTACCTCAGCAGAAATTCATCCTGCTTGGTTGAACTGCAGCCTTTCTAATCTCCAGAGTACAGATTTTTCTTTTTTAAGGAGAAATAGGAAAGTTGTATTTTTCAAACATGAAGACCTACATTTTCACTTTAGACAGACTTCTTCAGCAGAATGACATTCAAATCAAATTCATCTTATATGCCCACAAGCAAAATATTCGTCAGTCCTGCTGTAAACCCCATTTTCAAATACAATGAATATATACATGCTTTTACAGCACTATTGTGTACTTCTTAAACTCCTTTCTTCTAAAGATCCTGAAACATTCTAAAGTAACTTGGTCCTATAGCACCCCTGTGATATAGGTCAAATATCTTTATTCCCTTATATACAGACTGGGAAATGCAGCCACACAGAAGGTAAGTCATGCCCAAGATGATGCAGAGATGTGGCAAATCTGTGAATAAAACCAAGCTCTCCTGGATCCCTTTCCTCTCTGTTAGGTATAAGGCTATCTCCCTTTCCTTAATTTTAAATTAAAAATAGATGGTGGAGGTTGAAATAACCATTTCCTTTTATTGTGCTCTCAGAAGAGCGAACGTACAGGCAGATATGGATTCTCAGGGCTGCAGCTAAGATTTCCCCCCTTCTGATAAGGCTCCTGGAGCAGAAGTGCAGTTGCAGAGCACACCCTTACTACTTTCACATGTCACCAAAAACACAAGAAAACTGCTGAATTATTCTGCTAGTTTTGTAGTTAACGAAAGATAATTGGCTACACCCTGCCGGTATGAATGTCTTTGTGCTACTGAAGCAATACCAGCAGATGGTCCAGTCTTTCTATTCATGAATTCCTCACATAATCTTCCCGATTTTTACAATTTGTGGGTTTTGGTGAAAAACTGTCACATTTCTAAATAGTTATTGTTAGAATAATGAACCACAGGAGACTAAGCAAACTGGAACGGCAGAAGGCGCCCTCGATGCACTGAGTATCTAAAATAAGTGCCCTGATCCACAAGATATGTCATCTTACCATGGAGAGGTACAATACATAGGAAACTAGAAAATGTATTTTTTTTTTACAGATTAAAATTTAAAAAGTAAGAAATCTGTGTTAATCATGACTACAGAGAAATTAACTCCCTGTCACCTGATGCAGAACCTCAGCCGCTAGGAAATCTGCCATGGATCATAGAGAGGTCAATGCTTGAGTACTTCACTTCTGCAAATATAGAAAGGCTAAAATGCTCGCCTTATACCTATTCCTAGAATAGAGACGGATATTGTAAGTTGTCCCTCCTCTGGATTCATGGAACAGATTACCTAGAAAGGGCAACTAGATAGCACAGATGAATTTATTGTCTCCCTCACCAAATCCAAGGTGCTAGCAAAAATGTGTCAGGGGGTTGCCACCGTGAGTAACCCATCTATTCTGTGCAAACAAAGAAATCTTAGAGAGAAATTAACAGTGACTGCACACATGTATTTGCTGTAAAAAGGTGGCTTGTCCACAACTGGTGTGGCTTAGGCATAATATCTCTCAGTGGGTGCAAAAACACCCTTCGGTTAATTTCTTCTCGTAATTTCAGCTTATATATTGAATAGCTTTCCCAGGCAGTTTGACATTAACTGATTCATATACAGCAGTTTGTATGGCAAACATGCTGTTAACATCATAAACGAGGGACTGGCATCTCCTTGCAATGAACACCCTGGAACAATTAATTTTATTTTTATGAGCTTTCCTTATTTGCTACCTTGCAGCTCACCGGTGTAACTGCATCTGGTAAATACCTTTCTCTATGTACAATACAGAGATAATGGATATATGAGCTCCACTGAATCATCAGCAGGTGATCAACGGCCCTGGGTTTAGGCAACTCTAATGTGAGGCTCCTCTTCTGTCTCCTGCCCCAGGCTGGTGTATGTTACCGAAGGCTCCAGCTGGCCGGTGGCTGGCAGGTCTACAACAGGTCCTGAAGGGTTTCGAAATTGCTTGTACACCCGAGGATCTTGGGCTACGTAGGTGGACGTGGAGGAGTAGAGCACCAGCCCAACAAGGATGGTGAAGAATGACAACAAATAAAGTCCTGAAAACTAAGCAGAAAGAAGAGTACAGTCATTAGACATGGCACTGCTCATCCTGAACTCATGAAGACCCATGGACAGAGGTAGGCATAGATCCTTGTTGTGGCATGCACATCACAAAACAAGCCTCCTGTCACCAGGATGGCAAACTTTTGGGGGAACATCTCTTTTTTAAGTTGGTTTGCTCCAATTAAGTCCCCTGTCTTCCATAGCTGGTACCTCCCCATGGCCCAGGCTATTGAGTATTAGGTGGGACGTGGGAAAGCTGGGCTCTGGTCACTGATCCTAACCTGAGTTTGTTGTGCTTTTAGCCAAGTTAACTACCTCTGTGAGTGCAAGTGTCTCTAGCTCCAGTGTGGGGTACCATCATCTTCAGAGTTTTCTGTCAGGTGGCAGCTAAATACAAAGTTAATTACAGCTAAACCATGTTAGTGAAGTATACTATGCCACCCATAATATAAAAATACCAATAAAATAATATAGATAACATTTAAAGCATATACTTTTTTTTTCTTTTAATTACTTTAATAAAGGTCCTTAAGAAGGCCACCAGCAGCTTCTTTTGCTTGTAAACTGAAAGCAGATGACGGAAGATTTAGTGTGAGTTAGAACAGGACAAGATTCATCTGTGAAACATGCTCTGGGTTGACCTCAAGAGGTTTGACAACACTTGTGGAAAGCGGCTAACTGAAAGGTTAAGCATGCATATTTTGGCACAGAGCACCACTAGATCAGAGGTCAGCCTGAATTTTCTGACATGTCCAGACACAGCGTGCCTGGACTGGGAATATAACACAAATAACTATTTTTGGCAATATGTTAGTCCTTATGAGTAAAGGTAAAGCCATGGATTTAAAAGCACAGACAAGTGAATAGGAGCTTTAGATACTGTATGTGTCTCCTGCCATGGGGGACACAAAAATGGCTTTAAGACCATATGACTTGTCTCTTGATCCTAGATTACAAGTTATTCTTTCTTGTATGTTGTGTGTGAGAACCTGTGATGGACAAATTGTCCAGCCAACTTGTTGGTGGGAATATAGAACAGATTTGTAGTCACTGGGACTTTAGAAAGTGCCTGTGTTCTGCATACTTCAACACCAACAATTAGCTGCAACCTGTGATTAACTGCTTCATGCTTCATGACATGCTTCATTTTATTATTTTACATAGAGGTGTCTGAAAATCCGTTCTTTAATCCTAACTTATATGGTGCTATGATGGATGCCCAATTTGTCTCCTTTGGACCATTTCAGCGCGGCACAAAGTGGATTGACCACGCTGTATTATCTTGGCAGAAGCTTTTGAACAATTCTGCTTC
The DNA here is from genome assembly GCF_013377495.2 of Cygnus atratus. Taxonomy (NCBI): domain Eukaryota; kingdom Metazoa; phylum Chordata; class Aves; order Anseriformes; family Anatidae; genus Cygnus; species Cygnus atratus. Next base: position 52,955,826 of record NC_066364.1, on the reverse strand, counting down.
TAATATTTAAAGAAATAATTATTGTGGTAAAAGTGAATTTTACTGAATTTACTTAAGTTAACTTAGTACTGATGCTGATTTGGTGCAGTTTAATAGATCTGCAGAACCTGTGTACAGAACCTGAGGAAGCATTTGGCTTTTTTTTTACAGAATCTGAATGATCTTCAAGAACTTTGGACAAATAACACACGGTGACATATGTGGACCTGTTTTTGTTTCCTACAGCTGGTATGCACGCTTTAGAGGGAAAGCACCATAATGGGGAAAGTTTAGAGTATGTCAGAAGGATTGCTGTGTAGGAAGAGTGCTGCTTTTCATCAGTTGTTAATTGTTTTTTTCCAGGAATGTCACCGGGTCTTCACATGTCATCTGGCAGTGTGATACGAGGTAGTCATCCCACTGTCCCATCAGCTGTGAACCCATTGTTGAGTGTTACAGTGAGTCTGCTGAAGGATTCCTCCTGTGTGACGTGGCTCTAAAAAGGCTGGGTTAGGCTTAGATCTCCCCCATGTGGCAATCAAACCAAAGTCAATCATTTCAAAGCATTTTTCCAGTGGATTTTTCCCCCCTTTTCAGTTTAATTTTTCTCTCAGCACTTTCCCCTCCCCTTCATGAACTTGGGTAGCACAAGGCAGCAGTGGGTTAAATTAAGCATAAGCAAAACTGAAGAGCAAATTGTGTCTAGTTTCCCAAACTGGGAACTAGTTCCCTGGTTTCCCATTGTCCCTCCTTTCTACCTTATGCCTGAAATTCTCACCCAGGACAGCCAGCTGGCTTGCTCTACCATATAACCAGAGTGCCAGCCAGATTTGTGATTGCCTTGTGTCCTGCTGCGAGGAATCCGTGGGGCTTCCAACAGCTAAATGTGCCCTTATTCTTGCTCTGGGAGCTGCCCAGCCAAAACCAATTCACTTTCTCTTTATTCCATGGCTTCAGCTCTGCCATATCCCCCTCCTCTTGGCCATACCTCTCATTCTCCTCACTGCGGCTGCCTGCCAGTGGGCTCTTTTGCCTGATAATATTCTCTCCATGGCAGTGTGTCCCCCAGTGGCAGTTCTCCAGCCTGGGAGAAAGGCTTTGGATGTAGCTGGGGGAAAGCTAAACAAAGGCCTGCGAATCATTTGTCTTTGGTATCTGTGCACAGCTATTGCAAAGAGACCTGGATCCTGCCAGCCCTATACCAAGACCAGTCTTTACCTTCCTTTCTTGATTAGAAACGAGTTAAGGCTTCTTTCTGCAGCAGCTCCCCACAACTCTAAAGTAGAAGGGTTGTTAATAAGGTTAATATAGGAATATATACTGTAGGCATAGGAAAAATCTCTGCTTTTTCAATACTCTTTCTGACACAAAGTCCCCTGAAATCGATGGATGTTTTCCTTCTGTTAAAATGGCTGTGAACCCAGCAGCGTGACGGGAGGGTGCAGACAGTTCATCAAATACAAAATCTGTTAGTCACTGTACTGTGTTCTTCAGACTCTCTAGCTGAAATCTTTGTGGTTTATTGAAGATAGTGTTTCCAGCAGGCATACTCTACTGCTACAGCTACACGTAGGTTGTTTTTTTTTCCCATCTTGACCTGCAAACCTCATCTGCTGAGACTCACTATTAATAGACAGAAAAAAAAAAAAAAAGAAAAAAAAAAGAGATTTAAAAACAGCAGGAAGAGCTGCTTCTAAGAAATGAAGTGAGAGATCATTTTGCATTTCTACCCTATGCACAACTGCACTACCAAACTGCAAGCTCTTGGGTAGTGTGCAATTCCTTTCTTTGACTAAAATGTTAGTTGACAATGGGACTGTGCTTCATGTTTCTAACTTATCTCCCACTTTCTACAGAAAAATATTTCCTCTAAGAAAAAATATTTTAAAAATATCCAGATTTGTATGTCTCTCCAAATTCCACCTCCCTCCATGCTACACAGGATACCAGCAAGCTGTTCAACCTCTTGCATCCTGGGATTGCTTTTTTTCCCTTATATGAATTTCTTTTGTGAATGAAAATGATTTTTAGATGACCCTCAGTTTCTTACCCATTTAAAAAAGACAGTAGCACTTGGTTTCTTTTTTTACCTGTTCACTCTACAAAGTAAAGAACCAAACTGTCCCACATCACGTCTATTCAATAGTCCCTAGAAGAGTAGGATTCAGCTACACACCAACAAAGAAAAAATCAGAAAAAATCCTGTCCTTTCACTTAGGATCTTAACAAAGATGGTAGACATAAGAAGACATATAAGAATTTCCAGCTGAGAAACTGAGACATACAAAGACAATTATTCAACCCCAGATCACACAGGAGCATATGGCAGAGTTAGGCAATGAATTCAGCATTCCAGAGTATCAATCTAACTCCTTAATCTACAGACTTTTATATTCGACTGCTTATATATATTACATATTATTCTGCTAGATGAAATCCTCTGACAGTCATATAAGTCACACATGGCTGCACCAACGTGTAAGTTCTCTGCAAGCAAGAATTTATCTTAAAAGTAAATGATATTTACCAATTAACATTTTCCGTGCTAACTTGCTTGTATAATACATTAATTAAACACACTGATACATTGCATTTAGCTTTCAGCCTGGACTGAAGCAGAGATCACCACAAAGTCAGGAACCAGGGACTCCCTGTGTTGCTGCATAATGCCCAGTTTTGCCAAGCAAGAAATATGCATGTAAAGAACAGTGCTTCTGATCACCTGAATCAAAAGAAGGGAGATTAACTTGCTACAAAATAAGGAAGGGAAACAGGGACATCAGCCTCTGAAGGGAAGACAGATCTCCTTTTCCAGAGAAAAACTGTTTAGTTACAATAACATTTCAGATCTTATCACTGACATGAAAACTTACTGAATAGTCAGATCAAATAGTTCGATCAGCACAGCACGTCTCAACATGGCTGCTCTGCTCTGCTCTAAGAGGGTGTCTATAAATGCTTTCCCAGTCACATGTATTCAACAGGGAACACACAAAGGTATTTACAACAATTAAATACTAGAAGGACAAAAAAGATGTTGTCTCTAGACATTATTTAGTACCTGCAGTTAAAAAAGCTTGTACAAAACGACTGTTAAGTTTCAGCATATCCATTTTAGGTGTCTGTCAATTTGAAGAAAAGCATACAAAGCAAAAACTAGACAAATGCAACAAGATAACATGTATATCAAGAGTTGCTCAGTCTATCAAAAAACACATTGATTCTGGGTGAGTGGATGTTTCTGGTATTTATCTAAAAGATATTCCTTAGGGAACCAGTAGTTGAATGCATTCACTCAGCCTGGCTTAGCAGAAAAATTAATGGCATCGGATGGCATAGCTGCAGGAGCAGGGACCTAGCTCCTCACCCTGAGATGTGCTAATGCAACCCTGTGCAACCCTGCCAGAAAACCAGTGCAGCACTAAGCTCTAGCTGACCACAGAAAACACACGGTAAAACCAGTCCTGCTTTCTGTTATCCACGCACAAATTCATTTACATTAAGCAAGAACAAAACCCAAACATTTCTGCAGTGATTTAAAATACATATACATAACTACAGTGCTAGATGCAATTATGGATAGATTTTATAAGGATTATTTGCAACTTCATTTATATATAGTATCTTTGTTCCAAGTGACTCAAAATTGGGCATTTGGGGAATAAGTTAAGCGTTACAAAATTTCTAAAATGAAGAAGAAAAATATAAAGGCACCTGAAAACCTATTTTTCTTTTTAAATCCTGAATGGACTATTAAATCTTTCAAAATTTACCTCCCCACACACACTATTTCCTATTTCCTACTTCTAATTAGTCTCTCTGTGCAAAACTTGTCTTTCATAGACCTGTAAACCTTTATGACTAGAACACTACTAGTATTTCCACTTGAATTTCTTGTGCTTTAAAGTAACCCAGCTTAAAAAACTGGTGCAAAAGGAACTTCTTTATGGGGAGCAAACAGTGCACCTGAGCATCATCTTGAATAGTGATAAGACAATGACGGTAGAGGAAAATACAAAGAAAGAAAAACTGTTCAGAAGACAGCAAATTCCAGTCTAGTTCAGGAGAGAGTAAGGCATTCTTCATTATACAGACCATGATTTTAGGAAGGAAAGCAGGAAGAAAGGGGATATCAGAATCCTTGTATAACAACTAGGAATTGTTGCACTGTCTGCCTCTGCACAGGGAATTTGCAGGCTGGTATTTCTGACTGTCACAGATGTCCACATCCATGTTACCATTGGCACAAGGGCAAAACAACATCTACAGCGACAAAAACAGACAGATGTGAGTCTGCAGAAAAGCCCATGCTGACAAAGGAACTCAATGATTTGCTAATTTTGGTTTTTCACTAAGCTATCATGGTAATGATCATGACCGTTATTACAAATGGTTATGAAAATGCAAATTCTCTTTCACTCGGTCCATTGAACTGGAAATAGTCTGTGAGAGCAGATTTTTCAGCTGTGGCACTCTAATTCCATTTGTATTTCACAACAGCAGCATAGTCTGAATCTCTTGGCAGGTAACACAACTCCCAGCTCCTAACTATGGCAACCTAGCTGTGCTTTGTAAGTCTTAAAAAGGATTTTTTTTGTTGTATGACTAAATGAAAACCTAGAATTACCTAGTTTCATATATTAACTGATAAACCATGAAGTGAAATAACTACATTTTCCCTTATCTTGGCTACAAATTCTCCACATTTTGACAAACATGAAAAAAAAGAAATCAGGCCTATTAATTCTACTTTTAAACCTTCTTAAAAAGCCATCTCCTAAGAACTGCGCTCATGAAGAGGGACAAAAATTTCCATATCGGGGGAATTCATTTAGTCCCATATTCCTGTTGTCATTCTCCATGCTTTCCAGACTGGTATTTCCCATCAATGTTTTATTCCAAGCAGTGGGTCTGTGCAGCCTGATGAACTTTTCTGTTTTCCAAACCAATTCAGCTTGTAATGTACGCTGCACAGCCAATCAAATCCAAGGCCAATGAGGGTTCCCACACCGGCTTATGTCTTTTCCCTCGGGTAATTTCACACATGACTACCTGAGCGGGCTGAGCTAAGGGAGCTAAAACCAAATTTCTCTCATTATCTTTTATATAGCAAACAGACATTTTCACTTGGTTTGATGAATCGATTGAGAGACTGAGCTTCTTTTCACACAGTTTTCTATTTTCACCTCAAATATAGCAAATGAAGTTCACTGTGGCCAAGTGCAGCAGTTGCACTGCAGGATGCACATACTCTCCAGTCAGTAGGAGTACCAGGAAGGGTGAATGCTCAGAGGGCTATGAAGTCACACAGTCCTTCCACTTGCATAGCTGGATATTATAGATATATTACTTTATTAATAGGAATGGGAGGCAGTATCCTTGTCATAGCTCATAGCTCTCTCTGATGATTGCCTCAGCTCAGCCTCACAAAGATCTGACTAAGTTGGCCATAGTCTGGGACTGTGACTCAAACTGTGGCTGACTATTTTTGCTCCATCCTGGAAGGGAGATGTTTCTGTTTACTCCTAATGAGAAGGAAAGGATGATCCCTTTGGGATTCAGGGTTTACCCTGCTCTTTATCAGGACAACAGCCTGCTGGTTCAGCCTGTCACTGCTCTCTGTCTTTGTCTGATTACTGATCCCAGGTGAGAGTTATGGGCAGAATATTTCCTCAGGATTCCCAGACATCTTTCCAAGCGGACTGCAGAAATAAGCTCTAGGCAGGTGATGATACATATTGGTCATCAGCAGAAATTGGGGCTGCAACCCCTATCTTATAAAAACCACATGGCACCAAACACCAAGAAGGATCGTTGTGACCTTCCACACTTGAGCCTTTATATGTAATGCTAGATCCCTCAGCTCTTTAATCTACAGATCTCTAGGGGGACTGAAAATGCTCAGATAAGGTTTAGCATGTCTTATCAGCTCTCAAACTACGTAAGATTGAATGTCCAAGCAGAGATGTTGGTTACCCTGCTGAGAAAGGTAACAAGGGGTGCTGGCTAGCTTCAGTAATGATGCCAACTCCTGGACTGGGAGTCTGTCCACTAGCAGCAAGATTAAATTATTGTCACACTTCAATGACCTCCATCTATTTCCAAGGCAAACTGTGAGGATACAGTCTTAAGTGATGACTTAAGGCCCAATCTTGCCCTCTGAACTCATGCAAAATGAAATTTATAGCTAGTTTCTGCACATATTTTTTCTTTTCTGTCCATTGGCAGTCTAATGAGAAGTTTTTCACTGGGTGAAGGAGGCTTGAGTTGCAGGGCATGTCTCAACCCATCACTGTTGCTCATTCCAGCCATAATCCAAAGCAAGAGACATTGGGTTTGCTTCAACAACAGCACAAACCTGACATCAGACTCGTTGCTATTTGGTTGAAACAAAGAAGCCAAAGGAAGACTGGCCCCTGCCATTTCAAGGATGAAGAAAGGCCATATTTTTCTCTTCCTCCTGCCTGCTTGCATCCTCAGTTTGCTTTAAGTCAGATGAAATGGAAATATTTCCTTAATGTTGTGTGAATTTTTTCTCCTCTGTATACAGATTGTCAGGGCTGTGGGTGCATTCCCCCCACCTGGGGATTTGTCTGCCTGCACTCAGGGTCAGCTCAGCCAGGGTGCATGTGTCCGGCCATGAGAGGCCTCAGCAGAGGCCTAGCCCCATCCTTCGGAGCTGCTGAGAAGCTCTTCCCCTCGGTCATCGCCACTATGCCCATGGCCAGACTCATGCCTCCCTCTGACCTAGGCTTGGCATCCCAGCTTGACCTTGGCGCTGATCAGTTCTTTGTAAGCTGAGGGTGTCTATACAGGAGAAAATGGGGAGATGGTTACCAGAAAACTATCATCACAAAGTCCAGTAAAATTTGGGAAACTTCATAGTTTTCCTGGAATCCATTTGCGGAATAAAACAAACTCATGGTCAGAACTGATCGTATTTAGAAAAATCCTCAGAGGTTGATGCCAGAAGCTGTAAAGCAAATGCTTGTTTTGCACAAATCTGCATGATTTCATGCTTCTCAAATGGCATAATTAGAAAAATGTTATAGTAGAATGTCCTTCCTAAATACATGCCTGTTAGGGCAAAACGTTTGCCTGAAACGTCTTTTCTTGCTTTCCTGGATGCTGGGATATATGGGAATGCTACTTTCTCTTCTGCTTCCCTTTGTTGCCTCCACCATTAGATGTGGAGAAAAAATAAGCCTGTGTTCAGTACCCCTGCAGTACCAGCAGTCTATCTAATTAAAAAGTGCAAGGTAGAATGAGTCCTGCAATGTTTTAATCCTTTCTTATCTATATAGGAAAGACATTTTAATGTGAAGTAAAAACAGTTATATTATAGTGCTCTAATTTCCTGTCAGCATCTTTACTGTGGTATAAAGAGGCTTCAGCTCTGGTTATTTTATATCAATCACTTGGCAAGAATATTTTAAGATAAGCTGGGAGGGGGGGAGCCCACTCTTACAAGAATAAGCCGGCCCACATAGGAAAGGGGTTACTATGTTCATTCCATATGCATAGTAGACCATCAGACCATGACAAATTTAATCAGTCTGTGCAGAAAATCAGTGGTAAGGCAGTTATCCTTTTAAGTCATCTTAATATTAAAAGGAGGAGCACAACAGAAATACTTATAAAAATAAAAGTAATTCACCATCCCCACTATAACCTTTCAATATTTGAAAGATTTATCAGCCATCAGTTGCCACGTGTCTTTTCATTTTTGTGTGTAAATATTTAATAAAGTAGCAGCAGTCTGCTGTACTTGATTCTGTATAAATGTATATGAGGCTAATTGTGTTCAAAACAGAGGTTACAATAATTTATTCAGCTTGGATCCTTTGTCTATATTTTTTCTGCTGAGTCTATCAATATATTCATGTAGTCATGCTCTCCCAGAACGGCATTCTTTTATCTCAGCCATACAAGCAGGGAGCATTCCTGCCCTGAGAAGCAAGGTATATGCAGCTGTGATTACCTTTAACACGAGTAACTATGTAAGCTGTCTGGAGAGAGTATGATACTGCTATTTCTCATCAGGGTGCTGCGTGGTCTGCTGTGTTTGCTGCAGGCAGCACGAGGCAAAACTTCAGGAGCTCCAAAAGCTCTCAACTGAGTCAACTCACCAAACAGGCATACCAGGGAATCAGCATGGAAAGTGTGTCCTAAGCCATCCAATCCAATCCCCCATGGCTGTGTGCAGCTAGGTCATATATTCTATCTGGACAATATGCCCTGTCCTCCTGTAAGCACTATTAGGGCTTTTGTCCTGTCCTCCTAATTTATCTGAAGTCTGTTCTTGAACCTCCCTGCTGCTATAGCCAAAAATCCCTCTCTAATTTCTATTCCACATTTATACCTTCTCAGTTTCTATCCATATGTTCTTATGTTGGCATTGGTCTTTAGCTCAAATAATTTTCCTTTCTTCCTTGTGTATTTATAGATTAATTTGTATATGTTGAATATGTCCTATTTCAGTTTGTCAGGAATCAAAGCTATGCTACATATGACAAACATTTTTTAAGATTTGTATATCCAGTTTGTTTTTAGAGGATACATGGTTAGTCTGCCAAGGCTTTAGACAATACAAGAGAAAGAGGTCTGCTGGCCCTCTTGGGCTGACCAAAAACCTCCATAGCTACAGCTAGCAAAGTGCTGTCCTAGTAAGCAGTGCTGTCCTATGGCATTAGCATTTCCCCATCATTACTAGAAATACCTGGACTGACCCATTTGGAAACAACTACACCACAAATGCATTCAAATTCCTCCCATCTGTTGCCACTGACATAACCTTGAAGTTCATGCGTCATAGCATTCCTCAATGTCATCCAGTTCTTGTCTGATATTTCAATCCTCCTTCCTGCTGAAGGTGCCAAACTATTACTACAGTCACTACATAAGACCAACTCTTTGGGAACTCCATCAGTAAGCTCCTTTTAGCAGACTGTTTCTCCTGGCACATTGCTTTTCCTTTATCCTCATAAGCATGTCTTACCCATCTTACAGTCTTCATAGTGCTAACCCTGTACTTCAGCTTAATTAATAATTTTCTATACCGTACCATACAAAAGCCTCAGAGGTTAGATGTACCATTTGTCTACCCTAGGCCATGGGTCTGAAAGCTTCCAGTTTAGTGGAAAGGGGGAGTTTACTCAAAAAGAAGACGATTTTTGAAGACTTTCTAACAGTGACTAAAATACCCTACTGCTTAGATCGAAAACGTGTAAGTGAAGTCTTCTGACTGATGTTATGTCTGCCTATTGACCCAGTTCCTTGGTTTTATTTTAGGAAACACAAGGTCTTTTTGAGACTTTAAAACTATCTGCAGCATTCACTGATTCGGCTGGCAGGAGGCACAACTGGACTAAGAACTTCAATCTAGTTAATCAAAACATCAGGTTTTCTTCTCCTAAACCAAATAAAAATTCTTGCTACATTGTCAGGAGTTTCTTCAGACTCAAGCAAGTCTCTTCCATGTCCCTGGCCTGGGTTACTGAATCTTGCAAGTTCTTCTATACAGCTATTCCTAGATGAATTCATTCATTTGCCAATTTCACACGTTTTTCTTCGGAGTAGCACATGGACCATGTAGATGCACAGGCATCAGTCCTAACACACTTCCTAAATATTTCTACCTTCTTTCCAAGTCACTTTTGGAAACAAGGAATTACTCATTTCCATATGAAATCTCCAAGTTTATAATACAGGTATTGCATTTAACTCTTACCATTCACTTTCAAATTGATTCCTTCAATCTCTGTCTTTGGCTAACTTCCAGACTCTGTTTTCATGTGCTAAGGTGGAAATAATATTCAATTTGCAGAGTCATAATTTGAAAATCTTTGTAGATTTTTGGTAACTGAACCATATTTAAGCTTTTGAATGCTGCTGCTGCTTTACCAATTCATGACCTTTTTTGGCTTTCTCCTTTGGGCTGCAAATGATTGCTGAGGTATGTAACTCAATACTTTCATTGTAGTTGTCTTCAAAAGTGTGCTTGACTTGGGAAATGCTGAGGTTCTCATTTAGTTTGATTTTTTTTCACAATTAGTTATGAACCTAAGCCTCTTGGGCTTTGCTTTCATATTCGTTGAGTTTTCATTTAGAAACGGTATGTTGTTGGTAAGATCCATCTCATTTAATAGGATGTCTTCATTATGTTTTTCTCTCTGCATTTTTTATTATAATAAAGTAGAAGGCAGTATTAAAAAGAAAAGGTTAGAGGATGCATATGTGGTTGTTGTGGTTTAACCCCAGCAGGCAGATCATCACCACACAGCCACTCGCTCGCTCCCCCCAGGTGGGATGGGGGGAGAGAATCAGAAAGGTAAAAGAGCCAGAACCTGTGAGTTGAGACCAAGACAGCTCAGCAAAAGCTGAGCACAAGCACAGCAGAACAAGGAATCCATTCACTGCTTCCCATCAGCAGGCAGGGGTTCAGCCACCTCCAGGACAGCAGGGCTCACCCCACGGCAAGGCTCCTTGGGAAGACAAACGCCATCACCCCAACGTCCCCCCTGCCTCTTCCTTTCCCCCAGCCGCTATCGCTGAGCTCGGCGCCACACGGTGTGGGACATCCCTGTGGGCAGCCTGGGCCAGCTGTCCTGGCCGTGTCCCCTCCCAGCTCCTGGGGCACCCCCAGCCTCCTCGCTGGCCGGGCAGCACCAGGAGCAGGAGAGGCCTTGGCTCTGTGCGAGTACTGCTCTGCAGCGACTGAAACATCCCTCTGGTATCACTGCTATTTTCATCAAAAATCCAAAACACAGCATCATAGGAGCCTCTACGAAGAAAACATACTCTATCCCAACCAAAACCATGACAGGGGTTGACACAAGTGGTTTTGTTACAACATTTTTTTGTTTTCTGCAGTTCATCCAGACCCTTTTCTTGTTTTCTGTTTTTATGGATTTGTATTACTTCACTCCCCCCGTATTTCCTTTTTCAGCCCCCATGTTCACCAGCACCTTCAAAACACATACAGTTTTGTTAAAGCTTTACCATGCAAAAGTTAACTATTTTCTATAACAGGAGGAATTCTGCTAATATGTCTGCACTTTTGTATTCAGTAGAAATTAAGAACGCTTCACCTTTACTTTCCACTTGACTCATCACTACTTTTTCCAAAACACTATTTATTTCCTTTAGGATGTGAGAATTAATCTTCATAACGTAATCTGTGGTATATTTAAGAGATCTCTGAACAACTTTTCCTTTATATTGAAACCCCAAACTAATTTCAAGTAATTTGAGGTAACTGTTTTTTGGCTCCAAGTGTTCAAAGCCCATTATTATGGTACTTTGCTACTTGCATTTAAGTCAACAATATCCAGTTATTAACTTGAAATGAAAATGATTGATGGATGGAGGCTTTACTGCTAAAGATATTGTTGCATGTCCCACCAGTATAATTCTGCTGCTTCCCTTCAGCTGCTATTGTGCTCATGTGTCTGGAGTGTTGTTCATCCTGAGAGCAAAGGTGGGGACAGAAAAGTCTGGTGGGACTGCCTCTTCTGGCTGCAGACAGCTGTGACTTCAAATTACATACAAAATAGAACAGCACCTAAATTACACACGGCCCCCAGTTCTGTAACCATTTTTCACTAGTTCCCTAAACACTGCTCCTCCTTTTCTACCCCTGCCAACAAAACAGTGAGGACTTGAGGGGCTTCAATATTTATTCTCAGTATTTATTCTGCAAGGTGTTGAAAATCCAAGTCCCATGATAGTGATGTGAATTGCCTTCTTCAAGCAGTTGAAGTATATTTCTGTTTATTTATCCATGCTCAACTCACTCTCCAAAGACAATTCTAGGAGTTCTTGTTCAAGACACTTAAAAAGGACTATTTTATAATAATAACTGAAAGTAAGCATAAGACTGTACAGAGAAATGTCAGTGTTAGAAACTTATAATCCTGTGGTTCCTCTTCATTTTGTATTAAAAAAAATGGAGGAAACTAATAGTTTCTATGCTAGGACATATTTTTCGTCTGAAAAACAACAACTTCACACTATAAGGTAAGTAAACCACTTTCCTAGTGCCTTATAGGTCAGAGCACTTAAGCAGTTCATTGCAAACAAGCCTGACCATCAATTTCAGTAGATTGCCAAGGCACATATACTGGCTCTTTTCTTTCTCTGGGGACTGTCTGTGGACAGGCCGATTTTATACACTTGTTTACTACACTTAACATTTAAATTCTGTTTTCATTCTAAGTATTCTTTTGAGTAGTCAATATCCATTAGGCACTTCACTATCCAATGTAATTAAAGGCAGAACTCAGTCACGTAGCAGTGCTTTTTCTCCCCAACTGGCTGGATCATCAGTTGAAACTACTTCCTTCTTCATTCTGAGATATGTTCTATTGAGTGATTACACGAGTTTCAACTGGCCTCAGACTCCTTTTATACAAATGAAAAGTTACTTCTATATTTACTTTGTGCGGGTAATAAGAAAAAGTACAAATGTGTTGAATTGAAGTGCTCTTTTGAAACGGCAAACAAATCTTCTAACATTTTAATACTTGAGCTATGTAGGGACTTGTGATGCTGAGATATAAAAAGACTTAATTCAAATGTTACACAATAAAAGGGGTGGGGGAGAAAATGGGAGAAGAAAAGAAGCATTATGACCATTTAATCATTGACACAAAAAAGCAAAAACCATTCAGCGAGTTGACAACCAGGTGTGGAGCAGCAAGGCGCAGAACAGTGCTGTTGTCAGTAAACCCTGTTAACCAGGCATTCACTAAGAATATTAAGACATCTAAATTATAAAGTCAAGAGAATAAGAACCCAGGCATGGGTAGGAAGATCAGATCCTTGCCATTATTTTTCTGTAATTATGAACTAGTTCTGGCTAGGAAACCAAATCTTTGTTCTGTAATCAAAGGAAAAAACAAGCAAGCAAACAAACAAAAACCTAAACTAAAATGAGATGAGAAGTAAACACTGAAGCTCTTTCAAGACACCAAATGCTGTTGTTTCTGAAACAAAGTGTGCTTGCTGGAGACAGGCAACTGACGACTGCATCTGTTATGAAGAAGCTTCACTGCAGAAGCCTGGAAGCCCTAAAGGCTCTTCCTTGGGGTTGTAGGCTGCCTAATGCAGAACTGCTTTCTCATGACCGAGATCTTCCAGTCCCAGAACACGTGGCCAAAAAGTTTGGAAACTATGCTCTGCTGCAATCTATTAGATGAGCAGGCAAAACAGCAGTCAAGGTCTGAGAAATGCTACACTGTGTTTCGTACTGAAAATAATTTTTTCCTTTAGCATTTCTGTTTTGATAATTAGATATTTCCAAGAGGAATGAATTTTGCTGGAAAACTCCCAGTTGGTTCTGTTGTGAGCAGTCTTTTTACACGAGAACAATAAAAAATATATAAATATATATATAAATAAATAGATAAATAAAAACAAGCTAAAAGCCCTGAAAACAACCTGCATACTGTGACATTCATGATGAGCTAACAATGCCTGAAAAAATATTCTTGAAATTGAAGCCTCCAACACGCCTTCTGCAATACAAATGCCACTTTTACTCTCTTTTTTGATGGGTCCAAATGAGTGAGTATCCATATTTCACTGTTCCTGGATTGCAACTATTGATTCTATTGCAAGGTGACACTGTGAAGGAAAGAAACACCCTTTAACAATGCAGTATTTTAAGAAAACTGCCATAACAGTGCTATGCTGTTAAACATCTACTGTCAGACCATGCAGTATCTTGGCAGCAGTAATTTCCTTTCCTAGCTTCTACTCCCATGTGTCATTTTACTTCAGAGTTTTTTTATTGCATGGCATCCTGCACACTCAGACAAAGGGTAAGCGGATGTGGCCCTTTACATATGTATACACCCAAGTGTGACTAAAAACACACCTAACACCCTTCGACCTCAAGGTAGCTCTTTGAATACAGATGCCTAACTTCTCCTCTCAGAACTACTTCGTAATTGATTACAATTTGTAGGAGGATATTCAAACAAAGAAGTTAGTAAATTTAAGAACATGTGAAGAAGCAGCTTTCAAAATGGCATTTAGACGAAAGGCATGCACACTGCATAGCTTCACCGGAACCGAGTTGTTGAGAGCGAGTCCCCCCTGTAAGAAATGTCATTGGAAAATCTACACTTAGGTTTCTGCAAATCACCAATGGCACAATTATTTGGCAATGTGATTTATACTTGTTATTATCAAAGGCTCAGAAGCCTTCACCAGTGTAACAGCCTTATGAGATTAAATTCCATTCAAATGGAGGATTTATGGATCATGCAGATGGCATACCTGATTTAACTGGGGAAAATATCCTGACGTATATGGCTGAGGAAGTAATACTGTAAAAGCCGGTTGTTTAGCCTCCACTACCTGCTCTGTTTGAAATAATGATGTACCACTGACCACACCACTGTCAAAGTTTAAAATATGCAGGTGTCAATCCCTTAACAAGTGCAAGCAAAGAAAAGGCTCTTACTGACTCCAGCTTATACTTGCAGATGAGTTAAAAAAGACTGAGAACATTATTTGAAGTATTTGCTCAGCTTGGTCAGATGATTTGAAAAAATCTCTTAGATGTTTATGGTAAAAGTAAAACCACCAAGTAAAAATAAAAGTAATAAACAAAAAATCATCCCACCAAACCAAGTCTACCTCCTGCTCCCAAACCACTAACAGCATAATAAAACCAGGACTGTCTGAAAGCACTGTACTGTCCTTTAGAATTTTTCTTTAGGAGGCAAAGACAAAATGATTCTTTAAACTATGTAGTTGACTATTTGCTTCTTTCAGACTGTTCATACATTGACATGGAGCATATGGAGTCACAACAAGGCATGGTCTTTATCTCCACAGCCATTAAGCTGTGAAGCATTTTTAAGATTATTCTTTGAGGGGCAGACTTTCCTTATTTAGGAAAGTGAATTAAAGCCCACTGAAGTCAGCAGAAAACCTCATACTGGCTTCAGCAATCTTGGATCAGGATAGTAAAGTACACAATTTTAAAGGAAGCTCTTAATACTTATTTCCAGGAAGGGCCGAATTCTCATCTCAGTGAAGTCTACGTAAATCCACAATTCATGGTCATTGCTTAGGATCCACACTGGCAAAAATGAAATTGGAACCTAGTGCACTACTTGTACTCACTCCTCTCCATTATATTAAAAACCACTCTCCTTTATAGCTTGTTTCTAGATGTAATGGGGAGGTTGTCATCTGCTCCCTTCCATTGGAGGGACTCGGCTGTTAGAATAAAGCCATTTCTAGAAGTACCAGTAAGTGAGGTTTCAACTGGCACCACTTCAGATTTCTAGTGATGAAAGTGTTTGGGTATCATGTTTATTTGTGCAGCCAAGTCCTTTCACAATGTTACTTGCCATGATTCTAAATCAAGATATATGACTTCATTGATTTATTATGAAATATATGCATTTTCTTCATTTGGAATTTGTTACTATATGCAGAAATTCTGATTTTTTTATAGCTAAATCTTGGATAAAATAATGAATGATTTTGCCAAGACAGAATATAATTGATGGTGCTTGGCTTGCTAGTTAATGATATAATATAGTGTGACTAGACCTGCTGGTGCAGAGCATAATCAGTATGCATGCTCTAGCTGGTGGAAAACATAAAATAAGCTGCTTAGATTATTTAGTGAGAATGCAATTTGCTTAGAATGACTAAAGCCCAACATATGGCTTGCAAATGAAAAGTATGAACTTCAAAAACTCACTTTAAAATAAAGCTAAGGCTGAGAATAAAACATAAAAATGAATACTTCCCAAGTGAAAAAATAACAAAAGTTATACTAAAGCTCCAGCCCCTTAAGACTGGAGAGTTGGCCCCAAATTTCCCAGAACCTTTAGAGTGTGGGAATAGTATAGTGCTCGGTGCACTATACTACTGCAGCCTCTGACAGGGCAAGATGAATGCTGTGATGGTATAGGTTAAAATAATAATAATTAAAAAAAGATCGCTTTAGGGCTCTGATAGCCTTTGTTTTTCAAAGCATTTAGTTGTGCTTAAGAAAAAGGTGAAATAAGAACAGATATCTAGAGAAGTTTTGACCATCAAAATTGCAAAAAATATATAAATATGGTGAGAATTAAGAAAAAGGATATGGACCTTTATGCTTAAATGCTATTGCAATGGCCAATATTCAGCCACCAAACAGGCTAGATGCCTTTCTCCACCCACTGGAGAACTAAAAAGTGAGTTTTGATTTGGGGGATGCAAATAAACTTAAGAATGAATCAGTACAACCTAGTCAGTATCTAACTTAAGATGAAAGTCATAAATCTTTATGTTTTGATAAAATAACTTTGACAATTAGCATGTTGAATTACGAGCATATTACCAGAGCTGTGTCAAGTTAACATGCTGTATTTCTAGCTTCCACAGGCTGGGGAACTGTTTAATGCACTACAAAGATATTGGCACACAAGATAAAGAATATAAATGCAGCTGTTTACAAACTTCCTGTCCTGTATGTCATGATGTTACAAGTCTGTATAATAAAAAAAATGAAATGATAACTAATCAAAACACTTCAAATGCAATCTTCTCCTCAGTTTGGTTTCAGAGGCTCTAAAGCCCAGTTAAACTAATTTCCTGCGTTTTCCATGGATTTTTCATAGATTTACTGCTATAGGTGCAATAAACCTGTCTCGTAATAAAAGTAGCAGCAGAGAGAAAAAACTGTAACTGTTTCTTGAAAGCCTCATAAAATTATATTCTGTAAGGGGCACTAAACCACTCAGTTGATCCTAATTCAGTATAAAACCATTTGCTTCCCAGTGAAGTAGGACTTTGCCCATCGGTCAGTGCAGCAATAAGCAAAAGGAGCTGTGCATCTGAAGGAGGTCTACAGCTGGGCTGGGAATGAAACAGCTTTTCTGAAGCCAGAAAACAAGGAAGAGTACACAGGCTTAGGAGGGGAATAAATTTTTATCATTTAATGTTAACGCACTAGACTTCATTATTGAGTGCAATATTCACAATTCCACACCGTCACATTAAACAATACCTGATATTAAAGAGAAAGAAAAAGAGGAGGTGATCTGACTGAGGATAAAAATATTAGCTAAAGAAGTGACCACATAACTGAGTGAGCTTTTAGATCTAGATGTTCTCTGAATATAGACTCTCTTTTTGAATTTCTACAATGTGAGTTTGAAGGGCATGAAAGGAGACACTGACTGCTCTGGAAGTTGATACTACATTTCAGGTAAAGGTCTTTCCGTAAAGTCCTAACAAAGGTCTTCTCTTATCAGCAGTTTGGCTGGGAAGAACAGAGGATAGACACACATGAGTTATACAGACTGCAGGATGCATACAAGTCACAAAGGAAAAGCATTGATGAAAAAAGTACATACGGCATTAATATTTACGGAGTAGCATGTCCTGGAGAAAAGGAAAGACAAGAGCATTGCACGAGGTGCTGGCGGGGCCTGTGCTGCTTCTTGAGTGGAAGGCCCTGTCTCAGGAAGGATGAATTCCCAAGGTGCAGAGGAAAACAGAGAGGTGCTCAGGGGAGCAACTAGCCCGTCAAAGGAGGAAAGAATGAAAGACTGTGGCTTGCCCTGACTACACAAGTCGGGTCTGAGAGGGATACTATTGCTCTCTACTGATGAACCAATGAAGTAGAATGCTAAGGAGAGGAGGGGATTCTTCACGCTAAGGATACCTGTGGCGCAAACAATGAGTGGATCTAAACTAGCCACAAGTAAATCTATACTGGAAATATGAAGGTTTCTAACTGTTGGAGCAGTGATGTTCTAAAACATCAAGGAAAGCAGTGGAGGGAAAAACAACAACAACAACAACAACAACAACCAAACCAGAAAATTAAATAGGCTGAATAGGCTGAAGAAAGAGTTCGATAAGAGTTTTGAGGAAATCTGCATGAGAAGATGACCTGTGGGAGAAAGAGATTTTCAAACAGCTTTCTAATCAGCGGAGTAAGGGCCAGAGGAGACCAGACTACTTCAGAGGTGGAACTCAAGGGTTTTATCAGGACAGATGATGAAACCTTGCTTTCAACCGTAAAGGTTTCCAGTTGTGAGCCTTCTCTTCCTGAGCACTTTTTCAGTAGGGGCTCTTAAAGAGAGGCCAACGTGCCACTGTGCTCAAGAGCTGACATGCACTCACACTAGAAAGATAAAGTGTCCATGAGATTGGAAGTTCGTCCTTCTTGTCTCTTCTAATGTACAACAATTAGACACAGGGAAAAAATGAAAGCTTTTATGCACCTTCTGCCTTTCAACTGCCTGAAGTTTAAGGTTTACTTTTGCAAAATTGCCCTTTTTTGTCATGTCTGAGTAACACTGAGCAGAAACCCATCCAACTCATGCTGCCTTTTGAGTTTCTCCCTCTAAAAGAGTTTAATTTTGCTAAAACACCACCACCACTATTTTCAGAATTAAATTTGTCTATCTTTTATTGTGTAATATAAATATTTTTCTTAGAAACACTGGACTAACACCACCTTTTTGTGGACTAATACTACCTATTTTGCTATGTCTATCAAATAATATAATTTAATAAGGAATAATAATTTTCAGCTAATACCTAATTTCAAATACTTTGGATTTGAAGTGTGGGTCAGAACCAAATTGCCATGAGTCAGACATGTAAAGCAGAAGATAATCTTTAAATTTCAGTTTCTATACTTGCTATTCTTCTGTCTGAAGAAAATAAGAAGCAATGGGGAAAAATAATTTTGTTTTGGACTCTTAAGTTTTTAATTTTCTCTGTCTCTTTCAGATTCATTCAGGTGCCATTAGTACCACAAAATCTGATTTGTTTTGGATAGCTAATCAGTATTGTAAGGCTTTCATTTACCTAACACTTCTCAGGGCCACCATTTTAGCTATCAAGTAACCTTCCTCTTATGAATAAATGATGATACAAAGCAGTTGCCTCCAACATCCCGATGCCATTTTCATAGGATGGCCACTGAGGGGATGTTTGTGAATAATGCAGTGCAGTTCCTTGCTACTGGAGACCAAATGTTTGCCTGTACAACACAATGTTTTAAATATTAGACGACCTGAGAGATAAAAATTTAACTTCAACACAAATCTGCCACACATTTTGACTTTTTCACACTAACAGGCGAGCCATCGGTTTGGCTGACTAGAAAAGTGTAATTCATGAACAGTTATGAGACATAATTTCAGAATCAACGTGAAATGAAACAACCCTGTTACTGGTCAAAAAAATTCTGAAGAATTTTTGGAAGAGTCCTTCTCTTCCTGATACTGCCCTGGTCATAGCAGCTGAAAGTTGCCTCTGATCAGTAGAAGGAAATTAGCAATACGAACGCTTATGGACAGGTACACAAACCTGAAAAATCATAAGACTGAATTAGCTCTCTTTAAAATTTGTTATATAAAATATTATATATATATGTATATACAGCATATATATTATACTTTGTATAAAATTAATTATAAAAGTATTTTTTAAATCCGTGTTTTTACTGTGTAGATCTAGCAAAGTTTGGAGATTTCTCTTGTTTCATTGTTCTGCATTACTGTTTCTTCAGGCATACAGCTATTACTCAAACACATCTCTTATTTCCACATACCTTGTAGTGGAAGAGGAATAATCCACAGAAGAGGCTGTACAGGTCAGCTGTGAGTAAGGAGAGGTTGACAGCAGTAGCACTGGTTTTCTTTATGACTACTGGCATAAAGCTGTAGAGGCCAAACATACAGGCACTAAAGCCGACATACAACAAGCCTGCAGAAGAGAAGCAAGAACAAAGAGTGACCTTCCACAGCGTGCAGAAATGACCTGTGTTTTTAGGAAGAAGGCTGTGTTTTTAGGAAAGAATGGAGAATACTTTTTTTAAAACACAGATTCGAATTATTAATATGTGCATATATATATATGTATATGTATGTAGACTAAGAGCATAATTCTAAATACATATGAAAACCAGTGAAAACCATATCCATACAGCAGTGGACATGCAGTCTCCTCTCTGTGGTTCCCATAATAGCAGTGCTGTTTTAAATCAGTCTTATACTACTAACGAGTATCTTACATCCAACATAAATTTGGATGAAATAATGTATCGGACATGTCAAATCTAGTCTTTTAAGAGATGATTGTCCGCAACACCCACTGTGTTCAGCTGAGTTGGAAGGAGCACACGTTTTCTAGGAATGGGCCCACAGGATGAATGTAAAAGTACTTTCACAGGAGTTAATGAGCCGACAGACAAATGCATGACAACAGCATTCAAGTGACAGAGGTCCTAGTCTATTTTGCCCCCAAACTTGACAAATCACTTCACAGTTTTGAACCTCTGTTCTTCTACCACTTTTTTCTGTCTTCCTTAATAAGGCTTTCTGGAGCTGAGACTATTTCTTGCTACATGTTTACAAAGTGCCTCACGCAATTAGATTGTTAGACACTAATATAATAAAAATACATTACAGTAAACATTTAATTTCATTTTAAAAACTAAATGACTTACTGGGAAGGAATTCATTCCTTCAGTTATTGCTTGATAAATCCCAAGACAAATAAATCAATATGAAGTTAAAGAAACAGCAAACACTTCACTCATCTGCTCTCATGCAAATGATAATTCTTAGGCTGATGTATGCTGCAGAATTCCCAGCTGATATATGCACAAGCCTATATTTAGACTCACACCAGCTCTTCAGAGCATGTTGTTATTGACTAAAAGTTGCAGAAAATCTGATTGCCCAAGTTCTGAAAGGAATTAGCAGAAAAAACAAACCAAAACAAAACCCAAAGTCCTTATGATTTGTGTCTGCTTGTTGATCCACTTAGTTAAAAACTCTTTAGAAAAGCCAGCTAAATGACAAAAACAGCAGTTGCAATTTGAGTCCATCAGAAGCATCTGAACTGAAGTGTACATTCACCTGAAACAAATATAGCAGTCATGAAATGTCAGTAGCAATATATCAGTTGCTATGGCATGATAATGAATTTGACTTTATATTCAGAATATGGATAATCACGGCAAGAACTACTTTTATTAACAAGCAGCAAATTTTTAAAGTGTGTATTGCATGTGGATAACTACAGAATCAGTCTTAAGCAGTGCTTGAAAGAGTTGTTGTATGCAACTCTGCAACTCTTCTGCAGTAGGCCAATGACTGCATCAAGTGGAGCACAGTTATTAATAAGAAATTGTTTGCAGACATCACCATTTTATGTCAGCTTTTCTTCCAGGCTTAAATTAAGAATAGATCAGGCACTAAAGCCATTCTGGACTCCAAGTCGACATTCTCAAAGTAAAGTCTGCAAATCACCAGCTGGCCCATCAAATCCCTTCTAGTCATTGTGGATTTAATAGATATATTCAGGTGCTTTGGTGGGTTATGCTCTTAATTATTAGCATTATATTATGGTGCTGTCTTGGTGTTCATATTCCTTGGCAGGCAGCTACATGCACTTCACAGATTGCTTTTCCAAAGGGTATTCCAGTTCCAGTGGAAAATTGCTTAAACTGCATCTGTCCTATCAGAAGTTAATGTAGAGCAGCATTTCATTTATGTCTTAAAACACATATAATACCTACCACCTGGATGGCATCTACTGGTGACAATAAGCAAGCTGGAAATAACATCACTTGATTTTCAGATACTGTTTCTAGAAGACCAGTTTTCAGAATAGCCTTGGGAATCACCACTAGTGCTGAAGTCCCAGGTGATGGCACCTGTTCCTAACCAGGCACTGAGTTATCAGTACTCATGGCTTGGAGCAGATATCGGAAGCAAACAAACTGGGAAGTTAGAAGGTACTTTTGAAATGATCTGCTCATGAGCAGGTCTGTGTTAAAGCCTGATAAACTCATCATTCAAAACTGTATGCTTCGATGCATCGTCCTAAAATGAAGGCTTGATGTGTATGAAGACCATTGCAGGTAGGATTTATTACACCTAACTCTGGACATACACTGAGGCTTGGTGCTCAGTGAGGAGATTTGGAAATTTTACAGTGCAGGTTGTCCAACCTCTTTTAGACAATAATGTTAGCGTAGTATGACTTGTATCATGCCTATTTATTTCTGCTGATGATAAAGGGAGTCTGTTTAACTAAATCAGATATTCACATCCCAGATATCTAAAACTGGTGAAATAAATCCCACCTTTTCTTTCAGTGTTCACTCTGATGGGCAATGTCACCACTTTTGCATGATTGGGTGTGAATGCCTGATAGGTGTCTAAACCGGGCACTTAGGATCATAGGACTGTGGGGCAATTCAGGCTAGACGAGAGCTTGGAGGTCTCTAGTTCAACCCTTGCTCAAACCAGGCTCAGCTGTGAGATCAGACCAAATTGTGCAGTACTTTGCTCAGCCTGGTCTTGAAACTGTTGAGCACGGAGCCTGGACAACCTCTCTGGGCAGCTTGTTCTACTGCCTGCCTGTTCTCAGAGGGAAAGAGATTTTCCTTTTATTCAGTCTGAATTTCTTATTTCAATTTCTGCCCATTGTCTCTCATCCTGCCATACACCAATATGAAGACCTTGGTTCTGTCCTTTTGATAACCTTCTTGTGGGTAGCTCTTCGAAGCTTTCTGTTCTGGAGGCTGAAAAAGCCCCAGTCCCTCAGTCTCTCCTCACCCATCTTAAGACAGGCCATCTTTTCACTAATGGGCAGGAACTCCCCCCATGGACTGCTCTAAAGAGTACCACCAAAATTAACATGTCTGGGGAACTTCTGTTTTAGCTGCTTGAGCATGCTGGTTGAATTTTGCATGTTTTAGATCTGATATTTTTACTCCAAAAGTTATTGTTTCATTGACAGGAAATAGACTCAACTATGATTTTTTTTTTATATTGTCTTCCTAGAATAAAAACTATTCAAAAACATTCAGAGCCTCTGTAACAAAGGACACTTCCTCAGAGAGTCAAACTGGCTTTTCTCTTAAACAAAGTTGATGTTTGTTTATTTGTTATTATTTCATGTGTCATTCTACAACTGTGTCATGGTCTCAAGTGAAACCACTCAATCAGCATGGTACAATCATTCTCCTTTTGGTCAGATTGTCAGCACTTAAACTTTCAAGGATTTAAGCAGAGCTACACTGATTTATACTAGCTGCAAAGATGATACTATGCACCAGGGGAATTTCCAAAATTAAAAACAGGAGGGCCACAGTCTGTTTTAAACATGGTAGACATAACAGATAGACTTTAGATCTCAATATTTGAAAATCATTTGCATTTTACATCAGCTGAAACGTAGTTCATACATTCTTAATGACACAATTATGGCAGATGGCAACAGGCCACCTTGAGTTATTTATCAGGTTGCCTGCTGTGACTTTATCACTACCATTCAGAAGGCTGATGATTTAACTCAGCTGGACTGCGGGCTTGAGTCTGCCGCAGTGGATAACTATTCAGGACAAGGCTGTGAACACCCTGACATAGAGTTGTCAATAACTACTTGACAATCTTGTATTACTGTTGAAGCAACGGAAAGCACACCAAGTAGATGTGCAGGAAGACAGAGAAGAACAAAAAGCTACACATTATTGTTGTCATTTTATCCATGTTTAACTACACCACACTTTCAATTATCATTTTAACAAAACAAGTACATATGATGCTCTTGCTATGATGATCTCCTACTGAAGAGAAGGGACTCTTTGTAATTACTGACTAACTTTTGATGACATTTTGTCATCACAGACCAAGTACGACTTTATTTTAATGGCACATTTCACTAATATTATTACAACAGAACTCCCATGAAAGTATATATGACATTTACATGCATAGTAGATTAATTCACTATGACCATTGCTAGTTTCATCAGTACCAGATTAATTATGTCCCTGAGCTCCTTATCATGAAGTATTAACAAACACTGATGCAGTTATGCTAATGACCACAGATTAAAGAAGGCCAATACACTTATGGGATGCAGCTGAGAGTGTTTCTCCATAGACACGTTAAATTGATGTCATTTAGTTTTACAGCTCAACCATCAAATATCCAAGACTTCTAGGTAGAAAGTTTTGTGAAAGATGCACTCTTTTCATTAAGCTTTAGTGTGATAAGAGGAAATGGTGAAGGAAGTTTAACGAAAACAATGGTGTATCCCATAAATTGTATCTCCAGTCCTCGGGGATTCCCAGATAATCAGTTGCCTTTGCATGCTTCTGAGCCGTTATTTTGACATTCATTATGAGACTAGGTAACAAGCTATTGTCAATGGATTGCCAGAACTTGAATTCCCTGCTATGTGTATCAGCTATTAGCACTCTTTTATTTTTTCTATTGTTGTAAATACTAAAGGAGTGATTATAGGGACTCTCGTTTCCTAAATGTTGATTTGCTTTTAAAGCAAATAATTTGTTGGACTAATTAGGAAGGAGTCTTAGATCATAAACTCAGCTTTGAAACTGAAATAGGAAAATACGATCCACTGCATAGCAAAACACCATAAGAGCTTTATTGTGCTCGATGCTACCTAAACTTGTCTAAAAGACACATCTGCTATATTCCACCAAGACTACTTGGAAAGCAATTAACCATTTGCATACAGAAATGCTCCCCTTGGAAATGAGTTTATGGGGCTATAATACGCACTGCAAGAACTTTTATGGTTTTTGTTAGGTTCCATTTTCTTTCTTTGGCATCCATTGAAAAGGTTTGGCTCTTCATGACTACCTCATTTATTTGTCTCAGTGTTGCACTGAATCTTAGAACAGAACCCTATTATTGTTTTACTTCACGGCTGTCTGAGTAATTATCTTATGACATTCATAAGCACTTCTTCAGTGCTTAACCTAATGGTGCAAGATAAGCATAATATGACATTGGGAGGATGGATTATTTATGAATGGTTATGAGGCAAGTGGTTCAACCTTTGGCAGACACCAGTGGAAAAATCACAAACATTGGCTTCCATGAAATTTTCTTTCTGCTTCCCCAAAGGTGGGTTGTCTCCACACCTCCTTCAGGAGTGGTCTTCAATGAGGTAAAGTGTTTTCTTACCTATTTGCCAATCCCAGGGAACTTTCAAAAGCTCTTTGTGTTCCATGATTGCACTGGAAGAGAAGAGAAGGCAAAATTTGATGGAAGAGAACAGAAGTTAAATTACTTCCACTCATTCAATTCAAATGCTGGACAAAACAACATAAATAACCTTATAACAAAAAATGCAATCAGACTTTGCTAATCCACTCTGGCATTAGCCTTGTTCCTTTGTGTTTGAAAGATCTTAGGGCAGTAATAAGACGTGATAGCATACAATTTGCATTGGTTTATTTCCATCTCTCTGAATATCTGCCCAAAAGTGCCCATCCCTCCACACATTCAATCCTCTTGTCCTCTTAATATTCTGAAAGCTTTTGAACTTTAATGATTAATAATGTAACTGTCTGAGTTATTCACCCTTCAGAGTGGCTCTGCAGAGTCAAATAAATAGGGAGCTGAGTAAATCACTGACATGAGGTGGCAGATATCACAGGCTGGGTTTGAAGAGAGTACTGTGATTTGTTACATGCTGAGACAGTTCAAATAGTCACAGCAATGAAAGTCATGAAACAAAACTAAGGATGGGGCAAGCTGTAAAAGTCCACTTTCAATATCTTGCAACTCTTGTATTTTACATTAACATCAAGATCCCAGATACAGAAAATTCTAAGGTGGCAACAAGCTACCTTCCCAATTCCGTTCTGCTCTTTCCAGTCCAGGGAAGAGTAGGAAGCTCACTCAGCCAACTGTTTTTTTCTGCTCTGTGATTTACAGATAACTGCTGCTGTGCAGAACTCTGCATGTTAGTCTGGGCACTGTTTTTAAAAAGTATAAAACATGGAATTACACAGATCGAAAAACAAAGTACCTAGTACAAAAAGTGGTATGTGGGAGACCAACTCTAATAGTAAAACTACAGGAACTCAGTGATTTCCACATTAATATGGTCTAGAGAGTTGCATCCTGGAAATTCTAATTTGCTTGCTGTTGATGTGTGGCAAATCTAATACTGTAGTAGAATAATGAGATTATTTTGTTTGCAGAATAACTAAATTATAAGTGTCTTTGCATGCATAAGGCATATGTCTCTTTTGTCAGCAGTTCTTGAAAAAATATCATGAAAACAAACTGCAGTGTCTCTTGCTGTGGCAAGCAAATTTTAATATAATTTAAATATGTGAACATTATTTTCACACATTGCATATCCAATACAAAGAAAGTAGAAAACAATATGCTGTGATCTGTGATTCATTATGATCTGTGAAGCAAAGAGGGGTAAGAGCAACTTTGCCATAGGGCTTCATTTAGTGATGCCTGATTCATCAGAGAATGGAACCACTATGATCTTCTAAAGGTTGATGTGACTGGAAGAGGTCCCTAAGAACTGAAAAGAGACAAATGCAATGTTCAGTTTCAAAATAGGGAAGGAATTATAGCCTGGCCAGCCTTACTCTAGACTTTGGGAAGATGATGGAGCAAATGTTCCATTTCCGGGAAATGAATGATGAGGAGATGACTGGGAACAGCCAGCACAGATTTATTAAGAGCAAACCATACCTGACCAAACTTACTGCCTTCTATGATGAGATGATTGGTTCAGTAGATAATGGAGAGGGAACAGACAAGAGGATGGAGTGTAATCTGTCTTTCTTTGCTAAAAAGCTTTCAACATGATTTCTCAAAAGATCCTTAGAGATTGAAGAGATATGGATTGGATTTGAGGACCATCCACAGGGGCAATGGAAAACTATACTCAAAAAGTAGTGATCAACAGATTGAGTCTTCTGTGAACTGGTTGGTGTTTTATGTCTTCATTTACAATCTGGAAGATGGGATGGAATGCACACATACCAAGTTCACAGCGGACAACCCATGGGAGGAGCAGTAGATGTGTTGCCATTCAGAAAGACTAAATAGGCTGGCAGAAACCTCATGAAGTTTAAGAAAAATAAATCTGTACTCCTATACCTGGAATGGAATAACCCCATGCAACACTACAGGTTGGAAGCTGACTGGATAGGAAGCTGCTTTCTAAAAATTAAACTCCGAGTCCTGGTGGACATGAGTCAGCAATGTGTCCTTGCAGTGGAGAAGGCCAACAGCATCCCAGGCTGTGTTGGCAAAGAGTTGAGCCAGAAAGCTGAAGGAATTGATTTTTGTGACAGCAGCTGGAGTACTGTATCCAGTTTGGGGCTCTCCAGAACAAGACAGACATTAACAAATTGGAGGGAGTACAGTAGAACTTCATCACGATGGTCAGGTGGAGCACATGATGTAAGAGGAAATGCTGAAAAAGCGGGGGGTTTTCAGTGTGAAGAAGAGAAGGGTAGCCCAAGGGGAAGGAGGATGGGACAATATACTTGCTGTCTTAAGTACCTAAGGGGTGGTTATAGAAAAGATGGAGTAAGACTTTTCTTGGAGGTGCACAGTAAGAAGATGTGAGATAATGGATACAAGTTGCAACATGGAAAATTCTGATTAGATATAAGGAAAAAAATCTTGGTTAAACACTGGAATGAGTTGCCCAGAGAGACTGTGGCATTTCAATTCTTAGAGATGTTCAAAAAATCAACTGTACAAGTACTCGAGCAACCTGACTTTGAATTTAGCTTTGAGTTGCTCTGTGTAGGGTTTTGAACCTGATGACCATCAGGGATCTATTACAAAGTAAATTATTTTACAATTATGTGATTCCACCAGACAGAATTATGTCAATT
Organism: Cygnus atratus; assembly: GCF_013377495.2. Taxonomy (NCBI): domain Eukaryota; kingdom Metazoa; phylum Chordata; class Aves; order Anseriformes; family Anatidae; genus Cygnus; species Cygnus atratus. The sequence continues at coordinate 52,928,159 of NC_066364.1, read as the reverse complement.
TTCTGTGTAGTTACTATATCCCCAACTCTTGTAAACTACTTTTGTTTTGTTTTGACATTCTGTTCCTCCCCACTTTAATCACATTCAGCCCACTAAACCTCACCTTCCACAATGCCTGGGTAGTTAGCCAACACTTTTCTTTACTTCACTGTTGAACTTTCTGATGCCTTAGCACTTCCTTTGCTCTCCGACAGACATTATCTGACTTTATTCTCTGTTATGGTCTAATATCGAGCACACTTGCTAAATGGTTCTAGAAAAAAACAGTGTATTTCTTGAAAGTCCCTTTGGAGACAGATCCCTCTATTAGTGTTGAAACTTGAACTAACATGAGTTACCCATACTTATGTATATATTTTTACACACAAAAGGTAAATACAACAGCTTTTTGCTACTGTATGAATTTGATATCAGTGCATGCCAATACAGGGAAAATTCACTTGTGGATACTATTTTGCCTTTCCTACAGTCAGCATAGTTCTACACATTTTTCAATACCTTCCCTTCTTCAGAATTGTACTGCTTGCTCCCTGTAAACCCCATGAACCTGAGACCTACACCTCCAGATGTATCAGCACAAATATATTCTAAATCTCCACTTTGTGGATGCCAACCAAACTTTGACCAGTGCTTTTCCTAGCATGCTAGTAAATGGTCCTATTTCTGAGATATTCCTTCCCTGGACAACTTCAGTTTATAAGACCTAAAGGTCCTATTTTGTACCAAAGTGGCCAGTAATCTTTCCAAAGAAAGATTCTGCCATTGTAACCTGGGGTGCTGTCTTCTAACAATTGGTATATTTAGTTAGATTTAACCTCTGTGAACTCATAACTATGTGACTGACACCTGTTCATTATTACAATAAGAGATAAGAAAGAGCTGAATTGCTTCATGGAACCAAGTAGCAGGAACATTAGCGGCCTTTTCCAAAATGCAAGCTTTTGCCATCTCATCAAAAAGGTCCATATGTAAGCAAAGTGTGGGCAGGGCTGCAAAAAGTGCCACAATATCACTGGCAGCAAAAAGCTGTACAGGCTGGGGAGAAAAACCTGTTGTCAAGAACTTCTGGGCCAAAGGTTGACTAGAAAAACCTTAGAGGTTTCAGCAATGAAATGGTGTTTTTTTGTTTCCTTCCAGTTGTGTCCTCCATATACAAAGATACCTTGTTCCAGCACCAGCTTCTTACCAGCAAAATAAATCATAGACTGAATTGTGACTATCTTCTTGAGTCAAGGAGGATGGTAATGGTACTATAATTAAAATCAGGAATACGAGACATATATTACTGTTTCAATGCACAGAAAGACAAGAGGACTGTTGTGATACTTTCAGAATCAGCCAGTACCTACCTACCACAAATACTCTAGGTAACAAAAATGCTTTATCCAAAGATACTAGGTGCATTTACATGATCTTGCATTCTCTCTCTCTATATATATATTTTAAAGAACTGTTTGTGTGTCAGGCAGTTAATATAAATCCTTTTAAGTCATGTTTTCAGATCCCACATAAATATAATTAGCTTTCTGGCTAAAGAAACAGAACTAATTAAATGGAATTAATGGGTCATTGTTTTGATGAGTCTCTGTTCTTAGAAGCTGATTAGCTCAGATGTGCAGGTAAGCAACTTGTTTTTGACTGATAATCAAAAGTTATTGTGTGTGACAAGTACCAGTGATGGATCTGTGTAAAATGTGACAATCTTGCACAGTGACTTTTACTACACTCTTATCAGTCACAGTATTGCAACATTGGAAACTACCTCCCAGATCCTAGGCCTGCAGATGAGGTGCTCATTAGGTGCAAGTGGATATAGATATGACTCAGAAGATCCTAAAATCCATGTCATAATCTTCTGAGTACTAAATACTTCAACATGACCAAATTTTTAAGGATGTTTTCATTATATCTGCCATATCATAATGTAATTAATTGCACAGAACAAACCAAACAGCAAAATACCTTCTGAATACACGTTTCCTACCTGTTTAGAAATCTAAGTGATTTTGCAAAAGTGTGAAACAGAACTTAGAGAGTAGTAGAGAGTTTGCTGTTCGTAGACCAGACCAATATGAAGTATTCACTTGTCTTCAGGCAATAAGATGGTAGGATATGTCTGCTACTCCTCCCCCCCGTGTGACTACTTGAGGAAAACAGTGCTTGAAACAGAGTACTAAGCTACAAATTTGTGTAACTGTATTTGTACTCAAATCCAACTATCTCAAATATTAAAAACAATGCAAATTCCAAAATTAGCAGATACCTAGTCTCCACATGAAATGGCTACCTTCGGAGAGAGGGGTACAGTACCTCAAAGGAGACCACAGCTGCACTTATTTGAATGACCTTGGAGCTCAAACCTGCTCACTTACAGCTGAATTCCACTGAAGAAGGAGCCAAAGAGTCCAATCATGCCCAGGAACTCCACTCGACTTAGATTTCGGACGATGTATTCCTCACAAACATTCGAGATGCCGTATAGTGTTGCTCCACCCAATACTAAGAGATCCCCTATTAGTTTATTTTCACCTAGAAATAAACAGGGGGAAAATCAGAATGTCCCAAAACAACGACCTTTTGTCTAGAACTGTTGCGAGTTCTGCCCCATGGGTTAGAATCCTCAGATACTAGGTAGCCCATATCTGGGTCAATAGGCTGAATGCAAATGTTTTTTCATTCAATTATCCCAACAATATCTAGCAGAAGTGAATGGAGAGCATTATCCTTGCCGTGGATAAGAGAATCTGAAGGATAAGAACATGTTGTAAAAACTAAAGAAACCATGTGGTACTCTTTAGTGACTAAAACTTTTTATTATTATCACATATTTTTCCAGATGGAATGGGTCTCAGCTATACAGAACAGTTTGCATCTTATCTTGAAATTTAAGCAAAAACAGATCTAGTATTTGGATAGGAAAACAAGTGAAAAATTCTGTGTACCTGTGAAATGAATGAAGACATCATTACGACCCCACAAGTGACCTCATTCTCACATGAAGCCATTTGACAAGAAAGAGAGAAGGAAGGATGAGGTGTAGACAGGGTGATGATAATGACAGAGATTTTTAAAGGAGGCTCAATTAACATAATAACCTAATGCATAAAATGAACAACAAAATCTATTTTCAGTACCTTCAGGTATATATAATAACGAAAACATTGTGTTATCAAAGAATGTTTGAAACCTTTCTACGTTTTGGAGTCTTTTATTACTTGGGGACAGGGTGAGCTGCAGAGAGATTTGATCAAGATCAAGTTTCAGTTTGAAAACTGAGGCCCAAGTTTTGAAGCCTAATACATGCAATTTCCTCTGTTGAATGATTCCTACAAGAGCTACAGCTTCACAAAGCTGCCAGATATTGTTGCAGAACCAGAGAAATCCAGAAGAACTGGTTATAAAGGATTTTCCTTTGAAAAGGTTCAGTAGGAATCCTGAAACATTAGACTGCATTTCTTTTGAAAGAAACCTTGTTTTCCTGTAAAATGGCTCAATTAATTTACTGATTAACAAAATACACTTTGCAGTAAATAATAATGGAAGGAAAATATTCCTATTGGTTCAAGGTGATCTTTTCAAAATTTTTCTTTGTGGTGTTCTTTTAAACCTTCAATTTTCATTCCAGCTCACAGCTCTGAAATTTCCAGTGAGGAGGAATTTATGAAAGTAAGAACAGTCATAACAGGGCAGACCATAAGGGTTCATTTATTCCGTATCCTGTCTCCAACACTAGCTATAAGCATCAGAAAAGTACATGTTGCTTAGGGACAAATAAGAACAGGGCAAATATTTAACACACTCCTACTCTACGATATCTTTTGACTCAGAGATGTATCCTCTGTGTATTTAGTAAATGCTAGTATTTACTACATTTCTCTTTCATGTACCTCCATTCTCACTGAATTTCTGTTTGCAAGTAATTTGACTAACAGCAGATTTATATTTGACAATTTATCTTTTTAAGATCCGGTACTCTCCTTTTACCCTTTTGCAATCAGCCACAGAAGATGCCCTTAATTTAAAATAAATACTAGCACTTTATAAAACCTCTTCTTACCCCTGATGCATTCCATGTTCCACAGTGGCTCTAATCACCCCTCACTGAGCTCACTCATTTGGTATTTGTTACAACTACTCACTGGCACTTTGGGGAAGTACTGCTGAAAAAGCTTTTGACCTTAGAGTTTGGCTGTGCTGAACTGCTGAGACAAAAATATCATCCTTTGCATGTGCGAGGCAAAGACAACTCTGAGGCTGAGCGTTTTCACACAAACAAGATGGACCCAAGCACCACCTTGTGATGGCTCTCCCCAGACCTCACTCGTGCTTGGTGAGCCTCAAACTTCAGAGCTTTCACAGATGAGAATGCCAAAATCTGGTCAGAGCAGTGGTATGACTAGCCCAGGAGCCACCTCTGGCACGGGGAGCATAGACTGCCTGAGGGAAGTGTAAAGAAATAGGGAAGCACTGAGTGCTTCTCGGCAAATTAGGGATTTTCTGAAATTGAAGTTGCATTAGACCATTGAACTTATTAGATCCTGATGGATTTTTTATTAATTTGTGTAAAGTCTTTTTCAGACCATGTATTTTTGACCTCTGCAACAGCCCGTGGTAGTAACTTATGCAGTGTAAGTATGCACTATTAAAAAGTACTTTGTGCTTTTAGCTTCTCAGCCTGATACCAAAATCATATTGAGAAGCCCATAACTTCTGTATCTCAAAAAATATTTAAGAATCACTCGGTATTTACCTTCTCTATAGCACTGAAGACTTTATGCACCTTTACCATATCCTGTCTCTTTCTTGTCTTTTTTAGGGGTTGAAAAGTCCCACTCTGCCTATGGTCTCTTCATTCTGAAGTCATTATATGCCCTTGAACAGCTTTTTCACCTTTCTCCATTCTATGGGCTTTTTTTTCTGTTCATTTCTTTTTGAGATTAGATGACTGGAGTAAAACATGGTATTCAAAAGGCAAGTGCATCAGTACTTTATACAGTGGCATAACAACATTTTATACTATGTTTTTTGTTTCTTCCCTAGTAATTCTTAGCATCTAGGTTGTCAAATGCTTTTTCTTTGCTTCAAGAGGCTGACTTTGGAATTTTCCCCCAAGACTAACGTATCCTAACAGAGATATTTTCATGGCTATTTTCATAGCTGTAAAATCCACATGCATTTGCTGTTTTTTTTTCTAAGGAAATACATATCAACTTCATAGGGGCACTCTAAAGACATTTAGGGTAATACAGTTTTACTCGACCAATCTAATGGCACAGGTCATTCTTCTGAAGAAACACAAGCGCAAATTGCCAAAACAAGCTTTGCATTATTCATTGTTAGGACATCGGATGTTCTCTGGAAGCAGAGGTCAGACAGTCCAGAGAGGAGTTTATGTTTTGGGGAGTAGTTATTGCACTGAAGTTTAACATAAATAATTTATATTTGAATTATGTTCTCACACAATCGCTTTTCAAACCCTATCTAGGCCACTTTGCCACATTTTCACCTTACCCTGAAGCATTAGAGGTGGTTCTCTTTGCTTTTGATTATAACTACTGATGATTATAACATCTAAAAATCAGACTCCACGTCCCATTTTAGACTAAACACTGATGTTCAGAGACTGTGGTCAGCTAAAGCCCTGAAGTGCTTTGAAAATCTGGATGAAACATTTAGATCCCTGTGACTTAGGCCCCTGTGTACTACAGGAGCACATGTGCCAAGGTATCTTGGGGTAATAGGTCAGAAAAAAATGTTATTTTAAGGTTTACTTGGCATGTAAGGTGACAATGCACCAACTACTTGGTAGTAACTGCTTTGCCCTTCAAGAAATGTGCAAAACACGAGTCAGGGTACAATAAAAAGAGGTAAATTATCGTATATTTACTGAAAGGTGAGACCATGCCTGCAAATTATACCTAATTCTTGCAGACAGTTTGGAAAATACCTGTTAATCTCTTGGTGATGCATTTTAAATCCATGTTTCCTTGCTGTACTGGTTTGCAGGCTAGATTGCTGTATGTGATGGATGCCTAGCAGAGACTTAGGGCACTTCTAATGTAGTAAATACTAGGGTTAACAGGGGCAAACAGGTGTCAACAGTTCTTGTCCTCTAAAATATAGAAATAACAAAAGAATTGAGTGAGGACTAATGCAGATTCATTGTTTTTGGTGTATTCCTTTCTTTTGTTTGCCCAGTCTTGAGAAATATCATATAAATGGCGTGGAACTATTTAATGACGAGTTTCTTGAAATCTTTCCTTTTGCTGCCAGTATTTATTTTATTTGCATTTTTTTAATGCATAGCTTTACCCTTTCAGCCAGCTCAACCAAAACAGTTTAACTATTTTATTCTGTTAAAGAGAATATAGCAATTTGGAAATATACTTTTACATTTTAATAACACCCTTCTGCCACTTAAAAAAGCTGCAGTCTCTGTCATATGTGGCTTTCTACTATATTTCTTCTCTGGGTGTAGAAATAAGCGCACACAAATTTTCATATGTAGGTTCAAATTAAAAGGCAATAAAGTATCTTAGCAGATTTTTCTGGACATATTACATAACAGCTATACCCCTGCTTTAGTAATGAATACGGCAAATAATATCTAATTATTGCAAGTAGACTGCAAAATGTAAGTGTTTTTCATTCTGTTCCTTGTCCACCTTTCTGCTGAAGTCCATTGCCTTACAGGCTACTGCTGAACCACAACTCACGTGCCCTAGCATGTTATTCCCTAAATTATAGGGACACAGGATGTTTCTCCCAGAACCCAGTGTTGAAATCCCAATCCTTCTGAAATCAGTCATTCCTAAGGCAGCTTTGGTTTGCTAATTACAAAGTACAGAGTATATTCTTTCATTTATAGGTTGGACAGAGCTATTTCTGGAGGATTGCAATGAACTAAAAGTCTTCAGAACAGGGATAAAAGTGGGCAGGAAGATATAGTGGGTACTGTCCCAAACTTCCCTGTTTTCTTGAGTAGCATCCTGGCAAATGCAGTTCTTAGAGCACTTGCATTTGTATTCAGAAAGAATTTTAAATCCCAGTGTATTATGTTCAGCTCACTATTCAGTGCTTTTAATTAAGAATGAAAACTGTGCCTAATTGACAATCTCTGAAAAGAATTTCTATCCTTCCCACATCATTTGGGTTGGCCCTAGAAAAATCAATGTGACAGAGGAAGTTGATCAATGAAATCTAACTCTGTCTAGCCTGCATTAATAGCCACACACACATTATTTGTTTGATGCCACACATAAAAAAGAACATTTTGTACACAAGAAGGTGCTTTGCAGTGATTATGCGGGCAAATCCTAAACCTTTACTCTGAGACTGTGTGCATAGCCCAGTTGGTACAGTTAGTATGTAGGTTAGGTGTCTTTTAGTACCTAACCAGTGACCTTGTTTCTGTACAAAATAGGGAGCAAAGTTGAGAGGTAGGCATACACAGTGGACAGGAGAGGTGGTACATTCAAAGATATAGCCAACTTGGAAAAGAAGCAACTGAGGTTTGTAGTCAAACAACTATGTCTAAAGAGAGTGAAGCCACAAGAGTTTAGCATGTCCCCCCAGCCTGCATGAAGGGTGATACGCATTGGAGACACAGGGCAAGTCCGTTTACAATAGTGCTGACTTCTAACTGTTGACCCATTTTTGTTGTCTGTCCATTCCAAAAAAGAATGCCATTCACCCCTGAATGGTGCAGTGCTTTGGATCCATGAACACACAGGATTTCTCTCCAATTTCCCCTTTTCTTTGTCCTGTTCTGAAATGTTCTGATCAACAGTTTTTCTGAACAGAACTTGGTAGTACAACATACCCATCATTACTCACCTGCTCCTTGCTGTCTGCCAACAAGGACATCTGCTCCTGCCATGCAGCCCATGCCCAGAATGCAGACCACGATACCAATGAAATGTACTGCCTTGTATCGTACCAGCAAGAAAAACCAGGAGAGCAGTATCACCACCGGGATGACAAAACAATCTAGGAGCTGTCAAGAAAGAAAAAACAAAACAAAACAAAACAAATCAACCTGCTAACACTTTACCCTAAAATGCTAGGGTAGGTTCCAGAAGACAGGAGCAGGTTATTTATTTAGTAATAGCAGATACCAGATAGAAAATACATTCAAGTGCTTGTGTCATCCAACAGGCAGACAACAAGACTATATTGTTCATGACTATTCCACTAATTCAGGAGAGCTGTTAATATAGCTGTTGTAAGACCCAATAGAACTGCTTTGCTCTTTGTTTCAGGTGCATATTCCAAATCCATGGGAAGGAAATCTGGGCCAGAAGAGCGACACGCTATTTTCCATCTGATCTCCACCTCTGGTGATTAAGGGACAGATACTGAGCACACTTTTCCTGCAGTCTAGACATATGCTTTGATTCAGTCATTTCAGGTCCAATAACCAGGAATGTTCATAACACACAGATTTTTTAAATCTGGCCATCAAGGGATTTCTGCATGCAGAATACTTATGAAAAACCTGTCCCCTGTGGGGACTGTTAGCTCCTTGGAAATATAGTCCCATATGCCTCTAAAGGAAAAAAATAAATAAACACCTTGCCTGCAGTGCAGGAAGCTCAATCTTTTTGCCAACAGACCTTGGGTAAGAGCTTTCTCAAAGAAGTGTTATGAAATACAATCTTTAATGTTTCTTTTCAGAGACACCCAGCAGTAAACCCAGAGAACCAGTGACAAAAAAAGAAACAGAATTAAAGAATTAAAATTACCCGTGATTAAAAAAAAAAAAAAGAGAAAAGAGAAACATAATTTCTAAGATGAAATTGTATTTTAGAAACTACCAATGCATCACCAGGAAACAAAAATCCTGAGTAAGAACCACCCAAAGAAACTTGAATTTAAGAACCCACTTCCCACTGAATCCCACTCCTAAAGGCATACAGATGTTGAGATTCTGTTGACTAACAATGAGATTTAACAAACTGTGTGGCATACGCTACTATTCAATGTCAGTTGATATAGCAGGAACCAGATCTATATGGTTGCATCTTCTTCCTAATGAAAAGGTTTGGCTTAAAAAGTAATGTGTCTATAGTTCTGGGAAACTCTTCTGGATTTTGTGAGCTTAATTTTAGATGATGCAATTGGTTTTTTCTTCTCTTTGGGCCTATTATCTGATGTTTGTTCTCTCAGTGTGATTTGCCACTAAGCACACTAAGTACTATCAAATAATGATCATGCCCCTTTCAACTTCTTTGTCTGTTCATGGGATTATCTGAAGAGAAACATAATTTTGGATGATTTGAAGAATTCAGTTATTAGAAAGTGTACCTCTCTTTACATGAGAGCTACCCACATCATAAGTACTAAATTTAAGAGTTTAGCAAAAAATTTAAAGCTGACTTTCCCTGAAACTTTACTTGAAAAACAAAACTATGCAGTAGAAATGCATTCTTTGAAAAGATTCCCCAGACAATCAGTGCAACAGCCTTCAGAAAAGAAAGGGTTCACGAGCAGGACCACACAAGCTCTCAGGTGGCTCAGGCAGTCCCAAAGCACAGCAGAAGTGATGAGGAAAACTACAAATTGGAAAGGACCAAGCTGAAAGAGTGTTCTGCATTGAAAATGAGAGCTAATGATCTAAAAGGCATGACAAAGCCATTTTACAGTGAAAATTGCCTCCAGTGGTCCTCACAATGCAGTCCTTTACAGACCAAACACAAAAAGGAGCAACGGCTGAAAGACCATCATAAATTGTGAGTTCCTTGGTTTGTACAGGAAATCTGCTTTGCCTCTGAAGAGCATATAATGTATACAGCATACAACAGACCTAACACTCAATATCTTTTCTGTTTTGTAAAAACATACTTGAGAAATATAACTTATACACTAGAAGTTTTTTGTTTGTTTGTTTGTTTTTTTCATAGACAATTTGCAGCCTATTGGAATAGTGTTTCCCTGCTGTGACCTTATCTCTCACTGAGGGCTCTTTACCATCCAGGCCTGGATAAAACAGTGGCCAGCTGAATTCTTCCGACAGCCAAGCAACTGTGGTCTTCTTGGTGGCCACCACTTGCCCTGGGAGGCTCTCCTCTATGGCTGTGCACTTTTTCACACAGAGAGAGGCCGAGTTGCCCTGGTGTGCCTACCTAAGCAGCTCTTATGGCCTACGGCCCAGGTCTGACAAGAGCCCCAAAACCTGGACTTCAAGGACAAGCTTCAGAAATTTGAAAACACAGAGGTGTTTTAAGAAACCACTTATAACCCCTCCACTAACAGTTACTAGCTCCTACTGAAAAGTCAGTAAGTGTCTGCTGGTTTTATTTTGTGCAACCATCACTAGGCCAAACATTTGATTTTGCAAAATCAGGAGCTCCAGTCACTTACAAAAACAGCTTTTAAGAACAGATTTAACAGCTATTAACTACTGTCTTTCAAGAGACACGGAGTGATTCTGTGGATATTTTTAACCCCTAACATCTGGAATATAGCCCTTGTTGACCCTCACACAAAGGACATGGCACTACATGTTCATTGTGGGCAGCAGCTCTGTTCTGGGTTGATTTATCTACTCTGGGCTAAGCACACAAAAAGAACATTTCCTTGTGAATATGAGGTATGCATTAGGGTGCTCGTGTGATTTCCACAGCCAGTTTTAAAAATTGTTTCTACCTGCAGCATGTGTATTTCAACATGCAAATTCCAACTAAGAGTCTTTTTGAGGAAGATTTAAAAAATTCCTCTCATTCCATGAATATTTAAACACACCTATGCTTTCAAGTATAGAAGATGTCTCTTTCAAGCACTAACTTCAAGGGAAGCATGAAAAGAACCTGCAACAAACAGGTAATGCTGACATCAGTGTGAAAACGTACATCCCTTTGGGACTAGTAGTCCAAGGTCTGACCCACAAACTGCTATTTGCAATACTGCAGCATCAGCAGATATAAACAGTGAATGCAGGTAATGTCCATTGACATTACATAGTTCTTGAATTGTGCTTAGTTTATACCTGTAATTAAACAATGGGGTAGACAGAATACCTTAGTACAATATGAGCATCAAAATAACCTAGGGTATATTGCTTAACTACCCTTCAGGTATAGGTTTTCATTTCAGTTCTTCCAGACTGACTTCATTCTTTCTTTTTTCCTCCGATAAACCTGTCTAGCAGGAGAAAAAATGCACATATATGCTACAGACAAAAGATGTGCCATCATGGATTACCTGATGTGTGATAAGGCTTTCTTATGCTCTTTGTTGCTTTTTCTTTTGTTTGTTATTAGTCTTTTCAGCTATTAGTAAAATACATTATACCTAATTGCTATTTTTCCAACTATAAAGCTTTTATAATAACTAAGATAAATTATGCTTTGCTTGAATTTCATTCACAGTACATAAAGGTCAGTCATTTACCAATATTTCACTAGGAATCATCTTCTGTATTTTCCTTCTTTTTAATTGCTTATTCAAAGGTACTGAATATACCCTGTCATTATGTTAAATTAATGAGTGACCTGATTTTAGTCAAAAATACTATTTTAATCACACAAGTTTTCAGATCTCACTGAACTAAAGGAAAACATGCTTCCTATTTTGCCATTGAAATACATTAAAACTGAAATCAAAGTGTGGTGCAGACAGCTTGAACATTCTGTACAAGGAAAAGCAGAACAGCTCTTTGCTTTGACCCTGCCATATTTTTCTGTGGTTTCCTTTACTAAGAGCTCTGAATTGGGTCACTTCAGAAGGCAGGATATAATAATCTATAATCTATTGATATATCATTCTACTGCAACTACCTTTTATTATAAAAATGTTGTGTTGCTTTAGAGATTGGAGTCTTATTTGATTCTAAAAGATATCACAGTGCCTCTGAGGCTGTTGATACACAACATCAAAATTATTTTCTCTGATTATTTGTTTGTTAAAGTACACTCACTTCATTATACTTGTGACTCACACACAAATACTCTCTTGCTAACGATAAATACCCAGTCTCTGATCTCACAAATTCAGCATGTGCCTGCACGTACAGAGCAAGAACGTGCTGCTAGTGGTTGGAAAGGAGAGCTGGCAAGCTTTAGAGAAAAGGTCTGTAGTACAGAGGGTGAACTGCTGACCTGCAGCAATATCAAAAAAGAAAAAAGCTGGTCAGCAAGCTTCCTGTGGGAGCAGCTGAGCTGAATCTTCCTTTTTAAACATTCATTATTTTTTTTCCTCTGGTTATAAGCCCTTTTTTTTTTTCACATTAGGGGTTTCTCATTAGTGCTGCCCTCAAACTAATCATGCAGAGAATCAGCTGCACCCTCCATTCAGCTGGCTCTCCAGAGCAGCGAGATCAATGAAATCAGTGTCACAACCGCCCAGCTTTGTATTGTCAAGTAGATGTGATGGCTACTCAAATGCAGTATGAGAACTGGTAAGTTTAATACAACAGCAAGTGCTATATCCAGGAAGAGATGCACCTTCTGACACATATTTTGCTTTTCAGTCAAAAGAAGAAACGGTTTGCCATCCACTCCAGCAGTCTCTCTGTTCCAGTTTTCCCACTGCTTTCACAATACCACACTGTCTTGATTTCACTCTATGTTACACGTGCACAGAACCAGCTGAGACATGAAGCCTCATGGAGCTGGCTGCCAGCTGCCAGGGGAACTGCTCAGCAATTATGCTGACCTGAAACCAAAACCTTTTGTGAGGAAGGTGTGGATACTGGTGATGTTTCTGACAGATTTATTTTAAGCAATTCAAATAAAGAGCGAGCATTGTTTTTACCTTTTGTTTTCTGTTGTGTTTCTACCCGTTATTACAACTTTACTGCTTTCCTGAATGGTTTTATATAACTACAGAATTAATTTTAAAAGTGTTAATGCTTTCATTAAGCCAAAACATAGGATACTGTCAGTAGATAGATTGGTGAAAGAAACCATTAACAATGTCATTTGTTTACAAAAAATGTAAAAAAGGTTTATTTTCACGACATGGAAGAAACAAAAGCCATAAGACTGCTCCCAGTCTGAAGCCTCTTTAAATTAATATTTGGCCCACAAGATCTCTTAACTAGTTTTCTTTGGGCCACATGACTGGTGTTTCTATAACTGTTCTCATCAGTTCCTTTAATTCTTTTCCAGGATTTTCTCTTTTTCCATGCAGACAGTGAAACTCCCTCAAGACTTTCACTAGTGAAAGAATTTCACCTACACCTGCCTTGCATGCACCAATACCTGAGATGAGGATTATTATGGCTCCAGCTTTTTGTGTACATAAGAGGAATTCATTGAGGTCTTGCAGTCATTTTAAGTAAAGAGCGGTGGTCACATCCAACCCACAGTTCCTCTACTATTGATCCTTTATGTGCACCCTCTTTACCACCAACATGAATAATCTCATCTTGACTCATTATTATGTATATATTAGGACACACCTCTTCATCCTTTCCTCTCATAACATGCACTCTAGCTATGCTTATGCAAGATCTGCTCAAATACCACAGTGAAGGAAGAGTACAAAAAAACTGGCTACTGAAATGGCATTTCCTTTATCCAACTTCCTCCTTTGACTGTAGCCACCACTGGCAGAAGAAGCCATTTTAATTCTAAGAAGCCATTCTCTCATTCTAAGACAGCAGACAGCTGCCCCAGCAGTCACATACTTCTGCAGAAAAAAAAGTCTTCTGCTTTGCTTCCCTCCAAGTAAGAAGACTGAATATGGGCTTTGAAAGCCATTTTCTCAAGGTTACTTATTAGAAACTTCTCTGTGTCACCAGTTGCTGTAAGCTATGCAGAGGATTAGATCCTGACATGGCCTAGGAAAAATCATGGATGTCTCCCACAGCAAATACTCTGCTTTTGTATTTCACATGCAAGAATATGCAAAATAGGCACAGAACGCCAAAATCTCTGTTTTTGTAATGGGCACAGCTTCACTGACTTTAATGAGATTTTGCATATTTATGTTAGTGAAAAGCATGGCTTGGGGTGAAAGGCAGGAGCTCTGGATACCTAGAGTTAAGCTTACTCCAAAACCATGTAGAGAGACTGAAGGGGGCTGGTCTGTGAGCTATGGGTTTATAACAGTTAAAAGAAAAGACAGAACAACAACTCAAAATATGATAAAAAACAAATGCAAGATACACCCCACAGACCCTCACAGTATAAATGTATGGTAGGCACAACACCATTCTGCAAACCTGATTAGCATTGCACTATTCCTTCACTGCCCTGAAGCAAAACAGGAAAATATGGTCAATCTCACATGCATGGGATGCGGGGAGGAAGGGAGGGAGTGGAATTTCTCTCTGTTACTGCGATATTTCACATTAGTGAGCGCTGGGCAAGGTGGATCAACAGCTTCAATATCACAAATCCCCTGCTCATCACCTCCCAGATTTGCTTCAAAATTATCTCAAACCTTCTGCCTCAACGCACATTGAGTCCCTGGGGACCGAGAACAAAGCAAAGCCTATTGCCAACCAGCACTTCTATAATAAGCACCTACCGCTGACTTCTTTCCTTTTCTGGTGGCAGTTGTTGAGGTATGAAAACTGCCACAGGTAATTGGAAGTATGATGTACTGCTGAGGCTCACAGTGATCTAAGAGTAGCTGAGAACATCAGCACCGAAGTTTTATCGTCTGTCTCTTGGTGTCTGTAAATCCCAGCTTTTACTACCTTTGTTTTCATCATGCCAATCAAAAGCTTGAATGCCCAAGGAAAAAATTACCACATAAATCACTGTTTGGAAACATTGCCCTGTCTTTGACAATGCCTTTTTTCTGTGACACTGGATGCATATTCCACAGTTCCACTTTGAAAGACATTGCACAAATAGTCTGGATGATGTCGCAACACAGAAAAAGGATTACAGTACCACTAGACAGACCAACACAACAGTGTAATATGCAGGTGGATAGAATAGTGTATTTGCAGAAAGGAGAACTAATTACTGTGAGGACAAAGAGAGAGAAGGGAGAGGACAGTCTTCCTCATAATGCAGCCTGATACGATGAGAAAACTCTTATATGGAAGCCATGGTTACAAATGTTGAAGTCAAAGTCCAAGCATAGTTTCAAAAAATAAAATAAAATATCTAGATCTAAATAATTGCAAGAACTTCAGAATCTTTTAATTCCCTCTGGGGTAACTAATTTTATTTTCTGCATAAAAGATGTCTCTAACAGTAGTTATAACATCCTTCTAAAATAGTTATTAAACCTTCCACAGGCCTACATCAGAGTTGTGTTAAAAACAGTTAGGTCAAATGTGGAAGGCATTACCAGAGGCAGTGCTGGAACGTAGGTGTATAGTTTTAAAATAAATCTACAGGATCTAGTTCTAGTATACAAGGGACTGTTTACTGCACTTCTGCAACTGCTACTACTGATGTTCAAGAAGACTGCAAAATCTAGTGCAAGTTAGATCAACTGCATCAAAGAGAAAATAAAAATAAAAGTTTTTGGCTACCTGGGAATCAGGACAAATGCACCCAAGGGCATTAAGTGTGGCCGATCCCTGGCAATTATTGAACTATGTGTTTTTGGAAGTCTAAGTTAATCCCTGGACAAACTGCTTCACCTTTTACATGGTGTATAATTAGTCTTCTTTAAAGCACACTTTAGAAAACAGTCTTCACTTACCAGGTTGGTGTTCTGAGCATTTTCCTGGATGTGGGATGGTTGAGTTTTAGTCCCCCCCAGGTGAGATGGAATTAACTCAAGCCCCTTATGTCAGCTACTGTTTTAACAGATATGACTATATGTAAACAGTGGCTCTACCCTTGTAATTTGGAAAGCGCTCCAGACTTTTTGTAAGCACTTGAGGCATGCTAAGATCATCTCTAATAAATTGAGTTCTTCAGGCTACTTTGATGCAGGAATACTTAGCTTTTGAATTTTAAAATGGGGGCAGGTGTTTAGGTAGCAAGATCCATCAATACAGAAGCACTCTACGTGTGCAATGAATGAACATGAAGCTACGAAGAAAGAGCAACCTGAGAGATTCAAATGCAAGTTTTCACGTCCCAAGAACATGCTCTCAGCACCATGTTAGTATACACCGATCAAGGAATGCTAGCTGTCCACAGCATTTTAGATATATAAAAAATTAGGTACCTAAAGGGTACCTTGGATTTTATCCTTAGCTGAAACCTTGGAGTCTGAAATTAACAATGGATTGGTATTCAATTTGATTATTTTATGTCACAGTTTATAAGTGAGGGGTTTTGTTTGTTTGTTTGTTTTTTGTTTGTTTGTTTTTTAAGGAAAATTTTGCATTTCTAGGCTGTACAGTTCTGTTTTCATCTCATGGTGGAGCTGAGTGCCACATTCTCAGACAATAATTATAGAGTAACCAAGGATTTGAAATAAACAGAAGTACATCCAAAAGCAAAGGTCAGGTACCATGTAAATCTCTGACTTATGCCTGTGTATCCTTGCTTGCTGTGGTTCTGAAGGAAACTGGTGAAAGACTTATAAGAAACTTTATCAGAAAATTCTGTTTTCCCAACTCAAAATCTCTTAAAGTAAAATTTAAAGTAAAGTTTAGGAAAGATTTGGGTGCAAAATAGCAGGTAGAAGTAGAGCACCATTTTCAGTCTTTTTCTGCAACCATGATGAGATAATGTCTAGGGATGGAGGGGGCAGGGTTGTGAGATGGAGTTAAAACCAGAAATATTGACACTACTGAGTTCAGAGCTACTTGGCTAACAAAGTTGTTGAGTGCTTGGAGTTATACAGTGAAAGCAGAATTGCAAAACAATTGCAATAAAGGTATATTTTTACAGTTAAACTTTTAAATCTTTGGCTTGTAGCTGGGAGCAGCTTGATGTTTTGTGCCTAAAAGCACCACAAGTCCAGTACATTCACATGTTAGTTTTGGATGATGGAGCAGAGATATCATGTGGAAAAGGTATATGCTGTAAAATTGATTTCCTGCTGAAATGGTCCATGTACCACCACTATAAAAACACTGCAAAATTTCTCATTTATAAATTTCAATCTGTTAATAAGTCTAAAAAATTAAGAACTCTTATTTTCTCCCCATCAAAAAAAACTTGGTGCCTGAGAGCATTTAAGGCCTCCTACATAGTGCTCTGGCAGGATGAGGTCTTTCAGAAGATCCTTTCAATAGCGTGGTCTTGTTTGCTTCTTCAGAAACCAGATTCTAGGAGCAGCTGGCTATTTTACATCTTTTACTTTCCATTTCATACCAGTTAGACTAATGTTGTTTCAGGCTGAATAATCTCCTGAGCTCCTTCTGTTTCATCGCCAGGTGAAATAGGGCCTTGTTTGTCTACAACTCACCAAACATGTGATTCAACATTTTAACGTGTTAGCTCATACTCTAACCATTCTGACCATGTCTTGAGGTTTCTCTATACTTAGAAGCCCATCCAAATTATGGCATGAAGTGAGTTTAAAATGCAGCATATATTCCTGACTCACTCCACGTGTATTTGAGCAATCAAGGACAGCTGTGGGAAAAGGAGACTTTGCACTCCTCACTCCTGGAAAAACACCTGATGACATTTGATCTTCTACCTCTTCCCTCTTTCAAGCCATAGGGGAAAGAGAACCGAGTTCTCTTGCAAACTTTATGTGGAAGAGGTCTAAATAGGAGACGAAGCTGCCTGTATCGTATGACAGTTCTCATCTTCCATCCTTCCTCTCTCTCAGGGGCTCATTTCAGCTAACAAATTCAGCTGAGACACTGGTAATGCCCTTAAACTGTCCTTTCATGGATGCAGCCAGACAGACCTCTGAAACACGCTTGTTGGTGGCTGCAGGAGATGGGATTTAATGACCTAGATTGCCTTGCTGAGGCCATTATTCCTACATGCTATGAGTGAACATGCAAAAGAAGCAGTTCAGCTTTTGCTTTTCTATTGGAGGCTTTTAGTAGCTATAAAATCAGACAGTATTCAGTTGGATTTATGTTTTAATCTGTACTGACTAATCTGATGCAGAACAGTGTTAAA
The DNA here is from genome assembly GCF_013377495.2 of Cygnus atratus. Classification (NCBI taxonomy): domain Eukaryota; kingdom Metazoa; phylum Chordata; class Aves; order Anseriformes; family Anatidae; genus Cygnus; species Cygnus atratus. The sequence goes on along the minus strand of NC_066364.1, from coordinate 52,910,208 downwards.
AGTGTTATTAAATTGTCTGGGAATGTTTCAAAGAATTCTCAAACCATGATTCCGATGGTAGAGGCATTTGTGAATATTTAGATTAGATCTTAGATTCAGATTCCTTGGATTTATAGTTTTCTTCTGGTTTTGCTTCTTATTCAGATAAACATGCTCAGTGTTTTCCAATATCACTTGTTCAACTGTGGAAGAGATATATTCCTAATTAGCTTTGGTTTTGCAGAACTTTGAGTGCTGCTCCATTATTTTACTGGCTCTAAAGCAAACTTCAGGCAAGTAAGGTGTAAAATAACCTGAACACTATCTAGGGTTACCCAGTGATTTAGAGATAATGTAAAAAGGGAGTATGTTTGTTTTAGAACAAGTAGCAATGAAGTATGTAATGATTTCCCAGGACAGACAATTTCCATTTTCTTAAAAATGTTTCTATTATTCACTTCTGCATTTCCAAGGGAAGAAGACTCAGTCTTTGGTGCCTGCATTTAAAATATACAGGTTAGATTTTTGGAGAAGTCTCTACCCTAGTTTTTGTTCACTGCATGTACATTTTTTTAAGGGAAGGTACACTTTTGATAGCTGCAATTAAGCAGTTATATAACATAATACACCAAACTGCTTGTGTAAGACTTCTTCATCACATCTACATTAATTTTACTTAATGACAAGTTTTACACTCAGACCTGATTACCAAATTCTAAAAGAAGTTATTGTATTGTTTCCAAGTACAATAGAAATGAGAAGAAAACACCACATCTTCCTATCTGAAAATACTTCCTTGAAGGAACAAATTAAGAAGGTTAGGTCAAAAATGTGAATATGTGTGGTTTAGCACAGCCCAATAACATGAAAGCCAGTGAGTTTTTGTACAGTTTGGAAAATACTGAGTAATAAAACTAGTGCAATATGAAAAAATGTCTTGTGAGATGTCATTAAAAAGCACAGAGAAGACACAGGAAGGAACCAGCTGTCAGTGTACTGAAGCCAATGGAAGCGGAAACATTGATCACATCGAGCCTGTTATATTACCTCAAAAAGAGAAAATCCTTTGTGTACTTACCTGTACGCTAGTAAGAGTGGTGTACTGATAAGCTTTGACAACCAGGTAATTGGCTTCTATATCTATTATCCCTAGGATCATGTACTTCCACCATCTCCTTTTCAAAATTGCCAGCAAGTTTTCTTCTCCTGTGGTTAAAAAAATAAAAGAAAGAGAGAAAAGAAGAATTATGTAAAAGAGTTAGGTTTATATGCACAAAGTACCTGCATGTCAAGAGAAATTATCTAGAAGGTATCTTGCATTTACAACATGTAGCTGAAAAGCACTATATATTACTAGGTACAGCAAGGAGGTGAAAACTAACACACCCTGCTTGTCTTGCAGAAATGAAAACAGCCAGCTTGGGAAAGTACGTTGCGAAGGCCAGACTGTCGCTTCATTTGAGATGTAAACAACGTCAAGAAAAACAAGGGCAACTCGGGCAGGCTGTAGAAGTGTTCTTAGTTTTACTTTTATACACACATATATATACACACGTATAAAACGCTAAAGAATAGAGCTGTTATTACCTACACTTATACTTTCCACACATACTGGTAAATGCTGTATTACACATGATGCTTCTTGCCAGAAGTGGGAGATTACCAGTATTTGTAACTATGATGGGATATGAGGGCAGGCCAGCAATAGCAAAACTTTTGGGCAGATGACAGATCCTGATCAAAGGATAGCTACTAAGATCCTAGGGGTCCAAAGTATCGGACTTGTTTGGAGAAAGGCTGTGCTGAGAAGGACAGACTCTGCATGACAGGTTTCTCTGCTCCCAGGACCAGCTTCTGAAGGAGGCAGGTTTGCTCTGTGGTGCCTTGCATGGGAGCCCTGCCAATCACCCAAGACTTAATTTCCACCATGTGAAGACTGACAGTACAATACAGCCTGCAGATCAAACCCACAACTTTCAAAAGGTCAAAGCAGTCCTCACGCTAGGCTAGGGATTATTATCGCTCTCAGTGAAAAAGAAGCCAGCTCATTAGTGAGGGTGGGCAAACCTGGTACTTATTTGCATGACAGTACGCTCCAGTCACGATGGGACCCTGCTGTGAAAGGGGCTGGGCAAACTGATTGTTAGTGAGCACGGTAAGATTTTATGTCTTTGAGAGTGTGCAGCCCTAACAGGGATCTAAGTGGGCTTGACCTGTGCTGTGAAAGAACCAGAAACAGAATTTGAACTGTCCTGAAAGTTTAAAAAGAAATCCACTATCTTGAGAATTTTTCCTTTTGCTGCAGCCTTTCCAAGTGTCTGTGATCATCAAAACGAGCTGTGGAAAATACAGAAGAAAGGGAACATTATTGTCAATTGGCACCAAAACTTGCTCAGGCTTCCCAATTCTCCCTCATCATTTTCCACCATTACAAGTGTGTTCGTTCTTGGGTTCAAACAGAACCTGGTGGTATGTGTACTGTGAGACTGTAAGAAATGGCAGGCTCTCCAGAGCACAGGATTATCTCAAATCTCATGAATGCAAACAAAGAAAAATGGATAATTACTTCAGAAATTCATTCAAAATATGAGCTGGTAAAGCTTGGCTCCACCGACTGACTCGAATGGATATTTACCTGAATAAAGCATCTGAATCATCTGATGTTTGTTCATTAACAGACACTCACATATATCCACACATCTAGTGGAATATCATTAGGCAACAACCTAATTATTACAGTGATAATGACACTGAATGCACAACTGTAAATGCTAAAAAGCTTTATTTCCTGTCCTTCCTTCTTTCCTGCCTTTTTTCTCTTTTTCTCCTTCTTTCTCTCTCTCAATAAGTTGAAACAAGATGGTGAGTAGGCTAATTATTTAAGACCCTAAATAAGAATGAGTCAGTACATTCAAGTGTATCACACTCTCCTGTTACCGCCAACTCACAGGAGAACTTTCACTAAAAAGAAATTCCCACCTCTTTTTTGCACAGTGGTTCAGGAACAATGCATTTCAGGCATGAATTATGACTAAATTTGTGTATTTGTTATGATGATTTGAGCAAGCAGAAAGAGGAACGTTTTAGATCTTATTTTTCAGAACATTTAGGGACGTATTTTCAAAAAAAGCATTTGAGATTAGATGTCCTAACTCCTACTAAAATCAGTGTAAAACATGCAGATAAATCCTTCCCAGGTACTGAAACTCTCTCTCTAATTTTTATGCTGCCTAGATAACACCTTTAAAATACCAACTGAAAAACACCAACACAATGGAAAGGCATTTCAGAGCAAATTTTGAGAATGCTTGAAATACAAAGACATCAAACTACTGGGCAGTACAGAGCTCTCAGTGTCACAGCAGTCTTTATTCCAACAGCAAAAATCCCACTTAAGTCTGGTTTTGATACTTAGCCCCCTACCTACAAAGCAGACAGAAGAAGCAGGCTCAAGCTCTGCGCCTGGCATTAGGCTTCCTGAGCAAGGACTAAGGACAAATCTCAGGGAAACTGTGGTGCCTTCGGTTTGTCAGTGCTTTCCTTCTCCAGATTCAGCTTCCAACCACAGGTCACTGTACTTTTCAGATGTAGCCAAATAAGTTAGCTATGAAAAGCAACGTATAGACATAAGTTCTGGCTAAAGGTTAAAGTCAGAGTTTCCAGAGGTGGAAATTAAGTGATCTGCAACTTTAACTGACATTCATAATTCTCCCTTTTGTTTTCTCAACCCTTGCTGGGCTAATGACAGAAGTAAGAAAAATATTTGGCAAGTGGTATTCTATCTTTGATATAAAGCCCTGGGATGTTCCCAACTGCAAAAGATCAGGTTGAGCTGAGAAGGCTCTGCAGAACAAAAAGCACTGACAAAATGAATTTATGCAGGCACCGTGCAGCTCTGGTGAACATTGGTTTAGCTTCACAGCAAGTGTCTTTGTCTCACCCAGTGGAAAGCAGAGAGATGTACAGGCGTTCAGTATGACAGAAGTAAAATAGAGAATTTGTTCCTGGAAAAAAATCTTGTGCACAAGCTGCATCTTTCTCTGTGGAACACACTTTGTCTTTGCTTCCATTCGCAGGCTGCATTTCCTTCTACTTGGCACGTGAGAAAGGTCTGGTTTCTGACCTGGGTCCCTTTGTTGTTGTTGTTATTATTATCATTACTATTATTATTATTTATTATTATCTTCTAGCATGTTTAACACATTGTTAATTTGGGGGCTGTTACTTGTCTACTCGCCTCTATTTCTTTGGCATTGCCATCAAAATTCATAGAGGCAATGAATTTCTCTTAAAGTGGGAGGCTTTCTGTGAAGAGAGTAGGGGAAAGATGAACATCTGTAGTGGGTTTCAATCCAAAGCTATGGACAAATCAAGGAAGAGGTGAGTGGAGTCCTGGTTTTGAGATGGGGCTGAAATAAAGCCACCATATTGACATGTCACACTTCTACAAGAGAGATGAAGTAGAAGGCAATGATGCAAGACAGCCTGGAGAAGGTGCGGGCTGCCAGCAGGAGAGGACCTCTGGACAATCATCACAGATGGCATCTTCTGTGAATACAGTGACAACACAGAGAAGGGAAATGGGATAGCAGTTAGGTAGATAAGCCTTTACTTAACTTGCAGAGACTCAAAAGAGAACCAGAGGGCATCAAGAGGTTCATTCAAAAGTCTACAGCCCAAGTAGGAATAAACATCACCTTTGCCTTAGACCCAAACAAAGAGGGGAAAAAAAAACACCACACCATTCAATTACAAACAAAACAAAAAGAGGCATTCTCTCTCTCTCTTTTCCTTGATGACAAATCAAAGCAAGTTCATTAATTGGGTATTATGAGTTGTAAGCATTGTAGGACAGAAGGACCAAATGTAGATGCCTAAATCTGAACTAGCTGGTAAGGCATTTTAAAGCATTATTCACCTGACATATTCCAGCTGGATTGTTTAGGATGAGATAACCAGTGTTTTGAAAACAAACATCTCTCCCACTGAATGTAAAGGCATGAGAGATTATGTCAGATTGTGTGTTTTTGTTATTATCTCAATAGGGCTGTGACTAAGGCTTCCAGCCAGTCATATAAACAATAAAACAGACGGGTGCAGGTTAGCTTAAAGGCAACACTTACAGCAAGCCAACAGAACATATTGGTGTTGGTGAACATGCATTTATGTGGGTGCACAGAGTAATGCCATCTAGAAAGTGCCATTTTGTGATAGAGATCGCCTTTCAAAAAACAAAAACAAAGCCCTAACTTCTGTCAGTGCTTGAGCTTTTGAGAATTTGAGCCTTCATATTCAGTCTAATCCAAATGTACTGTAAAGTTAAAAGCAAACTGCATATTAAGAACGTTTTTAGATTCAGAGGTCTAACATACTGTTAACACAGAGAAATACAAACCCTCTCCTTTGTTCTTTTGAGAAGGACAGGTTTGGTTTTCTTTTGTTTGTTTTGTTTTTGTTTTTTACTAATTTTGCAGTGAACCACACTCTTGACAGTTATATATATACAGAGGAGCTTTAGTGTTTGAAAAAAAAGCTACAGCTTTGCCTCTGCTGGCTCAAATTAAAAATCAACAAATAAGCTGCTTTGTAGAAGAGATGATTTTACATCATATAATAAGGATTTACCCCTGGGGGTTTACAAAATTAAAAATAAATTAGAGAGAAAATTAAAAGAGGCTTTAGCTGTGCAGCATCTACCAAAAATGCATATATACATGTGCAAAAACCTTTTCGCATTCACCCACACAGCCACAGAGGTACAATAATAAAAAAAAACAACAGCCATTAAGACAGCAAATTCCCAATTATTTGTATATGGGCTTGGGACACAGGTGGAATAACAGCACTGCCAGACCAGAATATAAGCATATTGCTTCTCTTTCATCTGCTGCAGTCTCTCCCTTTTAATTCAGATGACAACTTGCTATTTAGATCAGATCATCAAAGGCACTATGCTCTCCTTCTGCATTACAGCACGGAGCTCAGCAGAAGAGATCTAAATGTATGCAGGAGACTTGCGAGGGGGAAGACAAAGTAGGTGTGCAGAGAGGGAACTCTGCCTGGCATCCTGTTTCTCTGCTGCCCTACCAGGAGTGCCAGAGTCAGGCAGTAAAGAGGCAGAAGTCTCATGGAGGATGAAGATTAGAGCAGAATGTACTTACCATCATCATTGCTTTGAAAAGCAATCTCAGTTAGAAAGTACAGTTATGGGATAATTGTTTCTTTTCCATTTTCACACATTACAGCAAGTCTTGCAGATAAGGAACTTGACCAGTACCAGCACTGCTTCTCCACAGACTTTGTAGTCATCCAGCCCTGCTGCAGGACAAGGGAAGAGAGGCAAATGGGGCAATGCCCTGCAGGGGTAATAGGGATCTACTTTGCTTTACTACATTGTCTAAACATAAGGAAGCACTTCTTCACTGTGCAGGTGATGGGGCAGTGGCACAGGTAACCCAGAAATTGGAATCTCGCTCCTTGGAGTTCTTCAAAAGCCACCCAGACATGGTCCTGGGCATCCTGCTCTAGGTGTCCCTGCTCGAGCAGGGGGTTGGACCGGGTGACCTCCAGAGGTCCCTTCTGACCTCAACCATCCCGTGATGCTGTGACAGGACCAAGAGGCTCCCATGCCTGAAAAACAAAACCTTGCTTGTCTTCTGCTTTGCTGAGATGCTGGTTCAGTAGATGCAAAGCCTGTTGTAGATGGCTTTCAGCTCTCCATAAAGGTCAAAAGAAGTGTCCCTCTTCTGTGAGATTTTAAATCCTTGACCCAGAATAGTTTCTTATTTCCTTATATCTATCTGTATTACTGATGACTACTTTATGGTAGTACTGTTGCCTGAAGGCAAACCACTACTACTGCTTAATTATTCACACAACAGAGAAAATGTCCTCTTACAAGGATGCTCCTCTGATCTTCCTTCACAAAGCACCTAAGTATACTCCATTCACTGCATTTGTTCTATACCATGTTTTCAGCAAACCTTTGGAGAGCCTAAATAACCTTAGCTCTTTCTGCCTCCTCTGAATACTCAATCTCATCCAGCCTGATCTTATCCAGAGCTCCTTTCTGCTTCCTCTCCTGCAGTGAGAGAGGTGCAGCTGCCCCGTGTTGTGGCCGCAGGCAGCTCGCAGACCTCCAGCTACTGTCCACCACTCCTGCTGCTTGCCCGGTGCTGCTGCTCGCGGTGGTGGGGCTGCACAGTGAGCCAGACCAAAGAACTGCTGACAAACTGCCACCAAAGCTGTGGGTGCGCCCAGTGAGCTTTCAGGTTTTCCTGTCATACATACTGAAGGAAATCTGCAACAGATGGTGCTGCTGAGGTGGGACGCAATCACAGGACACCAGCTGGCTGCAGACCCAGCACCAGGGGACAGCTATGCCATGGGAACGTGTCTTCACCTTTGTCTGGAGTAAATCTCATTTACCAGTCACAAACAGAACTAGCTCATCGTAAGTGTTCAGATTTGCTGTTTCCCTTTAGACATTCTGCACATTAGGCTGGAGAGGTTTTGGCTACATCAGAAAGAGAGACAGAACTGGCACTTCTCCTTTTGCCTCAGCCCTGCATGTAAATCACAGTAACTGAAGTCAGATCTAGGAACTTGAACATGCATTTTCACAAAATACGATTTATTTTTGATGCCTTGATTTTGATCCAGCCCAAGCTCTGTAGCTAGATCTGATAATCTTCAGATGTTTTCTTATTTCAGAAGATTACAAGCGTCAGGGACTGACCGCAGCCCTCATTCCCCATTCCCCTGCACCCCTTGGGGGGAGGAGGTGGAAGAGGGTGGATGGGTGGAAGGTGTTTTTAGTCTGCTTCTAGTTTCTCACTGCTCTGGTCTGTTAGTAATAGGCAATAAATTACATTAATCTCCCTATGATGAGTTTGTTTTGCCTGTGACAATAATTGTTGAGCGATCTCCCTGTCCTTATATCAGCCCTTGAGCCCTTTTCATCGTATTTTCTCCCCCTTTCCCTTTGAGGAGGGGGAGTGAGAGAGTGGGTGTGGATGTGGTGGAGCTTGGCTGCCCAGCTGGGTAGAACCACCACAACAGCCTGTGATGAGAACCATGCTGAACCTGAGGAAAGCTCTGAAAAGCACATTGTTTCAAAAGGAATGGGCCTCCAAGCACTCAGCCCTTTAAAATGTCAAGATGTTTAATGACCTCCAAGATGCTTCTAGTACACAAACTTTTCACTTAAGTTGTTTAACCTCCTAGCCTAAACTTGGGTAAGCACCCTTCTTGACCTGGCAGCTTGCTTCCTGGGAGAGGCACTTGCACTGACTTAACGCAGGGGTACACAAGTGCTCTGACAAGCTGGAGCCTTTCCTCAAACCTGAGCTTTCGTGAGGTCATTATGTCCCTGTGCATGATATTTTCAAAACTGATTTCTGATCCACAGTACTCTTGGATTTAAGTTAACTCTGAGCTAACATTCTGGTCTGCCAGATTTCAGGGTTAAACCTGGCTCTGTCTCACACAGAAATACTTCAAAACAAACCTATTTCTTTACCCTGTAAGCTCTGCAGTCAGGCACTTTTTTGATTGTTTAGCCTATTTTATCTAGTGTGAAGCTACTTATAGCACTGCAAAGAAAGCATTTGAAAAGAAAAAAAAATATCTCACTTTCAAATATACCAGAGTGTTAGTGAAGGTAAAGAAATCTGTATACATCTCTGTGTCTTATTTATAAATGTGTAATTTGCATGAATAATTTATCCTCCTGGATGATCTTAGACGTATTAATCATATTCATAAGACTTACTCAAAGTCAAATAATCTTAAAAGAAATAATGTTCATTGTTTAAGGTAGAGGAATCAGTTATGATGGATAGGCTTTCTTTTTCTTCCCCTTTTATCAACTCATTACGAAAGGTTGGTCCAGCCATATACCCACTCTGTGACATTTGTCCCTCTGCAGAAAGATATGAATAATGGATTATCTACTTATTATTCATGATTTCTATGAAGTTTATTCCCCAAAGCATGAGATTTCCCTGAGATAGTCAGAAACAAAAGACAGAATGCCAATTGGCGTTATTATTAACCAGCCATAGATCAAGCAGATCCAACAGAACTTGAATTCTTAGCCTGTCTTTAAAGGCGTAAGGAAATCAAGGAGTGTGTATCTTTCTCAGCTCCCCATCAATAACATTTGAAAACAGTAATCCAAAATAATTTGACACAGACAGAGTGCAAAGCTGTTAGTTCCTACAGTTTTACTATGAAAAGGGAACTGAGCAGGAAAAGAAAACCTAACACCACTGCCATAAAGAAAAGGCTTGGAGGTGAACTCATTATTAGACACCAGAGAGCGGTCTCTGTATCTTAGGCAGCAACTCACTCAGCCCTGAGACATAAACCCCTAAGATATCAGGTGATGCTGGGGCTCCCAGAGCTGCTGCTTTGCAGCAGGGGCTGGCATGACGTATGGGCAAGGACTGTACAGAGCATGTGGTACACAAGAAAAAGAACCTGCTCTCATGGACTAAGAAACCTAGAGAGCTACTAAGAAAGAAACCTTTCTGATGATGAATACCAGAAGGACAGTACTATAATAGGCTGCCCAGGGAAGTGGTTGAGTCACCATCCCTGGAGGTCTTTAAAAGACGTTTAGACGTTGAGCTTAGGGATATGGTTTAGTGGAGGACTTGTTAGTGTTAGGTCAGAGGTTGGACTAGGTGATCTTGGAGGTCTCTTCCAACCTAGATGATTCTGTGATTCTGTAAAGAGGAAGAAGGCTACTGGTGAGTAAGTGAAAATGGGAGCATTATCTGTCGTGGTATGAGCACTGAGGGCACATAGGCATTCTGGTACGGTGACAGTTCTTGTTAGTTTAGCAGTAGTGTTGAGGGACTTTAAAGCAGAATAGGATGGGACATGGATGTTAGACGCGCTGTTGGCAGAATTAAAACTTTATCTGGAGTCAATAGTGTTAACTGAAAGTATGTAAAATGCTATTTTTTGCACCATTTCATGTCATTGCCCTGGGCCAAGGGCAGAACTGCAGAGTTCAGAATACATTAGGGCTGGGTATCTCAAGATGAATTTGACTTTACAGATGGTCAAAGATCTCTAGAGGTATTTCGGTATTCTTCTGTGTTAAAAGGCTGCCAACATGCACCCAGTCCTCTATGGAATATCTATTTGCAGTAGCAGCTGTTGATGGTTGGACCAGATGATCTTGAAGGTCTTTTCCAACCTTAAAGATTCTATGATTCTAAGAGCTAGCAGAATTATTCCCATTCCGGGACTTTCTTCACTCCATTGTTTTTGAACTGTAATAAGGTTTGCTAAACTTCCAAATTAAATATTAAATATTATCCCTGGAGGAATACAAAACCTTTGGGAATGTGTCACCATCATGGGTTATATTAAGAGCCTCACATCAGAACCACCACAGATTATTCAAGAAACTCTGCAGATCACACACAAAACAGAAAATGTAGGAGTGTAAAGCAATTGCACAGCTGGATACTTTCCCATCTCCAAGGGTGACCAGTCACAGAGGCTCAAGAAAAGCACACAAGACACACCAACTCTTTCACCGTTGGCCACAGCATGATCGCCTTGTTTAATTCATGGTAGAAATTACAAAATGCACCACAGAGGAGTAAACCCAGCTAAGAAGAGAGAAAATGCAGGCACGGGGATATAGAAATGCCTGAAACCCGATGACTATAAATAACACCCAGAGCTGGCACATTCAATAATTTGCCTATTTCTTGATACTTTCAGGATTTGTGCACACCAGATATCGCAATGCCATGTCTATAATTATCAAAACTACTTTAAAAAAAGCTGTTTAGATCCTATGTATCATGACCATCTTCTGAGACATGTTACTAAAAGCATAAAACTTCACAGAACCATGCTGATTTATTGTCATAAGGCATCACATAACTACCCAGCTAGGCAATTATAGGCAATTCATCTGAAGAACTATCTATTCTTTATCACATAATCCTGAATAAATTACCCAGAATGATGATTAAGATTAGAAATCAGGCCAGATTATTTTTGATGGGAAGCTGTTTGGAGCAGGTGATATTTTGTTGTATCTGCAGTGTACCTAAAACAATGGGGTCTTCACAGGACCTCTGGAAATCTAACAATCTTGAATATTGAATAATCAGATAAAAAAAAATAAATCAGCATTATACATCCACGTATTAACATCAAGGAGAAAGCAATCTGGGATACAACAGAAACAATGAAGAGCAGCCCTCCATCCTGGGTAAAGAGAGCGTAAAGCTTACATTTCTATGCATATGGAAACAGATAATGAGGATTCGGATGTGAAAGCATTTGTAGAGTGACATGACAGCTAACAGTGTTGTGAGCACATATTACTGTCTGCCACCCCTGTCCATGCACAGGCATGCTAATACAGCCCAAATGTGGCTCTGCTACAATGGATAGATCAAAATCAGAAAGTTTCAGTCCACCACCTATAGCACAGTTTCACTGGATGATCTGATAGTCCTTTCTGCAGCAGTGTACAGACACACACATCACCTCAACATCCCTTGTCTCATCAGGACATGCACATTGAGAGAAGCCTTGCAGTACAGTGCTTTGTTTTGATTCCTTCTGCCAGCATAGACAACCCAACATTAACTAGGCCAACAAAGAACTTTCTTCTCTTGGTATGGCCACATCCACACCCAGGCATTGCCTGAACATCAGTTCTGCATCTCCACGTGGGGTGCACTTCTTAATTCCTGAGCTTGAAGATCTGGGCTGAAAAACTACAGCTGTGTCATTTCTGACAAGAAAATCATAACTTTTCCATGATTCAAACTCTGCAACAAGACAACTTATAGGTTTATGAAGCACTTCTAGCACATGTATATTCAAAGTAGTACATTTTCTTGTATTTATTGCCAGCTTTCACATGCACAGTTGTCAGAACTAGCACATAAGTGCAGTCCTACCCAGGAAGGTGGGGAGTTGAGTTGTGGACACTGATGAAATTCAATTCAGACCCTGTAAAATGCTCTAGATAGAACATTAAATGTTAATTAAATGCTGAGTGTCTATCAGCTTAGCTTCTGTAAATTGGTCAAAGCAGCTTTGTAGCAGGGACTGAAACTCACCTGGTCTTGTTTTTAAGCAAAATAATGACTGGCATACAAAGTGAAAACCAAGGTCTTGTACAGACAAAGGAAATTTCATGTCCCTGCCTAGCAAAGTCTTAAGCTATTTTATGAAGTCTGAAAAATGTAGAATCTAATTATTGTAGCTGTGTAACTGAAATAATGAGGAGATTGAGACTAGGACTGATAAGCATTTAGATGCTACACTAATAAGCTGGAGGTCTGCAGTCCATCAAAAGTCTAGCAAAAAATTACCTGCACTGGGATGTACAAGCTGCGAAATACTCATTCAGTGCTATTACAACCTGAACTAAGCACCTAGTGCTGATGATGACTGAAGATCGTGCAAAAGCCTAAGGTATCCAAAAAGAAATTAACTGTATATAACGTATTATTTTTCTGTGGTAGAAGATGATAGCCAACAAGAGCATGATAGAGAATTCCAGGGTCTCATTAAATATATAGAATAAAAATGATGTGTAGTTCAGATCCTCCGGTATTACATTTCAGGAGTGCTAAATTCACTGTGCTGCTGCTGCTTAAAGAATGAAAAACTAGAATTACGCTTGCTGCTTGCTATACTACCACAACAAAGACAAGTAATTCATAACACTATTAAACTGAACTTCATATCTTGGAAGAGGTAAGAGATAAGAAATAACTTGGAAGAGTTAAGAGATAAGCAGGTGCTTCCCAGAATGGTGGTTTTGGGCCCCTTTGGGTTCAGTCCCAGGAGAGGTTGGGGCAAGAAGAGATCAGTGGGGAAGGGAGCTGCTAGAAGAAGTGGCCAATACCCACATTTTGCCTTCAGGGTGAATGCAAGTAGATCACAATGGTGTCTAAAGATCCTCCCTGAAATAATCAGCACTCACTGACTCTGAAACTTTAAAGCACTTTCTGTAAATTCTGCTGCAATATGTGATACTGCATCATATGGAATTCAGCAGAGCGCACTAAAAGTTAAATGTCTTCCACTCCTCCCCACCAAGAATTCAGGAGAAAGCATATTGGAAAACACTGCTGAGGGATGCAAGAACTTGACACAGCAGCTGTGAAGAGTGACTGGTCCTCTCTTGTCCCAGCTGACTGCCACAAAACTCAAAAAATCATAGCAATGAAAAAGCAGAGATAGTTGCAACAAGCAACCTTATTACAGAAGTGTTTCCTTTACAAGAATGCTGATTTTTAAGCAAATTGCTGAATACCTATCATGTTGTCTGAGCTTTAACAGTAATTGACACAGAAGTCTTTCCACAACACTGAGAAATAACACCTAATTATAAATGAGGCCAACGTGTTTTTTTTTTTTTTTTTTTTTAAGGACTGGAATCATAAAATCATAGACTAAGGTGTTAGTAAGATATTTTGGCTGATAACTGCTACCTGAGGTTCTATAATGTGAAACTGCAGGGCTACAGTAGGAGGAACTTGCATCATGCACAATTAATATTCATGCTGAAATTCCAGCAACTGATGAGGCACCCAACCATTAACATGTGAATTATGACCACATATCCCAACTACAAGATACCCTTTCACATATCCAGCTTGTTGCATTTATGCTGGTATCACCAATGACCATTTCTTCAGCAGCATGTTTTCATATGCTTACACACATGCATATCTGACTCAGACACTATTGATGTTCTTTGACAATTTCATCAGCCCAGTTGTGTATGTTAAACAAGACTCACCATTTTATTCCCTTCCTCTTATTTCACAGTCCAAGTCCAGAGGCAGTTCAGTCATGCAACAACTGCTCAGCACATAAAAGTTCAGACAATGCACCTCCATAGAACAAGCTGCTGACACAAGCGACAGAGCACTGAGGGCTGCAAAGTGCAGAGACAGAGCCTTTTTGATATTTTATATATGAGAGTGCTGTACTGATGCATCTAATATTGAGCAATGTATCAGTACAATGCTTCGAGAAGAGGAAACCATTCCAAAAGTAGGGGTCACCTTACCAATTCCGTTTCTCATGGAAAACTCATCAAGACCAGCAGGATGAAGGTATATCACACAAGATCAGACAGTCAGAAAGCATGAGCAGGCTGTCTGACCCTCTCAGAGAAGAGATGCTACCTCAATTTCAGTGTTGGAAGACTCAAACTTCATCATAAAGGAGATGATGGATAAGTATGAATTCTTGTTTGCCAGCAACAGTAAAACAGCCTCATACTGTGAGAGAAGTGGAATAGTAAGCTTTCAGGAAATGCAGTTAATATAATCATTCTCATAAAACACTGGGTGGCGTCTAGCATCAAGAAAAGCTTCATGTTGTAAAGAAAAGCTGGATGGAATTTTTTTATGGAAGACAAATCACAGGTGATGAACCTGCATGCGAACTTGATGGAAAAGGAGGTAACAGCTGCAGCTGATCACTGAACTACTGAAGGGAAAGCTGAGGGTTCTGCAAGCCCATCAAGCAAGAATGAATATCCTGTAACTGTTCCTCTTCTTTGATACTTAAATGCACATTCGTACTTTTTAAATTTATGACCTTGATATTCTGCAGCCATGTGCCTAGTGTGCATAGCCTGGGCAAGGATGAGTTATATCTGCTTTGTCCTGTATGCTAATGCCTCCACGAAGTGCATGACAGTAGGGAAGCTGAGCTATCTGTGATGTTTCCAGCTTACAGATCTATAAATTGTAAAACGTGGCTCAGCCCTTTCAGCCAACTTTACCACTGACAGTGAGATAAGCTATGTAACATGAGCACAGGTTTTTACGGGAAATTTATGCAGGACAGCTCAGATCAATTAGATTCTTTTGGATGTTCACACAATTGTGGGTTTCTAGTTGCAAGCACTTGGCTGAACACTTCTAGTGAGAAACTCCGAAAAAGCAATCAAAATGTGACTACACAAAGCTGACCATGCTGGACAGATGGCGAAGGAAGAGGAACGGCATGAAGGTAGTACTGGAACATAGCAATGCTGCTTGGACATACGCATACACCTGCTAAAACCATATGTGCAGTACCTGCATAAGAGGACGGTGCTTATCCACCTTGTAAGCAGTAACACAAAGCTTACACAAGAACCAAGAACACATTGCAGAAGCCTGTGAGTCACCATGATTTATAGGCTCATCATGAGATCTCTGTCAATCCCCAGGCAAACACTGTAGACAACTGTGGCCACAAGCCCACACTACTAGGAGGCTTCAAAAAGCCTTTAATTTAGCTTTCCACTCTCCATTTTTCCCCTCTAGCTATCAAGGTTTTCATGGAAAACCATAGAGAACCTTCCCACGTTCTTACAGAACGGATCAATTGATCACTGTGCTCTTTGCCATTTTGCATGTTCATGCAATAATGTGCACATATCTCCAGGAATTCCAGCCTGGCAAATATTCATGATTTGCATAAAAGACCTATGCTACTCTCTTAAATGAGCTACAAGACAGCTCCAATGGGATGATTTAGGCCTGTTTATGAGGTTAATAATAATTTGCTTTGGTTTAGGGATGTAGATTTAGCTTTGTTTTCTAGACAGGGATAAATAACAAGCCATTCTTAGTTCAGTGACGTATTCTGTTGTGACAGCAAAGACTACAGAGCTCTCCTGACAACCTCTGCTTCTATTTTTTGGTCTCTCCTTACACCTTGCTCTAATTAATATAGCTGAAGAGGAATACATAATATTTTTGCATAAAAACACACAAGTCCTCCTCTAAGAGATGATAAGTTACTTTAGAAAGAATGGGTCAGTATAGTTCACTTACATTACAGCCATGATATTACATAATTAGATATCTCACATTTACATTTGTATCCATGCCCATTACAGGTAGCTTCCTGGAAAAATAGCTTGAAACAAGCAAACAAACAAACAAAACCCTCAAAAATGTTGGTCCAGGAAAGCATAACCTCAAAAGTAACCAAGATTTACATAAACATGTACTTCACAACCATAACCACTTTGATTTATGCACTAGAACGTACACACCACACAAATGATAGCACACACATATTCTGTTGTATGTTAGTTTAGGCAAGATATTGAACTACACAGGCTCATCTACTGCCAAATTCTGAATTTCTTAAATGTATAAAATCCATAGTACCTATTCAGGTCTGCTACACATCTCCTCTATAGGATTCCTTTTTCAAAATAAATTATTGCATTTACATCTGGTTATCAGGTTATATATCTTGCAAATAGGAAAGGCTGAAACAATCTTCCTAGGATCTGGACCTCTGCATCAATTTCACCAGTCAAAAAGCAATAAAATTTGCTTAGATGAAATTAACATTTTTTAAAATGAAAATTAATGGTATCTCCAGTGAGGAGAAAATGTAAAAATGTTTTCAGTTGAATTCTCATCTATTTGTTTTAGAAGTTTGAGATTTTATTTTGATTTTTAGTTAATGTATTTTTCATGCTTTTATTATTTATATACTTTTTAAACATTTCATAGCAGGTCAGGAGCAGCAATGTGGACTGAGGGACTCATGGTCTGATACTAGCGATATATAATCTATCAATATAATAGTTGAAATACTTATTTTTATTTCATGATCACTATTTTTTATTATCATAGAAACACTTTGACTTCAAAAAGAAGATAAGAAGCCCTTAAGAGGTATGAAAATATGCTAAAATTGAATAAAATGATATTGCAACTAATCAATAGTCAGTATGTATGGCGTATGTTCTGTGATGAGACTTTACATTCTCAGCTCTTGCTACAAACCTTCTGCCTTATAGTGTGCAGTCCTCTATGAGAAGAAGGGTTTGAGGCGGATGGCTAGTGATACTAGCCATTTACAACATTATTTTTTTATCATTCTTACTCTGTGATACCATAGAGATCTTCACCTACCGCACATGTAGCTTTAGGTAAAGAATTAAGACTAGCTGTTGGAAAGAGCCCTCTTTTGAAAGAGAGTCTGACACCAACAGGCCTTTAACTGCTCTTGCAATTGGAGTATTTTGTGACTTGGAAACACACATACAGATGTCTCCCAGTGTTGGTTTGATTTGCACTCTGGAAAATCCCAGCACTTGAATCCAAAATATCCCTCCAAATAATTATGCTCTCTCCCTCTTTTTTCCACTTCCATTGCATATTACTACCCTCCTTTCTACACTTTCTCCTGCATTCCCTTTGCAGCTTTACCTTTGCCTTGCCAACATATTTTGTTAGATCCAAGTATGAAAGCATCCTATATCCCTGTGTCTGCCCTGGCATTCAGCTGGAAGCTGTTCAGGACAGCACCTTCCACCATGCTGCCATATGACAACGTTCAGCAAGTGGCACAAGCCTTCAGCCAGACATTTTACCTCCTGCACTATTTCCTAGCATGTTGCTTTATGGTCACACTTATCTGCCTCCAACAGAAAACAGCAGGGACAATGACATGCAACTTCTGCAAGAAAAGCAAAATCTCCCCTTGCTTCTGCAAAGCGAAAGTACACTGTGCTTTTTATTCAAGGGAATAAATGCAACACATATTTCCTGGCCTGGTGTACACCATATATGCCCATATTTTCATGCAAATATTTATTGTTTTCCTAGTCCCCTCAAAAGTCATTTCAGATCACATTTTTTTTTTTGTCTTTCAACAAAAGATAGTGGGATTTATGCTAAGTGCTGGTTGGTGTTAGCAGAAACTATGAATTACACCCCGCACAATATGATTATTCATTTAATCTTACACACACACAGCAACATATGCACCTTTACTCTCCTCATATTTGGTGTATTTCTGTCCTCTTGCAACAATGCTCATTCATTGTACAAGTGTTGGTGTAGCGCATGAGTGAAGGAGTGCGGTGACAAAACACACAGCATCCCTTCCTCCTCTGGGGCTCTTTCAGCTCCCCTCTGCATCCCTCTTTCCTCCCCTTATTGCTGTGCAGATGATCCTCTCTCTACTGACACTTAACAACAATCCAGGGCCCTTTCAAAAAATCAACTGAAAAATAAAGTTTTACAGCCAGTGGAGGTCAAATGACTCAGCCACTGGCAATATTGTTAGCATCAAGAGTGCCACAAAAGCTTCTGCTAACTCTGTGACCCCTAACTTCCTCACCCATGCTGCTGCTGCTCTTGAAAGCCAGAGGAAGACACTGAGACCTAGCAATAAAGCAATAAACACAACTGTAGGAATTAGGACTTTGTTATGTCATTTTAAGAGCACTTTCACAGATACATGTGCTTATACTCACCCCAGCACAATATATCAGTAGGTGCTTAAAAATCAAGATATGGACAGGCAACACTTCTCCTACCAACTGAAATGATTTTCTCCCAGCTGACTTCAGATGGGATGACATGTTGCTGTTTATTACTCTGGCATAAACTCACAGACGCTCCCTTGGATTTAAACTTCATCTATGTTTTTGAGGGAAGGATCGGACAAGTACTTTTGGACAAACTCCATTGCAAGCCTGCCTCTCCCTTGTCTGTAGAAGAGAAAATGTGAACTGAAAAAGAAGCTGTAGGGCTGGTGAGCTGCAGCTGGGACTGGAGCCAGGAGAATCAAGACAGGGAAGAGGTTCCTGCATAACCATGGGGTACCCAAACATTAATCCAAAATGCCTTCCTTATTTTTATTCTTCACATTTCTACTTCTGTAAAAGACGGAGGGTTTTCCTTCTCCTTTAATCACCGTTTCATGCTGTAACATGAAAACCTAGAAAAGTGTGGTTTCACACATACCTTATTTAGATACGAGTGAAAGGAGGTAAAGGATAACACCTCTGATTTGAAAAGTGACTCAGAGAGACTCAACTACATTTCAAATACTGCAACACATGAATACCACAATATTTTGATAGCCAGCACTGTAACTTCCCCATATTAGGTGACTGCACGGTTTCATATCTAACCACTGCTGCTTTGCAGTCATGTTTTGCTTGAGGCCAATCTGGACATGAGGAAAATGAACAGGCGGGAGCCCCAGTTCCCAGGCGTATGGTCTAAAAAGTAAAGATTGCTCGTTGTACTGGTCTGATCACATGGCAATGAAACCCTGATTGGAAAAATGCATGCAATCAAACCTCCTGCCAGGTGAATTTCTCAGGTCATCTGTCTTATAAATATTTGAATAAACACATTCCAATTTTTCCTTTGCCTTGGTTTAGCATCTCCTCGCACAAAAGCTGTCCCTGTGGAAATCTGTCCCTCCAGGATTTCCAGCAATGGCTGCCTGAAAAAGCCATCAGCCTGAACCCTTTCCATGTCTAGGAATTGAAAAGCTTTTTTGCTGTTTCTTGCAATAGGTATATGTACTCTTGGAATACAATGTTGTCAGCCCAGTGCTTGCTCTGACAAGGGTTTGATCTGGATGTCTCCTGCTCTTCCTCACCGCAAGGTCCACTGCTGCCTGCTGAAGCTGCTGGTCCACCTGCCCTGTAAGTAGCCTCTTGTGTCTACTCTCCCATCCATCCCTTCCCTGTTTTTTTTTTTTTTTTAATTTTTTTTTTACTAAAACCTCAGAAATTGCCCTCTTCTCATACGCATATTTAATTCCTCACTCTTAGACCTGCAAGGCAGATGACTAAGGAGGGATGCAGGCATCCCCCCTCACCCACCTGCATGTCCATCACTCCAATGGAACACAGAGATTGACAAAGTCAAAAAGTGCCTTCCCAAATATTGCTATGCTTACCTTATATTTTTACATCTAACTTACCTCCTTGACCATCAGCGTGGGCTTCAAGGTGCAATTCAGCTGAACTGCCGGCATTTATATACAAGCTGCTAGTATAGCTTGGTCACTCTTTGGGGAGGGACAAGTCAGCCCTAACCATAAGAGTCATATTTAAGGAGGGAAAAGATTGTGATGGGTGTGTTAGTTTTCCTTAATAATATCTTTCAAGAAACACAATAATAGTGCTCTAAAAATCCTTCATATTTCAAATTCTCACCAACTATATAACTGAGTCAGAGCATTAGCCAAAGTTTGAGCTGCTCATCATCTCTGCTATGTTCGTTTACCTGCTTTTGGGCTTGACACTGGATAATATGGGCTAATCCAACAACACTTCGTTTGATATGGTAAAGGCCTGATTCTTTAAAGACATTCCACATCCTCTTTTTTTGCCCACCTATTGCCTGGAGGTATTCAAACGGCATGTAAATGTGGTGCTTAGGGATATGGTTTAGTGGTAGACATGGCAGTGTTAGGTTAATGGTTGGACTTGATGATCTTAGAGGTCTTTTCCAACCTAAATGATTCTATGATTCCATGATATTTCCAGTGTTTGGTCTATTATAACCTAAAAAAGGCAAGCAAACGGCAGTTGGACCAGAAAACACCCCAGGTCACATTTTCCCACTGGGATTCACAGCCACGTACGGTCCTATTGAGCAGCATGGTGTGACACATAGGTCCCCTCTGAAAAACATTTATCCGAACCCTTAGGAACTCTTGTAATCTGCTCCTTATTTACCAGCTGCCTACATCAGGCAGGTGGGCTAATGTTGCAGGCATCAGCAGTGTTCGTGGTTACTAAAGGCGGTTGTTTAGGGTCCGTAAATTAATTCAGTAGAAAAGGATAACATTGTTTTGGACTTAAGGCTGACATTCACCTCTCCTCTTGTGATAAAGAACACAGTAACTCTGTAGAAGACAGTTAACAGCCTCTCTTTATGATTTATGGAAAACAAACTTATTTTAAGATGTGTGATATCATAAAAACCTTTCAATAAAATGCACATCAGAATACGTAATGAAGATTGAATGAAAAGCAATAGAACATTTATCTAGTTATATCTTTAAAATTAAAGTGCTAGCTTTACTGAATAAATATATACAGAATATACAGAATCGCTGAGCCTGGGCAGGAGTGTTAATTATTTTTACTGCTATTAGTCTGCAGTGCCATTTATATGACCAAGGAGTAACTTCTGGCCTTCTGCAGAGCATCATACTAATTCATCTCACTTTTATGACCATGGCAACGTCACTGACATCTGCTGTGTTCCTTTCAAGAACGTGAGCCCTAGTAAATGGTAACATTGGGAACAAGTGGAGCAGAGGTGCCAGGCATGTGTGTTGGTCAGGAAAGTAGGTAGCAGCTTAAGAGTGGGATTCAACAGGGTGGCTGGCCATGAAGAGAAGTGTACAATCAGTCACGTATGCAGGTAACACAAGAAGCCCCATATTTTCAAGCATCAGCACTATTTTACCCGTGAATGAATGGAAGAGAAAGACTAATTGGAGCATATGCAAGCAACCATGACAGGTATCATCTCCATATTACAACTTTTTCCACTTAAAACATATTTTGCAATGCGGCTAAGTATTTCTTTACTGTGTATTTTCCCAGTGCCCTTAGCATCATTAGGAGGAATGCCAAGACTAATGGCAATTCTGTCTCTGCAAAAAAAAAAACACTTAAAACTCACCCGGGCAGCAATGGGCCTTTATGCAGTGACTGCATGCACTGAAGCATTCAGCACAGGGAGATGTAGCCTGCAGCAGTAAAAGCACATACTCTTTTTCAGTATGCCAAGTGCAGGACTGTACAAATATGTATTAACAGCAAGTTGTAGTAACTTACCGTTTATTTTCTACTCTTGTTCCCCTTTCCCTGAGATGCTGTGATGCAGGCTATGCCACACACTGGGCAGGAGAGATTTTTTGCTGGTGCCTGGCAGACTAACTCAGGGCAAAAATCAAGAAGTGACCTTTTTCTATTATACAGCTGGTTATGTGTCCTGGATTAAAACACATAGGAGGCAGTAACATATATGCTGTTGTACGTGGATAGATATGGGGGCAGTGATCGCACCCTATCTGAAGACTTGGTGTCCCTGCCCTGACATTCACACCACTGAGATGTATGGGGGGAAGCAGGCTTCTGAGGCACCTTTACCTTTTTTCCCTGGGGGTTTGTTTGAAGGAAATAGGAAAGCGATCCCACATTGGTTACAGCACAGAATATAAAACTGAATGGGGGAGAAAATGAGCTAATCTCTGTCCTTACCTCATCTTTTACAAGCAAGAATTAAAAACTCATTTAGATTATTTCACGTTTGGACTTCATGCTGAAAAGAAGGCAAGTAAATTGCATCTGGCAGGTCAAGGTTCCCATCCCCCAGCCCCCAAAATCACCAACCCAAATGTCACTTGTCTGTGTGAGTTCTCACAGAAGGCAAACCTTATGTTACATTCCCAGTGTCCATGCATTTCTGCTGCCCCTAAATAGCTGGATCCCCAGAACTGCTGCTTGCCAGATTTTGGTTCTCTTCCAGCGCCGAAAGGCAGAGGGTAGGAGATGTCCTGCTGCTACTCTCCTTTCATTTAGAAAATGGAGAGGTTGTCTGGCTGCCAACCTGTCAGTGCAAATAAGTCCCCTCTGTAGACCTTATCAGATGAATCTCAATGCAAAAACTTTTTACATATGAATTGCTTCCCAAGGAATGCCTGACTCCTTTCAGAACAAATAAAGAAAGGAACAAAATAAAGGAAATGAAAAAGTAAAGGACCTGCACTGAAAGGTCACTTCAAAGGAACAAAAGTCCACATGGCTTCTTTTTCCTGTTTTCTTTCTTTCTTCACGCTTTGCCTTCCAGCATCTACATGCTGCTCACCTAACTGCAAAGGACTTAGTCACCACAAGCCTCATCAGTGCACAATTAATTACACCTGTTAATCAGAACGGAAAGACCAAAGGAACTAGAGTGCCCAGCAGATCAGTAATGGATCACAGTGCTCTCATCAGAGCCAGAAGTCTATTGACAGCCTAGGTGAGCAAAGACAAAAACAGCTAACAGCTACCAGATTTTTCAGCAGCACAGGCAGACTGACTAGCTGAAGGGTGAGTTTCTGTGTGTAGGAGAGGCAGAGCTTATCTTGGAAAATCACCAGTGCTGTAAATGGTAGCCAGGACTGTTGATTACATTAAATCAATATTGTTAGTTACATTATTAAATATTAATCTGAGATATAAAAAACTGAGGGTTCTTCTGTCTCTGCCAAAGACATCTGGCATAATCTTATGCAAATCACTCAATTTCAGTTCGTCTCAAATTCCCATCTGTAACACTGAGATAATAATGCTTCCCATCTCCCACCTTCTGCAGGTCTGCCTCCCCAGGCAGGCTCCCTGGCTTCCTCTCACATTACGTGTGTATAGCCTCCCGGAGGCTGGGACCTCTAGAGGCCACTGTAATGTTACAGATGAAGAGACATAGCAAGGAGATGTCACACAGCTTGCACAGAAACTCAAGAGTCTCACATGCTCTTGCTGGTCGCAAAGGGGAAACAGCTTGGACTAGAAGAGCAAAAGGAGAGATTGGAGTGTGTTAGATAAATTGTATGTCTTAAAATCAGCTGACACTGAAGAGCACTGTCCTCAGATGCTTAGAAGTGCTGTTGACACAGTCACTGAATTATTATCAGTTCTCTCTGAGAATTCATAGAGTGTAAGCGAAGCTAATACAAGGAAGGGCGATGCTGACACATCTGTCAAAAACAAACCATGTAGGACCAAGCTTATTTCTATCTCAGGGAAAGAAGTGTTACGGGCAAGAGAGAAACAACAGATGTCACATATAGATGTCAGCAAGGCTCCCGACAATATTACCGTGCCACCGCAGGTCTCTTCCAGCACCTGCTTTTGACAATACTGTGCTGAAGGTGCAAGAGAAGCAGAGGGAGAAACATGGGAAATCCTAATTCCTGTTACAGCCAACACAATGCTCTCACCCAGGTCAGTGCACCCAGTTCCACTCTGTATTTCCTACCTTGTCAGTTCATTCCTTCCTCCTTCAGTGCTTCATTATCTTGAAGAAATTTTCTAGAGCTCTGAGTATGAACTGGGATCATCTGTGTTTGATGAACACCATCCGCCTGCTCCAAGTAGGTATTCCAGGCACACAGTCCAGTAAACCACTCTCAGTACCAAGCCTCAGAGTCAGGGCACCTTGTAGCAAGACTGGGCCATTAGATAATGAAGTCCAGCAGCCACAAAGCGAGTACCAGTACAGTCCCCACAATTACAGCTGTGACTGTGTTAACCAGCCTTTGTCCCAATATGGGGATTCTGATCAAGTGTTAAGCGAACTTCATTTTGCTGAAGTGAAATGGGTGAGCACCAGTAGGTAATCCAAAAGGACTGGTGCACCTGCCCTGAGTACATGCATCAAACGAACAGGTAACACTGTTAGGCTTCATCATATTGTTTTTCTCGTTAGAAAAGTCAACCTGAGGTAATACTGGGCCAACGTTAGTGAAAGCACACATAAATGCTTCCTGCGTGTGAGCCAAAAGGATTTTGAACAGGGCTAAGAAAAGGTAAAAACCAAGATTGTTGTTAAGAGTGAGATAGAAATGAGGGAAAGAAAAACTTCAGTAATAATTACTTGGAATAATGAATAGGAAAGACTGCAGTCCTCAGCAGTTAAATGTGTGCTGGAGTGCTCTTCTGAACCGGGGACAGGTATGTGTGAAAGAACATAGATGACACATGGGATTAAAACACGTGGGATGCCTAAACTCCTGACTGGAGTTAAGCACATGCTTAAATGGTTTGCTGAATTGAGATGAGCTGATGAAAGGGGATCCCAGGACATAATAACTGAAGGACAGGGAAAAGTTAAGTCTAAGCAGATATACAGAAATCATGTTCTTCATGCTCTTGACAGATTCCTGTGCCATGTTCACTTTTGTCCTCAGAAGTACAATTCTGTGATAATAGAAAAATAAAAAGCAGGACCACACTCTGCTCACTTTGGGCTCAGTGAAAAGCACCTGCACACCAGTCCTTCAGGTGCCAATAATTTGGATCCCTTTTCCTGGCTGGATGGTGAGCCAGGTGAAGTGATGGTGGCCCAGCAGAAGGCCACTGAGGAGGCAGTGCCAGCACTGGTTGCAGCGTGGCATGGTGTGGCTGAGCTATTTGACCACTCAGCAGTACCACTGCATCCATCTTCAGGCTTAGATTGCAGCTTGCCTGGAGGGCAGACTTGGACTTCCTCGTGTTTCTCTAATGGGTATTGGGCGAATAATAACAGATATAAGTAATAACAGGAAATTGCTACTACTGAATATGGTGCTGTTGAGTTTCACAACTGATTGAAGTCTATCACCAAGTCCAACATGAAGCCAGATTTTACCACTATTAAAGCCTGAAACACAAAATGGAAGCTACTGTATAGAGAGCAACCAGGTTGACAGGTTACTGTCTAAGGAACGAAGTCTCGTATTATTATGCAAAAAATCAACCTTTCTTTAAGTTCATCTAATTTGTTCTGTTTCTCTGAAAATATTGCCATTTGTGTTTTTCTATTTGATCTTCATTCCCCTTTTAAGGCTGGCCTACTACTTCCTGGTGGTTTATGCTAATTTATTGAACTGTATTTTATTTAGGTAATAGTTTAATGAATTCTTTAAGAGGATAATGACTGATACAGACCATGAGGCTGTGTGGAGATTAGCTTTCTGTGGAAGTCATATGCTCACACTGACCTACCCCATGGCAGAGAAACTGCCCAAGGAGATGCAAGCTTGGAAAGCTATGGAGAGCAGTAACACTACAACAATGCCTTAGGATGCTGAGCACTGCAGTTCTCTGGAATCCTGTTCTCCAGGATTTTCTGATCTCATGGTGCATTTGTAGTCACAGATTATTAAGAATGATGTAGAGAAAGGAAACAAGAAAAGGGGCACTGTTGATGTGTTACTGTTACCTTCTTTACTATGGGCAGCCCTGTCCATTACAATAGATCTGAGGCTGAACAGAATTAAGCAAGCTGATGGCTGTTATACAATCACCGCCAGCTTGGCATCCACTGGGACTTCAGAAATCTGTATGTAAGAGATCTAAATCATAAAAGAAAGATTAGTTTTCATTAAATCTATGCTAACATGGCAATTTCAATGGCTAATTATTTTCTAGCATGTTTGCCATAGGCATCACACAGAATTTATGTTATATCTTCCAGCCAAGAGTCTCACAAACACATATGGCAAGCTTTGTACGTGTTATTAGGTTTTATCTGCAGGAGAGGATGGATAATAACAAAGGTTTCAGAAATAGCTATTGATGGGGGGGTGCTAAAACACTCAAAAGTAAGAGTATGAGTTCTTGTAGGTCAGTGAAAGAAAATTTTGGCCACCATTACCAGTAGTTGAAAAAAAGCCTGAGTGCAGGACCTGAACTTCAGCTTTAACTGGAAAGTCCCAGTTATTTGATGACTCCACAGCAGACAGAGTCTGGCTGTTCCTAGTCCTCCGCAAGGGGCAATGAACTTCTCTTCTTTGGGGAGCTTCTATAAAGGAAATAGGGGAGACGCAGGACTGATATCTCACCCAGGGGAAAGTCAGTAAGAATGAGAAAGGTTGCGGTGTGCCTACACCGACATGAAACTATGGTTCTTCCCATGTGTGGGGGACCCTCTAACTGGGAAACTGTTGTGACACTGTCTTTGTAGGAAGGTGACTTTCAATGCAAAGGCTGTGCCACATGGACTCACCTGAGCTCATGGTTTGTTAAGAAATGAATACTTACTTTGGGTGTATTTGGAAGAAAAAGGCCATAAGAAGAGCAGTACCAAAACCATGCATTGACAAGCCTCGGTCCTGCAAATACACCCTTCTGGGATGTGATGGCAGCAGTGCAGAGGAGAAGGCATCTGTGTTCCTTTGGAAGGCATTGACCACTGCTCTGGATCTCTTCCTCGCAGCCAAGAGAGCAGCAGGCACCCTCACATCAGGACGACAGCTAGCAGCCATGCTGATCCAGCCCCGTTTTTGTGAGCACACCTTCCCGCAGCTGCTCCATCTGCACTTGTTGGACTGCCTGCTTGGCTCTGCCCACTGCAGCGCCAGGACTTGCTGCCCACCGGTGAGGTCCCCGAGCGCTGTGGTGGGAAAGCATCAACTTGAAGGGACTTCACTGAAGTCAATGGGATTGCAACAGATGTACCTCAGAACCAGTCTTATTTCTACCACTCACTATATTTAGCAGATAGTATATTATTTTCTGTATTGTTTTCAGTTTGCCTCAGTCCTACCTGTAGGGGTAACTAATTAGATGCACTTGCAAATGCTGGGCCAGACTTTCAGCCAGCCCTTTAAGACCTAAAGGGTTATTCCTGCCTAATAAAATCTTCTTTCTGTATAGAAAATGACAACTTTCAATCTGCTCAAGTGACTCCAGGAGTAATCCTGACTTGGATATCAGCTGTTTTGCTGCTTTCTATCAAGACAAACAACAGAACCAGAGACCACTTTTGCAACTAAGGACTAATGCAATTTCCCCCCAGGTTCTGTTGTTCTGTTCAGTGTAATGCTTCCTTACCATGTATTAAATTTTTCAACAGATTGACTTCTATTAGGGGTGTCTGCCAGCTAACTGCTACCCCTAACACAGCATCTGTATGCTCTGTGTCAGCCTTTAATCAGTTCCCCAGTCCATCATGACAGCATATCATCAGTTCTTGTACCCAAGACATCATAAGCAGCATCTGAAATTGGAGGAACCTTACCAATACCCTGTGTTAAACATAAGCAGTGAGATCCAGAAAACGTTTTACATTTTTTCCCTCCACCACCTCCTTGTTCCCCCCAGCCTGAAACGTGAGGCAAAGCGATAGCCAAGCAGGTCTCCTGTGGGACTGCAGCCCTTAATTGGGAATGGGACTGCTTGCCTTCATGGCTGTTCTCTGGGGAGAGAAAACCCCAATTCAACTCTTGCTTCTCCCTGAGTGAGCCACAAAGAAAATGGAGCCAGGCTAAACAACAATAGCTTCAATCAGCCACACACGCACTAAACAAAGGGATTTTTTTTTTATTTTTTATTTTTGCTGCACAGCCAGAAGAGGAGGGGTCTGATTGGCATTCAGGCTTTGCAGCATCTCACTGTGGGAGAGAGGTCTTCTGCAGTCATTACTCTCCTATGGTGCTTGTTATTGACAGCACTTTCCACTGACTCTGGCAGAGAACAAAAGTATCCCTCTCAGTAATATCATTCACTTCCCCCGATTGCTGTTCCTGCTTTCTGTGCTTCATCCAGAGCACATGTGCAGCTGAGACAGAGTGATCATGGTGACCTCCTCTGAATATGCATAAATGCTAAGAATCTTCTCTCTCTCTCTTTTTTTTTTTTTTTTTTTTCCTTTGCTGCCATGGCTCACTGAAGCAATAGCTTGGCCAGCAGTTTGCTTGTGAAAGAATGCAGTACTTTGCAACTGTTAGCCCACAGATGGTCAACTTCTGGTTCTGGCATCCAGACCTTGTATTTAGTGTCACACATAATTTAGAAAGCATATAGTTAAATCTGATGAGACACTGATGTTCAAATAATGTGCACCTGCTTTTATTTTCTTACAGCCGTTTGGGAGATGGTCAATGAGCTGAGCACGAAGTAGAAGCAATTTAAGGGAAAAGAAGATTAATGCTACCAAATGATTTTTTAGAATTTAGCTCTCTAGTGCTTGGCAGTTGCACCCTTCATGACTGAAGTGTACTGGATGTAAACATAAAGATCAGGCTTTATTCCCACCATAGCATGTAGATACAACTCTGCCAAACTTCTGTAGGCTATGCAAATGAAAAGGGTGGATTCACCATCTCCATTCTTTTAAAATCCCAATGGGGTTTGCTCCCCTGAGAGCAAACACAATTAACTTTTGCTCATAATTGTTAGTCACAATGCACACAATTTGCTTTTTGCCCTTTATCTTATGGTCTTATTTTAAAGCAGTTTCCTTATCCATGAAATGTTAAAGGCTCACTTTTTGGTTTTAACAGAAATTGACTGGTACATTATTTTGACTTTAGGATCAGAATTTTTCAAATTAAATATGAATCACTGAATGGTTGAGGTTGGAAGGGACCTCTGGAGGTCACCAGGTTCAACGCCTCTCCTCTAGCAGGGACACCTACAGCAGGATGCCCAGGACCATGCCCAGAAGGCTTTTGAAGAAAGCGGTTAAAATACCAGAAGAAACACTATGGCAGAATACAGAGATAGGTCTGCTGAGGCCTCTTTGCTTTTCTAGGGATTGATGGGATGAAGACAACAGAAATAAACGGTGCCATTAGACCTGCCTCTGTATGCATTGTCTTGCTGTTGTAACACACTTGTCTGATAAGTGTGTTTGCACAGGATTTGCTTCAAGGACCTTATAGCACAGAAATAAGATTTCAAATAATCACAAAGTTTTAAGAAATCAGTAAGTCAGTTAGGTATTTGAGAAGGTAATGGTACATTCATAATTCATGCTCTGTCTTTGCAGGGTTCAAATCATTCTTAATTCATTTTTATATTGCCCTTATCCTCCTCTTATCAGAGATGTTCCTAAATTTTTTATGTTCATTTAATTTGTATTTGTATTTGTATTTTTACTAGCAAGCTCACGTTATTTTCTGGACACAGGCTCCTTGGCTGTTCTAGCTGGAATAACATTTCCAAATGACTGTAATCACCAGTGCCACTGATAAACAGAGCTGCAACAACTTCACTCTTCATAGGTCTGTGATGCTGATTGCTTGCAACAGGTCTCCTGTAAACACCACCAAACACTCAATTCTCAGCCAATAGAAATCACTGTAGCTGAATTAAGGTAAGTGTTGATTTATACTACTTATTTTACACTGGTCTTGAAGTCCTAAACACAAATCCCCCTGGGAGCAGCCAGAATAACAGAATTTTCCTCTGCAGAAACATTAAAAAAAAAAGGTTTCTTTTATAGCTTGTTTGTCATTGCTTTTGAATCAAAACCTTGGAGCTTTTATAATGAGAAGGTGTTTAACAGAATCAAACATAAGCATATCACAGCACAGAGCAGGGATTAAGGATCAGAAATCATCCCTGATTAGTGTTATTGCTAGTACCTGACCCATGTCCTAGAGAAATGAAAACACTCTGCTGCCCAGTAACAGAAAGAGAACAAAGCAGGCAGAGGAATAAAAGGAGGGGGGAAAAGGAGCATTTGTTGTGGTTTGTCTCAGGAAATAGAGGTTAGAAATTGATCAGCAGTGAGATCTTTAGTGAGCTTTTGGCAAACCTGCTAAAAGCCCCAGTTAGTTAGATGGGGAAAAAACAACCAAACAAAAAAGAGCTTTGCTTGTTCTATGAACAGTTCAATGAAAGATGTATTGGTGGCAGAGCTTTACACTGCAGAAAGAAGTGAGGATCTGATCCTGCACCTGTGACCCCAGGAGAGAGCTGTCCTCTCAGAGTCAGCATTGCAAGGGCAAGGTCTAGATCAGATGCCTAACAGTGGTAGCATTAGCCATTGCTTCTGGAAGACTTGGGAGCTTGGAAGAAAAATAAAAGAGGAAAAAAAAAAGACATAAAAATAAACATAAAGTAACAGACACAATCTTCACAGATAGGAGTGTTAATTACCAGTACTAAAACTGATTTATAACTTTACTAGAGAATTCAGTATGGATTCTTCTTTAACTGCTATGCTGCCATAGAAATTTCTGTGGTCACATGGCATTTCCTCTGCTTTGTAGCAAATTGGGGAAAGAAAGGAAGGAACGGAAGGAAGGAAGGAAGAGCTGAGTTCTGCAAACAAACCCTGGGAAGTGATGAGAAATTAAATACTTAATGCTTTAGTCCAATGTTGAGTATATGACCAAAATGTGTGAGATGCCATACCATGCATGACTACATAGTACTTGACTTGAAAGAATGTGCTTGCAATTTATATTTATGTAAAAAGGATGTATTACAATGCAAAAAGTTTAGAAAACAATTACTTTGTGATGACACTGCACTCTGATGTGTATCTAATTCTCACTATTTTGATATATCTCATGATTTAAATAGGTAATAAACAGACTTTTTTTAAAAAATGTGACCAACTTCAGAAAAGAGCAAAAAGACATTCAGTATTGAAGATCAACATCTGAAATTTCAGTTTGTTTGTTTGTTTTTAAAAGGTATTTGGGACTGAAGAAAATTTAAAGTGTTTTGATTTGTTAGTTTGATGATATGTTTTCAAATAGAATTGCATTATTCTTAGAAATTAAATCATTTCACATTCAGAACCAAGTTTCATTTTCAAAAACGTTGTAATGGTATTTTTGGACTTCTACAGAATTAGTGTGAAATATTTGACAAAAAAACGACAAAATCCTAAATTTCTTTGTGAAACACTGCATGCACAAAAACCTACCTTAGTTCTATCTACCATATTTCATATTCATTCAATATATAGTTTCTGGTATCAATTCATTTTGCTTCTGTTTGAACACCAACTAAACCTGAAGATATGCACTCACTCTATGCAGCAAAACCTGAAAATTTGGCTTATGCTCATTCTAAAATATATTATTCTTAGAAATCAAGGTTTGTTTTAGTTTTATTCTGGTGTTTGGTTTTATTTATTTGTTTGTTGTTGTTTTTTGTTTCTTTCAAAGTCAATAGTATGGTATTTGAATATTTAAAGCTGACAAACCTAGTACTGTAAACACAACAGACATAAAAGTTCTCTATTTCGCCAGGCTGTAAATAAAAGTTGCTACAGAAATTAATTAGGCCTTGAAGTTTATAAGCGAGGCATAAATAAGCGTTGCCTTCCTAGAAATAGTGACCTTTGGGAGTACTGAGAATGACCTTTATACTATCAATAAACTTTCTGTACAGTAATAATTTTTGAGGGGGGACTAAACTCTGTACACACCCAAATTCCTTTGAATGGAAACAAAGCTGAAGTCCAGACTTTGTTCTTCAATTCATATTTTAATTAAAGAACTCAATGAAATACAGACAAGTGAAAAATATTTTGTGTATACACATACATATAAATTAAATCCTGTCTGTAATCTAACAAACAATGCAAACCAACCAGATCTATAAAATACTTCTTCTACTATACAGCTGCAAAAGTTTTTTTTTTTTTTACCAGAAGGAGATGAAAAAATCGCTATTTAAAGCAACACTTGCTTATATCTTCAAGCGCAATTTTTCATTTGAATTGTTTCTTGTCACAGCTGGTTGTATTCAAACACACAAGTAAATTAAACAGGTGAACAGAAGTAACTCAGCTTCCAAAAACGACTATGTGCAAATTGTTCCTGTAATTACTGTTAACTGCAAAAAAAAAAGGGGGAGGAGAGG
This sequence comes from Cygnus atratus, assembly GCF_013377495.2. NCBI lineage: Eukaryota > Metazoa > Chordata > Aves > Anseriformes > Anatidae > Cygnus > Cygnus atratus. The sequence goes on along the minus strand of NC_066364.1, from coordinate 52,878,077 downwards.
GGAGGCAGAGGGGAAGGTGATTTTGAAATCAAGGGTCAGGACTATTTGTTGCACAATGAAAAAACAATCCTTATGGGATAAGTCTGATATTTCTATGATGAACCTGACTAAGCCAAATCTCTGAGTAATCTCTGTGGTCAGAGCAGCTACAGAATATTTATATAAACATCTGAATAACAGCTCTTGATAAGGCTGTTAAAAAAAAAAAAAAAGAAACAAATATAAGGCTTTTTTTTTCCTTTATTTATTTATTTCCTAAAATGGGGCAGTTTTCTCTGCTGAATGTGTGATTAATGGACCTGTCACTAAAAGGTGAAGGCAGGATTTTGGTTAAGAATATGTGGAACCAGGACTGGGCTCAGCCTTGGGAACAGCTTTCCTGCTTCCACAATGCAGGATCCTCCTCGTGCATACATCAGACAGAAGATGAAGTCTTTTCCTAATATGAGTAACCCGAGCTGATACCAGCCTTCACGCAGGAAGAGTGCAAGAAACGGGAAAGACAGGGCATTACTGAATTTGACATAGGAAAGCTTACCCAGCAATGAAGGCATTTTCTTCCTGTCTTCCATGCTGGGGAGCAGTAGATGTAGCTACGAAGTTCTGGGGAACTATTTTAATGCAAAAAATTTGGATTCATACCTGTACTGCCTTAATGCCCCATAATGGCCACGGTTTTGCTTATGTGGTGTTAACGTGCTTTCCCGACCCATGATGTGAAGAACTATATTGTGCATGATTTTCTGGTTATATTACATTATAGAAATTTGCACTGCATTAACACAGAAACAAAGTGCTTCAGAGCATTATTTGAATAGGCCTTCCCTTTGTATTTCAGACATATTGCATTCATTGTTGTTAGCTTACCACATATTGATAAATTTTGGGGATATTTCCCACTGTTTTGTCAAACAAGCACTACTGATATTTATTGCAAAAACAAATGCATTTTATTTTCTTTCAGTATTTATCCATTATATGAGCAACATTCGTTAGATGCCTATGATCTAAATTTAAATAGGTATAGCAATGTTTATTGCTTTAGTCTTGGAGAGCTTTAACCGATGGGACAGCTGTAAATGGAAAACCACCCAAAGAAACTTATGCCTGGTTTAACTAAGTGTGTCCAACGAACCACTCCAGAGCAAGAGGAAATGTTTTTTTCTCTGTGCTCATAAAAAAATCATAGTGTATTAAGCAGCTATACTACATCTGAAATCCAAAAGGAGCCTGCCAAACTGCAAACCACTAATAATCCTAAAGGGAAGTTTCAGAATTTTCTTTGTAATGCAAATATGCGTGAACTACATGTCAATAGTAACTGCCTTTTTCAGTCTGTCCCTTCCTGTTTGTAACAGCATCACATCTGTTTCAATTAGAGCAATAGCTTTCACAGAATACCTGTATGAGAAATGCAGCTGGTTTTACTGAGCGTTTTGTCTTGGAAAGCCTAAATGGGCTGGTTTATTTTGCTCTATATTTCATCTCCGCTCCCCCACTACTCTGTATCCCTCAGCGCAGAGTAATTGCACAACATAACAAGCTCATGGAGAGAACTCATTGGCTCTCACTCAGCCACAATTTGTTGACTTTTGTATTAGTGTGCACAAGGAAACTCTGCCAGAAATGCCCCAAAACAATTAGGGCATTGGCTGTATCAGGAAGCCCCGAGGCATTACAAGATATCTTAGCATGACACCAATTTATGGATGCTTCAGTTGTAATGAACCAGAAATAGAAGCGAAAACTAAACAATTTAAAAATATTTAAGCTTTTGGAGCATGCTCTGAGATAAGGAAATTTGTATAATATTTTCCCAGTAGCAGAGTACTCTATGACTCAAGAAAGGGCTTGTTTCTTGAGAAACTCTAGAAACTGCTCTAAAGTTAAATGCTCCCATACAAAAGCCAAAAAACAGGACTAAGCTTCGAAGCAGCAGGGGACTTAACCCCCATTCAGGACTCCACAAGACCTAAGAAACTCTAGGTAACCAAGTTGAATTCCAAAAGACAAGCTGTCAAACAAAATCTCAAATAAGCACTAAAAGAGGCTGAACAGCAGACACCACAGCAGAGGAAGAAATGTAATGAAGTGCAAGCATCCAGCAAATGCATTGAAGTCAAAAGTTCAACTTTACCTCACAATTTATGCTATGATAATCCTGCATCATGATGCGTTCAGAAGCGTAGTAGCATCATGGACAAATATTTTTATGTTTTGAATTTGGCTTTCTACTTTTTCTGATGCAAGTATCAAACCCTGACTGAAGAAAGAGATGGATGTTCTTACAAAACACATACCAGTAGTTTCACACACCCAAACAAAATTAAACAACAGACCAGGGAGTTCTGCAAGGCCCTCAAGAATAGAAGATATCAGGAAGAAGGAGCATCATGAAAGCATTTATGCAACTGAGCAATAACCTCAAAAGTCAGAAATCTAAAAGACAGCTTCTATGTTCTTTGATATTAATATTTATCATGACCTTGTGAAAAATACTGTAAAAATGGTGCTCTTAAGTACAACAGAAATTGAATTCTCACACAGATCTGAGTTTTTTATGGGAGATTTAGAAGTATTCCTGAGGGGGCTATGATGGAAACTGTTAAATAAATGACCGAAGATGAAAGTTGACTGCTTGTTTCTTCAGAGAGCCCTTTTCTTGAATAAAAGTTTTAAGAAAGTTCTCACTGTTGAAATTTCCAGTGAAACAGATAGAAGAACTGGAATGTTTAGTGGCAAATATGGCTTTAGCTTAAAAAGGATTAACAGAGAAAATAATTAGAAATTGCCCAGATTTTGAGACCATCTCCTCCATGTGGGTAAACTAGATTTACTACCTAAATATGAGTTTTGTGCTTAATGTTATCTCACCCAGAGCTCTGGGGAAGAGCGGAAAAGACCTGGGTGCTTAGGAAGGCCCTATGTGAGCTTACCTTGCCTTGGCTGTCTTATTTCCACTCGTCAACTTCAGCAACCTAAGGATGGACCAGCCTGTAGATATATGCAGAGCCAGGGGCAGTACAGACTGAGAAAGTTGAGCACACCCATACAGAGTTTCATTTCAGGCTGCTTAATTACATTTCATTTTATTTTGTTTGGAAGATGAATATTGACCATTTTGCTTGCAGTTAGTTTCTGGCCTATTTCACTCTTTTAAATTCCTGCTGACCAGCACGCTTCCTCTGGCTTTAACACTACACCCTGTTTTTTTGCAAAAAAAAAAAACCAACGTGTTCTCACTGGAGTTAAACAATGGAATTACCGTTGGACCAGCTGACTTACGCTGGAGGTCCATATACAGCAGAAAACATCATTAGATGATGGTGTAGTCCAACTGGGTAAGATGCTGGAGACACAGAGTGACACACAGAGGGAGTAACCATTCAGACTCCTCTCCACAGGGCACAGAAACAACCTCAAAATTTGTTTGCAAGGCACAGGGTCTATGCCCCTCAACTGTGGGACATTTCTCCTCTCTACTCATCAAGGTACTGTACCTGACAAACAAGTTGAATCTTCTCTTCCCCCAAATATTGTCGTGCTCATAGACAAATATGAAGTCTACAAACCAGCATGAAATAAATGCATGGCAGAAAGGAGCTGATCTTAATAATCCTCTACTGAGAACACCGTAATGCTGTTAGAAGAACACCTTTGATTTGCAGAAATGTGCCACAGACTGATAGTCCCCAAACTCTTTGAATCTTTCTTGCTATTGCCTAATTTACACCTGTATTAGCACAGAAGTTAGTGGAGTCAGATTAAAGAAATGTGAGAAGGATGGAAGCTTTATGACCTTGTTTTCTACTAGAGAACTCTCTAAAGAGAGCATGGGAATAAGTACCCACAGGAGAGGAAAAGCTTTAGGATCCCCTACTTCTGTTCACAAAGAGCACTCACTAGAGAGACTGAAATGCTTGTGTTTCTACAGTGCCCTTAAGCATTATTACTTATTATCATTTATGTGAATACAAGCTGTGTTCACAGCAATAAAATAAGGATAAGCTTGGGTAGTATTAATAGCCCAACTAATTACAGTGCTATAAAAGGTTTATAGGTGATATAAATTTCAATATTATTACTACCATACCATGACATGGCTTTATCTAAAGGAAGGTGTTACAAAGCTTATCTCCATGCGCTCTGTTTTGGCTCTAATTCACAAAGAATTATTAAAGACAAAAGGATATGGGAACACTCTCACCTGGCTACAAGGCCAACTCAGGATGTCTAATCCTGCAGTTACAGTAAAAAAACATTATCTCTCCGGATTCCTGTTTACGGATGGAAAAGACCAAATTTTTTTTTTATTTTTTATTTTACTAATTTCCATGGTCATTTAAAATTCCAGCAGCATTCCTTCAGCTGTGCCCATCCTTGTCAGACATCAAGAACAGTCTGAGGTATTCAACTGGAAAATTAAAAACTCTCTAATCTTCTACTTTGGTAATTTCTTGTTAATAAGGAGACATGACCCTTCTATTATCTAGACTCTGGGAATAGCAGAAGATCTGTTCGGGCTAGATACACACCAGCCTTCATGATACTGCTTTGTGGAATACTTCACTGGTTCTAGGTCATATTATAGATACGTTCAGAAATCTCAGAAATATGCTATTTGTTTTTAGCAAAGCCAGAAATCTTCCTAGAGATTCTGGCAGCCCCTTGAGTAAAAGAAGGCAAGAGAAGGCAAAATATTATGGAAGTAAATGTCTAGGTTTATAAATGATGTAAGAAGAAAGGATCTGAATTTGTTCAACATTAGTCCCCTTTTCCTATCAAAACAGAGCTGTATAAACTGTGTAGTTGCTATTTCTTCAGAAGGGGAAGTCGTCTTCTAGCAGGTTAACTACAGTTGCAGTGGGACACTGGAACCAAACAGAAAGAGAAAAATGGAAACACAGGAGTGCCTCTTTATCGGGTGGCTTTTCTTCCAAGTTACTGTGATACTTGAGCTTCCTAACGTGATGAATTTAACAAGGCAACTGGGAACAGCAGGGAAGGAGGGGCTGCTCACTTACTGGAGCCAAAAGACAAAAGGCAGACTGCCAAGGCCAGGCATAAAAATATTGATGGTGATCATCCACCATCAAGAAATGAGGATTCATCTGTTACTGGAAGGAATACATTGCCACATACTGCTGCTGGGTGAGAGGGTGAGGTGCTAAAGCCGTCACAGCTGGTTTTAGAAACAAACAACTGTGCCTGTTGTTGGGCATCAGGCCACTGAAGACTGAAAGGACCTTGGCTAAATTGAATTGAAAGTGTGTGTCATCCAGTGCATAGCTGGGTCCACATGAGCCTTTCCAAGGCCAAGGCTGAAAGATCCACAGAAGCTTTTGGTATGGGATTCCAGCTGAAGTGCCCGGTGACCATAGTATCTATGCAGGAAAGCTTACAGACCCATCTGCGTTATCCATTTTCAAACCAAAGACTGACTTCCAAATCATCCTTTTAAAGATGCTTATATGGTTAATCAAAAGCTGGGAACAGATAGTAGGATGGTATTTGGGAATTTGTTGTTTCAGTTTTGGGGAAAGGGTCTGCTTTCTGTTTTTTACAGAAGGGGCTTCTGTAAAGGGAAAACCTGCCTCAGTAACCTGCTGCAGTTCTGTAAGGGTGCCAATAAGTGTGCAGCTACAAGGAATTGAATGGACACAGCATATTTGGATTTTAAAAAGTCTTTGACAGGGTTTCACACCACAGGTTGTTAAAGAAACAGCTGCCACAGGACTGGTGGGAAAGTGCTCTTCTGACTGCATACGTCCATTGATCACTTTTCATGCCGGAGAAGTGGAGCTAAGAAGGTACAAATAGGCCCAACTAATCATTAGAGGGATGGAGCAGCTGCTTTAAGAGGAGTGATCAGATGAGATGGAACTCTTCAAACAGGAGAGAAGAATGGTGATGAGTGAAAGTACATTTATATGCAGCATATGGTGAATTTTTGGAACTTGCTGCCACAGGAAGGTATGAAGAAAAACAGTACCAAGAAGTTCAAAATGGATTAGACAAATTCCTGGGCATTGGGTCCATGCTAAAGAATTCAGGCCCTGATATTAATCTAACATCCACGATGCAACAACTGTGGCAGATATGAGGGAAAAAAAGACCACAGAAATCTCATGCACCCCCTAAAGAGGTGTCTCTTTATGCCACTTCTGAGACAAGGTGGACCTGAGGTGGACCATGGGGTTGACCCAGCTGGGTTTGCAGTATGTTCTTAAGAGACATTTGTCTGAAGTGGCAAACAGCATCTTGTCCTCTTTCATACTCTGTACTTGCTGTCAGTAGGCTTTCTTCCTTTTCCAAGCGGAGGGAGCGGAGAGCCACCATGACTAAGCAGGCCATGTGTTGTGTGCCAGTTTTGGTGGCATGGGTCCCCTCTGCACTCAGAGAAGACTGTACAGTAAGTACATCACACTTCTAGAAGCCGGGATCGGTGGGCAAGCCGCCATGTACCGCGTATAATACCAGCAGCACTGTTTCTTATATTTTCCTTTCTCGTTTGTCACTACTTTCTCTTGCTCTGGCCAAGAAGAACATAGGCAAATATAGTTTCTTCTTAAGAGCAGCAAACTACTAAATTTATCAGTCAGGCATGTTCTATTCTCAGCACAGCCAGCCAGATTTTTTTTTTCAAAATTTCTTTGAATTAGATATTCTAAATTTGCGAGTTTTGGGAATCACACTATGATGAACATACTAAACTTGAGATTAAAAAAAAATGAGTAAGAGATTCCATGTTTGAAAACTTTCTTTACAGCTACGTAAAAACATACTTCTTGTAAAACTTGGAGGAGATATTCTTGTTTGACAAAACTATATGAGAGTTTTAAGAAAAAATACACTTCGTCATAACTCTCTTTAAATTACAAAAGTATTCTATAAAAGTTGGCAACATGACTTTATATGAAGCACAATCTTTGTAAATTTGCTTCACTGCCTCTGCTGATTTTCTTTCCTGTCCACAGCAGAAAAACAAGAATAAGATTATACTTTAAATAACTTGTTCAGTGTTACACACTGAATCAAATTTATAAGTAGAATTTTGACACTTTAAATGTGTTGTTTAATATATATGAACATATGGGGTCTAAAATAAAATAGCTTTTAAAGGCACTCAGCTACCACAGTAATGGATGGATGGACAGATATATAATTTGTGTGCTTTTGATGTGATTTACTGCCTTCAAGGAACCTGTGCTCTACAGCTCTGAAACTACAAATTCCCTAAGACTCTGTGCTTGACTGAACTCTAACCACAAGGGGCATACCTTCCAAACATAACTTTATTGGTTTCATTTCCATGGCAGCAGCTGTGAAAAGGCTATCCCACTCAAACTAACCACAGCAATAGTCGTGATGAAATGTTTGATCATCACAACTCTATAAATTACTGTTTATATTTACTTGTAGTTCAAAAAGATAGAGATACATTTTCGTCTTCCTTATTAAAGCACATAACTCAAAAGCTGACTGGAATCTTCTACATTAATGAAATTCCTGACTTGAAAGGAGTGTTTTTTTCCTCAATATTCACCTATTAGAAATATTCTCAGCTTAAACCTAAACCAAATTCTTTTGAAATTTCATTCAACTACTGTCTCTATTTTAGATATGGATATAATCAATTACAGATATAATAAAAATGCAACTCTGTAACTGAGAAAGCTTCTTGTTCCAAAATGTAGCTTCTTTTTCTTTTTCTCTTGCTCTTCACTACATATCTCTTCCCTATATTACGACTGTTTCAGACAAAGCCCCTGAGAGATGGTGTAAGAATTTGGTCTTATTGTATCATTTCCATTGATAGCAGAGTGTCTTGTACAACCCACTATCACAGCTCTGATGTTCATTTCATTTCTCTTACTAAAAATAGTAAACAAGTTGCCTCCTTATGAAACCATATTAGAATAAAAATTGTTACTGACACGCTAACATGAAGTAGGTGGAAAAGAAGCTAAAGCCTGACTCAGAAACAAATGCATCACTCAAGGATAAATTCAAAGATGTGATCAGTTGAGAACCATTTTCCATCTATAGGTAATATTTGGAATAAATGATAAAAATGTTTATAGAATAAGGCAGGGAAGCAGGGATTTGTGCCTAACATTACAAAAAGACTCAATAAAAAAGGAAATCAGAACATCAGAAATACGAAGAGAAAAAGCTTTGGATGGCACTGATAGTAGAGACAAGCAGCATAAAAATAATTTTGGTATGATGGGGAAAATTGGAATCAGCAGGGAATTCCCCTGATCACAAACTCAACACAAGGCTTTCAAATTAAGCAGAGGATAAGAGCTGCTGTTCTCCAGGCATGCTGACTCACTCATCTTTCTGTAAGCCTGCATCCATGTTTTGGTCTCAACTCCCACTGCTTATTACAGCCTTGCAGTCTTGATTTATGTGCCTGTTTTTCTGTTCATGAAAACTGTTCATAGATTTCTCTGTATTGGTCTTCAAATTGCCCAGAAGGCAACATGAAGATCATACTGTATTTACGTTCTGAACTTAAAAAAATAAACCACTTTCTGCTGCACTTTGCTTTTTGCCTGGTCCATTCAAGTCCATGATAACCCTAAATTCCACCTTCACCCTTGTGGTCATTTCTTTTTCAGCCTCTATTTCATTTTGTCATTTCAGCTGGAACTGGACAGGATCAAAATGCAAATTTTCTCTTCTTCCCTGAGGGTGTCAAGGAGTTAGAAAGGGGTGTCATCAACTCTTGCCCTTAATTTGAGCTGTTGCCAAAAAAAGTCACAAATCTGTAGTTTGGATAAGGATGGTCTACTCTGTAATAGCATAAAAATCATATCTGACTGTCCAAAGAGCCAGCCACCACTCTTCCATCTGGAGACAGTGCCATCAGCAAATTCAGACATCCAGAGCAGAAGGTATCACAGTCTGCACCTGGTCATTGAGTCTAATGGAGGTAAATCACAGATACATCATGGAATCAGACTTCTACTTCCAAGTGTTGGAACTGAAATCCTTCCTGTTCCCCTAGGCCGTTTCACCACTTTTTCACATGAGAAAATTTCCATTTACACTGCTTAGTAATATCACAGAACTTTTGTGACTTTGGTGTCATTCTGAATTGGGGAAATGGTGATCAGATCTCTAGGAAATGTTCTTGAGGAACTCAACGTTCTTGAGCATTTAAGTGCTCCTATTTTCAGTTCTTTTCCACAGCAGTTCCCTAACAGCATCCTTTTGCCAATCTAACTGGAAAAAAATCTCAAACAACCCTTTTCAACAGAGGTGATTTCTGCTATACACATATTATCTCTAGAAGACATTTTTCAAACACTAGTTTATAAAACTGAAAAGTGTTAAAACCTTCACTGGTGACTGTTGATGCAGTGGTTCAATTGAGGGGCACAATATTCCCTCCAATTTTAACTCAGGAGGTGTTTTTATTTATACATATATTTTTTTGATCATATAATTATCACCAGATGCTATAATTTTGGAAGAAAGTGAGGAAAAAGAACCCTTTCTCCCAATCATTTATAGCTCTGAAATAGTTATAATCAGTGTATCAGAACAGTTATTGTCTTTGCTTTGAAGTTAGCAATATTAATAGGTAATAGAAATATTTTTAAATGAAGAAATTGTGTTACTAAATTCCTTGAAAGGGGATCGTCTATTCCTGAATACCACTTTGCAGCTAATCTGTTGGTATGTGGTATTATTTTCAGATGAAAAACACTATCAGTAATTTGCTCAAAACTCTTCACTAATGATATAAATATCATCTTGTACAACTATTCTTGAACTTCCATTCTGATAAATTTGAAGCTTTGTCTATGAGATTGCAAAAGGCAATGACCATCATCAGTGCTATTGATCCTGTTGACCGTTACTTCCTAATTCTACAGCTTTTTAGTCCTGCCAATAAGCTCTCTCTCAGTACCCAGGTTTTCATGAAAAAATCTGCTTCTTTTCAGTGTTGCTTACTTCTATAACCAACAATATGTTCAGTCCATTACATACTGATAAATCCACGACAGATTAAGTCCACAAAATATTAAACACAATTCAAGGAAGTACAAAATAAAAGAAACATTGGGAAACATTAATAGTGTGGTAGATTTTAAAAAAAATGAAGAAATTTACTCAGGCAGATTTTCTTTCAGTATTGTCATTAACAGAAGATGATAGGCTGATCCCTCACCAATGCAGGATTAGCAGAAATTATGGAAATAAACACAAGCCTCACTGAAAGTATGAGAAGAAATGCCTCTGTAATGAATGTGACAGACACAGTTGAAAACGAATTGCCATTTTTATTCCACTTTTCAAAATATTAGGAAATAAGGAGATGACATTTCATCACATTACTGACAAAATATGAAATATATTAACAACGATTAAAAAAATGAGCCTTTTGAGAAAAGTGAGAAAGAAAGTTGAATGAACCTTACAATTTGCACTAAGCAGCTTCCATTTAGGAATGAATTGCTGCTGTACTGTCAAATGTGTACATAACAAATAGAAGGCAACTGTGAAACTTTTAGGAAGATACATCTTGTTTAAATTTGAAAGAAGTGATTTTATTTCTTGTGTAAACTGGCTTGTGTTTATTTGACTGTTTAATTTAGAATTTCAGGTGCATATACTTATAAACACCCCTTTAAATGCTTGTTGTGTACATTTGCTTAGAAATAAGTATTGATGCAAAAGTGTGCTTTTCTATACAAGGTCGTTGACACAGAAGGTCTACATTTTAGACCTTCCTCCTTTTTCCATGGAGAGGTCTGTTACAGTCTTTGCTGCTTGACAAATGAAACAAGCACCATGCTTTTATATCAAGATCCTTTTTATATCTGGATTATTTTAAAGAAAAAGTAACCACCTGTAAAGACGATGTCTACACAGATTTAGGCATGGATGCAATCATTTTAAACACGCATACTGAGGTACAAACTATGTATGAAATAAGTCAGCCCAACTAGAAATGTTTCTATCATCAAAGCTCAGTTTATGGCGCAATTCTTTCACAGGCACTTGTGCACGTGTCCAAACCTCTGTGTTACCTAGTATCTTGCATTTATCTCAGAGTCCTGCACTAGAAAATGTTTTAGTGAATGTGATCTCTATTTTGAGAAAGGATCTTATTCAACAGCCATTACGTTATTGTCAAAATACTACTATAAATACTATAGTCATTTGTCTTCTTAAAGGCAGGTTGCTCTGGGATATGACTTAAATTTTCTCACACTGAAAAGCGTATTACTTTTCTGCAGTGTGCAACACCTTTTAAAGAAAAAATAACTCTACTTTTTATTTTAAATTAGTTTTATTTCACTACATACTTCAAATAAATATTCTCCTGATAAAGATGAATTATTTTATACTTTCTAAGCAAATAACCATACAAAACCTGCACACATTCAAAATCCTCACTAAATTCAAAGTGACTGGATTCCACATTTCCAATACTCCATTTACCAGACAAAAAAGCAGGTGTTTCTGTGAGTGCAGATCTCAGACCACCACACACTGCTGACCCATGAGCTTCCCAAGTATTATTATCCATGCAATTTCAATGTTAAAGCTGCCATGTGGGCAGCAAAGTTATTTATTTATTTATTTATTTGTTATTGCCTATCATTATCAGACTAGAACAGTGAGAAACTAAAAGCAAGCTAAAATCACCTTCCCCCATCCACCCTCTTCTACATCCTACCCCCGAGCAGCACAGGGGAATGGGGGCTGCGGTCAGTCCATGACACTTTGTCTCCACCGCTCCTTCATGGTCACTCTCTGCCCCTGCTCCACGCGAGGTCCCTCCCACGGGATGCCGTCCTGCCCGAACTGAGCCTGCGGGGGCTGCCCACAGGCAGCAGCTCTCCAAGCACTGCTCCCACACGGCTCCGTACCACGGGGTCCATCCCCCAGGAGCAAACTGCTCCAGCACGAGTCCCCCACAGGCGGCAGCTCCCCCCAGACCCCCTGCTCCTGCGTGGGCTCCTCTCCACGGGCTGCAGCTCCGGCCCGGGGCCTGCTCCTGCGGGGGCTCTCCATGGGCCGCAGCCTCCTCCAGGCCACATCCACCTGCTCCACCGGGGGCTCCTCCACGGGCTGCAGCGTGGAGATCTGCTCCGTGTGGGACCCATGGGCTGCAGGGGGACAGCCTGCTCCACCAGGGGCCTCTCCACAGGCCGCAGGGGAACTGCTGCTGCGTGCCTGGAGCACCTCCTGCCCTCCTGCTGCACTGACCTGGCGGGCTGCAGGGCTGGTTCTCACTTCTCTCTCTCCCAGCTGCTGTTGCTCAGCAGGTTTTTTCCCCCATTTCTTCAATCTGTTCTCCCAGAGGCCCACCCAGCATCGCTCCCTGGATCAGCTCTGGCCAGCAGCAGGTCCCTTTTGGAGCCAGCTGGAGCTGGCTGTGATCTGACCTGGGGCAGCTGCTGGGCTCTGCCCGCGGAGGTTACCCCTGCAGCCCGCCGGCGACCAAAACCTTGCCATGTAAACCCAATACATGATCATACATGTTTGTTTGTTTGTTTTTGTATATGTGTATATATTTGTGTGCATGTATATTTTGTTATGTGTGTTTATGGAAAAGCTCTTAGGCTCTGGCACTCCATAAGGGAAAATTACTATAGTTCTTTAAAATGGAGCCAAACTACTTAGATGCCAAACAGGAAAAAAGGGCACTAGTTAATTGTTCTTCTTGCACGCCAATTGGCTGAAATTTTAATAGGACACTCAAGAACATATTCAAACAAAACATTTCAAAAAGCAATGAAAACAAACAGAATATATCATGTTTATATTATTGTTGGAGTAAATCAGGGCAGATCCATTTAATTGAAGTAATGACAGTTCACCTTTACCCTGGGCTTTAAAACCTCCTTTACAATTAAACAAAACAAAACCGGGTATCAGATCACAGACAGAGAATCAGAGAAAGATAGATAAATTATATCGTTTAAATATTCTAGCACCTGCACAGAAGCTAGTTCATGAATATTTAACTCAGAAAAGGTACAGATGCTTAGTTGTCCATTGAAACCTCATTTGCTCCATTTCTGTAACAGTTTCAAAAATATCCCTGTGAATTGACTGTCACTACCCTATTACTGAAAACTAAAGGATAAACGCCCTTCTGAGATATGCACATGATCTCTGCCTCCCCCATGTATTTGGAGAGCTCACTACTGCTGTCAGCAGAGCTCCCACCTTCCCTCAAAGAGCCCTCCTCCCATCAGGGGAAATGTGTGCAAGAAATGGATGAGGCTGCTAGACAGCGTATATTATCTTTCTCCTTTTTAATGCTAAATCAGGAAAAGATAATGTCGAGAGAGGCTCTAACAGAGCCGGCTGCTAACGACCTTGTGCTGAGAGGGAGCACCTTCACAGCTGTATTCAGCAGCCACCTGTAGCTAAAGGGTTTGTGAACCAAAATTTCAGCCAAAGGATGACCTAAGCCAAGATTTGAGTCCCCAGGTCCCTGAATTTTCATCATCTTCCAGAAATGGCTCTGTGCTCCTGCCTGTTCTCACCAGCTTGTGAGCAGAAGGGAGAGAATACAGCACAACTGCAGCTTATACCTAGAGTGCTGAATTTGTAAACAATTTTTCAGATGAAGCTGCAATTATTATTATAGCACTGTTATGTAGAAAAGCAACAGGAATTTGAAGTAACAGCATGATAATGGCCAACAGCTCAGCTAAATAAAAAGGAAAAAATGCTTACAAAATGGTGGAAACAGGGTATTTGTACTTTTTTTACCTGAACAATGCATTTAGTTGTAACAATAATTATATGGATTACACTGATAATAATGGAGATGGAGGAAGAGGAAATTATGAGTTGTGTTATGGCTTGGTATTAAATATGAACTGTAAGAATAAGCTGAAAATTGAGCTTTCTCCCACTGACGTAACTTTTTTTCCTGGATTCATACTGCCTTCCAGTCCTTATTTTAGATAAGGCAGTTTACTTAGATAAAGTTTTATCGTTGTGACTGTGAGTTACCTGAAGCATCACATATGCTCTCTGCTCTTTTCTTTGACCCAGTACCATCTTGCTAACAGAAACTAATAAAATCCAGAAAAGAAAATGGAGAGGTGGGCTATTTTCTGTGTATGAGAAATACACTGCATTTTCCAAACCTCCAGAAAAGATGTGATCTTCATAGGAACTTTGCTGTGAGAACTGTGTACAGTTTACAACTGGGCTCTGCAAAATGGGATGCTGCTGAGTCTTTGATTTAATGAAAACTTAGGAAGGCAATCCAATTCACTGCAGGGGCTGCTTTGTTCTTTCATTATGACTCTTTTTTAATGAGAAAGACGATCGCAAGGATAAACTCGATTCCTCTGAATTTTTACACTAATTACATACAAAGCACCATTCTTGCAGAGCAGGACTTATCTCCTTCAGGCAATACAGTTATCATCTTGTAACCACACTTCAAATCTCCCGTATGAACGCTGGAGCTACGTGCGCTGCATGTGGATTTGACTACCCTGGCTAGCTGCTTGAATTGATGAATGTTTAAAGATTCCATAAATCACAGGCAAATACTGATACTGCGTGAAATGGGAGAGATGACCCTTGCATTCTGCTTACAGCTGTAGGATCAAGGGTACACTATTTTATCAGAACCATTAACTTTCCTCATTGTAGTGGGAAGGGATGGATGGTTTTGTAAACAGCACTTGAGATGTTTATGTATTAAGGGGGGAAAAAAGAGTCAAATCCATATACTAACACTACAAAGGACAGTTACCTCTTAATTCTACATAAAATAGACTGTTATGCTCTGTTTGTGATTCAGTTCACATCCTTAAGAGACAATTTATTATTTGACAAACTGTAAGGCAATCTTGTCTAGATAGGGTGCTGCTTTATCATCAAATAAAATTACCACGAATGACATTCACCCCTGCACAATACTGTGATACTACAGGACAAATTTCCAAGCTCAGTGTGTGCCCACTGCCATGGTACTCAAGCACTTCCAGGAATGTACTGAGAAACACCTGGCTTTCTACACGCTCAGAAGCCTTCATTCTTTAACCTATATCATCTGTGCCCGTATTTGGATCTGTGGCACAAATATGAGTACGTGTTACCACAGCTGCTGAGATGGGAACACAAATCAAGGAGCTGAGAAGTGCAAGTGTTCAAATGGCACTTTCTAAGAGCTTCCTCGAGCCTGCCTACTCATGCCTCCAGTGACAAGGTTTCTCTTCTCAAACAGGTACCCACAGACTTGCGTGCAGATTAGCATCATGTTTGAAAGGCTGGCATGGTTCCTGGAAAAGTGTGCAAGGAGGGAGCTTCACAGGCACAGCAACAAATCCTAAATCCTGATCCAAGCCTAAATGCTTGCAAATATATGTTTCGAGTTTGCCCGAAGACTACGATTTTGGTGCTGGAATAAACATGAAAAGCATCACAATGTAAAACGCTACAGTATCATCAGTGTTTTGATTCTGTTAAATCCCACTAGCTACCTGTGATGTTGCAGCTGTAAGCTGAATAAATGCATCACCTCCCATTTTATTGCATCTCTGCTTTCTATTTATGGACTTACTGGCAAGGAATGGCCACATCTGGCTAAATGTTCCTAAACAGGAACCTGTATGTACATTTACCTCCAGGGCAAAACTGCTTCATTATCAAGTAGTACATTCAGTATAGACATTTCTTCACAGTGATGGTGCAGCATCTTGATGCAAACATGGTCTATCGCCCAGGACTTCAGCCAGCCTAAAGCCCCTTTTATGCTCACTGCACTTAGTGCCTGTAAGGTTTGCTTTCATAAACTACGTACCAGTCTTTGAATCATGGTGCAAATCTGCATGCTCTTTCTAGAAGAAACTGGTTGATGGCATAAACCCGGTAGCCAGAAACATGAACGTGTCTGAACTTCCTGAACTGAGTGTGACTGGTGCTTCTCACCGCCTAATCTAAATCCTCCAGGGATTTTGTTATGAGGAGAGGTACCCCTAGTTCATATGCAACCTTAGTAGAAATTCATTTATCTCTGTAGACAGGACCTTCCATTTCCTCATTTAGGTTTAGAGGGTGGTAAGAGATTTCTTTTTCCTCTTGGCTAAGTCAGCAGACAGGAAAAATGAGGTGATCAATGCCCTTTTGCCCAACACTTCTTCTGTCTTTGATGGCACAAAGAATACTTCTTTGACCAGCAGAGCTATTTTGAAAGCAAACCAGTAAAATAAGAGGCATCTCTGGACTCTGAATGGGCTGCACCAGGAACCACGGGTTACTACTACAGAGAATGCTACAGCATGGATGCTTGATTAGACCTGGCCTTCATGGCTTTGGGGTCACCGCGAGTGGGTTAGTGTTTGCATCATTAAACCATGGCACACTGAGTTCATGCTTAACTGCTGCTACCTGCATCCTAAAGGAAAAGTACTGTCCAATTTTCAGTTTATATGTGCTGTGGGATGTACACGATTTATTTGAATATGATGCAAGAGGATAGACTGTGCTGCTTTCTCTAGGAGTAGCAGAAAGGTACACATTTTGTAACATGGCCTGCATGCTGTGGGTTTGGATAGCAGGTGCCTAACCTAACAGTGAGGAGGCAGGACTGAGAAATTAAAATATGAGAAAGAGATGGCTGAGGTTTCTTTTGTGGCATTACCTGCTGACACCTTTTCACTACATTTGGGGCTAGGATTCACCTCCATGTTTATTCGTAAGTTGTTAAACAGCTGACAAAGCAGAACGCACCTGATGAAAATGAAAACTGACTAAGCCCTGAGAGGCCTGGTCCCTTGTGTAGGTGGACAGAAACAGCAGAACCAAAGCAGAAAGCTTCTGCATGTTGGTTAGTGGAACAAGGCAGCTGACAATGAAAAACCCTAAGGGTAAAAAAAATAAAAAATACAAATAAAAAAAATAAAAAAACCACACCCAACATCTCCACTAGGAACAGCAAAACAAAACAACAAAGGACAGAAAGGTCAAGTTTATTGTTTTTAACCCTGCCTTCTTATCATCAGCTTGGTCTATTGGTTTTTACCCTTTCTTCCTTCCTGAGATGCATCACCAGAGGAATGGCCAGCAGGTCAAGGGAGGTGATTGTCCCTGTCTGCTCTGCTCTTGTGAGGCCCCACATGGGTCCTGCATCTAGGTCTGGGGCCCCCAGCACATGAAGGATGTGAAGCATTTAGAGCAGGTCCAGAGGAGGGTCACGAGGTTGTTCAGAGGGCTGGAGCACCTCTCCTATGAAGAAAGGCTGAGAGAGCTGGGGATGTTCAGCCTGGAGAAGAGAAGGCTCCAGGCAGACCTTACAGCAGCTTTTCAATACTTATGAGGGTTTATAAAAAAGATGAAGAGCGACTTTTTGCTGGGGCAGATAATGACAGGACAAGGGGGAATGGCTTTAAACTAAAAGAGGGTAGATTTAAATTAGATATAAGGAAGAAATCCTTCACTCAGAGGGTGGTGAGGCCCTGGCACAGGTTGCCCAGTGAAGCTGTGGGTGCCCCATCCCTGGAGGTGTTCAAGGCCAGGCTGGATGGGGCTTTGGGCAGCCTGGTCTGGTGGGAGGTGTCCCTGCCTATAGCAGGGGGTTGGAATTAGATGGTCTTTACGGTCCCTTCCAACCCAAACCATTTTGTGATTCTGTGGTTCCTACCAACAGTGTGGAATAAATCATACTCTGTTGAAATTGTATCTCTTTCTGTATTATGGCTGAAGAATGCAATAAGACTTAATTGGACTAAGAGGGGAAATTCTGTGGTTTTGGGAAACTGTCAAAAAGAATAGGATCCCAAGGTCCTCTGAAGACTACACATACAGGAAAAGTTTAACACCTCTCCGAATTGTAACCAACTACAGAGTAGAACAATAAAGGCTCATGCAGTGGAGAGGGCAGTACCATTCAGCATTTCACAGCAGGAGATTTCAAAAATAATCACTTGGAAATAGAGAGAAAATTTAAACAGAAACAAAATAATTATGCAAATGGCACTGAACAGAAAACTGGATCTATTCATACTGTTTTTTTCTAGTTAGGTAGCTCTGGTGCCCATGATGTGATAGGAAAACCCCAAACACACAGCAAGTCATACTTCTTGCTCCTGTGCATGCTATCCAAAACAGAAAATTGCAGGTTACAAAAAAATCTTCTCTGCAATTTTTACTGTCTGTAAATCACCAGAGTTTTATTTTAATTTCTTCCAAAGTGCAGAATTCCCTCTGAATATGAAAAGGGCTCTTCAAAGCCTAGACAAAAGGACTGTTTGGCTGACCATTTCCATAATAAACATACCCCACACAGTTTGGCATCCCTAATTAGAAGCCCAGAGTAATTAGGAGAAAGTACACTGCAGACTACAAAGCTCCACACAATAGGGAGAATATGCAGTACAGAGAATACCAAAGACCAGAATGTCACAATTTTTCCTCATCCCAAGCCATGCTCATTGTGATGCTCCTTTTTTACAACTTGGTTATCCTGGTCCCTTGCAGCAAGAGGGCCAGGAGGAGCTATACCAGCTTGATACTTGCTTCCCCCAGGTTTCAAGGGGAATACGATGTCTGCAACGTGTTTGCAAGCCTGAGCATGGGCTGGGTCCCGGCATCACCACCACCTTCTCCTGAGGGACTGAGGGCCACTTCTGTCATCAGCAGAGAGGGCCATGAGACAGCAAGTCTGGAGCTGTGCAGGTTTTGTTCAACACTGGGGGCATAAACAAGCTCTTTGTTCTACAGCAGAGGCACGAACGTGCTGAGGAAATGGAACGACGATGAAATGTATCTTTTCTCATCAAAATCACTCCCTGTCATCCTAAGTGAACAGGAAGTCCCATATTTCTGAAGGCGTCTCATTGAACATGCTGACAGGATCGATGCTTTTCTAGAAGACTTTTCATCTCAATGGTACAGCACATATTGCCCGAAGTACTTTATATCTAATATAGTTTGATCAGGTTAAGTCATGTACTCTCCTTGTTTCCCACATATGTTTTTATCTGCAGTCAACAAACTAGGTGTTAATATTGAAGAAATTCTGGTATGTCTACCAAAGTTAACTGCATAATACCAGCTTCAGCTTTGAGTTAATATAACATTGCTAGTGGAATGAAATTGAGTTAAAAAAGAGACATTTATCCCTTTATCATTCAATAGATAGCTGACAACCTCTTCAGTAAAACAGAGCAATGCCTATATAGTGTTATACTTGCTTTCAAGTTGCCTGATTCAGTTTTTCTGGGGAAGTAGGAAGGATATTAGGGTAGAGTTGTTTGTTTTTTTGTTGCTGTTGTTCTGTTTTGTTTTGATTTGGTGGTGTGTTGTTTTTTTCATGTATCTAAAAGGGGATACATGTTTGAATAGCAGGTAAATCAGGATATGATTGAGATACTAAGGTCATAAACAAATCCAAGATAGAAATGCATTAAAAATGATATTCCAGTGACATGACTGCAATCCTTAATAGTCTCAAGGGATTCTGTAACTGACTTAGGGGCACAGATCAGATCTGATTATGTGTCAAATCCGAGACATTACAGTTACTCTAGTGAAAATCGTATTTGCATCGATATATGCTATAACCTCATTGCTTAGTCTAGAAGCAGAACTCATCCAGACATACAGAGATTCATAAAACCTTTTCTGAACTAGCAAATTATTGCCAGCTCTAAATAATGGTGGCCTGAAAATACAGCGTAACCTGTTGCACTGAAATTAAAGGAGCAGTTGCACTGTGGAGCGCTACTCGTGCAGAACTTGGCCCTTAAGGCTTTATGTTCCCCTTCTGTCCAAAACACATCCATACTGCTCCCTCATCCCTTGCGTTCTAGAATAACAAAAAACAGCAGTTTCACATTTTCTCTTTTTTCTTTAAATGAGGTCTAGTAGATGTGTTGTATTCATTTGTAGCATATGTGAGGTGGCTTTTAGAAGTAATTTATTTTTGGTTGCAAGCTGCTGATGCTTGCACCCATGTTGACTGTTAGTAATTAACACCTTCTGGTCCACTATGGACAATTTCCTGCTTACTGCTTTTTAAGGTGCTAAAACTAATCTCCACCAGTTCTGTGTCCCATAGCTCCATTTCACTGAGAGAAATCTTTTCTTCCTGATAGCTAAGGCTTTTCTTTTCCTCATTTAGTAATAATATACAACCCAAAGGGCTATCTGGAAGTGTCCTGACAAGATTTTGCTAAGCAGAATCCTCTGTTGACAAGGGGACTGAGCTGAGATAATATGTGTTAAAACCTTCTTCTCAAATCAGAGGTGTTACCATGGACAAATACAGGTTTTGGCTGTAAAAACAACAGGCATGAGAGGAAGTTACCTCAAGAGTAAGAACTGAGGGTTTCATTATTATTCTTTTTTTTTTTTTTTGGCATATCAGCCAGATAAAACATAATGATATTCATTGCCTGATAATGCTGCATAAGTGACATTAATTATATAGCAATGTTTTTATACAAAAAAAACCCACAACCAAACAACAATAAAAAACTCCTGAATAATTATTATATTCGGACCCCAGCGTCTCAACACTAGTGCATTAATGAGCATTTAACTGGAAGCTATAGATGGTACATAATGTATTTGTGGATAAGTGGCTACCGGCATCTATGCATGTGTGAGTGTGTGCACACCTAGCTGTGAAGAACTTCTGCACTCACATCTTCAGGAAAATAATACATTCAACTTCAATTTACATATAATATTTTTTTAAAATAAGCTCAAAAATATCCAGAATAAAAAAAGATAATTATCTAGATACCAGACACATCATTTAACAGAAACTTCAGAGCTCCTTATGTCTCAGAAAATTATAGTTTTCAGTCCTACAGTGAATTGAGCTTTTTTTGGCCACCACAAGTGACTGCTTCTCAGTGAGTACATTTCTGCAAAACCTCAGAGGTTAAGAAAGCAAGCAAAGAAAAAGACAAAGGGATGCAGTTATTTTTGACTACCAGCCAACTTATGATGGTCTGATTTCTGAAGGACAAAGAGGGTAATTTAAAAAATCTTAAATCTTGCATGCAGAGTAGGAGAACAGCACTTTAAAAAAAAAAAAAAAAAACAAAAAAAATGAAAAAAGTCTTCTGATGTTCCTGGCACTCAGAACAGAATCAGCCCATATAAAATTAATATAATTATTATGTGATTTCCATCTGCTAACGAAGCCAAACGATTAGAGCTGCTAGAAAAACTGCCTTAGTGGAACAAACACAGATAATGAATTTGAATAAATACACAAGCAAAAACACAATGTCAAGCTCAATCATTTGGCAATATTAAATGCTGAGTAAATGAGTTGGCTGTGTATTGCTCTACCATTCAGCAGAAATGTTATGGTGAGTGATTGGATCAAGGAGTTCATTGCCTCTCTGGTCTTTTTTCTGGATTTTTTGGACCCTACACCAAACCATCTCTCTGTTTTTGACAGCTCCTTTTCCAGACTATTCCACTGGTCCCCATTATGTTGCACTCTGGTTGTTTGTACACTCTGTGTTTAACTGCAGGCCTGTTCAAACATCTTCTCCAACCATTCTCACTCATCCAAAGCATGTTTTTGACCTGTCCCTAAGACTTTCCCATTCAATTCCCAAACCTATTGTACTGGAACAACAGAGATCTCCAACAAACTCTCTTTAATCAATCACTATATTATAAACAGAGATAGAAAATTATTTGTAAAAATTAAATAGATCCTTTCTTACAAGTATGTTTATATGTGTACAACATAGTGCTTGATAGTGGGTTTGAAATGTCAATATATACTGGTGTCAAACAGCACTGTAACCAAAGCCCTGTAATGCACAGCAGATTTCTAGCCTATATATTATCTCACAAGACAGCATTTTCAAAAAAGCAAAATCTATTTAAAAGTCATTGGGACTTGGCTTCCACAAAATCTAAATCAGTCCCGAGGAAGACATTTCTGGGATAGAACTTGCGAACAGCTAGGCAATCCTACATTCAGAAAAATTATTTTTAAACTCAGTTCTCCAGAAAGATGCTACTAATACACATTTTAAGCCTTTTGCAGAGAAAAGCACGTGGTGATGCTTCCCCCTACACAAATTGAAATTCCAAGACAGTGAAACACTGCCTGAGCAATCTTTCCTTATGTAAGAGCTGACATTTCCTCAGCAGACTGGCCTCTGCTGTTTCTGAAAAATGTCAATGGAGACCAAGTTTTGTAAAACTCAAGCTGTAATACATGTAAGCACTTTGTGTTGCAGGACAGTGGTATATTTTTAATTTATTTTTATTTATTTATTTATTTATTTTCATGGAAGTGAAACCCTTACTGTTTTGGAACTTCATATGTTACAGTCTTGTATCAGATACCACACTGATGGAGGAACTTAAGCTTCAGAGTTGTTCCCAAATCATTTAAAGATGTAACATCAAAGACTGATTCAAAATATTTGCTCCTGTAAGAAAATGTGAACCCCTCAGTATGCTGATAGATGTACTGGAGCCTAATACATGTTCTATCTTTTCCTTGACAGAGCCCTTCCCTCTTTATGTCAGGAGAGCGCAATCACAATAGTAAATGATATTTTTGCTCTTTTATTTTGTTTCTAATCCATGTGTTCTGCAAAGGTGAATAAATAAAACAATTATGAAAAAATGAGTGGGTAAGAAATGTACTTAAATGCATTCACCTCCCACACCTCATCTAGACATGAAATCTCAGAGAAAGGAGGGATGGGCAGGAAAGGCACAAAAAAAATGTATTATATATAGGCTGTCAAACGGAGGATCATTTGACATATGGTACTGAAGTGCACTTGAATGCATTTCTCATTTTGGCAGCCAGATCACTTATACGAGCCCTGTCCCACAACAGTGGCAGGGCCGTAGAGCTTCTCTGCCCACTCAGCATTTCACAGAGACAGCATCCCAAATTCCCTCCTTTCATCTCCTACTTCCAAAACACTAAAATCTGGATGCTATTTTTTGCTAATAGTGAACTACTGAGCTGCCTTGATGAGCAACTAGAATGAACAAGCTCTTCTTTGCTTGCATCTGAGCTCTCCTTAACCTATGTAGCTTGTAAAGCATACTATTCCCCAGCAAGATATGCAGTCATCTAAAACGGACCCTGAATGTGTGGTTGTGGTATCACAGTGGCAAGCCTAAGAGGAGTATTGCCATAAAAATAGTTAGGATGTGAAAAGTACTGATGTTTGGTTTTTTGCTTATAGGTAGAAGCCCTATCCTCGAATCTAGCCCTAATCATGAATCTCCTAATTCATAATTTGTTAGTGAAGATCTGTTTGTTTTTTTTTAGTTTATCTAATAGGTATTACTAGGCAATATAAATATGTTACAAATGTTAATGGGATATGTGTCTAAATCACGGTTAAATATAACTCATTTATTATTTTTCTGCAAAAGCTTTATCTTCACTGTCTTATACAAAACAGTTATGCGTTTCAGAGATGGACACTTACCTTGTCTGACAGCTAGTGTTGTCGTGTAGACCAAGAATAGAAGGATATAATTGAGGAAGCTCTGAAAAACAGGTGTGTTGGCATGGAAATCTTCTGACAAATACTTGCTCGTGAGGCCAATGCCACAGATAAGGAGGGAGAGTACCTGGCCAAGAGCCACAGACAGCAAGAGATCCCTAAAAGGAATGAGAAAAACACAGACCTTAAACACTGAGCCTTCTCATGCTCATCCTCCTCCAGAATCATGGTTGAAAGTGTTAAGACACAGAAGAAACACGATGCTTCAGTCAGTGAGGTATCTGCTGGGTGTAGTGATGTAACGTTCCATTATTTCTGCACTTATCACTGGCTTCAACATCCCCCAAGCACACAAGCTTTTACTCACATATTAAACAACAGCAGATGGTAAATCTCTACCATTTAATTTCACATTTCACTAAGGATAAATGATAGTTTAAATGCAACCAAAATACAGCACCTTTTTCTTCAAGCCTCTTCCTTAATAGAGAGACCCAGGAGTATCATTCAGCTAAAGCTGGAATTACAGCTCCTCCAGGACTTAGTAGCCAGAGAAAAAAAAGCAGAGGAAGGATTTTATCGTGTTCCACCATCAACATGAATTTACTGCGCAACTTCATTGCCCTCATTTCATTTCCATTTCATTGTATAAACTGTTCTTTCCACCCACTATGCAAATGTACATATCTTTTCTTTTGTCTTCGTTACCGCTTACTTTCCTTTCTGTTTGGAGAAAGTGGAAGGTTCTGCTTTTTTCGTTCCTGTCTCCTTCTGGTTCTTAAACCTGTATTTCCTGATTTGGCTTCTTGCTTTAATCTGTTTTTCTTGACCTTGATCTCCAGTCTCTGCTGTTCTCCTATCTAATGTTCCACATTCTCTCTCCCCACAGGTCTCTAATAGTTTTTCCCTTTGTACATGTTCTCTGTCTTCATATAATTTTCTCCTCCTTACTCAAGAAACTGCTGTATCTGAAAGCCCACTCTTTTATGGTACATATTCTTTTTATGTCCTTTCTTCAATCTTTTCTGTGATAACCTTTTCCATTCCAAGTATCTGTTTCTTGTACTCTTCCATCAGAACTGTACAGCCATATTCAGCACAAACAACCCTCCTTTTCTTATTTGTTTTTAGTCACAGGATATCCACAGCACAGGCATATATGTGCTTTTAAATTACCCTTTTCCCAGATTCACTGTTGGTCAGTACTTCTGTGCTGATCAAGCCTGTTCCACCACCACCCTTGTTCCATGCAAATGCACAAAATGCATCACGTTGGTATGGAGCAGGAGCAATAACAACTGCTGCCAAGGCCTGGAAAAGGACATTAGAAGGGGACAGTTAGTCCAAGTCCTCCTGGCTGCTGCTGTCACTGTCATCAACCTCCAGAAGAGACTGTAGGTTTCTCAGGAAACCCAGGAAGGAGAAGGGAAGCACGTTCTGCACATGTCTCATTAGATCCTCATACGAAGAAAAAGGCATTAGGCAATCCTAAGGATGTAAAGGAAAGAGGGGGGCTCTCTGCTCAGCTGTAGCAATATTTCATATTTCATGTGTGTTCTCTTCTGCCAGCCCATAAAAAAACATTGCTTCAAGGCTGCTTTGCTTTCCCTGACAGATTTCCCTGACCTCAGCTGTGAGTATTTGGCAGCGATGAGCATGTGTGCTCCAGCAACAACTTCCCTTGTAAACTCAAGTGTCAAATTTGTTTCCCTTTTTCTCATAAACAATCCTCCCACTAATGTGTCTCAGTGTCAGTCATGGCGTGATTCAACCAAGCAGACACTGGAAAGCACAGGAGGCTGGGTAGTTATATTCATCTAACATACCTCGCTGACAAACAGTCTGACACAGATAGTAAGAGAACAAACTTTATTGTGCTAAATCCCGTGTTTTGACGGGAGACTGCTGGATAAGTAGAAACTATGATTCCACAACTACTGCCTCCACTTTTACATTACCTACTCTACTGCAAAACATAACCGTGGGAAATAAACACACTCAACAGAGACGACATCCGACACTAAGACATGAATGCTGTGGAAGCGTTGGATCCTCAGCTCCTGCCACTACCTGCAATGCTCTTGATGTGGAGTAAGAAATTTGAATAGTGACTGCAATTTAAATCCACATACTAACCTTGTAAACTTGTATATAATTCTTCAACCAGTTGGGTAGATACTGGTTTTTATGTTTTTGTCCTACAGGGAAGGTTCATGCAGTGCTATCCTCTTGCCTACTACTATTTTTGTAGTTTTATTTCATTAATAAATTGAATTTTTGCAAATTTGTATCTCTAAGTGTGTTCCCTGCTTCGCACAGGATGCAGGTGGTTATTAACAGTCCTCTATATCTCAGCCATGCCCGTTAGCAAACGTTGTATTACATCCATTGTAGTACTGCCTCTATTCTGGAAAGAAGCATCTTGGATCCTACTTGGATTTACAGAAAACTAAATATATCCTCACTTAATCATTCATGAAATGATTTTTCCAATAATATATTCCTTGCTCCATATGGCAGCTGGCTGTTGGACATCACTTATTACTTTTTTAGGGGATCAAAAATTCCACTCACTATTGTATTTGTAGACAATGTAGACAAAAAGTAATTAGGAATTCAGCAAAAGCAGCCATGGACAAGAATCAACACTACGAACCTGAACACCTCCAAGTTTGTAGATAAAGTTTGTTTGTGGACCAGCATACAGTCTCTGTGGCTTGAGAGAGCATTTAAGTAAAAATTGTCTTTTGAACTAGAGTTTAAAAAATATAGGAAATTATTTATCAGAGAACCATGGAAGTAGCCCTGCAAATTCCACTGACTTTCAAAACATCAGCTACATAAATGACATTGAATACATATATATTGCTTGCCTCTAGTTTTTGTGCACACTTGATTTTTTTTTTTTTTATTGTTTGAGAAAACTCATTCTGAAATCAAGCAGTTGTGTTCCTTCTCTGGTCAGAACTTAGTGGAATATTTCACACGTGGTATATGACACAGAAGTACACATTTCTTCTTTTGTCTCTTCAGCATGAAGAGAAGCATAATTTAGATATTTAAACAGAATTAACTCAAAGGTCCTCAGATATCAAGCAAGGATTACACATTTTATACAGTGTCATTATTTCTAAGACTGTGCCCACATTAACTCTTCTGCCATACTTGAAGACAGCTCCACTACTGACGTGAATGCCATGCAGAGGAGTTGGTATGTTCCTCTCCCCTCATCAGTGTAGGCCACAACTGATGCTAACTACTACCATGAAAAACAGGTGAAATGAATAAGTAAGAGAAACCAAAACATAAGATTAATAAAATGTGAATGAAAGAGAACAACTCATCTCTCTCCAAGCAGAAAAGCAGAAACAAATCTCAATTTACTGGTTTTAACTAGTGACAATGTCAGACAGAGCAACAAAGAATAATGTAACATTTGGATAACCCTAAAAACCAACATAAGATGCCTGAATTGTACAGAAAATGCATGATAGCATTATCTGTGTTCCATTTTTCCTGCCAGCAACGATCTAATAATACAAGAGTCTTAGCTCCCAAGTCTTTAATACCTGTACAAGAATAATAACATACCCGTTCTTTTTTTAAGAAGAATGAATTAGCAAACATTGAAAAGAAGCTTTCAACGTCTGTGGAAAACCTACTACTTCCTTCAGACAGAGGAAAAAGCAACTAACCCACTGCTGTCACCTCTGGTACTCACCAGACAGTATCTCTCCTAAATATCATGCTGGCTATTTCAACACTATTATATTATATATCCAACATATCTGCATCAGTTTTCCCTGTTGGTTTTAATACTCTTCACCACTCAAAGTCAGGCACAAAGAGGGTGATTTCTTTCCTAAGCCTTTGGTCTGTCACGTTGGCTTTGGCAGTATTTTCATTTACTGACGAAGTGCCATTCACTCACGCCTTGAAGAAAAGTTATGTGGTTTGAGGGCATTCAAAGAAAGTACTGAAAAGACTCACTACAGAAAGCTTCGTAACATTGAGGTTTTCTACCTGTTGGAGGCCAATTTTGCAATAGTTGAGTGTTGATCTCCCACTAGGATCAACAGCCAAGTCCCAAGCCAAGTTAAAACAGGGGAAAATCTTCAGCTTAGCTCTGAACTTCGATCTCATGAACTCATGACACTCACTTACTGATACAGAGCAAATAAAAGACATTCTTCTGTCTGACATCAATTTAAGACCTGTTCCTTTAATTTTTGCTGGCACTTGAATTAACATTCTGTATCAGAACCAATCAAATCAATTTCAGTTTAGCCACTATTGCTAGATAATGCCTAGCACTTGCTACTGAGTCAGACATGTATTTTGAAGTAAGAAGTAGGTCAGAATTGCTCCTCGGCTGCCAGATGTCACACTGCTAGGCATCTATCATGGGTGTTTCATGATACGCTAGCAGAGATTAAACAATACTTCTTTATAGCCTCTTTAGAAATAGTGCCAGAAGATAAAGCCTCATCTTTGCATTGGGAGCCATTTAATTCTGTTTAAACGCCTGGGCTGGTAGCTGCTGTGCATTACTTTTACTTGCTCCTCCAGGCATATGGAAATGTCTATCAGTTGAGTTGCTCTGTGTTTATCAGCCATGGTAACACCACAAACTTCTGGAGGCAGATATTCTCATATCTAAAAACCTCTGAAGTTTGTGCTCGGTTCCTAGCACATACACGCTGGCATGAAATAAGGTACTAAATACATACCATCAGGTTCTCCAGTAATTATTTTTCATGAGGTTAGAACCCCATTAGCTTTGACTTGGCTTTGATTGCCAGTCTATTTCCATGTCCTCCCCAAAATATTAAAACACCATTTATAACACAAAATCAATGCAGTACAACGTTCAGAACAGGCCACACAACCACGGTTGCTGTATGCTGGATAAATCAGTGACTTGCAAAGAGTGACTATGTGATTTAAACATCTGGGGCTGTTTTATTCCTACGCTAAATCCTGTGCTAAATCTGATACTCTCCATGTCAGATTTCTTTTAACTTAATTGCTTTCCCTCCTCTCTTTTGTACTTTATTTGATCTCTTTCCACTGATAGGTCCCCACTGCATCAGTTAAAAGGTACCTTAGAGGGTAAAGAAAAGAGGCAACCAGTACTTTTAATCTCTAGCATGAGGTGTGTTAATCCTTCAGCATGCCACAGGTTCCAGCAGACAACAGATTAGCAGTCTATTTCTTGAGCTGAGATTTCACTAGACAAACACATCTGTACAAGCTGCTCTATAGCACTGCTAGAGCAGGCCTGCAGGCGGGACGACGCTTTCTGCGTGATGATAATGACTGCTATACATAGTTATCTTTCCAAATGTTCCAAGCGTGTATTTAAAAAAAGAAAAGACAGACACACTTCATTTAGAGACTGATTGCTCTTATGCCATAGCTAAGTTGATGATATCTGTCACAGGACTGTGATTTTACCAGGCTTTTTCACTTGAGTGCATTTTAGTGTGTTTATATAAAAGTAAAGGAAAAAATAAAACAAGGTCTTAAAAACTTTACTTTGATTCACAGCGAGCTGAGCTTATGCCCCTATGAGAATCAGGTCAAATTTATTTACATGCTTAAAGTTGGATACGGAATCTCAAACACCCATCAGTAGAAATGTTGGCACACATTACTGTAGGAAAAGATGGAAAAGCACACATCTAAAACTCGAACTCCGAAACCCCCAGGATCCAGCTGCTTCTTCTGCAGCTCAAGTTCCAGCACCATAATGCATTTGAATGGCTGCCTAACGAGGATATGGACGTTGCTTCCACATTTTGCTGTTTGCAGTTAATGCACATAGGCAGCTTGTAAAAGAATAAATTAACAAGATTTGCTAAAACCTTTTCCAGGAGAATCGATTGAGATCTCATTGAAAGCTAAAGCTTCAGATTTTTTTAATAAGTCTTAAGCATGTGAAGCCTCCTATTTGTCCGGCATTGCTCTGGAATTGATTGCACACAGAGAACAAGACTCTGCACTAATTTTGCACAGAAACTTATCTTTTCTTATTTTCCCATCATTCTGAAATGTCTGTTACACAGGTGAAAAAATCTATATGTTAGCATGTGCAAACCTTCCCTCTTCTCTACCTCTTTTAATAACGTAAAGACTGCAGCAACGATCTTCAATTAATGTATTAAAGCATCTGCATGACGCTTTATAGTAATTTACAGAAGTAGCCACAATATTCTATAATAAAAGTTCATGGCACTAAAGAGCAAGTTCTTCCACATATACACTGATAATAACTCTATTGGCACATGTACATTTATTCTATTAGTCAACTGCTCCTATAATGTACATTCTCCATGATCATACTGGATAATGTCTCAAGAAAACATAATAGTCTTGAAGACCAACACAAAAGATTTATCTGTTTTTAATACATTTCTGGCATAAAAGAACAAATCAGCCTAAAATATTTTCAGAATATAGGCATCAAGCATCATTGAAGAGTGAAATGCCAAAGCTTGAATCCCAGCTAAACCCATATAGTGAACTAGAATATAAGTAAGTCTATTGACCTACAAATCAGAGAGTGAAACCCATGCAAGACCAAGCCTATCCATCACTTAATTCCCACTGAGTCATTATTTTGAAATCTTCAGTCGCATTTAAATGATGTACAGGCTGTATACTTGATCTCAGCACAAAGGGTGAAATTTATCGATGGTTAGTTGCAAAGTACCTCAAGCTCCCACTAACGCTCAAAAGAAATGCAGATTCCTTGCAGTATCTTGAGCGGATTAGCTCTTTATTTTCCAAACATGACCACTTTAATCTCTTTACAAGAGGACAGCACTGTAGACTCCATGCAGCTCCAATCTTCAGGCTGGTCTGAAAAGCTCCAGGCCTTGAAAACCTAGGCCTATTTTTCTCAGTGAAGAAAAGCCAGTAGAGGAGTAAAAAGCTAACCAAGAGTTCCTCATCTCCTCATCTGTTTTCTGCTCTGTATCCTCAAAATAAAAAATACTTTTTTTTTTTTTAAACCCAAGGCTTTGAGCCCTTCCAAGTGGCCCAGAAGTTCAAAACTCATTCTTTTCATTACGTTACTAAGTTTAAAGTCTTTATGCCTTAAGATGGGGAGAGAAGTTCTGTGCCTTGTTACTGTCTTCCTCTCTTCCCACATCCCCAGTTGAACACCTTCTTACTTGCATTACAACTCTGGACAACAAGAACCAAATCTTCTAGATACCTTCCCCATTGAAAAGCAGCTCTATATTGCACAGTGTTGGTTGTGTCTCTAAGTTCCTCATCATCCATTACATTTCTGCAAAGTCGCTGTCTCAGATGGGCTCCAAAGGAGGGAAATGCGATTACAAGAAGGACATCGAAGTGCTCAAGCGAGTCCAGAGAAGGGCAACGAAGCTGGGGAGGGGTCTGGAGAACAAGTCTTACGAGGAGCGGCTAAGGGAGCTGGGATTGTTCAGCCTGGAGAAGAGGAGGCTCAGGGGCGACCTTATCGCACTCTACAGGTACCTTAAAGGAGGCTGTAGCGAGGTAGGGGTTGGTCTATTCTCCCACGTGCCTGGTGACAGGACGAGGGGGAATGGGTTAAAGTTGTGCCAGGGGAGATTTAGGTTGGATATTAGGGAACTTCTTTACGGAAAGGGTTGTTAGGCATTGGAATGGGCTGCCCAGGGAAGTGGTTGAGTCACCATCCCTGGAGGTCTTTAAAAGACGTTTAGATGTAGAGCTTAGTGATATGGTTTAGTGGAGGACTTGTTAGTGTTAGGTCAGAGGTTGGACTTGGTGGTCTTGAAGGTTTCTTCCAACCTAGATGACTCTGTGATTCTTTACATCAGTGGCCCTGGTGAGAGGGCTGTTGGGATGGCAAGGCACAATAGGCAAAGGAGAGCCCCAGCATGAAACTGAAGCATGCAGGACATGCCGTGAGGAGCAAGGAACAGCCAGACAGACCTGGTCAGGTGGATGGGACTTCCCAAGAGCTGGAGAAGCCCAAGTGGTCACCAAGCCAACTGGAAGGACAAACTAGGCAGGAGGAAAGCACATTTTTTATTTTTTACCTTTTCGCTTCCCTATTTCAGTGTTTTTTTCTTTTTGTTGTTTTGTTTTGCTATTTTTCATTCCTTATTTTTATTTGAATACAAGCTGGCTTGAATTTTAGAGCCTTTTGGGGGAGCTCACTAAAATTCAAAGTCTAGGTATATCTATTTCAAAGCAGTGGCTGACTCAGGCTCTGCTTCTTTTAGGTGACAGCTTGAGGAGCCGGCATAGATTGGGTTCTGATAAAAAGAAAGCAGAATCATATATTCAACAAGTCTCAAGAGTCTCTAGAGCAGCTGCTTAACATGAGATTTTACCTAATAAATTTCCCGAGTCTTGTGTATTGTCAACTACAGCAATTCTTGATAATGCATTTCATTTATTATAAGATTTTATACAAGTTCACACACGCACTCACAACTACTTGTGTTTTATAACTCTTTAATAATAAAGGAATTGGAAATGCTTTAAGACTATTCTTATAAAACTTACTCCTTCATTTAATATTTAGAAATACACTGCTGAGACAGTCTGTTGCAGTGACTGCAAGTGCAAACGAGGGTCTTCTCATTTTTTAATACAAAACACATTTTAAAATAGCAAAGGAAAGTGCAGAGAGAAAATTTTCAGGCAGTTATTTTGATGGAGCCCAGTAGTAAATCATTAGAAGCAAATTTGTGTTGGTTTTGTTTGTTTGTTTGCTCGTTCTTTGAATGCAACTTGCTAATAGTCAGCTTCATTCACCAGTCATACAACAAAGAAAGAAAAAGGAAATTTATCCTAAGAATATGCCTCAATTTTGAAACAGACAGCTGGCTTCCAACTAGCAATTTCCTAGTGCTTTTCCAGCTACAAATCACAGAAGGACATTGGGAACCATGGGCTTTTTCCCTTTAAAGATGAAGGTCTCTCCATATACGCTCTTGGCAACTTCCCAGTCTAGAGAGTACTGGATAGACTGAAAATATTCCAATCTTTCTGATGCAATCAAAAATATAATTACAGATGGCCATGGCCATACAATAAAAAAATTCTATTTCAGGCTATTCTGGCAAATAAACAGACTGAAGCTAACTGCAGCCTATTAACTTCTATAAATTGGTACAATGTACCCCCATATGACTACAGACATTACCACTCCTAAATCTAAAGATTTGGTCTAGGCCAGAATAATAAATGACAAAATTATCTTTCCACGTGAAAGCTGACAAAAACAGTTACAAACACTAATTGATGACTACAGTACTTTTAAACAAGTAACTCTTCTGCCATAATCTTCCAGAAATTAATTCAAAAAGTGAGATTTGCAATCTGTTTATAAATAGAATCCAGGAATCAAGTATGGGTTATGGTGAGCTGCAGTTTCCCAGGCTAGAACTCCAAGTAAAATATGAGAGCTGCTGCAAATACTACGTTTTAGCCTATGAAAACTAGTCAGAGTCACTGGGCTGCTGGAAAAGTTTGATCACCATTATTTTTATAATTCAGGAATAAAGCTTGTAAATAGATGGCTTTATATGGGAAAGATTTGCTCTTACTCTGTTCCAAATGTACCAGTTTGAGCTTTCAGTTGTTAGAGGAAATTGGGATGTGGAAGGACTGACAGCTCTCTCTCTTGGAGAAAATGAAGTTCTCTGTCACATTTTATTAGTTCATCTCACTTGCAGTGGTTTTTATGCCTAAGGCGCAGGACATTACAAATACAGTGATGAATATTTTTAGATAATGTGAGAAACAGTTTTAAAAGTTTCAGTTCAGTTAAGATCATCATTAGCTCCTAGTTTTCTCACAGGAGCTCGTAGCCCACAGTAATAGACCTGGATGATTCCCAGCATCAAGAAAAATAGCTCACTAGTGCCCTAAGAAGTACAACATCACTTCTTATTGCTCTCTTGCCATTACTGTACAGTGCTAATACAGTTTAAACTGATGGGAGTTTATGGACTAAGTCTTACAGCTATTGAGAGACAGTTGATAAAGCAGCAGGTGAAAAGCATTACAGTTCTTGCCGTACCCCTGCCACTGATAAGCCAACCTTGATTGAGTGCTTTGATTCAAAACAAGTTAAATGACTCAAGATTCCTCAGGTGCCAAATGCTAGTGTAACTTAATTCAGCGTTGCCAAAAACAAGAAATAAGGGCTTGGGAAATTAGGTTGAGTTCCCAGAAAACTGCATATATGTGAGTCAGTATGACGGTATGAAGGATGATGTCAGATTCTTCCTGATGCTCCTGAAAATTGCAAAAGTTTTTCCTAAATTTCTGTCCCTGTAAAATGCCCCACTATGAACGCACGTACACCTGAGGACTGGCTGTGCATCTACAATTAGGTGCCTGAAGTGATTACACTTTATTTGTTTCTCCAATAAAAATAAGCAGGTTAAAAAAATAGTAGGTATGAATATTGAAGGTGCAAAGGTACATCTGTAAAGGTGATAGATAGCTTTCGGATACACAGAACTACTAGTTTAATTAGTGCAAGATAGAGATATATATATTTTTTTTTACATCAGCATATCTGCAAACTGCAGATATTAAATTACAATGACTTCATTCTAGAGAGCATTTAATATCTAATGTAAAAATATAATTTAAAAATTGAAATTATTTGTCTTTTGAAAAATCTTTTCCTTGGCTAAAACTAAACATACTTAGTTCCTCAGACCACAACTGTTTTTATTTATTTTATTTATTGCAATTTTATGGAAGTTATTGGTAGCATTTTCAAAACACAGAAAAGTTGAAAAATCCCTGCTTCAGTGGGACACATTTTCTCCCCAAATAGATATGCGCATTTCCCATAAATCTGAATGTTTTTACTGTAAATTCCAGCTATCTACATGCTTAAAACAAGTAAAATAAATTTTAAGAAAAAATGCCCTTAAATTGGCCCCTTAATTGTATCACTGGTGCTGAAGTATGAAAGATATTCACATTAGCATTTCACCTGCGATGGCACTAAGCTGCTACACACTTTCCCAAATCTCCAGCTACTTCAAAGGAGAGATGCCTGTGTGCCTGTGGCTCATTATGACTTCAACTTTTCGAGGCCTTGACTTTCTTTCACGATCTCCCATCTGTGGGTTGCTGCTGCCTCACTTTGCAGCCCCTCAAGCAGCAGTAATGCTCAAAGTTGCTTGCTCATGGATAATATGACAAATGCAAGGACATTAAAATTTCATGCATTTTTTTTCCAACAGTTTTTTAATGCATGGAAGCCAGGATTTTTCCCTTTTTGGTGAACATCCTCCTCTACATTCTTCTTGCCTGTGAAGACTGCATACTTATTTTCATAGCAGCACAACTTCGCTAAGGATGAACTGGAAATGCCCTTGTCAGACCTAGCTCTAATCTGGCACCAAATAAATATGCCACAGGAGGTAGAAGACATGAGTTCAAGCTCTTCAGAACAAGCTGACCACTGGAGCTTCTTAGGCAAGCACTTCAAGGGTTAGGCTGTTTCACAAAGCTGGGTACCTTCTTCTGGACAAGACGCTTGTATGCTAGCTCCAAAGGGTCTCCTGAGGCACAGCAGGAGGCTCTGGAAAGTGAATACCAATTTTAAGTAGGTAACTACCCCAGGGCTGCAGCAGTGTGGGATTTCAGTAGGCTACATCCTTCCTGGCCTAGCCGGTTTCCCTTAATAGGGAATTAGAGTGCTTAACTCAGGTTTACAAATTCTGCTGCAAGAGTTATGACATAAAAATTACAGTAAAAAAGCTCAACATCAGCATCTCTAAATCCCTCCGCGGATCTGGTAAAAGTCAGTATTTTAGGGAATCAACTAATTTTGGATGTCCTGCTTACAGGACGTGAAAGGTGTTACTGGCTTTTCCTAAAAACAAGGTCCTTTTAAGGAGTTTCAAGCTGGGTGTCCAGAGCTGATGCAGTGATAACCCACAGGATCTTTCACAGGTCCTCTCTGCCTTCCTACTTCTGCAGTTCCCCAGGCCTCCAAGAAAGGAACCACTCGGTGACAGGGGCCACTATAAAGTCACTGTCCTCAAAGGATAACGGAGTGCAGGTACTTCTCCCACTCCGTGCTTTTGCTGTTCACTCACTACTCAGCCATGATGGCCAATACACAGCCAAAACTACATGGGAGGCCCAAACTTCTGCATCTGTTTTTAAATTTATATTCTATATAATTCAAAAAGGAAAAACATTATTTTTAGCAGAAGTTACAATCGAAGAGAATTCATCTCCCGCTAAATGAGAAGTCCAGCTATTTGCAACATAGTGCTCTTCATTTGTAAGTATGAGATGGTTCTGGTTTACTGCTCCTCCCTTGGGCTCCAAGATATCTCTCTCCTTTCCTCTTCCTTTCCATTCAATGGAACAGCATGATGGTCTCTGTCAACCACACAGACCTTACACACAATGGTGGAATAGACTCAGTTAAAATGAATAAATAAATAAATAAATAAATAAATAAAATTGAGAGTAATCTGGGAAAGTGTCACCTGCAGATTTTCAGAGGGTCAGAACAGAAATTCATGGCCTACAGGATCCTTCTGCAGTGCCAAATGCATTACCAAAGCCACTGATCACCTAAAGGATAGGAACAATGACTCACATAAAGCAAGATAAAACCTGTGAAGCAAAGTGAGCCATAAGGTCCTCTCACAGGAGATAAACCAGGTCTGACATTTTGGCAGGGTACTTACCTGCCTGTACTCACTGCTTCCAAGATTGCTTTACAATTTCTCTGCAATATTAGCACCTGTACTTTAGATATGCAATGAAAGAAAACATCAATCACATTCAGTAGACTTTTTTTACCGGGATAGGGGTACATTTTTGCCTTCCAGGCACTGAGCAGAGGAGTAACACACAGGTGATAGATAGTGGGCCTGTGACCAGGCCACTGCAGCTCTCCCAGGTGTGTGGCTGATACACCACCTCCCTCCCACACACTGCGTGGTGGCGGGCCAAAACATACTGCCGAGCCAGCAGAAAATGGACCAGAATCAAGGTCCAGCTGCAGTACCATTTTCTGCTGGTTCAGGAGTGAGTTTTGGCCTGCTACCATGGACTAGAAAACAGTCTGCACAAGCCCCCATATGTCTAGGGGAGGAGCCCTCTGAAGAAGTCCATCCCCATGAGGACGGCCCAGGGAGATGGTCTTCCAGCCAGGACACCTCTCCAAAGCTACAGCCTCTCAAAACCTCCATAAACTGCCCTCTGGCACCACACGGCTTTCCTTCAGCAGGTCGCAACCTTCAGCTGACAAGCTGACTTTATTTCCCTCCTCAGCACAGTTTGGATCAGGCTTGGTGCGAGGACAGCAGGGGGTCAAGCTGACAGTTGAAATGAAGAGTGTGAGGGAAAAATCAGGTATTAAATAATTTTCTGTGCATGCCTGGCATCTGAGACACTCTGTACTAGAGCTTTACACAGCTACTGGTACAAAAATACATAAAAAAAAAAAAAACCTACCATTAGCATTAAAAAGAAGAGGAAGTATTTCTGTGCTATTCAATAGCAGTTGCTCTCCAGAAATCACCTGTGTGAAAGAGGATTGTCAGGCTGCAGTTATAACTAAGAATGAAATCCCAGCCTTAACTCTGGATTTCCTTGCCTTTCTGAATTGAAGTTCGCCATTAAATAGGATTTCACTGTAACAATATGCATTTCATTTTCCATTGATTTTTTTTCTTAGAAAAAAATAAAAGAGACAGAGAGACGGCAGAAATTCTCTGCTAAGCTTCATGAGTGAATCAAATGTCATACCTATCATATACAGCACACATACTGGTTTAATGAATTATATTCAGGCAGGCCGTTCTGCAACACAAATATAGGTACCTTGAACATCGTTATGGAACAACATGCATTGGTTAATTATGTTTGGAGTAGATTTTCTTAAAAGGGCAGTATAGGGCTTTAAAGCAACTAAATACTTCATTGATGTAAAAAAAATAAATTACCTTTTCATTTCAGTCATTAGTTTACTTATGGATTAAACTAGAACGTTAACTAAATTGCAGCTAAATTACTCTGTATAGGTCAAATGCTTTTGTTTATAAAACGCAGTGTGAACACACAGACCCACGTTTACACCCGAGTTGGGCAGGTGAAACTCATCCAGGTGGTCTCACCTCTGGTGACCCGAGGCAGAGATGGGCTCACTGTGACTTGGGAGTGGGCTTTCCTAAGGCCACCACACTGACACCTGAGTGCACTCCCCAGGAATGTGGCTGCAGGTCAAAACATCACCATGTCTGCTCAAGCAAGAGCGGGGAAATCCAGAAGAATGAAAAGTTGTTGAGGCTTCTGCAATACAATGAATATAATTTACCCAACAGGGTGTTGATCTGCTTTTTCAGACTCTGTTCTGCATAAATATTTCCTTGGGATGATGGATGGAAAGGAAAGGACACCATAGAAGACTGTTTGCAGCTGCAAAAACATCTTTACCCATGAAAACCAAATTTGGCATGACAAGGGCCCTTCAAATGTTCAGCTTTACACGAAATTAATGAAATCAGTTTTCATTGTGACCATTTTCCTATTGCTCCCTAAGCCTGACCACTAGGCCAAGTGCCTGGTCAGACAGCAGAGAGCTTCATAGGGGAAATTATCTGAACAAACAGTGGTAGTCAGTGAGAATGTTTTGGTATCACTGGTTGTCACAGCAGATCACACTGCTGTTACAGCTTCCTCACTGCATGCATCTGACTGTGTAAAGGTAGATAGCATATGGCCTTTCAAACATCAGAGAAATCTGAGATCCACATACTATTTTTGCAGTTTTTCTGTTTATGCTGTTGGAAAATAGCACACTTCACCAGTGTGCACTGTAACAACATGATGTACAGAATATCATCATTATTAAATTAAGGTGTGCATATAAATATTTTCATGCTCTTCTAATATGATTATGTATAGACAGGCCTGCTTGAGAGATATCATGGGACCAGATAAGAGACATTAATCTTGTAATTAATTGCATGTTTGCATTTAATTTCTATGCTTTTATTATTTAGTACCTGTGTCAACCACTTAATTTGCCTGCAAATCATTTTCTTATATAATATTAATGAAAAATACTATACTGAAATTCATCAAACTAAGGAAATTAGAGATTAGGAAGGCTCATTATATCATTAATTTATCCTCTTCTAACTTAAAACAGTTCAAGAGCTATGGCTTCAGTACCATTTGCAGCAGAACAGACTATGTTTTCTTACAGTAAGTCATCAGAATTAAAAATCTCATTTCCATTGTGGAACAAACTACTTATTGGACTCTAAACTTCATTTCTTTCTTCAAAAAATTTATTTGAGAAGAAATAATAATGACAATAACATTCATTTCAACACAGACATTGCACAAAGGTCAATGTTTTTTATCTCTGTACCTACAACATTCTGAGCAAATGAACATCATGAGATTTATATGATAAACATACAGATTTGTCTGCCCAACCTGCTCAGAACAATTCATGCCTAAATATGAAGACGCTTGGGGTATTGAGGGACTGCTGACTGAGCACAGGGAAAGATCAAATCAATGAGAGGCATAAAAGTAATTGGATGCATCCTTGGGTTAGTTTAATCTAAGTTTAGGGCACTCATGGACTACCTGGTTGGGAAGGTGCACGGCTGCATTTTGGAAGGAATATCTGAGAGTGAGAATGGCTGGGAATTGGCACTGTTGCAAGCAGGCAACGCAACTGCCCAAACCAGAACAACCTAGCTACAAGATCCTTGGGAACAGAGTACATCTTGCTGCAGATGAATGTGGGGGAACACCAGCAAGCCTCACACAACCCCAGGTGCAAAGCCTTACCTTGAGCCTGTGACTTGATCAGAGGGAACTCTGCCTGTGATAGACGCTGAGAAATTGCAAAGTGGACCCACAGTGAGGCCAACCTGCCTGCTGAGTTTGTGCCATACCAGTGTCAAGCAGTTTAAAAAAAAAAAAAACAAACAAACACAAACATGACCCTGCAGCTTCTGACCCTCCAGCAAGCATCTGTTAGGGCTTTCTATTGTGTCTGACTATTTCTGCAAAGCCAGACAGAAGAAGTACACCAGTAGTCCAGCCTGGGTTGTGGGATACAAATTATGGACCTTGGTCCAATGATCTTACTCTTGCAGT
The DNA here is from genome assembly GCF_013377495.2 of Cygnus atratus. Taxonomy (NCBI): domain Eukaryota; kingdom Metazoa; phylum Chordata; class Aves; order Anseriformes; family Anatidae; genus Cygnus; species Cygnus atratus. The sequence goes on along the minus strand of NC_066364.1, from coordinate 52,838,478 downwards.
GGGGATCCAGAAAAGCAGGCAGAGCTGTAGGTTTTTCTCTCCAGGGTCTGTTCCCAGTTCTGCCATAGAACTACTGTGGATATCTGAGGAAATGGCCTCAAGCTGCACCAGGGGAGGCTTCGATTGGATATCAGGAAGAATTTATTCACAGAAAGGGTTGTTTGGTCTCTCCAGGGAAGCGGTGGAATTGCCATCCCTGGAGGTATTTAAGAAGACATAGAGGTGGTGCTTAGAGACATGGTTTAGTGGTGGACTTGGTACTGTTAGATTGATGGTTGGACTTGATGATCTTTAGGGTCTTTTCCAACCTAAGTGATTCTGTGATTCTATCTGCAGCTCTCTTTGCTTCAATTTACTCTCCAGTAATGACTGTTCTGTCCAGGTCATAAAATCTCAGAGAAAAGATTCTACTGTCATACACTAAAACAGCACCTACCAGAAAACCTTCCTTTATGTAGGAAGCAGAATAAGAACTGAGAGGTGACACAAAATAGCTTCAACAAGAAAACCCTGTGGAACACGTCCACTAGTGCTGGTGTTTCCACCTCTCCTAACTCCTTGTGAGTAAGACCTTCCCATTCCTTAAATAAAAGTATATTATATTGTCTTTTTGTAACTGTAGTTTATTTTTCACAGTTTTCTTGAAACTGCCGAAGCCTTTAACTGTCCTTGTGTCCATTTTCAGTCAACCTTGCGTTCTGTGGCAGCTTTTGGTTCTTTGTAATAAAAATGCTTTCATTGCCCAGCTATATTGATTTTCAGTTTCCTGAAGCTTTGTGCTTTCCTTCTCCTAAAGTTTTGCTGACCCAGCTTAGGCTGAGTCTCACACTCCATTTCCCCCTCTCCTGACTGAAGAAACTGTTCTAACTGGTAGAAGCTCATCAAGCATTTAAAAATCATGCCTGTTGAGCTCAACCCTCCTGTTTTGTTCATTCTTTTCATCTCTTCCTTCTTCCTCCTGATGTATCAGGCCAGGAATTGAATGCAATTCCAAAAATGTGTTTTAAAAGTAAAGCTTTACCTTGGTGAATCTGTTCTGCAGACAATTAGGCAGCTACATATGTGATCTATACACATGGGGCTTTAGAGGTAATTTTTTTCTTACCGATATGCATGTACTGAGATCAGAATGTAACGCACAGAAGAAATTTACACTGATAAAATTCAGAGATGGCATGTCCAATCTCAGTAGAGGTGAACCTCATGCTAAGTTTCTGTTTCTTTTTTCAATCAGTTGAAAAAGGACACAGAGAAACCCAGATGCTTTAAGGGGAAATCAGAGTTAGGCTTGAAAGCCTCAGCAGCTAAACATTCTCATTTACCGTTGAGAATTCCCCGGAGATAATGACAACTCAGATTTCCAGTGTAAGCACCTTTTTGTTTCATTACTGAGCAAACATCAAGTATAATTTCATACCCAACGTATGCAGGGTTCACAATTTGAGAAGAAAATCCCAGAGAGGAAAGCTTCATACATCAACTAACTTCACATCTAGTACCAATAAGTAACATTTCCATATTTTCATATTCAGTAGGTTTTCACTGACCACCTGCTAGTGACTTATTTCAAGCTCTCCTCCTGTACCTACTACCTCAGAACTTTCAACGTTCAATGTAATATTTAGTCCTAAAGTCATTTTTGAGAAGAGTAAATCATCACAGCATAGATGCAGACAAAACAAAAGGCAACATCCAAATTATTCTTACATTACATTGTTTTTACATAATTTCTGCCTATTAGTTCCTTAAGAAGTCTGTCATATGCCTGTTTGTATTCATTTTTCAGACAAACTATTCTAGCATTCAGGCAGCTTCACATCAAACAGCTAACTTGAACTTTATCGTATATTTACAAAAATATATGGTTTGTTAATTTTCATGCTGTGCTATTAAAACTAAAATGGAAACAATCCATTCAGGCAGTCTAAGCCTGCGTATATCACGGACCAAAACACTCTATGCAGTAACTTGAAGATCAAAATCAGTACTTCTTGTACAAGAACCTCTTTCAGAAAGTCTGACTTCAGGGCATAGAATCACAGAATGGTTTGTGTTGGAAGGGACCTTAAAGACCATCCAGTTCCAATCCCCCTGCCATGGGCAGTGATGTCCCCCACCACACCAGGTTGCTCAAAACCCCATCCAGCCTGGCCTTGAACACTTGTGATGGGGCATCCATAGCTTTCTCTGGGCAACCTGTGCCAGTGCCTTACCACCCTCTGAGTAAAGAATTTCCTTCTAACATGTAATCTAAACCTTCCTGCTTTTAGTTTAAAGAGCCATTACTCTTTGTTGTGTCACTATACTCCCTAACAAAGAGTCCCTCCCCAGCTTTCCTGTAGGCCCCCTTTAGGCACTGGAAGGCCGCTATAAGGTTTCCCTGGAGCCTTCTCTTCTCCAGGCTGAACAACTCCCTCAGCCTGTGTTCACAGGAGAGGTGGTCCAGCCCCTTGACCTTTCAAATTCCTAATTAAGTTGTTTCAAAAAAATATTATTCGCACTTTATTTCTAGCCTGAATTGTTGTAGCTTCAGCTTTCCGCCACCAGACCGTACTATGTTTTTTTGTCAGCTATTACACCAAAATAAATTAAAACAGAAAAAAAAGAATCTACCAGTAAACTTTAAGTTTAGTTGAAAGATGGGAAAATATAGTTCAAAATACACTGAAATGAAATTAGCTTCTCAGAAGACCTTTCAGAGGTATGAGGTTGCCCATGTAACCAATTGTGCTTGGTGTTAACTGGCATCCTGGCTAAGCTGCCTCTGGTTGGGAAGCTACCACAGAATGCATTTTTGCAGACAAAGATATTTCGTATGTATTTGTCTGTTACAATTCCAGCTAACACACAGTAGAGGGAAACTCAAATACAATTACTGCAGGTACTTATTTAAGCCTTTTTTTTTTTTTTTGAGTAGCTTGAGCTCTATCTAAGTTCCAACAAAAGAACATAGCTATAACAAGTTAAAATGTCAGCAGGGATCCACATGACCATTTAGTTTGACCTCCAGCACAACACAGGCGATGAAGCTTCTCAGGATTAATTCCTGTTTGAAACAGAGTACATATTTCATAAAGGCATCCAATATTTTTCTAAAAACATCCAGCGAAGTCAGGAGTCCTGACAAGTTGCTCCGGAGATTAATTACCTCATTATTAAAAATCCGTGTCTATTATTTCTAGGATTAATTTGTCCAGTGTCCTCTCTTATTATACCACAGTTTCCTAAAGTTCTATTACCAACTTTTGCTTAACATATGTAAAACTCGTCACATCACCCTGTAGTCTTATTTTTGTTTAATTAAACAGGCCAAGTTTCTTCAGCCTTTCATTAAATAGCGTGCTTCCGTTTAGTGTTCTTGTGACTTTCCTCTTGAATTTCTATAGTTTATCAGTTTATCATTATTCTTCAGTCTTGAACAACAGAACTGGAAGCAGGGTCCCCAAACTAGTCACACCATAAACAGAATGAGTGCTAAGAATATTTCATTGTTCACATACTTAAAAATCTCTTTTGCACCACACAACCGTAATAGGATGTTATACCCTGCTCATTACACACTTAATGTCTCAGCTTCTTCTAGGACATTCTAGGATACAGTCAGCCATCCTATTGGCATGGCCTACATCATTTATTCCTACATATGGTCCTTCTACTAGGCCTCATACAAACTCCTGCATTTTTGCATTTTATCCATAGCAATCAGGGCAGCCCACTTGGTACAGCACCTTGTTCTTTAAATTATTTATCATCTTCTTTAACTTTGCAAACTTTAACCTGCAAACTTTATCTGGAATGATTTTCTTTTTTTGTTTCCTCATCCGCTGACAATAATGTTAAGTAGCATGCAATTCATCATCCTGTTTGTTCAAGAAATACATTTAGGTTTAGGAACTGTCACTAAACCAGTTTTAGAGCCCCATGTAACATGTGTACAATGTTGATTTTGGATCATTCAATTTTCTTAATCAAAAAGTTGTGTAATACCAAGTTGAAAAGACTGGTAAGAGTTGAAATACACAACTTCAAACTGTCCCTAAACTAGAAACCTCTTCAAAAAAGGCATTAAATTATTTTGACAAAAAGTATTCATCATAAACCCACATTGATTAGAACTGATTACTTTAACCTTTCCTTAACATTTGATTAATCAGATTCCAAATCTGCTGTAATTTCACATCAGTGGCAAGGACAATGAATATCTGGATCATCTGTTTGGCCTTTACTAAAGTAGCACAAGGCTAGTTTTCCTGTTCTCTGGAACCTCCTCACTGCAAATCAGCATTAGAGACACTGAGATCTCCTCTGGATGCAGATAGTATTGCCTTGCTGATTTACTAGTATCCACCTTCAGTTTTATATCTTTTTAATTTAATGTTGGAACAGAAAAGTATATCATCGTATATAATACCTCATCTTTCTCAGAATCCCTCTACTTTTCTGATTTCTCTCTTGAAACAAAATGAATTAATTCTCCCTTCCTCCCAAAGACAACACGAACAACAAACCCCAAGCAAAGCGAAATCAATTCATAGAACCATAGAATATCCTGAGTTGGAAAGGACCCACAAGGATCATCGAGTCCGACTTCTGGCTCCACACAGGACCACCCAAAAATCAGACCATGTGTCTGAGAGCATTGTCCAAACACTTCTTGAACTCCATCAGGCCTGAGGCTGTAACCACTGCCCCAGGGATCGTCTTGGTGAAGAACCTTTCCCTAACACCCAGCCTGACCCTCCCCTGTCCCAGCTCCATGCCGTTCCCTCGGGTCCTGTCGCAGTCCCCAGAGAGCAGAGCTCAGCGCCTGCCCCTCCGCTCCCCTCGTGAGGGAGCTGCAGGCCGCCATGAGGCCTCCCCTCAGCCTGCTCTGCTCTGGGCCGAACAAACCAAGTTCTCCTCCTGCCTTACACCTCAGCTCCCCACATACATTTTCTACAGTACATAGGTTTTGCTGCACACAAATTCCTATCTCCTTTCCTTTTCTTTCATTCTTTATGCATTTTAAGTCTTTTTCTTGATTTTTTAATGTAGTCATAAAAGGATGACTGACTAGAAGGTAGAATATTTTGGGTGTTCATTTAAGAAATGCTATGAAACACTTTTCTGAAAAACTAAAAAGGGAACACCAGAGAAATATCTAAAGAATTCTTGCACTCAATCAGAGAAATCCATTCAAACGCAAGTAATGCTGGGACTGATGGCATTTCTCAGCTCCATTAAATATCAGTAAACTTTCAACCCCTAGAAAACTTCACTGTAGTAGAAATGAAATTTCATTTCACTGTTACCGACCTGTCCTGATCTTTCACTGTGCTGACTAAATATTGTTTTCCAAAAACCAAATGGCATAGGGGTGAATATTTTGCTATACTGATCAATGGGGACTGTGCTTCTATAGCTCAGACTTTGAAGCTTTTAAAGACATGCAAGAATAATATTTTTTAACAGTTCCCCATAGCATGTAAAGAATGTTTTAACTGTGAGAAAGCCTATGAGAGTTACATGAGTCTAATTGATCTGCCGTGGTAATAAAACACTCGTTTTCTGTTGGCAAACCAGAGGTTCTGCACCTGAATATGCTAGAAGTCTGTACTTCTTTAAATCTATTACAAATGGAAAAATTCACCTTTGCACAAAGAACCAGCATAATTAAATTAAAGATACTGTTTGGACCATCAGAGAAGGACTTAAAAGGAAATTAATTGCTACAAAGTACTTTTGGGACTCTTCATGCTATTGAATGAAATCTTGGCTTCACTAAAATCAATAAAAGAGAAATCAATACTGATTATTGAACGATGTTTTTAGCTCCTTATTATGACCCACATTGCCTTTTGAATGTCATTGTAACAACAGCTAGCTTCAAATTAAAATCACTCTCCCTGTTGCCTCACTGAAATAACGGTTGTATTATTCTTCAGTGATACAAGGGAATAAAACTTATCCTCACTATTAAAAAGGCTGGTACTTTATCAAACAAAAATGTGTGTTGATTCTGGTTTACTTTTTTCCTGTAAAAAAAAAAAGGCTTCTATTTTGATCTTTGAGAAAGAGCGTGTAGTGAAAATGTATAGTCTATATCTTTTTATTCAGAAAGCTGCAGAATCATAGAAACATTGATTCAAAAAGAGCTCTGGAAGTCATCTAATCCCACCTCCTGCTCAAAGCAGGACTATCACCAACTGATCAGATCAGCCGTGGCTCTGCTTCTCCTAGATTTAAAAGCCTCCACAGATGGAGATCCCTTAACTTCTCTGGATAACCTGTTCCTATACTACAGTACCCTCTTGGCAGAGATGTGATCTCTAATGTCCAGTCCAAATCTACCAAGCCATAACTTCACATAGAAGCTCGAGTGAGTCAATGTGCTAGAACCAAATAAGGTGCTTCATGCCACAGGACACAGCTTGTCCCACCCATGCTGAGGTAGTGGGAATTAAAAAACACTCAACTTCTTAGCAGAAAGTACTTGTTTGTGTGTTTTTGTTTTTTTTTTTTCACTGGATTTTTCCATAAAAAACTATCTTATGATTCAGTAGTACGCATTATTTAGCATGCATAATACAAAGGACTGTCAGTCCGTGTTTCTCTCCTTAACAACTACTGGATCTAAGCACTATACTTCCATACTTCCCAGTCAATGCTACACTACGGATAAGGTGCAGAGCTGGGCTCCATGTTTGTTCTAAAAAAATGGCTTAAAAGACCGACAGCCTTTTTATTTCATTCAGATATCGATGAATAATATCAATTTCTTCAACTGCCAGGCAGAAAATTACAGATGGTCACCTTCTGATACACGGGTATGTGTGGGTCATAGCTTAAAAGTTATAGCTTACTTGCCTTACTCATGCAAATAAATGCTCTTGACATAAGTGAATAAGTATGGCCCTATACATGCCTTATTCTCTATTTTTGTCACTCTTAGTTCAGCTTGCTGGCATGCACTAAAGGAAAGAAATAACATGCCAAGATGTGGAAACCCATAATCTTGATAAAGAGGATGTTGTTCAGCCTCTATGGGAAGTTTAGCTGCTGGAAATAAAAAGGAAAAAAAGCTTCTTTATTCCTTTTTTATTTTTTTTTTCAAACTGTGCCTGTTACAAGGCTATACAAGGCTACCAGTAAACGGATAAAAAAATGGCAAGGAAATGAACCAAAGGGCACCCATGCAAGTCTTATAATGCTATTATTTAGAATGTAATTAGAATTATTTCTATTCCTGATTTGAGCAGTCCCAGGAAGCAAATTTCCCCTCTTAACACTCTCAGCTTATTGTAGGGCTAGATATACACACAATGAATTTTTCATTGCAGCCTGGGTTGATAGGCCTTCCTCAGCATTGCTTCCTGCTAATTTTTTTCCTCCTTTTGCAATAATCACTTCTTCAGACAGTCCACAGAGCTGAACAGAAATAATATAAAGGATATGCTTGCAGGGTGAATTAACCAAACATTTAAATCTTTATTTATCATAGAAAAGGGTGTTGAAGATGAAGGCAACAAGAATTATGAAAGGACATTAAAATAGATGTGATGAAAGGAGGACACAGCTCAGCCATCCCTGCCACATTGCTTCCAGGAAAAACCTCCAGCACTGGATGGGTCCTCTCCTGTCTTGTCAGGTAATCTGCTCCAAACCCGTTCTCAGCTTAGGAACTTTAACTTAAGGAACTTTTCCACTTCGTGCATATCATTATGAAAAGGGCCAAGACCCACTTTTTCTAGAAGGATATACAACGTGTTCCTGCTTTTCTTCATCCTCTTGACCTTGCATCTATCTCTAAAAGTAAACATGAAGTGACATGACATAGGGGGAAAGATAACTGATTAACCGTGTCCTGGATGAATGACTGGCAGCAGTCACAGAATCACAGAATGGCTGAGGCTGGAAGGGACCTTCGGAGATCCTCTAATCCAACCCCCCTGCCAAGCAGGCCCACCTAGAGCACGTGGCACAGGATCGCACCCAGGTTCTGAATATCTCCAGAGGAGGACACTCCACAGTCTCTCAGGGCAACCTGTACCAGGGCTCTCTCACCCTCATGATAAAGAAGGGTTTTCTCATATTCAGCTGCAACTTCCTGTGTTTCAGTTTTTGCCCCTTGCCTCTTGTCCTGTCACCGGGCACCACTGAAGAGTCTGAGATTTCAGTCAATGAAGTGCACTTACACATACGAAGTCTATCACCCAGATTTACTCTTTAAGTGTGATCTAAATGGCATCTAGGCTTTCTGACTTTGCTTAGCACTTCAAAAGAACGCTGTAGTCCACCTTAGAAAAAGCAAAGAGACTTGTGAGGTAATTGCCAGTTGGCAACTTGGGAGAATCAGCAAATGAAACAGGACTGCTCCCTGCGCAATATGAATCCTACGCAGCCATGAAGCCCTCTCTTTTCAGTTAGCAACAATAGCTCTTTGTGTGGAACACAGCAATATTTCAGTGAGCAAAACTATGAATTTTCCTTTTGCTCTTGGTGAAAGGTAATGATTTTACTGGATGAATATGCCTTTGACATTTTAATGTTTAAGGGAAGGAGGTATTTGCATCTACCCCCTATTTGCATATACTGTTCCCCAGGTTTCTTCCTGTTTCATGCCATGCTCTGCCATCCCCTGTCCTCAGGCAATTCTTGGCACCTTTCTCTTGTCTCTCCATAGTCAGTCTTCCCACGTTGTGATCCACCCATCAAAGCAAGGCTTTCTGGTCTGAAAAGGGAATCTTTCCACTTAGGAGAAGGATGGTAATTATGTTAAATGAATGTTAACTTCTTGCTAATGAATACATTAAATCTCTCCTAAACATTTCTGGTAAAAGAAACAAGCAAAGAAACAGAAAAACAATCAGGCATACCATTCATTTACCAGAAGTATTAATTACAAGTAATTAGAAAAAAGTGATTCATTTTTGAAGTATATAAGACTCCTAAAAAGAAATACAGAGGTTTCAGCAATAGATGAATAGATGCATCTGTACCAAGTGGATAACAGTGTGTAAAATAAAACATTGCATACACAAAGGCTTTAATTTTGAAGGATGACATTTCCAAAAATAAAAAATAAAAATCCAACCTTGACTTTAAAATTTCTAGCAATAGCAATCTACATCCACCATAAACTGTATCGATATCTGATTGCTTTCACTGTTCAAAAGATGCATCTAATTTCTAGTTTGCGTTTTCCCTCACTTACCTGCTCGTGGATATTGTCCACCCTTGCTAGCCCAAAGATTTCCCTACCATTTACTTCCTGCTCTCTAGGTCTCTGCTTACAGGTAGCCCTTAAGTAGGTTATCGTCTTTTCTCCCTATGGCTTCTCCCTTTCAGCATGTATTGGGTACAAGAGAGAGGTAAGAAAAAAAAAATATTCCTTTTTTTCCCCCTTTGAATGCTGTTGCAAGTTCCCACAGAATTTTAGTAACATCTGCTATATTTAGACTATGAATTTCTACAGCTGCTGAATCTAGGCAAGAGCTAAACTGAGTGCACTGAATTCATCAAATCTTTCCTTTTAATATAACATATAACATATAAATAATCTTTCTTCTGGGTCTTTTCTGAATCACCTCTACTGTATATCAAAAGCCTGTCTGAGCTGTTGCTGCTGACCCCCAAAGCCCAGCTCCCTGTAGATATAGGTGACACTGAGATTCACAGCCTGGCCTCCAGTTCTGGTCCTCAGCAATAGCTCACTTTCACTGAAATCCCTCATGCTCTTACGTGTGAGACGAGGAGGATGGGAGTCCCAAGTTTCCTGACCTGTAAAGCACTCACTCAACACACACCTTTTCTCCTTTTTTACCACCAGACCACCCTATCTGGAAGGCCTTGGCCCAATTTTTGTTTTGCATGCGTAACATTTTTAATCCACTAGAACACCAAACATTTTCAGCAACGGTTGAAACATAAATAGGTATTAATAGCTTCACCTTATTAAAATCCATTACCCACCTCTGATGTGCAACTATTGAACAGCACTCAGGAGCACTACAAAGCCAATTAGGAGAGAAAAATACAGACTATGCAAAACTGAAACTGATAGGGAATTCAGCTAGCGAGGCTGTAATGAATAACAGCCCCTCATGGCTCAGCCTCTGTGGTGTCTTCAGTGACGGAGAAGGAGGCTGTATAACTCCTCAAAAGGTGGCACCAAGGCACCCCTACTCACGTGTACCAATGAACCTTTAATGGCTGTTCTCATTTTATTGAATGTGAATTATATTGCTGCATGTGAATTACATTGATACACACCAAACAATAATGGTTTATGTTCTAATATTCTTGTACTTCAATTTCTATGTACAGGAGAGAAAAATAAATGAGGAGACTGGAGGAAAATTGCACTTAAAAAACAAATTTGTCAAACTAAATTCCTTTATTATAATACACTGCTGCAGCATAATTTTGCCTTGGATGTGACACAAAATAAAATACCCCTGCATGGCACTGCAAAGGGGAAGGAGGCGATCATTTTATTGGCTCTGCAAGTCCTTAGGGCTTTATTCATTGCATGAAGAACCTGCTTTAAAATGGCATCACCCTCTTCCTCAGAGGTCCTGGTAGGAACAGTAAATCTCTTTTACTAAAGTGCAAGATGAATTCCCAAAGGTGTTAGAGACAGTTCAGAAAATGTTGCAGTCTACAGTAGCATATATATATATATATAGTTAAGTTCTTAAAGTACACATGCAGCAAAATATTATACAGCTTTCATCATACATTCATATACGTATACTCTAAAAATTGAAAAGAAATGTGGAAAACAGTTAAGTAATGGCAAATGCAAAAAGGAGGGAAATGGAAACATCTGTAGAAGCCTTTATATCATTGATGGTTATTTTAACCTCACCATTTATCTTAACAAAAATGTTTTGTATTGTAAATGAAGTGTGTGTTTCCAAACTATATTTAAATGTACCAGAGCCAGATTCAATCAGGTTGCTCACAGCACTGCCATGCATGGCACTGTGATATCCATTTGGAAACCTTTATTCTGTCCTGACTGCTCAGAGAGAATAGAAAGGCATTATCTGACATAAAGAAAGAGATCTACATTTGATCCTCAATAAATCTGAAGGAATAGGGTTTCTCTTCATGGTTCATTGCCTTTATCTGTGAGGTTGGTTTTCCTACATGCAGTTTTATTTGTTCAGCAGTTTAGGATGAAAGAAACACTTTAAAACCATCCTTAGAGAAAGATGCACACAGTCCCTGAAAGGCTTCTCCTGTCATATTCTCTGCCCCAGAGAAGGAATGAAGTCTGCAGGATGAAGATTTGCTTTGGAGTCTCACTGCATCGGGCCATCCTCCTTTGATAATTTACCAGCATCAGGCTGCATACTTTGAAATAGTTTCCGAAAACTGCACATACTTGATGAGTGATCACAAAAGAGTTTATTTACAATCTTGGCTGTCAACGCTCCCGTCTTCTTGCTGCGGTATCATCCCTTTCATGTTGCAGAGGGACACTGTTTTGAGAAGATCACATAAACATCCCTGGGCTTTTGTCAGCTAAAATACTTGTTTTCACTTTTTTTTTTTTCACTTGTTTCTGCTTTTTTACTCCTCAGCTTACCTGCCTTCCCCACAATCAGTTACTGTCAACTTGGCTACTTTGAAGTTCTGTAGTCAAAGCCCTGAAGACATGAACAAATATTTGTATATGCTATCAATGAAATTCAATTCTACTTTTTTTGACTGTTATTTATCAAATTCTTTCCCTTACGCTAATGTAATTTCTCTGCTAATGTTGTGGGTTTTTTTTTTGTTGTTGTCTTGTTTTTCCACCCCCCCAATCTTTTACAGTCTCATGATTTTTTTGGTTATACATCTCTGCTAGACATTGTATACAATACGTATATGGGTGTGCATGTATTTCTACATATCTATGCACACTAGATATCTAAATTCAATTTATCTTCCCATTTCTTACAGTAAATCTCATTATTAAAAAGACCAACATGAATCTCTATTCACTCTTGGACCAAAAAAAGAGAAAAAAATAACTAAATATAGAAGAAAACATAACTCTCAGTTGAAATATGCCAATAGATGAAAATATGGTCTTAAAGTTTCACTTTAATAATTAGAACTGTTTGTTAAAAAAAGCCTTTAATTTCATACTCTGAAGGAGATGACTGTGATAAATGCTATGTGTAGTTTACACATTGATAAAACTTTGCTGTTCTCTAGGGCACCCTCAGGGCAGTATAAGGATGGATTTCGATGGACAGCCAGGGTGCATTCATGTTGGTGGCTAGCATATCTCCTAACCAGCTGCCTTCCTTTTCACAGTTTATAAAGCAGAACACTGTAGGCCAGGTTATCAGGCTTCACATGTACAGAGCCCACGACTAGGTGCATGATCTCAACTTCATCCAACTCAAAAATCCTATCGTCTTTCTTTTATTGACCATTAACTGACCTTGCGAGATATGAGTTATATGCTGTGCACGGAAAGGATTAATGTAATGATACTTCGTTCACACACTGCAAGTGTGTGTGTATGTTCTGTGATGGACATGCAGGTGGCTCTAGACCTGTGGCTGCCTTTTTATTGAAAATAGAGTCCGTATCAAATTCCCCCCATTTGTTAAGCAGGACAGTCTTAGGGTCTTTAGCATCACCAATGCATGTTCAAAAGGGAAAGATTTGAATAAAATCACAGATTTTTCTCTTTTTGCCTGGAACAAGGGAGCACAACTTCCCTGATGACCTGTCCTATTAGCAAGCACTGAAACTCTCTGTTAAGCCACAGAGGCTCTGCTGACACACCAGGGCAGACTTTGTTCATTAGCTCTGCCTTGGGTACAAAGCAAGCAGGAATAATTCCCTCAGCTGGGCAGTGAGGGTAGCTGAGGGTCTTGGGAGAAATCTTTTGGATCAGAAAGTATAAGGCGGCAAAGATATACAGTAAGGATGATGTAGACCTCCAAAGGCCTAAGGAATTATATATACACGTCTAATAAACAGGGTGAGACAAAACTGAATGCTCATTTTCAAACTACAGCTCAGTTGTAGTACACTTCTCACCCAGCTCATGCTAAGTTGGACACCCACCTCCTTGTTCATCTGCAAAGCTCTCTAGATCACCCCAGTTCTGCATTTAGGTTATCCCAGAGGGCCCTAATTTACTAGTTGCCTGCTTGCAGTCTGCTAAGCTAAAGGTTAGAGCACACATCTATGATGTGACAGAGTGGAGCGTGATCCCTCCTCAGCCTTGCTGCACCATCCCTCCTGGACACAGGCATCCTATTGCATGATGCAGAATTAAAGGTATATATAGGAAAAACAATAACAACGACAGCTCAGAAAGTGATAGAAGGTCAGGTTATCCCTTTGGGTGCACTAAAATTTCTTTCACACGTGGGTTTATGGGATTTCTAAGTCATATTTGAGATTCCTTTTAATGTGACCACTCTAACCCTTCCTCTTCACAGGTGGCATTGCATGTACCTTAAGTTATTCTATAGAAGAATAATATACCAGAAGCAATGAGTACTAAGAGACCTTAAATTTTGTCTTGTTGGTATATTACACAATAAATCCTATTTGCACATTCAGAGCACTATACATAGCTGTGCAAAACAAAAAAAACGGCAGTTTGAAATATACCTGAGGCAAAAAGATTTAACTTTAGAAATCCAGTATTATGACAGTTGTGCATAGTGGCTTCATTCAACTCACTTTTTAAAGCTATGCCCTTCATTTTGTCTGTGAGTGGCCAGCTTGCTTTAGAAGAAACTGAGCACCAGCTCTATTCTTTTCTCTAGCCCTTTATCTAGCTAAATCAAGAACTAATTCTACATCTGTTCTGCTACATCTTTTGGCCAATTTTGCAACTGATGTGATACAATTAAGCAATAAGACATGGCAGGAGTATATCCACTGGTTTCACTATCATACCACAGATGGCAGGATAAAACATTAAATTATAACCTTTCAAGAAGTGCAGAGAAATTGTTTGAATTTCTTATGTTATTATTATGAAGTGGAACCTACTATACTTTGAAAAAATTAGGAAGACTAGAAGTTTGTATAATATACCTTAGCTATGGGCGTGATGACTGGTTCAACTGTTTCAGAACAGGCAGTCAGTGAGCTCTTTTTTTTTTCCTGTAGTGCCCAGCTTAGCTTTCAGGAATTGCTGCACAAATCCTTGACTTGCACCTTCTCTGAAAGGCCCACCAGAAAGTCCCACATTGGGCACATGAGACTCAAGGCACACACAACTGTCAATAATCAGGTTTTAAATTCCTACTACGTGTTTCAGCTAAAGCATTAATGATGGAAAGTCAACGGCTTCACAGGACATGGTATTTTGGTTGATCTTTCTTTTTTATTTCTGTGGGCTACTGCTATGCGGTGGTGAGACCACCATCACTGCCCTTAGGGGGTGCAGGAGGGGTCTGGCTGCAGCCAGAGGGGAGGAACTGGAGCTTTCCTGGCTGGGGCGGCTCGCTGGGCAATAACACAACTTCAGGGAGAGGGAACCCCATGCGAAAACTTCACCTCAGTCAATTCACAGTGACAGCAAGACAACAGTTTTGCTTGTGGAAGGGACACATAGGTGGGCTGGATGCGCATGCCTTGCCCCACGTTGCCTGTGGGAGCGTGGACTTGCTCCACAGGCTGTGTTCGGTGTCAGAGCACAGCCAGTGAGCAACCCTTAAACGTGCCACCACACAAGTAACCACAGAGAGCAGGCAATGACAACGTGAAAGCATAGTCCCTTAAAGTCTTCTGAGACCAAAATTTTAGCATGTTTGCTCTCATCCAGAACCTCAGCTCCTCTCCACTTGCTTCAGTTTCTTCTTAAAGCAGCTATTTTTCCTGGCCTTGTCAGCTTCTGATATGCTTTCTGACAGAAATTCCTCCCTACTTCCAGTTTAGCATTACATCTGTTTTTATTGCCTTTTAAACACAGCTATCATTACATTTCTAAAGCCCATACTCTCTGAGGGCCTGAGATTCATGACCGACATACATTGCCACAATTCACAATGAACTTTAAGAAAGCCTGCTGTATTTTTTCCAGGGGCTTTGCAGGCGGGCAATGGAAGTGGACCCATTTTCTTCCCCCACCTGGTGGTTTCCTATAGCATCTACAGCAGCTCTGACACTTGCAACTCAAGAGCCTCATCCACTCTCCAAGGCAGCTGAATTTTCTCACCACATCCCCCCTAGAAAATCTTACAATAGCACAGAAGATGGCATTTGCCAACACCAAGATAAAATATCCTGATGATAAGCCAGATTGTACTCAGGCATTCAGAGTAGCCAGAAGAAAAGAAAAGAAGAAAAAAAAAAAAAAGCACACCCAAGAGACGTTCCTTTTCAGGATCTCACAGGCAAAGAAAGCTCCAGCAGTCAATGTCGAAATGCCTGCTTTGGAGAGCTGGCATGTAGGCAGGCATGGGGGAGGGCCCTGACTTCTAACGAAAAGAAGTAAATAAACAACAAATGCAACAACGCTATGAAAAGCATAATTTTTGTAGTATAGGAAAAAAATATTAAACATTCATTATAATTTAGAAAGTAAAGCTCATTTTTCCAGATACAATAGGAGCTGGCCAAACACATGAATTTGGAACACCAAACTGGTCATTTTCAGCACATGGACTAAAAGCACAGTCTAATCCGATAGCTACAGATGGAAAGAAACCCTGAGCAGCTATAGTCAATCTAAGGCCTTCTTCAGACAAATTCTGAAAAGCCACTTCACATCCTTCCATACTATACAAAGTGACAGGATATACACCCCAAAATACACGCAATGCATGATATTTTTATTTGCTAATTTTGGCTTCTGTTCTTATTTTAATCCAATCTTAATTCCTGTTCTTAACTTAATCCAATCCACGCAACACCTGCAGCAAATTTGTGACTAGACTTTTATTTTCTGGTGGTGATGGTGATGAAGAACCATGTTGGCTGCCCATCCCAGTTAGAGCACTGCCTCAGAACAGGGTTGCTCTTTGTTCAGTACTGCTCTGCCAGCTCTTGACCCCTGTTTCTGCACCCGTCAGTGTCGATACAGTCTGTCCAAAATTACTGACTGCAGCTCTCCGCCCCCTTATACTGTTTTTGCATGGCTGTAGCTTCATTGATGTTGACAGACTCCTCCCAGTTTTCATAAGCAGAAACCAGGGGACAGTCCTGTCAGTTATGGACCAAATACACAGAGTACAAATATAATTACTCATCTGACAACAGTGGAAAAGCATCAGATCATGCAAACAGAGAATTTGGTCCTCCATATGAAGTTATCTCATAACTGTAATGAAACATCTGTCCAGATTCTAGTAGGCTTTGATTTGGACTCTCATTGCATTGAATAAATGGATAGTATTGTCCTAAGTCTGCGATCTCCTTACATTTCAAGTCCTAATTTTCTATCTGCCAAAAAAGCCAGCAGACACGGAAGATTAATTTCACAGGAGTCAGAGAAATGTTCACTCTGAGCACTTCTGTCTCACACTTTTTTCATATTTTTTTTTTCAGGGACTACTCAGACAGCCATTTCATCTACCCTAATATCCACACTGCCTTCAGAAGAGGATGAAGAAGAGAGATT
This sequence comes from Cygnus atratus, assembly GCF_013377495.2. NCBI lineage: Eukaryota > Metazoa > Chordata > Aves > Anseriformes > Anatidae > Cygnus > Cygnus atratus. Next base: position 52,821,902 of record NC_066364.1, on the reverse strand, counting down.
AAAATAGCCAAGTAAGAAGGCATTGCAAAATGAACCTAGAATCCATTGGGCAATGTGTATTCAAGAACACGGGATAAGATTCTTGCAATTTTACTACTAAAGAGAAAATAACCTTAATTAAGGTTATGTCTTTTCCCAGCCTACCCAGACTCCCCTGCAGTAGTGGCTGAGATGCTACCCGCCCTGTTAGGGACAGTTTCTCAGTGAGCTCGTTCCAGTTATGCTCAGTCTGGCCTTTACTCTGCTGGTGTGGTGCACACTGCTGCCATATCTTACATCTGCCATCCTCAGATACACTTGTGGCTTGGATGGAATAAAAGTGACCACAGTTGGACCTCTTCCTTGCTGGAATTATGAATAAGAACAGGTCTCCCACCCCAGTATGATTCTGGAAGGGCTGTGCATGCTTTTTCTGGTTATTATTTAATGAAGAGCAGCACATTTTTTGGTGAAAATTTACCTAATCTTAATTTGCAGTAGAGAATATGCCTGTATTAGACAGGAGAACTGGAAAGGAGGTGCAGAATGTGTGAAGTAGCCAGTGCTTACACTGAAAAGCAGCAGGAAAAGCCTTGCACATAACAAATTTAACATTTGGCACCACTTAATTAATTTTCTTATCCTAGCTAACTGCAGTCAAAAGTGGAGTACAGGCATCTGCAGATGCTCTAAGCGCAGGCTTGAAGTAAGAGCAGTTACTATGAAGTGGAGCTGTGCAGGCTCTGAAAACAATTTGTCCAAGAGCTATTGATGACAGAGTTCTTGTTGCAGAGCTGAGGCTCTTATTCTTCATGTGAAATTAAAGTATTTTACTTGTGATATCAAGCAGAGCTTTGAAAATACAAGTTTCAATTCACAAACATAGTGTCTTTTAAATTTTGTTTCCACCAGAAACTCATTTCATCTGTGCATCTAATATTATCAAATATCTTTCCTGATCTTTCATAAATAAATACTTAGATTTACCATTGCAAAACCCAATCTGATATAGCTAAAGGGATTATCAAGACCTCAAAAGAGATTGATCATTTACCATAAAATACATTAATTTTTTGATGATCATTTAATGAAAAGACAAATAAACAGAATAAACTGGGTCTGATCTCCTCCTCTGCTTTCAGAAGCGAAGCATGCCTTCCAGTATATCTTACCCAGGTTGTATGAAGAAACACTTCCCCAAAGCACTGTGTTCCCCTTTCGCTTAGGAGAAGTTCCCTCATGGATCATCCAGGGCAAATGAATTAGATGTGTATAGAAAAGAGAAACAGATACAGGCAATCTTCTTTAGAGCACTCTCTGTCTTGAGACAACAGATTCTTAACCAGATATTGCTGCCCAAGGACATAACTGCTTTAACGCAATCTTCAGCTTAGACTCCATTCTTTCCCTGCTGTCACAAAGAAAGGATGGACATGTACAGCACATGGTGGTGGAAAACTGGGTTTGCAGGAACAGTGTGAAAGGGCCAGAGATGTTCAGATAAAGCAGTATTTTGAAAGCTAGGAGCCTTTGGGACAAATCTCATCATACAGACAAGAGAGCAATGCCTGAATACTTCGCTGCTTATTTCCTACCCACCAAAAAAATACAGAAGGGAGATATTACCTTCATGTTCAATTTACTGAACCTAAACATCACTGTGTTTAATTTCAAAAATAAAATTATCTAGTGGATTATTCCAACTGAATTCAGGAACAATTCTTTTTACAACCAAAATTTAATTTTTGATAAACTTATTATTTCCTTCCTTTCCAGTGCTATGTGTCTCTGATTTGTACACTTAAGTATCTCAAGTCTCCACAGCCAGAATCAATGGGATTTGAAGGCTTCATCCAATACCTACAAGCTGGGCGTGTAGCTAATACACAGGAAAGGAAAAGGAATAAGGAAGGATGCGGTCAATTATCCATGCTGCCAGGAGCATGGATGCTCCCACTTCTTTAGGGCAGAATCCAAGAGTTTCCAGTATTTCCATAACAGGATTTGCTTTACCAATTGTCATTAATAAGAGATCATTTGAGAACTGAAGCTTTCTAGGGTCAATCCTGCTCAGACTCCTACAATGGAAAGATTATCATCATCTTCAGTAAGAGTGGAATTAAGTCTTCTATTGACATAAACATATTTATTCTGCTGAAAACTTCTTTCTTTCCAATCATATGTTTGTCTAGAGCACGAGTAAATATTTTATTACATGAAAAACCTCCCAACAACAACAAAAAAGTTCTTAATAAGATGTGACCTGCACTTGATTTGCTATGAGAATGCTGATGTGTGTATATACATTTCAAACATTTTTGCTGTTGAAAATGAGCATACATGGTCCCCATACAAATATGCACACCATGATACCTATCAAGATTATTACATAAGAAACAAAATATCAAACAGAAACAGACTTCCATTTGTGCCTAATTCAAATGGTTCTTGATTCCTCAGATTTCTCATTTGCGTCACTGTTGGTTTTGGTTTTCCCTGAATATGAGAATGCTGACCCAGGATTGCTTGGTTCCTCTCCTTTGCCATTTTACATGCTGATTTTTGCTCCTTATATGTGGGAAAAGGAATAGGTATGGCATTGCACTGGATTTTGAGTCCAGACTTAGGCCAGACCCTTTGACGTTTCAGTGGGAGCAAGGACAGAGTTGAGCACGTGCCGCTGCTGTGAGTTTGAGATGCCAAATGCCTGGCAGCTGAAACACCTGCTGCTTCTCCAACCCGTCAGCACCCTCTCACCTCAGGGGAGTCCCTCCTGCCCAGCCATGCCCCAGGTTGGAAACCCTAGGTCTGCTGCTGGGCTCTGCTCCTCATGGGCTGGAGGGCAACCAGCTCCTCAGCTCTGCTGTGGTACCCAAGCGGCCCTGGCTACGCCATGACTAAGCCACACTATAAATGCTTGAACTCAAATATCATTTTTTTCTGTTTTTCCCCAGAACCCTGCATCTGGATGACTCAACAGCAGCAGACTGTGGTGCTCCGAGTTGCCTTAAAACTTGTGGTCCTCTGCTCCACTTGGGAGGGCCAGAGAATGAGAGGAAGAAATGGGCCCCCCAGCCTCCCCAAAGGCAGCTTGCACCATCCCTGGGTGACACACGGCTCAGCTGGAGGGTCACTGGACATCTGTAAGTCTTCCCGGTGTGCGCTAGATGCCACTGTGCAGACTGCTTTTAGTAGCCAAACAGCCACTGACTCCTCAGGCAGCCACACTCTGCCTATTACAGGTCCATCGTTGCCACTTGGATGGAAGTTCAACACGCTTGGCCTAGCAAAGCTCCTGTGAGTTAAGGACAGGACTATCATCATTTTATGGACAGGAAACTGTGGTGGAATTGCTTGATTTTCCTGTTTTTTGGCTATGGTAAGGCTGACAGAGCATGGACTTCAGCAGCAGTCACCTGTGCTCACACCAGGCTAAAGTCCCAAGGAGGAGACTTGTTGCCTCCCTCCAACTACTGCTGCTGAAGCCAGATAAGGATGGGAGATCAACAGGGAATCAGAGCAGAGAGGACAGGCAACAATAGCCGCAATACTAGTGACAACAGCAACATTACCAAATACCAAGTTGCAAATAAATTCAAGTGAGGTTCCCATGGCCAACCTCAGTTTTTCAACCTCATTTCACCTGCCGAGCCTCCTGGGGTGTCTTCTGCTCAGAAGCCACCCCAGCAGGTCTCACGGCCAGGCAAACTTTACACTTCGGGCACATCTGCATGGTCCTTCAAGAGCAAAACTTTCTGGTGATAAGGACGGGGAGGCAGCAGGAGCGATCTCCTCAGAAGTCTAGAGAATCTGCATCACTCAAGGTTTTTAAGAGTAAATTGGTAATTGTAAAGTACAATAAGGTCTTCCCTGAGCCTTCTTTTCTCCAGGCTAAACAACCCCAGCTCCCTCAGCTGCTCCTCATAAAACTTGTTCTCCAGACCCCTCACCAGCTTCGTTGTGCCTCTCTGGACACACTCCAGCACCTTGATGTCCTTCTGGTAGTGAGGGGCCCAAAACTGAACACAGTACTCGAGGTGCGGCCTCACCAGAGCTGAGTAGAGGGACACTCACTTCCCCAGTACTGCTGGCTACACTATTTCTGACACAAGCCAGGATGCTGTTGGCCTTCTTGGCCACCTGAGCACACTGCTGGCTCATATTCAGCCGACTATCAACCAACACCCCCAGGTCCCTTTCCAACTAGCAGCTTTCCAGCTACTCTTCCGCCAGCCTGCAGCGTTGCATAGAGTTGTGTCCCAAGTGCAGGACCCGGCACTTGGCCCTGTTGAACTTCATACAGTTGGCCTCAGACCATTGGTCCAGCCTATCCAGATCCCTCTGCAGAGCCTTCCTACCCTCAAGCAGATTGACGGCCCAATTTGGTGTCGTCTGCAATCTTACTGAGGGTGCACTCAATCCCCTCATCCAGATCGTTGATAAAGATACTGAAGAGAACACAATATCTTCCAGCCTTACCTTGCTTTGGTTCAGGGAACAGTTATGCAGTTCCTCCTCACTGCAGACACACAGAAGGCTCTGACCCAGACACAGCAGCTTCTCGCAGATGAATCCAACCACCCCAGACACCTTCTAGCATCCCAACCCCTCTGTTTCCACCACTGTGTGGCACTTTCTCAGTAAACTACTCTGGACAGACATGCTAAGCAGTGTACATCTCCTTGTCCTATGCTTGCTACAGTCAGTAGTAGAGCATTCTCACCGCTAGCTGCGGGCTATGCAACATCTCATTTATAGTCTCTAATTCAGCTCATTGGGAACAGCTGATTATTGTTGCTGAGTGACCCGGTGCCACCAGTACCGCAAGGGCCATACCATTCCTTCCAGCTGCTGGAGCAGAGTACATGAGCCCTGGCTGGAGGGAGCAGCTTTAAAAATGCCACGTGCTGACTTCTGCTTTCAACCCCTCAGCACAATTTAAGCTCTTTCTGAGCACAATTTAGGCTCTTGTCTGAGGACAACCCAGAGAAGACCACTATGTGTTAACCCAATGCTGAGAAATGTGGCAGCACCCCAGCATCAGCTGTGAGCATTTGCCTACCTGTGCTGCCTTTTTTTTTTTTTTTTTTTTAAAGCTCACCCTGCCAAGTGAGCTCATTTGCAAATTCTGTTTTTACAGCAGATTTTACTGGCTTTCTGAAGCTGAGCAAATAAAATTAAGGACTCTCTGACAGAAGCAGGTTTCATCCCTCGAACAAGCTGTATGAAATAGGAAACAACTGCAGATTCTAAATTGAGGTCTTCCTTGAGGTCTAAATCAATTAACCACAAGGTCTGTCAGGGTTAAATCTACATTACAAAAGATTCAGCTACGATAAATACTTCTGTCAGCCCTTTGCTTTCCCAAACAGTGAGCTTTAAAAGTTACTGTTGTGGCCATGCTTGTTTTCAGTTCTACTTTTTTGAAATAGCACTTCTTTCTGGTGGTGCAATGAACTACTCTGCTCCACCTCTGCGGCACTTTCCTTACCTCTGCTTTTTTCTCCATAAAGCCCACAAGCAGCTTCTATTGGTGCAAATGGATGTTTCCATGCCTGAGTGGAAGACTCGGATGGCTTGCCTCTTCCTACCTGCCAAACCTCTTGTCGAATCATTTTGTGCCACTGGGAATGCCCTGGTGTCCTGGTTTCAGTTAGGACAGAGTTAATTTTCCTCCTAGTAGCTGGCAGGGTGCTATGTTTTGGATTAGGATGAGAAGAGCGCTGATAACATGCTGATGTTTTAATTGTTGCAGAGCAGTGCTTACACCAAGCCAAGGACTTTCCAGCTTCTCGCTCTGTCCTGCCAGCGAACAGGCTGGGGGTGCAGCAGGAGCTGGGAGGGGACAGGCCCAGGACAGCTGACCCAAACTGGCCAAAGGGGTATTCCATACCATCTGACGTCATGCTGAACAATATATAGGGGTGGCTAGCCGGGGTGGGAGGGCCGGCTCCTCGGGGATAGGCTGGGCATCGGTCAACGGGTGGTGAGCAATTGCACTGTGCATCACTTGTTTCGTACACATTATTGTTAGTAATACTATCATCATTATTATTATTTTCCTGTCTTAATAAACTGTCTTTATCTCAACCCACAGGCTTCACTTTCCCATTTCTCTCCCCATCCCAGAGAGGGAGGGGGGAGGGTGAATGAATGGCTGTGTGGTGTTTAGCTGCTGGCCAGGTTAAACCACAACACCTGGATTGCCCCCTTCCCCTCCTAGACCCAGTGGAGCAAGCAGACATTTGACAGAGCCCAGAAGCTGGCTGATGCTCTGTAATCACAGCTGGAAGGTCACTGGTGCGGTGTGGTTCATCCTGAACTGTCCTACCCACTCGCAGGGAGACCCACATTTCAATGATGCTCCACACTCTTGGAGCTAGTCACAACATCTCAAGCTGGCAGACAGCATCGTTTGAGGACTTGAAGGGCACAGAAGCCTTTGGTTGTGCCACAACTTCCCAGCCTCACAAAAAAATTCATTAGTTGTCTATATCCAAAGCCTCCAAGTTGTCACAACAGGGTTTAAATCTGCACTCTGGAATAATTACTGCGTAATTGGTAATTTTTTTCAGATGATTATTAAAGCTTTTACCTGAGTGTTGTTTATTTTGTGGATTAACATATTCTGTTTAGTTGGTGTCAAGTATTTTTGTTGCACGTTTATCAGCTATTGCTTGCTGCCAGCTGAGTAATTCTGTAAATGAGATTTGTATATACTCTCCCATGTAAGTAAATCTACACACTAAAGTGTCATCCCATTAAAGTTATCTACCTCTTGCTAGCTAGCTAGTCTGTGTGCGCGTACCCGTCTGACATTTAGGCCATAAACAGCTCTTGACTCTCAACAGGGGATTGTGGAAAAATACAAAGAAACCTGTGGCAATGCATGTAGTAATTTTTAAACCCATAGAAGAAAGAAGGCAAAGGAAACAGGGAAAGCCTGTCAGCAAATATTCTTGAGTAAAACAGAGAGCAAGAGATGGAGTAGCTACTGGAACAGTTACCGGTTTTCTTATTCTACAGTATTTCTAACACCAAGCATTCAAATTAGGCGTTAGACCTCCCAAAACCAAAAGACTGGCTACAAAAATCAAGAAGCTTTAAACAAAAATATTCAATCTGTTATTATTATTATTTTCTCCACCTTTTGAAAGTTTTATGGTTAAATTTTTCAAGCTTTATTCTGAAAACATGAAGAGTCCAAACATGACCATGAATCTTTTAACGATTACTCTTGGGACTTAAACAGAAATGCTAAGTATTCTGACACAATAAAATTGTGGTCACTGATAGAAATGGCTATTATGGCGCCTTTTTTTTTTTTCCTTAATGCCAAAGATAGATCTTCTATACACTAAGTACATTTCAGGAGGGTACAAGTACCTTCTAAAGGTATGCTGGGGTATAAAGTTAATCCATGGAAACAAACAGAATTTCCCAAAGGCAGCAGGGCTGTTGCAGTATAAAAAAGGCATTGAGGTGTGGGATGAAATGAAGAATGTGGGTAAACTAACATAAATTCAGGATGTCATTGCATACGGAATTTGGTCATTATTCCAGCTGAAAAAATATGAAATCAATTAGACAAGGTACACTTAGAAATCCTACTGAAGACAAAAGATGTGTAGGAATTACACATTTATGCTTAAGAATAACTTTATACATAGATCATTGACTGATACTCCTTAAATACCATTTGACACCTTCCTGATCAAGCTTCACAGAGTTTTTGAGCAATTCTCCTCAAAGATGAAAGGCCTGGCATTACTTTCTCAGGCTAGCATTGATTTTTAGAAGCTTAATATTGCAACAGTAACATTTATAGTATTTACATCTTTCATGTTATTTGCTAAAATTTATTTAGGAGACAGCTTATAAAGCTTGGTGATGAGTTTGTGGGTCATTGATTTGAGCCCTATTGTAAAATCTTTAATTCCAAATATACAAAAAAGGATTTTTTTTTTTTAAAAAAAGGCAAAAAAATCTGTCAGGTTCCTAGTAAGTTTTCCAAACTTTCTTAAAAATAAGGATGTAGATATTTTCATTTTTAAAAAAGAAAGCTAAGATCTCCTTTGAATCCAAGTATTCCAGGAGCTTTTAAAAAATAAATAAATAAACTCACCTCCCTACAATAATTATTATAAATACCTCTGTCAAAATATGGCAAGTTGTAAATTGTAGAACACGTTCTACTAACATGCAAAGATACTGAATGACTGCTTTCCTGTCTAGAATTAAACTGTTTATTTTTATGCCGTTGGACAAATTGAAAAGCTATCTGCTACAGCAAGTCTCTAAAATGAGTAATTTTATTACATTGACTCAAGAGATGAGAAAGCAGCAGCATACTAACTCATCTGATCTAGGATGCTCCAAAAATATGCAACTAGCATCTGCCAAAAATTCAGAGAAATCCTGGTAGAGGTTGGAGAGAGATGTAAAAGATTTGTTACTGTCGTGCACTGGCAAATGTCCCATTAATACATGCTGTTCACTTTTCTGTGTCTCTGCTGTCTTTTTTTGTTTGTTTGTTTAAAGAAAAAAAGTTTTCTTTACAACATTCTTTACAAAAGTTTTCTTTACACAACCAAAATTTACTCTTGGTTCTACACCAAATGTCCTGAGTATACAAGGTTCAATTATCCACAGCATGTGTGGGCACAATTACTGATTTATTTATTTTTTTAATAAGTGAGAGAATACTATTACAAATCATTAAGAATAAGAAAATCATCAAGAATAAGAAAACATTCTTTAGTTAACACAGGTGTATCAAGTCACCAAAACATACTGGGTCTCTGGTGGAATCATAGATCCTCAAGAAGGTACCTTCAATATCAGGCAGTATTCATTGCAATTAAGTTCCAGTGAGGGATTAAAGTTAAGTCCATTTTTAAGTGTTTTCCTGAGCAGGAAAGATCTATCAAATCAGGATTGTTGGGGAAAAAAAAAAAAAAAGAAATTTTTGATAAGTTATAAAATTATTGCTGATCAGATAAACAACTTACAGATGTAGCACAGATAAATGTAATAGTTTACACTCACCTGCAATGAATGTGCTGATGTATGCTTTAAGATCATCCATGCATAAACAATATAGCTGTTAAATCATTAATGTACGTATATATTGGAAAAAATATTGAAGGTGGAGATGCAATGCTCCTTAATGATCATGCAATCCAGCTTTTCTATTGGAAAAATTCCCGGTTTCAACACTCAACTAACACAGGTCTTTTGATGATAAGGAAAAAAGCGTGACAATCTGCAGGTAGTCAGAAAGAACCATATTTATTCCCTAGACAATGTCAAGACATTTAAATTTGGGGAGAAAGACTGAAATCTCTAAATTTTCACACAGAGAATAATTGCAAAATATTCAATTCTGAACCCACGGGAATGTTTAAATATGTATTTTGTAAGATAATATTGTAATATCCACTAAGGTAATTTTATAGATTAAATGTGCTGACTGAATCTCAAGGAATGATTGGAGTAATTTATTTCCGAAACTTTAAATACAATTGACATATTTCTACAAAATGTTCCAGTCACTTGAATAGGAGTTATCTAATGGTAAACTCTTTCATGAGCAGATGTGCTGTCAGTTGCAGAAGGGACCGAGATGGTTTGCACAGCAGGGGAGGAGCATAAAGCCAGCATATGCAAACCTCAAGTCTGACCATGCTGGAGTGTCCCTAGGCACAGGCACAATGAAATAGGTTTTAGGAAATTCTGTAATAGCCTGCTTGAAAACAAGCACTGCCAAACAAACAAACAAGCAAACAAACAAAAAATCATTCGCGCCTCACACACCCAGAGCTCAAAATCAACGTAATCCAAAATTTCCAATGGCAGTCTATCAGTTCTCCCCGACTACTGAAAGCACTGTTCTGAGTGCCTTCTGTAGCGTAACCAACTTTTACGAAAGCGTTACTCTGTGTATTACTGCATGGCAATACTTAAATCAATACCTCTTATCCGCCAGTGCTAGCCACAGCAGATGAGCCCCATCTGGGAAGACGCTGCAAGGACTGAGGGCTGGACTTTGTACAAGCCTTTGGCTCCAGGCTGCAATGCACATTAGCCATAGAAATGGCTAGGAGCCCAGGCAAAACAGAACAGCCTCCCACCTTCTTCTCAATCACCATTTCAATCACAGAGCAATCACCAGCATATGCTGCAAGCACTTCCATGTCATTTCAAACTTGGCTCAGCATCTAATAGCTTAATTAGGACCAGAAAAGCTGCTATAGATCAATCACAAGAAATGCTAGCATTGAGTTTCACAGCTCCTTCCAGCAGCTGCCTGCTTTATTGTACTTTGGCGTACTTGCACCTTGGAGTCCATACATTCAGTAAGGACACGCAGGTTAAGGCCAAAGAAAACCTTGCACAGCACTGGGCTTGCCCGGCATGGGAAAGAGCTGGTTTGAATCATGTTCTCTTATTTGCATTTATATTCTGGCATGTAAATTTCAGCCCCAGAATGGGCAAGACTCAGATGAGGAGCACCATCCTCTCAGGAAAGATGCCTGTGTCTAGCCAGGTGATGGGGCAAAGTGTTTCTTTGCAAAAACATTTCTGAGAGAGAGGCTCATTTTCAAAACTGTAACCTGCAATGACCACAGTTTCAATCAGACTTTCAAGCTACTCCTGTAACAGCTTTGATAATTCTAGCGCTCGCTGTAATTTTATTCACTGATTGATCCATTTAGAGTCCAGACTTGCTTCTCTAAGGACTGACTGTACTATAGGCTTCTCTTTTTGAACATTGTTATAGCTGTATCTTGCTTTTTTGTCCTTATTTAAGTGAACATACCTGAAGAACTAACTTGCTACGCTGCTGACCTTGAAGAGGGCTTCTGCAAAACCATTTCATTTAAAAGAAAGGAAAGAGAAAGATTGGCAATCTGAAAATCACCCCTACAAAATAAATATTAATTAAAAAATACCTCAACACCTGATGACATTAAAGAAATCCAAATGAGTGGATTTTTTTTTTTAGGTTGGATGTTAGGAAGTACTTCTTTACCGAAAGGGTTATTAAGCATTGGAACGGGCTGCCCAGGGAGGTGGTGGAGTCGCCATCCCTGGAGGTCTTTAAAAGACGTTTAGATGTAGAGCTTAGCGATATGGTTTAGTGGAGTACTTAGTGTTAGGTCGGAGGTTGGACTCGATGATCTTGAGGTCTCTTCCAACCTAGAAATCTGTGTCTGTGTCTGTCTGTGTCTGTGTCTGAGTGCTTTAAAACTACCAGATGTCACTTGTTAGTGTACTTCTGAACTCAGGTCAATGTAGAGGTGTATCATTTATTTATCATGTATTTAATTGCGTGTGGAGGTTTGAACTAGAAGAAGCCCTTTTAAATGGAGTGCAAGACTAAACCAAGACTAGGAGTGCATTCAGTCAGACAAAAAAAAAATTAAGAAAAATTCTTCAAAAATAATATCTGTTGGAGAACAAACTTATTTTCATTGCTGCCGTGTGAAATGCAACTAAACTACTTTCTTTTCTTTTGGCTAAGTGCGTTGCTATATAACGAAGAAATGCAAGTCTGTATATAGGCCCCAGCTCAACACAATATCCAAGTTCGTACCTAGATGATAGCGACACATTAGAAAATCTACTAACCGGATGTCAGAGGCTTCATGCAACCAACCAAAGACAACGATGACTATACATTGTATGTATACATACACACACAAACACACATGCCAGATTATTCAGTGTTTTCCTGTTGGTGCTATTTGCACACCTAATTGTAGCATTAGTCATTTTAACATTTTCATTACACTTTCGAATGCAGACTGGGCTGCAGTCATGTAAGTCATACAGCTCCTACAGGAAAAATGTGGTTTATGGGACCGCTGTCTCTAGTGTACAGTTTAATAATGTTAAAAAGATACCAACATAAAAGTAATGGGTACATTTTTCATGAAGGGAGCATTACATTTCCACTTAATGGGGGTTTAAGCAGTTATTTCTCTATTATTACTATACTGCTAAACCTAATGCTCAGTAGCCCACTGTACGATTTGAAGGAGAATCCAAATTACTATCAGTGCTAATGATAAATATCCTCAGAGAGTAAATAACTTCTGAATGTGGTGGCAGTCCTAATCTGACTGATTGCATTTCAGCTAGTGTAGTGAAATACTTTTTTAGTGAAATTTTTAGTGAAATTTCTTCACAGATATCTATTTGCCATTTCACATTGCCTCCTCTTTCTTCACCGTTCACATTTCTTGTCTTAAAATACTCTCCCTAAAATATTAAATATATCTTTTGAACACATCTGCTTTGGATCAGCCACAGCGAACATAAAAGGGTCTGAGTTTGGGTTCAGTGTTCTGGTTGAGAGCACAGGCAGGCAAATAATGCAACCGCCAGAAGGAAGGGGCTGTAATGTGCAGGCAGGGATGTGGAGGAGCAGACACTTGGGAAGGGAAAGCAAGGCAACAGAAGCTTTCCGCACATTAATTTGCAAAGATTTACTACCTAGGTCACCGCGTACACAGCCTGTAGTTCCTCACCTATGTTTGTAAATAGCTTTTCAAGGTTTTTCATGACAACATGACAAATATTTCTCCCAAATTTGCATTCTCTGGAGGATGACTTGAAGGTTCTTTTGAACATATAGAATAACACTTCCCCCACTTTTTGTTCAATATTTGCTTTTATCTGACTTGTTTTCATGCATCATATTTCACAATATTGATAGATATAATTTGTCCATCACTGACTTAATCACAAAAATTTCCTTCAGTGCCTTGGCCCAACATAACATTGTCTGGGATCCAGCTGTGCACGATCACAGAAAGCCTTTACCCACGTTGCTCATGGGCAGAGCTGTACCCATGAATAGTTAAACATTCATATATGGGTTTATATACTTGTCTCATTACTAACAAAATAGAAAGGTTTTATTGAGTAAAACATGATCTATGATTTACAAAAATGTCAGAAACGAACTTTTTAAACAATCATTGAAAGATATATTCCATTCCAGGTAAGCAGATAGCAATTTGATTGCAGGTTAATGTGACTTAAAACTTCCCAAGCCTGAGTTTCTTACTGCACGTTACCTTTGCTGATTTCTGATAAAAGATCCAGGGTTAATGCCAGTGCCCTTAAACTGGCACAAAAGACATGTACGATCACCATGTTACGTAAAAGCTGCCTTAAGAAGCAAAAAGATTCTACCCACAAATTTCAGCTGGCCTCTTTCCCTTGACTTGCCTGTACCGGGCTCTAGAGGAAGGCATGAAGTTCCCTGCAGGCTTGAGAAGAGTGAAGAAAGGAGGCGTATATTGTGCCCAAAATGTACAGTTAAAAATCTGAGAAGGAAGATGGGCAGTGAAGTTGTACTAACTGTACAGCCCTATTCAATAAATGTATCATACTCCTGCCTTATATTTCCCACTTCTTAAAATTAACATTTTTATATGGGAATTTAAGAGAATCCCCAAGGCACTTGAGGGATTAGCCATTGTTCATTTTTTATTAAGTTATAAAAAGAAAATAAAACGATCTTTGTGGCCATTTCAAGATGCTTCAGACAGGCTGTAAAGCAAGGGGTCCCTTGAGCTATTCCTTTGTCTAATGGACCATTTGTTTTCTGTGGTATTTTTCTTCATAGCATGGAGCATACAGCTCAGATCCCCTTTAATTCATCTTGACTAAACCATAAGTCAGTCCCTGCACTGTGACAGAGTCATGGGAAGAACAAATCATTGCAGAAAACAAGTGATAATTATGTTGCAGCATAGTTACTGGTTTGGATGTCAAGTTACAACCCACTCCCCAAATGTCCTTCTGCTGCTTGCCATACATGTTCCTACAATAAAATCAAAGACCTTCAAGTCCCACCAGAGCGCTTGAAAAGCTGGCAAGCCATGCCAGACTGCCTGCAAACTTTACGGGGTCCATGAGGCAGGCAGCAATGATAAGATGACACTATCTGTAAGGGATAAGGATGAGAATTTCCTCTGTAAACCAGACACGCACAACACCTGTCCAAACTCAGCTCTAACCTAAGGGTCAGGCTTTTAGGAACTGTTTAGGCTTGTAAGACAGTCCTCCCACTGAGAGAAAGGATGACAGCAAGGACGAACCTACAATGACCGATGCTACTGCATTACCTACCATGCCACTAGGTGCTGGTGGAATAAGGAAAGAGGAAAGTGGAATAAAAAAGTCAAGCTCTTGGACTTGTGAGAGAGTTGTGCCCATGGATGTTGGAAATAGCCCAGCTATGGACTTAAAATCAAGTAAAATGACAAAACCTACAATCTAAAAAGAGCAACCCTTTGGTCATGTCACTCTGTCTATGGCATTACTCTGTCTTCAGTGGGAAGGAACCAGAAGATAGTGGGGGCTGCTGGCATGTCTGTCCCCTGCAAATCCTGTCCCTGCAGTCCTCCTCATCACAGCTCAGTCAGCCTTTGCCTCACCTAAAGTTCAAAATGATGATGCCGCTTGTAACCCTGAGAGAAAACCCAGCTACATAAAAATATACAAGCAAGAGATGCTGTTGCCAAGCATTTTATACAATTTTACAGTAAATGACAATTCTAAAATATTCTACAATATTATGTCTGTGCTGGTGTAAATCTTCATTCACATAGCGCAAATTATATTGCATGCTCTTTGGTCTTATAAGCTATTTGCAGTGTTAAACAAAGATTGGAGCAGCTCTGAATTTAAAAAAAAAAAGAAATGAAAAGGAAAAGGAAAAGGAAAAGGAAAAGGAAAGGGAAAGGGAAAGGGAAAGGGAACGGGAACGGGAACGGGAACGGGAAAGGGAAAGGGAAAGGGAAAGGGAAAGGGAAAACCAACTTTCAGTCAGGAGTTCCACAAAGACCTGGGATACTGGAGACTGTTCAAGACATTTCCATCATTTGCCATCACTCTTTGTAGACACTTCTCATCCAGTCCTGGGAGCAGTGCGATAGGAAGCTGGCACAGCTATGCCACCTGACAGGCTGAGAAACACTTGCTGCCAAATCAGTCACCAGTAGCCCTGGGGAGAGATGACTTTTCCTCCATTTTATACCATACTGTGTCTGTGCCTAAACGTTCAGACAGCAATGGCAATTTTTTTTCGCCATGCACCCTACCTAGCAAGTGCCGACCAGCAATGTCTGTCTGATCAGAAAGGGTACAACTATTAATCAAAACAAAAGTGTATCAGGCCAGCTGACAGCAAGACAGGAGGAAAGAGCAATGTCTCAACCATGAAATAACACAGCAAGAAGTTTTATGTATGGCTTCATTTGCTAAAGTCCTTTTGCCCGTTGACATTTAGATCTTTTTCTCTAGCTTAATTTCTTATAACATGAGAACGTGTCTTCAAGTTTCAGGATCAAGGGGAATGTGTACTCTTCGTGCTCAGTTCAATTTGTTAACCTTCTCTCCTGTGGATGCAGTTGTACTAATACGTGTTATTTTCTTTTTTTTTGTATACTAAGAGCTGGTACAAAATGTCTTTGTTGTGGTATAGCTGCATTCACATAAGCAACACAAACAATTTAACCATATCTGTAATACATGTTGCTGGTATGAACAAAGTTTTGTAATGACAATGAAAAGGAATAGAACACAACCTTTTATTTTTAAACCAGGACCACTTTAATAGTTAGTCAAGACCTCACAAAGTAATTAACTACATGGGAAATAACTGGCATATTAACTTGAAAAAAATACTTCCAAACAGACTTACTTTCTATGGTAATTCCCCTATGACAAAGTTATTAGAAAGATGGGAAAAGAAGGAGCTGGGCTAACGCTATTTCTAGATGTGCATAATCTTCTATATCTCAGAGCTGAGGGGAAAAAAAAAAAAGAGCTGCAGAGAAAAAAAAATAAAGAAAACGAATCCTTAGACTTCCTGTCTCCTCTCAGAGGTAAAGCCTGCAGGGCTTTGACATATTTCTAATATTTCTCCTCAAGGTTGCCAAAGGCCAGCTGGTTCGCTGCATGGGGACCACCGCATCCTCATCTGTACCCATACCCCCTGCGCATCCCTGCGCCGATCGGCCCACTGCTGCCAGCTCCTCTCCTCTGCAGCTCCACAGCTTGCAGGCAGAGACCCACATCATCTGCACACTGATGGCTTTGCAGAGGGAAGACAGGGTTTGCCCTTGCATTTGTAAAGCATATAAAAAGCTTGGTGAAATATTCAAGGAGGAGGAAAACCTTTGAACTCAGTCACATTCTGGGCTAGGCACAGTAGGAGTAACCTGGTGTCTCTCCATAATCAGTCACCGTTTGCTGAGGGCCCCTCGCCTTGAGGTGAGTTACTATGAGATGGCATTTCAGACAGAGCAGCTCAAATACAGATGAGTAACAGCTTAAGTATTTGATTACAAAATTGGAAATAGCTGCAAAAAGGGAAAAACAGCAAGACTCATAACAGAGATCAACCTGAAACTCAGATACAATGCCAGTGGCTGTGCAGGTTGCTTTCTTGGGGCTTGTCTCTGTAGGGAACTACTCTCAGCATATACTCCAATTTTCCAAATGTAACCTTCGAGAACCAACACCTTCCCTTGGTCTCCATTTATCAGTTAAAGCCTACTTGGTGGAGTGAGTGCTCAGTTTCATGAACCTTCTAGGCATATCTGGGTCCCTGACTTCTCCCTTGCTCCTATTCAACTCCTTCATGTGAGCGTATGGTGTCATCCTCTGACAGACAAAATGCAAGGGAAATATTGTTTGACTTGACCAAAACAAAACCACTCAGAAACTCTTTTGGATGCAAATGATTCCTTTTCAACTTGCTTTCCTGTCTATGAGGCTTGGTTTCATCCAACATCTGTCTCTCTTCCCCATGCAATGTAAATACATCACTTGAGGCTCATCTGGAAACTGTAACCAGCTCTCCTCAAAGCCATTTTTGTACAAATGCATCACAGTCCTGTCAGCGTACCTTACAAAATGTAAGCCTTAGGAACTGCTTATACACATCTTATACACATATGCACATTTTATTGACTGAACTGTTTCCAGTTTGTCCCTAGAACTGCAAAAACTCGAAATGTGGCACCAACACGCATCTGAGCCTGGTGGTATGGGGACCAAGCAATTCTCTCCCTTCCTCTACGCACTAAGAGTGCTAGGGGACTCAGCACAAGTTTGAATGCTTCTTCCAAAATACCTTTTTTTTTTTCTTTTTAATTTAATTGAAAGGGAGAAATATTCCAAGACAGTTTTCTCATTGATTCTCCCTAAAGGTCCCTTTCTTACGTTGTTTCATAAAGCCAAAGGACATCATGATGTAGCGTAGCACCTGCGGAGTATCAAACATGACCTGTGATCCTTTTCTGAAAATTTCATTTTTTGCAAATTACATCTTTTGGGGATTTTATTTGTGCATGTCCTTATATTGAAGTCTTTTTGCTTTGTGAGGTCTGCTCACAATTTAGGGATTTTTTTTTTTTAACCTCAAGTTAATTGACCAACAATTAACTGGAGCTCTTTAGTGTCTTTGAAAAAGGAAGCCAGAATTCCCCCCAAACATTTGTTATGGGCTACAAATATTTGCAGTTTGGCTTAATCTGATCCCTAAGGTAAACCACAAATGTTTGTCGTACACATTTTAAGATTGCTCTAATTCACGGGACACAGAGGGGTTTCACTTTCTGGAGAAGCTCAGCATTGATGGGGGTTGCTCTTTGGCTTTTGGTACTGTGTTTTTGGTTAAAAACACTGGAAGCAACTTCAGAAATGCTAGCTCTTGAGCCTATGTTTACGCTGCTTCAGTACCATTATTTTTTCATTTAAAGCAAGCTGGAATTTAACTGTAATAGATCCTATATCTACCCAAAGATAATTCTAAGGAACTTAGATACTAAAATAAAAATATCTATAAATATTAGGCACCTGAGTAGTGCAAGATACAGGGAGTATTTTTAGGAGTACCAATGAAACAGAATACATCATGTATATAAACAACCAAAGAAGTATTTTGTGATTTGTATTATTTGATTATAAGCAACTTGTAGTAATGGTTTATGAACCCTCATCCTAATACTCTCTACAATTTCACAACCTCAAAGCCAGAATATATGCAACCTCCTCTTCCACTTGAATTTCATTAGCATGTGAAATATGCTAATAGATCCATTCAGTTTACATGTATGTTTATTTACTTGATTGGAGTAAGGCATCATGTATATTACAGCAATTAACTTTTATCATGTTACAGACTAGAATTGCAAGCAGTTCTTTCTCTATCCTGACATGAACAGACACTCCTTTCTCAAGAAAGTCATCTAAAAGGGTTCATACCAATTTTTTGCTTTCCTTTTAGCCCATCAAAAGTCTGCTACTTCATCTATAGCTAATGTATAAAGTAACTTTTTCAAGTTAAGAAGCAAAACAGACTTACTGAATGAAGTAACTGGACATAAAGTGCATAAAGTGAGAGCAGAGCCTGCAATCATCTCACTAATTACTTATAAAAAATTTTATATCATCATTCTGCAATAATATGGGCCCATAAGAGGTGCAAAGGCAAAGGTGTTTCCAACTGCAAGGCAAACACTGTAAGCAGCTTCTTTTACAGTCCCTGGAAGTTCCTGCTATAACCAAACATTAATATCCCTTCCAAGGAACATACTAATGCCTCCTTAAACAAGCTATTAAATTCAGACGAAAAATGTTCTGGTCCTGGAGTTTTATTATTGTTCACATTTAGTATAGCTTCAAAGAATTTTCCCTCCATGATTTATCACAAGGAGTTTGTCAGTGTTTGAAGATCTCCCACTTCAAGATATGTTTGAATAACTTTTGGTGGGATATCTGAAATACCCATGTTTTTAGCCATAACCAGGCAAATTTAGCAAATGTGTCTGTTTGACAGACATACCTGCATTTATAAATGCATGTTATTATATTGAATGTAACAGAACCTTTGACAAAATTTGATATAAATGGTAAAAAAAAGGCAGTGCCTGTAACACGGTATTATTCTGCTAATTTCAGGAAATCAGATAAACTTTGTGCATTAATACAATGAACAATAAAAACAGTTTTCCATTTGTAATGGTTTGTTTTGCTTCTAATATTTATAAGCAACTGCCATGTAAACATTTTAAATTTTCTAAATAAATATTTTAAAAAAATAATATACAAACTCAAATCAACAAAGGAGTATCCTATGGTCTATTTGCTTTTATAAAAAACATTTGTTTGCAGATGTTTAAGATTATTGGTATATCCTTTGTTATGATCAGGAACAAATAAGCCAGTAGTTTAAAAAAAAAAAAGATTTGACTTAATTTACTGAGACATGAACCAAATCCTCAGAAATGTCTACAGCTGAAACATGTTGCAGACCCACTTCACAATAAGTGATCTATACCAAAATCTGTGTGACCAGTGTGCCTGCCCATCACCAATTCTGTGATACTGCTCCTCTTGCCTTCCCCCTGTCCAGTCCCACAGCACTGCAATCTTTGGAAATAAGCATTAAGGTCAGACATCTGCTGGTACAGAACTCAACTGCCATGCTGCATGTTTTTTTTTGGTGCACCAGACAGGGACATCACAATCCCATACTGCCTGTCTTTGCAGATCAGAAAAAGGGGGACACTGAGAGGGTTATTAATGGGGTTGGACAAGTAGACCCACATTCTAACTCTTCACTCCCCTCTCACATACATGCATACATCCTGGTGCTCAGCACAGGAAGGGCTATTTCTTCACAATCTGTAAGGCTCTGGGGATCAATGTAGAAGGCTCACTAATATTAATATGGGATAGTCTGAAAACAACCACAAAGCCGAGCTCTCTATGATAACGTCTATGGAACATTTCCATGATGGTATTGACATCTGTGCATTCTTGCGTCTGCTTTCTTCATATTTCTAAAGACAGTCCGATGGAAGATGGTGAGTTATAGCTCCATCAGCTGAAGAATGGTAGTGGCATGTGCTTTCAATACGCTGAAAGACAGATGGAGAAATCTGGTGCCAAGGCTGATGACAAATATCCACCTCTTATGACAAAATAACTGCTTGCTGTATTGTATATGACCTTTATGAGACCCAGAGAAAGAACCTCAGAGATGGATGGTAGAAAGCAACAAGCAGTCTAAGTTGTTTAACTCATACTGCACAGTTCTTTTTTAAACCTACAATACTTACTGGAAGATGAAGGCTGTGCAGTTTGGGGCCATTGCTGCGATGAAGACTATGCTGCAATAGTCTTTAGTGTTTTCAGGACAATGCCCACATATTCTTTGATGGGTTGACAAGATCAGGGATTTCATAAACCATATATGATAATGACAGCAGTGGCAGAACCTTCTATCGACACACAGTCATGCTTATCATAAAGGCTGTGGAGCCTGAAAGGGCGCATGGGGGTCCTGTGGCTGCTCCTTACACTGTTAATGCTGATGAAGCTTTCTGGCTCTGCAGAAATGAAAATCAGCAGAATGTAAGATGGAGAAGTTTGCTTGGAAGCTTCTGTAGGATCTGGAAAGGCCATAGCACTCTCAATCATGAGTTGTAAAGAAAATATAGACATGTCATTTTTCTTAAGTGAGAACATCTGGAGATGTCCAATATAATTACTTTTTTCCTAGCAATGAAGCATAAGGTTAAGCTGTGCAGCTTCAAAGCCAACACGAGTAATTTGTTCAGCCCATAAGAACTGAACATCCAGATGTAACAAACAACACGATGGGGAAGGGATTCTCAAACGACTCCACAAAACAAATAAGGTACAAAAGGCACATTTAAGAAGTGATTCTTTCCCCGGTTACTTTCATTTACTAGGCCAAGATAAGCAACGACAGCTACCAGGCTGAAGAGCAAATACAGACGTACTGCTTTGTTTCTGGCAAGTGAAAAGCACTAACTGCCCCCGACTGATGTACAAGTAAAACCTGCAGTTTTCCCTGAAGCAGAGGGAACCTCTGCGAGGCAAAAATTCACAGATTTCCACTAGGACCCACCTGATCTCACTGTACTCAGGCATCCCACAGACTCCCCTACGCAGCCCAGCCACAGGCAGCAGCGGGCTCCGGCCTGTGCCGGGTGTGGCGCCCGGTGCAGGGGAGGCTGCTGCAGGCCCGTGCCCCCACATCCAGCCAGCAGCAAGGTGGATGCACAATGTACACACAACATCATATAAACATACATATGTGGCCAGCAGCGCCCCAGCACAGATCAAGGTGACAGCATTGACACAAAGATGAATGGCACTTACAGCCTGGCTGGACAAGTGCATTGACGAGCTGCTTGTTTATACGTGACCAGTCCCTTTACACACTTTTCCTCTACTTGTCCACTTTTCCATTTCCATAATGTGCCCACACCCCTGGCAGCGAACCCTCAGTCTGTGGTGATCTAAGGACAGGGTCTCCTGCAGGCTCATGGTAGTGGGAGTCACCCCTGGCCTGTGGGACTAATGCCCTGGGGTGCTCGTGTCCCTGACTGGGTTATTGGGGTGCCCCTGCCTGGAGAGTCCCTCTGCTCCTTCCTCTGTGCCCAGGCAGCTGAGCCTTTAACCAGCCACAGTTAACCATGTGGTGTCCAGGGAGGCTGTGAAGGACGAATTTTTGCCATCAACATTTTGCAGCTTCAGCATAAGACTAGATTAACACCTGAGTTCTGAAAGCTCCCCCGGAAGATGAACTTGCAAGGAACAGTGGCCAGCATGGAGGCAAGGAGGTGACATCCACTCATACCAAGTAAGCACAGCACAGGACAAGCAGTGAGCATGCAGCTGGGACAGCAGGGACATGGAGGGGCTGCAGATACATGGCAGCATGTCCAGAAGCAAATTTCAAGTGTATGTGAGCTCTTAGTTCAAGAGTTTTGCCCAAAAAAACTAAATCCATTAAAAAAAAATACAGTTCATGAAAACAAAAACAGCTTTAACCAAAACATACCAACAGGTTGTACAAGCCTTCCCCCCCCAAAAAAAAAAAAAGAGAGAAAAAGCAAAAACAGAAGGTCTGTCAGCATGTCTAAGCTATCAGCAACTTCCCTTCATTAAATCTAATTGGTACACATTAGCAATTTCAATTGACGCATGCAAAGAAAAGCAATTTCACATGGGTGATGGGAGCCTCTAGCCAGTCTGGAGTAGAGGCTGATTCCTCTGTCTATTTACACCCCACTTTGAAATGTAAAAACTGATTGCTGGTAACATCAGCCTTCCTGTAGGAGCTGGGCCAACTCCATACTGGTGGCAAAAAAATGCAAATTCTGCATGTACTTTGGATTTTAAGAGGCACTTGTTCTTCACCAACGCTTGGCTGATGGGACAATCTGAGATACATTAATAGCTGCTGGTTGACTATTCACAAACCAATCATGCAAGTAGATTGGAAATAACTTCTTTAAAAGCAAACTTTTGAAAATATTGGGTTGGTATATAGACTACGCATGTTATATTTCTAGAGGGAAAAAACCCTGCATGTTCAGACAATAAATTATTTTTTGAAATTAATGAACTTATATGAAAAGTATTATCAAGAATCAGCTAAAATTGGTGACCATACAGTAAAGAATTAATAACATTAAAATGTTGATACTGCTGATAGAATCATTAATGTTGGAAAAGACCTCCAAGATTACCTGGTCCAACCATGCCCCTACCACCAATATCACCCACTAAACCATGTCCCTATGCACCAGGGACTGTCCGGTTGATTTCCATTTGTGGGTTTGACGCTGCTGTCTGGTTTACAGCCACGGCTGGGTCCCACGCTGTGTTCCGGACTATGGGCACGGCTCTGCTCCACGCGGCTGCCTGCCTGACGCTCCTGCCTTCGCCCCACACCACCACTGTGCCACTGGGAAGGCCCAGGCCCCCTGTCGCTGTATGGCTGAGGGGGCGGCCTGTTCCCCGCCTCGTTGCGGTGCCAGTGGTACCGCAAGTGTCTGTGGGCTGCGCACCAGAGGTCCCTTGGGCACTGGTGTCAGTTGTGCCGCAGGCGCTGTCCCTCTGCCCATGACACTTCTCGTTAGGTGCATTCCTTCTCGGTGCTTCCTTGGACTGCATTGCTGTCTTCTCACACCGAGGAGGCCTGCCGCTCACCTTCCTGCTTCTGGTCTTCTTCCTGCCACACAAGCCGGCTGTCAGGGTGCCTAGAAGCTCAGCAAGTGGTGGGCCAGCTGCAGGGGTCCTGTTTTATAGGGCCCAGAGCAAGGGCAGGGCAGTGGTGGCCACTGTGACCTCAGCAAGCCTCTGTGATGGAGTGGCCCACGCGTGGCCAAAGGCGGCTGTGTTGGGAGCGGCCTGGAAGATGCCCTCACGTGGAAGAAGGAGGAGGGTTGGGGGGCCTGAGGGCCCCTTTTCTGGGGCTGGCTCCCCCGGGCCATTTGGCTTGCCAGAGAGAAAGGCTGCCCCTCGGCCACAGGGACTGCCCTCCACCTCCCATCCTGTGCTCTGGGTTTAGTTTTAACACTGGCCTTTAGGTAATTAAAATTAATTTACGGAAAAGAACAGAAGCAAGGTGCATCTTCAGCCCTAATTCCCATGTGCGCTTTCTGCTCTGAGTGAAGAATTTCTTCATCACATCTAATCTAAATCTCCCCTCCATTCGTTCAAAGCCATTATTCCTTGTTCCATCGCTACACTCCCTGATGGAGTCCCTCTCCAGCTTTCTTTTAGGCCAGTGTTATGGGTTAGGTTAGGTGGCAAAGCTGCAGGACCTTGCAAATTGCAGCCTTATCTACCTTGTTGCGCATGTTCCACGTGACCTTTTCCAGCTCAGGCTCTAGCCTCTAATCGGTGTAACATACAATCATAGAAACATTAAGGTTGGAAAAGACCTCCAAGATCATCTGGTCCAACCATAGCCCTACCACCAATGTCACCCACTAAACCATGTCCCTAAGCACCATGTCCAACCTTTCCTTAAACACCCCCAGGGACGGTGACTCCACCACCTCCCTGGGCAACCCATTCCAATGCCTGACTGCTCTTTCTGAGAAGAACTGTCTCCTCATTTCCCACCTGAACCTCCCCTGGTGCAACTTGAGTCCGTTCCCTCTTGTCCTATCGCTAGTTATCTGCGAGAAGAGGCCGACCCCCAGCTAACCACAACTTCCTTTCATTTGTGCATATGGAGAATATTGGTTCAGGAAATTATTCCAGCATGTGCTTAAATCTCTCTGAAGTGAACTCTGAATTGAAGTGCACGCCCAGAGTTAACTGAATATTTTGCAGCCTTTCTAGGTACGGGAGCGGAACTGGGGCCATAATCTTTAACTATATGATCCTATATTCTTCCAGTGCTATGACATTTCTTACAGGACAATCAGCATCTCTCTCTGCCGTGTGTACTCTTTGGCTGGCATCAAGATAAGCATAATTTATGAAAGTAATCTCACCCCACAGTGGATTTTACTTCCAGGTCATTTTACAAATTAATGAAAATTGGAGCGGTACTGAAAGTTGGCTACGTGCATACCCCACTTTAACTTGCACCTCCTGAGTTATTGCAGCTTTACAGACAGGGCTCCAGGACCCATCTATCAGCCCATCTGAACTGGGAACTGCTACTGTCAAAAGATCCATGGGTACCCCACTCCTGAGAGAAATGGTGTCTGGATCCATGCACTGCAACAGCTTGTGCGATAACAGCTTTCCTTTTGGGGAATTGTGAATGTCTGCAGTCGCTTTTCTGCCATCTACCCCTTTTCACACTAGTTTTCAATCACTGCCATCTCAGCAACAGCATGTATCACTGCTGGCCTTTGTTTTAGAAAGCTGATTTCCATTCTCCAACACCCCCACCTCCCAACTGACGTCTCAGCAACAATGATCCTACTCAGAAGCACAGTATTCTGCAAGACCTGTACATATGTGTAGATACACATATATAGAAATCACTGACAATTATGAGAGAACCAAATATACTCAAATAGATCAACACTATAGTTGTATTTGCCTTTTGTGCAGATAAATGATGAATTCATATTTGTGGAAGCAAAGCCACCGGCTGCTTAACAAAGCAACTCAGCACACTAACACGTGAGGAACCAGCCGCAGCACTCCTTGAACGTGGCCTGCTGCTGTGGCCAGCTGACAAAGGCACGATGGCACTTGCAGGTCCATGGGGTGACCACCACGAGTATGCCGCACTGTTATGCAGATTGCAGGCGGCAGCAGTGATCCCAGGGTTTCCCAGTGCGAGAGGGCTTTCAGACAAGCGCAAGAGGGGATGCTTTCCCAGGCTGATATACTGACCACTGGTGGGTTCGCACTAACAAATAGTATTCTTGGGGATCTGACTTAATCTTTGCTTCTCTGGCTGGAGCTATACAAAAAGCAAACAAAGAAAACAAAGAAAGATTTAAGTAGCATGTGCCCTGCCACCATTCATCCCACTCAGGGGCTGCTATCGAGCTTAACTAATAAGTATAATCAGCTCTGAACATTAACTTCTGAATCTTTTGGCAAAAGCTTTCAACTGCTCTTAAGATGAGGCAGAATACAGGTTAGGGGTGAAGGCTCCTTCTCCCTCGGCACCCCCTCTCTCACCTCCGGGCAGGTCTTGGACCAGTCCCAAGAACAGTGCTGGCATGGAGCTGCTCTTTTCTTATGCCGCAACCATGCATGAATACAGGCCAGATACAAAGAGCACATTGTATCAGCTTTGTTGGGGATGTTGTAGCCTCTCTTTCCCCCGACAAGTTATCCTCCCGAACCAGGCAGCCCACTGCAGCTGCACGGGAAGGCTGCAGTACAGAAGGAATATTTTACAAGTTCCAAAAATAATTCTTGTGAGAAGTGAGAAGTTCTGTTTGAATCCTGACAGAGTAACAGACAGGCTGAGGCTGGATGGAGCACAAATAAATCAGAGAAATAATGACAAAGGCAAACCTGCAGTGCTGTGCTATTGAAAATTAGAGGACCTAGACAAGGTAGAATAACTCCAGTCTGTGGGAGAATTGTGCATTTTTTCTCTCCTACACAGGGCAAGGGAAGGGAAGAGAGAGAGAAAAGAAAAGGGAAAGGGAAAGGAAGGAGCAAAGAAGTCATGATAATCAGAGATCTTTGAATTATACCTGAACCCAAAGCACACTGGACAAGTGCTAACTTTCTGATGAAGTCCTCGAAGCATGCTGATAAACAGGCTTGAGGAAATGAAGAGCACTGCTGTTAAATGAAAACGAGAGGCAATCAGCACATCAGAGTCGCAGACCCAATACATTTAATATCAGCATCCCAAACCAAATGTATTCAAGATACAGAGATCACTTCTGAAAAATTGGAAAGCTGTTCCTCACACTTCAATAGGTAATTGTACAGCAGCAGACCACTCTGTAAAGAGCTGCTGGGCTCGTACTGCTATTACTATTTGGAAAAGTTGGTCATAGATTCTGTAATGTTGACAGTGACTTTCCTTGAATTGTATGTTCTGGAGTTCAGATTTCCATTATGTTTTCATTGCAGTGAAATTAAATTAAAACTGATCAAATGATAGCTGAGGATTACATCCTATTTTAAGAGTCTGTTCTTTCACTTTGAGCTAAAATGAAACATTGCCAAGGGCTGGCAGAAAAATAGCAAAGGAAGAACATGATTAAAAAGGAAAGCATTATTACAAAGACAAATGGCACATTTCGCATGTCAGCTATTAAATATACTTACAGACTGTATAAAAATAATACACTCAACTACTGAAAAGGTGTTTTCAGGCAGGGCTATAGGATTACAAGGAGGTACTGGCACCATTACAAGGTCAGAGCACTTTACCTCCAGGCAAGGGGAATCAGAGACAGGCTTTGTATTGTACATTGCTGCCAATCAATCGGGGAGAGAGGAAAAGAGCCTCAAATGGCAGCTCTTGCTGAGGTGTCAGGGGCAACACGTCTTCACGTTTCACTCCTCCTGGTAACTCTCGCTGGCATGACCCATATGCCAAGCCTCCGTCTGTGCTGCGCCACACGTGCCCTGTGTCCATCCCCAGTACTGGGTGGGTGGGTGGGTGCAGGGAACAAAAGCCAAAACTGGTCCACAGGGTTGGAAACCTCTCTCTTATGTTTAACAAAGTATGAAGTAGAGATCGCTTGCTTTATTTCCCTGCATTTTGAAGGGCTGTGCATGCAGTTAACTGTTGCTGAGATTTTTGACATCTTCTCCTGTATGCACAGGGGGTGTGAAGGGACTCTGCAGGAACACAACAGATACATGGCTCACATCGAAATGGCTAATGTCAAAGCTCATGGGCATGATAGCTGCACAGCCTCTCAAGACACTCCCTGGATGTGTGAAAGCTCAGCCCAGGCTCCCTCTTGACAAGCATATGTTCTGAGTCAGGCTAGGCTAGTTAATGCTCTGGTCTGTTTGAAAGTCATTAGAAATTAAGCTTTTTAGCTTTTCATTGTTAACTTTTTTTTTTAAAACTGCAAAATATTTCTTAATTGCATTAAAATAATGCAGGATTTTCCACTAATGCTTTTAAAAAGTGCATTAACATCTTGAATGAAAACTCTGCTCCAGGTATTTTCTTTGGGTCTCAAACTCCAGCAGCATTAGAGCATGGTTTGACCTTGGTTTGTTCTGTTTGTTGGGGCATTTAAGCCTGAAAATCAAGGTGACATTTGGGTCAGGTAATGGGCCTATATGAAAACTGCAAAAATAGGCTTTTGTGAGGCAATTTGATTGAGTGAGACTGGAGTGCTTCTGAAAGCATGTGCAGGTGGCACCTCTGGCCACTCGCTCAGGAGAGGGAGACGCCCAGGCCAGCAGTGATGCCTCCACCCAGCGGGGACAGATGACAAAGGGCAGAAATGGGAATCAATTCACTGCAATCCAGCACTGCTGTAACGCAGCCAGTGTCACATCACTAGTTAAGAAAAAAGAAAACCTATTTAGCTGACACTTGCTTTGTGTGCCATTAAGCCAGACTCTGCCTTTGCCCGCACTTGTGCAGTTGGCACGTATGTTAATTCACGAAAGGGTACAGACAGGCACCCGTGCTCCTGCAGCCTTTCCTTTGGTTTCAAAGGGAGCTGGGGCTGGCACAGCCACCCCAAGTCCTTCTTTATTCCCCTTGTAAATGGCTGTCGCTGCGTGCCCAAATGGCACATCCTTTGAAGTTGCAGAGGAAAGGAGGGGGGCACAGGGGTGTTTGCTTTCCTGAGTGAATTAAAGCGGTTCTGAAAGAAGCCGAATTTGCAATTCTGAAAACCAGACTCCTCTATAAGGCAGGCCAAGGCAAGAGCAGCGGGCAGGCGGCGGGCCTTCCCGCACCTTCTCCACAGTGCCCTCGAGAGAAACCCCGGCGAGGCGAGGGCGAAGGCTGGTCCTGCCAAGGGAGGTGGCAGCCCAGAGCCTTGGTGGCTTTTGTCATTTGTACAGCTGTCCTGTAGCAACTGGGCTGCTGCCATGCACCCGCTCGCCACCAGACGTTTAACAGCTGCCTAATAACAACCAGCTTTGCTCATTACACACAGAGGCTGGCTTGAACGAGGAATTCAGAGGAGAAGTACAGATTAAATTACCAGCTCCCTGAACTAGACGGCCTTCACCTAATATTGTTAAAGCCTTATGTGAAATAATACAGGATGAATTGTGAACCTTCTTATTGGTTTCTGGGTAGACAGCTTTAAATGCTAATCGTAGCTAATTAAATTACTTAACTTCATTTGCCTCTGCCAATGGGCCATGTGATAGGGTGACTTTGGAAGACACCGCGCTTGGAGGATGTGGCTCTTGTATTTTACACCAGGGCAATGTTAATCACCAGAAAATGCAATTACCACATTATTGCTAAATCCATATGTATGAAATAAAATGAACTCCAGCAGTGGGGAGACATGAAATATTTGACTCCTTGAATAATGACAAAAAGTGCTATTTAGTCTCCTTGAAACACCCTTAACTTTTGTTTAGTATGTAAGGCCTACAACACAAGACTAATATGTTTATGACCAAACTAATATTTCATTTATTTATTAAAAGTCTGCCACTTATTGCCAAGTCCCAGAGACGTATCCAGACAAACACTTGCTGTTGCTGTCTCAAATTTTCAAAAGCTCCAGGCCAGGAACAAACACCAACACTGAATGTCCTCTGCACAGGAAGGATGCACATTCTGCTTCACCACAAAAGATATTTTTCACGTCTCCATTTGACACCTCGAGAAGCTAAGGCAGAGACATGAAATTGTTTCTCTACAGTTATTGACAGAAGGGGTGTCAGGATCCAGATGGTAATTCATGAGATCTTGGGCCCTACTCTTCTTGCGCTTTTCTCCCCCATCACACTGCTGTCTTTCTACTAATCAATGTCATGTTCAAAACTTGAAAGCTAACCTGTGTCAATGGCCAGATGCACAGCTCCTTTGATCTCTTCTTTGCTAGTCCTTTTAGCTACAGCAGTACAATTAGAGCACCAACACCATCCTGTATTTATACTAGCATTAAAATGCTTCTTGATGTTGATGAAGTCAGGAATAGATATCTTGCACAGATTGTTGGCTAAAACCTGGAATTTTGAAAACAGTGGTGACTAGCCACTGACATTTATCACTCAATTTCCATCACTGCCAACAGCCTTCTAAAGAAAACTCCTTCCATTACAGCCTTGCATATTGGCTGCATCAGTTGGAGCAGCACAACAGGTTGCTCCCCTGTGGGAGTTCCAGTCCCTCTGCCTTCGCCCTGCTCATCTGTGTGGTCATCCCTACAAGCACCTGCATTTTGTTTAACATCGGCATTTGCTTCCACCACTCCGTTTTTACAAATGGGACACTTTTCATACAGCAATTATTCATTCAGCTCACCTCTGGAGCTTCTCCTGCCTGACGAGTCTGGCTTCAGCTGGCTTTGCAGTTACTTGCTCCTTCTGCATGTTTGCTGCAGTGACTCTTGTATGCCCATTACAGCCCCACTTCTGTTAAACAGCTGGCTGTGATGTGAAATGCCTGGGCCTCAAGCTCTGCAAACAATGAGATTAGCACTTGGGCCTTGTTGTGATAGCCGTGTGCAGCAGGATTTGTGATGGTGTAACCCTGTCAGTTTAAGAAAGTAACTTCAAAACCTCACAATCCTCTGTTCCCACACCTCTCCTGGCCCAGGCCAGTGTCTAATTACAATCAGACCTTATACAGCAGCCAAGAAAAAGAGCACGCATCCAGATTAACGCAAGATACAAAAGGAGAATTAACTGCTTCAAGAAGGACAGAACCGATGCTGAAAGCAAAGCTCAGTGAATTGCACAGCAGCAACAGCTGCCAATAGCGCGGTGCTGGGCTCTAGCACCAGTCGCTGCACAGTCACCTGCAAGTGATGGGCTGGCACTCTTTGCAAAGTGTGTGTACATGGCCCTCGGAAAGGGAGCACACATACATCTCCAGCTTTCCCTGTGGGCCGTTTCAGGAGCACAAGCAATTCTCACAATCCATTTCCAGTGGAAAGAAGCAGGCGCAGCACTGGGCTGGTATTACTTTGTGACATCTTACTAGCTAAGAAGATTGTGAAAAAAACTCTTTTTGACAATATGTCACCGCTAGGCACTTTTAATCAAGAGCAAACTGACTACAACGTTCAGCCTGGATTAAAAAGTGCTCTTTCTCCTTAAATAGGCAATCAATCAAAGTGACACAATTACCTGGCCTGAATTAAAACACGTAGTGATTTGTAGTTCAAATGCAGACTACTCCGGAAATACAATTATCCATTTAATACTCAGAACCAAAGCAAAATGCTTCTGAACCCTTAATAAATCTTCAGATGGAAAATTTAACATTCAGCAACATGTTATATTGGTTTTGCTCCCAGTTTTATAAGTACCAATTTGTCTCTTCAAAAAGAAAGAAAAGACTGACAGCATTTCTTAATTGAGTCAGCAGCTTTGCCAAAACGCTCCATACTACTTGTTACCACAGGGGGAAAAAAAAAGACTGGTTCAAACAGAAACAGTTGGGCCAGACAGACTTTGAACATACAGTCTTCGCTGAAAAGGCTAAGGATAAATCCCAAGGTCCTCACACATGGCTGAGGACTGAATAAAAACTTCAATTTCTGGTGTTATTTCATTCACATACAGTGACAGCGTCCCAAGTAGAGTAAGATGGCCTGACTTGTGTTGCAGTGACATTGCTCTATAGAGTGGCAGGAGAAGTTTTGAGTTCCATGCATTAAGGTAATAGTAACACATATGCTAATTCCTTAAAATGTGGTATACAGTATTTCTCCATTATTTCTTGCTTCTATGAATTATAATAGAAAGAACAGTCGTTGTCGTAAATAGTTGTAATTAGGGTAAAAAGAGACTTTCTTTCTTTTCACTTTCTTTCTCCATCAGCTAGAAATGAAAAACATGATCACGCTGACTACTAATAAGCGTTAATAAAGAGATTGACTACACTTAAATTACCAAGCTCAATATAAATGTTAACTTCAGTTACACACCACGGACCATACATCACCATCACAGGAAGACAAGCAGTTTACAAGCTGCAGATTAGAGAATAATGAACCAAATATTATCATGATCAGATGCAGTCCTGAGCCAGAAAACAGTGTTTTTTAATCAGAAATAGGGTTTTAACTGAAAACATTTGAGTAAGTTTATTTTCAAATTTGTAAAATGTTACACTTCTCTGTAGCAGCAATAAAATGATGTCTATTCCTGTAAAGAAAGACTGCGCTTCTGAAGGAAGGAGAAGAGATATCAAAGTGTACTTGTAACATTTTAAGATGTTCTTTACAGTGAAATCTTACCAGGAGGGTCTCTGTTCATCAGGGAGTACTCCTTCATTGTCATGTTATGCCTCTAACGAACGAACACAAATTCGCAAGTGGTGGCAGCCAGGCAAACCAAAAGGGAAAACAGAGCACAACACACCTGTATCTCACATTTGTACCACACCATTTCTGACTAAAATCCCAAATTTAGTTTCATCACCTGCCAGCTCCAGTAAGTGAGAAAGGAGGACAAGAATCTTGGCTGCAGATGAAAGTGAATCAACCACACTCACCCATCCCGCACAGCTCCATGGTATTTGCTTTATCCGGAAAGGATTAGATAGAACACAGCAGCAATGCTGTGACATTATTTGCATCGGTGGCAGCTTAAGTTACTGGGAGAACTGGGCTCAATACTAGCATGTAATTCAAACCAGTACGTTGTATGGAGATTTACAAAACGCAGAGCACTTGACAAATACCCATGTTGGTAACAATGATGAGAGGAATGGGAATCCCGAAGTATTCAGAGATCTGCTTCTGTGGGTGTACAAAAATTCTTAGTTTCAAACAATAGCAGTATGATCAACATGTCTTCCTTTAGATGGGTAATAGGTCCTCCAGTATACACCACACAGTGGCAAAATCTCATTTGACAATCTTCCATCCCATTTCACAAACCAAAGTACGACTTTGGATTTCAGTTTAGCTTTGTAATACATAATTTATCTGAGCTGTAGAAAGGGTATGATATTTCCATTAAAACTTAACTTCCTTCATGTAGAGGACCCATGTAAGACCTCACAGCATACATAAACCTCATGTGGATTAAATGGCAGCTTTAGAGCTGTGGCAAAGTCTTCGGGGCCGAAGTATTTTTGTTATTTGAAGTAACATTCAGCAAGTAAAAGGTAAACTAGTAACTTCAGTGAAATTTTATTCTATTTAGTAAGATATTCTGTAATCCAGTGCTCTGGCAAACATATACACAAAGTAATAATCTTTTCCTTTCCAAATCCAATCCAAAATTACAGCTATGTAATCATAGTCTGAATTCATTGATTCTCTGGAATTAAACAAAACAGTTGGCAGGTATAAGTGCAGAAATAATGGATAGCCAGGTTACTCAAGTGCTAAATAAACAAAACAAATAGGAGATTAGAACAGAGAAGCCAGAATCAAAATAAGAGTGGGTGTTCTGGACTTTCCACTAGCTTTGTCTTGTCTTGTCCTCAATCTCATGCATCTCAAAGAAAATTCAGCAGAAAAGCAAAACCCCCCACACCCGCAGCCTGTCGGTGCGACGGCAGCAGCAGCCACCACCCCTTGCACCCTCTGGCTGTGCGTGGCCTCTTGGGCAACTCCATGGCTTGTCTTCTGCAGCAAGCCACGAGCAGCCTCCCCGGCTGCTTCGTTCTGCTCGGAGGAGATTGCTCTTGTCTCCTGCTGTGGCCACTTGGATTATTTCAGGAAGTTTTTTCCAGCCTGCTGCTGACAAAAGTTAACAGCCATGCTGTCAACTTGAGGAACCGATTGGAAAATCTTCTGCCTAAAAACTAGTGGTTTCTGAAGAGTTGTGAGACTGAAGGAATATGGAGTACAATTATGATGATAATGAAATGTTTCATGAGAACAAAGTCCCTTAAAAGATGACATGACCCCAGCTTTGCCAGTAGCACGTCCTTCTGGTAACCAACAGTGCACGTCCACCTCACAGCCTACAGCAAAATTAAGCTTCAATCTCCTCCTTCCCAGGCAGAAGAGACAGCTACCCAAGCTGCGCACACTGAGTTTCCACAGCGTTCACATCTGCCCCATTAGCAGGGTCTGCGATGGACAGATCTATTCAGACACCATGCCTCTTATTAAATGGGAGGCACGATTGAGCAGAATGGTTATTATGGCTTTAATGAATATCATTGGCATGGTCAAAATTCATTCAGAACCAGAACTAGACTGCATTCTACTTCTCTTAAATTGTGTTTTCATAATAAGTCACTTAATTCTACAGCATCTTTATATACTCCTTTGTAAAAATGAGCAAAACATGTTTTTCCTAATGGACATAAGGCTAGCAAATAGCCTGGAAACTGTCAGTGGAGTGCTATAGAAATGGAGAGATTCAGTAATAATGAAAAAAAACCTGAAAAATTCTAATGCGTATTAACTGCCACTGATAGATCCATTTATGGCTTTGGAAAGCTTTAGAGCAGCCCTGATAAGAAGTATGAATACTCATTCTTAAAAACAACAATCTGACTTCCCGCTCATGAGTTGATGTCAACAGTCATTTCATCAAAGAGACTGAGAGGACCCTTTCTGATATGCTGCCTTAATGCACATCAAGGCTATGCACCGATGGAGGCTGCAGCCTGTGGAAGACCCCTGCCGGAGCAGATTCCGGGCCAGACCTGTAGCCTGTGGAGAGGAGACCATGCAAGAGCAGGTGACCTGGCAGGAGCTGCCGCCCGTGGGGGATCCAGGTTTGGAGCAGTTTGCTCCTGAAGGATGGACCCCGTGGTACGGACCCATATCTGGAGCAGTTCTTGAAGAGCTGCTGCCTGTGGGCAGCCCCCGCTGGATCAGTTCAGCAAGGACTGCATCCCGTGGGAGGGACCCCACAGCACAGGGGACGAGAGTGACCCAGACAGAGCGGCGGCGAAGAAGCGCTATAGACTGACCATAACCCCCAGTCCCCTGTTCCCCTGTGCCACTCGGGGGAGGAGGTGGAAGAGGGTGGATGGGGGGGAAGGTGCTTTTGGTTTCTTTCCTTTTTTTCTCACTTCTCTAGCTTGTTAGTAGCAAGATTTATTGCTTATTATCTCCCTATGCTGAGTCTGTTTTGCCAGTCATGATAATGACTGCGCGATCTCCCTGTCCTTATCTCAACCCTTGAGCCCTTTTCATCGTATTTTCTCCCCGTTCCTCTTTGAGGAGGGGGAGCGAGAGAGCGGTTGTGGTGGAGCTCGGCCGCCCACCCGAGTAAAACCACCACACTCCCTGAATGCAACAACCTCTGACAGGAACAGAGGAACGGCCTCTTTTGGTTTCACATTTCTCATCTGGAAAAGCCTTGAACAGCTCAAATCCAGTTAAATGAATTATGATGAAAAGAAAGCAAACAGCAGTTCTGTAACTTTTCAAAGGTTTCTAAAATGAAAACTTCATTTTTCAGTGGCTATGGTACATCTTTTTTCAGGGTCATGACAGAAAGGACAACAGTTCATGACACAAATTGCTTATAAAAAACAAATCAAGAGCATTTAAATCCCACTCTTGGACAAATTCACAGATTCAGAGTTTACCTAAAATGCAAGTACCTCAAATGCATATACTTCAAATGCGTGTTCTGTATCTTTTTGTTCGGGCATGGGTATTTACCATCAAAGCTTGTCAAAGTATGGAACACATTTCCATGCAAACTTTTAAAAATACTAAAGAAAATTTCACTCAAACATCTGCATTATTTTATTCAAAATTGTTCAGATTTTTTTTTAAATAGCCTTCCTCTTACAGTTTTCAGATTTCTTTTATGCTACAACTGCTGTCATTGTAATAATAACTGTGGATAAGCAAGAATTTAAAAGCCTCAGCCAGCTTTAGGGCAAGGTAGTTGCTGTTCTGCATCAAAGACATTACAGTTTTATCACCGCTGGTGTAATTGCCTTCACTGCTTTCTGTTCTGTTCTCTGCCATAACAGCTGTATGCCTCATCGACCTTCCCTTATTTTCATAAACTGTACCAACCATTTCCCTTTATTTGCTATTCTATTGCTACATTAAAACAATTCAAGAAGATTAACTAGTGAGGAACAGGTTACCTTTACAGAAGTCATGCTATTTTGACCTCATTTTATCTTGATTTTCCAGCTGCTTGATAGCTGTATTTCCTTTCTTTTTCCATTTAATCAGTTTACCAGGTGCTGAAATACAGCCTCCTGGTTTGTAACGCCCTCTATCACCTTCAGCGCCTCTAAAGAACGCCAACGCCAGCTTGCTCTTTGCCAGTGCTCCAATGCATTGTGTTGTATTAATCAGAAGCTCTGTAATTTTACTTGTCAGCGGGAATACTCCTAAGATAAAAGCATCAGAGGCAGGGCTGCTGCTGCCCCAAGTGCCCACGGCAAATGGTACATGAGAGAGCCACCAGCTATCACTAAAATGCACGCAGAAACATGACAGAGAAACCAAGCCCAGACCTGACAGCACAGCCAACCCCTCACCAGCCTGTCGGCATCAACCAGAGCATTGCTTGCTGCTGCTGCTCCCTGTGGTCCAGAGGTAAAGCAGTTCTTGCTGTTGTGTTTGACTGGGCACCTTTCTTGATAACTGAGCTGGCTGTGAGAGCCACGTGTATCATAACAAGGCAGGAGTCTCTGGACAGTGGTGTTGCCACCTGGATGATGGGAACATTTGCGTCTTACAAAAACATGGGCAGAAAAATCCTACACTGCTCGTCATTTTTAGAAGCTACTAAAAATAAGCCCTGCGTGCTGCTGAGGTACTGCTTCTGATGTACGGAAAGAGCAGCCCGTCTGCTGCCGCGAGCGTGCCAGACACCACACCACAGCCTCTGCTCACTTCTCTGCACAAGGCAATGAGGTGAACATGTCTAAGAGAGCAGGGAAAACTTGCTAGGTTGGTAACGGCTTGTAAAGAAAGCTATAAAAAACAGCTGTAAAAAAAAAAATTAAATAAATTTTCCTATTCTTTTCAGCAGTTTAGAAAATTTAAAAGCCTGATCAACCTCTTGCCCCAGCATTAGCTCCCACAGGCAGAGACTGCCAGAGGGGAACACTTCAGCACACCTACTCACAGCTACAGCCTAGAAGTTCAAACCAACTTCATATAAGGTCTTAAATTTGAAACTGCTAGTTAATGTCAAGTTAGAACTGCTGTGAACTGATAGGTAAAAATATGAATAAGTTAAAAAAAAAAAAAAAAAAAAGAAAACCATAAGTGCAGTGGTTTCAGTGGAGTGGTACTGAATTACACGAGCCTGCATATAGCTACTACAAGGTATGTATTAGCTGCCAGGTCTGTCTGGTATTTCTGCAGCCATTAGAGATGGATATTCTAGACAACCATCCAGTGATGTTTAGAAGGGCATGACAAAAATACTGCTGAAAATGATAACAACTTATACTGAACAGCTCTTTCTAAAGTCATCAGCTTAATCCTTTTTTATCCAAAAAGTCCCAATACTGTAAAGCAATAAGCAAACACCGTTCTTTCACTGCACATTCACAGATAGAAGCCATACAGGCTAAGTGAAAGAGAATGAACCAATTAATATGTTTAAACTCTCATCTGTTTTATATTCATAGCTTTTATACATGGTCAAATTTATTCTTCCTTCACTTGTTCTTTTATAAGACCCTAGAGAATGATGCTGACCTTGTGTGTGATATGTCATAGCAGGGTTGTTAACAGTCTTCTTCATTAAATGCGAGTAATGCCTGACTGATTTTCGCAACACAGTGTCTGCATCTAGATATGCAACAGCTCTGTAAAATCAAGTGATGAACAAATGCAACACTACACGGTCAGATGTCTAATATGTAAATACATTTGTTAACTGGACTCTCTAATTTGCTAATAGCGTGCAGGCGATGATGATACAATCAGGAAAAAATCATGCATACTAATTTATTAGGTAGCATACTGTAAAATAACTAGCTTTTTGATAGCATTTCACATGAATGCACTCAAACTCCTTTGAAAGCAACTAACACACAAACAAACAAAAAACCAACCTGAATCTTTGCGTGCCTGAGAGCACATATTCAGCCACAGCTTTATTTAATTTGAGCAATGAAGTGATATACATTTATATCATCAGAAAAAGGTACCAAATATCTTCCTCACCAACCTCTTAGGACAACTGAGAAGTCTCATTTTGAAAAATGATTTCTCTCTTGCAGGGACTTTTTTCACCCACCACTTTGGACTATTAGTAAGCTGCAAACATCAACTGGTGCAAGAGCAGTGAGACGTACCTGGTAAGAATCAGGTAACAAAATGCTCAGCTTTGCTGATTTGAGTCTGCAATTTACATTTTTCAAGTGTAAAGTATCTTTACCAATAACAGGCTTACCGATTACGCCTATAAGCCCATTTAAGTGACTGCCTACCTTGAAAAATCCTCCTTCCCATAGCTGTAAGAGACTTAAAACCTCACTGCAAATCCATAGCAAAGCAAGGTACAGAGAGGAGCAAGGAGATCAGCCACTGATATTAATTCTCCAGAACAGCTACTGGTGAGAAGAGTGAAAAGGCCACTGGGGCATTATGCACTCTCACTGCGGCTCATCTAATTGATCTGTTGGAAACAGAGTATAAACAAGTTCATGATGCACATATTTTTTAAGAAAGCACTTGGAAAACTGATTTAATCTTATGTCTTTGCAATTAAAGCATCTGTACTGCAGACTGATAAAAGTTTACATCAAATGTGGAAGTAAAGTGAACCCTGCCATTTACATTCCCATCTGAGCACCAAAAATGATGCAAGCACATCATTTCTCTAAGTTTGAGGAATGCATGTCAGGGGGCAGGGGAAGAAATTAAGGGATCTTTGGGATGGGAGTGCACACCAAGCACCAGAATCCTTACACTACTGGAAGGGGAGAAACAAATTGCTTGTGGATTCACTTTATTTGATTGATCGGCACCTCAAACATCAATAAGAGTCAAAACTTCAATCCTACACCTTGAATTTTCCCTCTGTGGTTTACATTCACATCTCGGAAGATGGCACTTTGGAAACTTTCTTTGCCGCTGCTTATGTGAAAATTACTGTGAAGGCACCAGTTCAAGAGACAGGCGAAGCAATGTATTGTCATAACTGTGTTTTACTGCAAATATTGTTCTGTGCAGAGAACCTAAGGTGCTTTTTTTTTTTTCTTTGGTAGAGCTGAAGCTAATTTCCCACTGTTGTAAAGACACAATGTTCTCAGGTGATGTGGGCTATGCTGCATAGATGACAGAAGTCTCACGATACCACAGGCTGTTTAAAGCATTAGGTTTTAAAGCACCGGTGTACTCCAGGCACTCTTATTGTATGCTGGGAAAGTACAAGTATTCATCAAAACACAGCAGGAATCAGTTCTAAAGCAGGGTACCTGACATTTAATCCTGCCAATAAAATGCTGCTGGCGAACAGGTTTTAGGGCAGCCGGGTTATCCGATAAAGAGCCCCTTTTGTCCTCTGCTGTCTGTAATTACTACATACCTGTCAGGAATAAGCAGCATGCATCCCGTCCTGCACATGCAGAAGTGCAAATAGTAAAGGGTTTCATAAAGAAAACCCAGCTTAAAAGCAATCACCTAGATTCGGAAGCTACAGGGAAAATAATTTATTGCTACGAATCAGATCAACAAACGTCACCCTACTTAAGTGCAACTCTTCACGGCCCGTAATTCAAAGCGTCGGTAACTGGTAACGCAGTTGCTTAACAGCACCTTCTAGCAGAAACAGAAAAGGCAGAGAAGGATGAAAACAACACAAACACACACTGACTCTTTTGCAGATGCCGTGCATTAGGAGTCTTTGGGTTGTGCCTGTAAGTGGAGGGCTTTCAGAGTCCTTTTCACCTTCACTCTACCAGTGGTCCCAGATTTCTGCAGTGGATAAGGCTGGCTGCAGAGCTGGACTTCTTAGAGCTAGGACAGAGAGCAACAGCCACCAGAGACTCTAAAATGAAAGCATTGAATGTAGAAAAGAGAGGGAAAAAGACACCACTTAAGAACTGGTCAATCTTTTGTGGCCTCACTCTCTATTTCTACTGAACACAACACAGACAACATGAGTATGCTGCAGCCTAGAGAAACTAGAAAAGTGTAGAATAGACATCTCTGTGAAACTCTGCAACTTTGCCATCTTTGTGCTACTGAATGCAGGAGCTTTCAAGGACATAATGAAGTAAAAGCACTCAGCTTATCTAGGATCATTGCTCTTTGCAAGAGTCACCCAGAAATCTGCTTTTGACCTCTAACAGGACCATGAGTCACTTTGTAGCCCCATAAAGGCATGCAAAGTCTGGGGCAACAGGGTGACACTGTGGCGACCGGGCTAATATCAGACAGGACACTAACTCCAGTACAAAATAACAATCTTCAGGATGTTTAGAACATTCAGAAATTTTAGAAACATTTGAAAGCTTTTTATTTATACTTTCAGATATATCAGAATCAATTGTAAGGCTTTCAGTTAGCCTACCTGGTCACTTAGTAATGGCTCACCTTGAGATTTTAACATGAGAGATCCTGGTTCTCAGGAAAAACTAGGCAACAGCACCAGAAAGCTTTCTGTCTTCCATAGCAGACAGAAATTTATGACACAGAAAAACAGAAAACATACTTTAAGAGCACTAGAAAAAATGTCAGTAGTGAAAGATCGATATCCAAAAAAATCTAGTTTATCAGCAAAATAACTGTTGTCTGCTGTCTCTCTCATGCATCCTTTTAACAGAATATCATCAAAACTCAGTCTGTGCCCAGGGCAGGTACTCCCACCCGTGAGGCTCCCTTCCCCAGTCTTCCATGCTCTTTCCTATCATACCCAAGCAATTTTTTACTCTTTGTCCTCCAGATGTGACTGGTTTGAGTCTTGCAAGATGTGGAGAAGCAGCTGTGGTAGAAGAGCTGTGCAAACAGTCAGTATTTCTCACAGTCCTAAGAAAATTCGTTAACTAATAAACTTTCCTTAACACTGCTTAAGGACTCTGAAATTTCCTTTAATAATCACCTGAATTCTCATTTAGTCTAAGGAGGTGTAATTACTGAGATCATGGGATCTAGTTCAGTTTCAAAGTCTGCAGACGACACAAGAGTCTGATTGTGGACACCAACAGAGGTATGAATGTATCAAATCCAGGACTGTCATGGAAACATAAATGTCAGATTCACCAATTTCAAATGTAAGGATGGCTGGGGGTGGGAGAGGGGAGAAGGTGACAGAAGAAGGAGGGCAGGCAAACAAACAAACAAACATTTTAAACCCTGTAAAGAACGTATCTTCAAGTATCCTCAAACCACACAAAAACTCTTGCTTTAACATCCACGTATTACTTTCATGAAGATGTGTTCTCACTTCGAGTTACCTTTCTGGGTAGCAATTTAAACAGATCCCTGGGTAGGCTTTCCGTCAAAGTAGTACACTGAAATATTTTTCCTCAGGTTGACAACATGGGTGGCAAGAATAGTAGCAGGGCTCTGTATGTATCTGTAATTTGATTGCTGAGCAGCCATCCATCACCTACCTGTTTGGCAGAAAGCCCCTCACAAACGAGCTGCATTAATCCGCTCCCGTGACACCTCGCGCTGAGCAGCTCAGCACGGGCTCTGACACTGCTCCAGTTATCTTTGCTGGCTTCTATCACACTTGGCATTTTGTGGATGCTTCTCTGAAATTAATCAGTCAAAAGAATGTGATAAATAGATACGGAGCCTCAATACAGTAATCGGGATAAAAGAATTTGAGGTTTTTACAGGTGGCCTTCAAGACGGTGTAGCTTCTGAAAAAATATTTGAGGTGACTGGACAGTGGTAGTCAGGAGTTAATGAGGCCACGCAGTACCTGCCATGAGCAGAGTATATGCTTTTACTCAAGGAAAAAATGGTGCTGCCTTAGAATGCAACATACAAAAAAATGTTTGGTAATTTATGGGCCCAGAGAATGAGAATACAGAGAGAGAAATAAAAGAGACACAGTGCTAAGTGTATGCGTGCTGCCTGGAGGAGGCCAAAGCTAGAGCTGACCTGCTGCTTAGAGAAAGAATGGCAAATCTCAGGGTAAGGACAACTCACGTCATTTGCTTTTAGTACTGTACTGCTCTTAACCTTAAAAATAATTCTGCATCAGGTTCACTGATAGAAAGAATATATTGCAAAGATGTTATTATGCCCTTTGCATGCTTACGTATTTCTAGCTCAGTCTACAGGGAAAACTGTTATGAAGATGATAGAGTTACAAAAAAAATAAAAATAGAAATCAAAACGTTGGAAGGAACAACATAATGAGTTGGATACCAACCCTACACAAAATTAGCAGTGAATGCTTACTGATCCCAACAGCTTCACCATGGAAATCTGACATTTTCTTGATATAGGAAAGATTTTCACCAGATTTTGTTTTAACTCTTTTGAAGATAATAACAGATGTAAAAACACTATATAAAAACAATTATTTGAGAAAGTCTT
The DNA here is from genome assembly GCF_013377495.2 of Cygnus atratus. Classification (NCBI taxonomy): domain Eukaryota; kingdom Metazoa; phylum Chordata; class Aves; order Anseriformes; family Anatidae; genus Cygnus; species Cygnus atratus. The sequence continues at coordinate 52,780,050 of NC_066364.1, read as the reverse complement.
AGGAGGATCAGAACGTTAATTTCTACCCAATTTTTAAATTATTGCACTACTTCCCCGTTTCACAGACAAAAAGAATAATTCATATGCAAATAGTCAAGAGCACACTTCTAGTTGTCACTGGATTTCCCCCATCATGATCCATCTGTTTTAGCACATCATCTCCATTTCCATCAAGGCTTTTCTGCACATTCCAGCAGCTTTGATGATTTTGTCTGGCACCTGACAAACTGCAATTATACATATTTTTATGTAAAACACTTTCTCAACGTTTAGCGATTTAAAGTTTAAGGAATGCAAGTGCCTTATAACTTTACAGGTAACAGTCCCCTGATCTCTGTCTAACCAGACAAAGTGTGATTTGAAAACTGTTTCTTCTGATGTACCACAAGAATGGAAGTCTTCCGTTCCAGTATGTTTATCACACACCTTTGTCTCTTTCAATTTCATCAGAATGGTTGGAATAAAATGAAATTCGGACTTCTACTTTTAGTAGACATGACGTTTACAAAGTAATTTCCATTATGCACTCATACTTACATGCTGGTAATTTCAAGAAAAGATCTGTTTTAGATTTAAAATTTCTATGGTTGCTTTCTACTCAAAGTTGTTTTCTTTATTTGAAAACATTTTATTTCTTTCAATCATTTAATACTTTCTAGGCACGCTATAACCATATTTTTAAACTGTAAATCATCTGACTTTGGAAGCTCATCATTCTGAGACTTTCTGCTCAAAAGCCAAGCCTGTAGTCTTGCTACAGGCTTGCATAACTAAATGAGAAATAGGAAGCGTCTGTACATATTCCACATTCCCCTGTCATTGCACCCTGACTCTTGTGTGTCCTCTTTATCCCATTGCCAGCCCCCGTCTACCACACAAGTTGTAGATCCATCTACTGAGCCCTCAGTGGAAAAATACAAATGACTGTGCCAAAGACCAGCTACTCCACAAATTCACACTATAGTTCAAATAAGTGAAGCCATCTGAAATGATCTGTGACATAAACCATGATAGAAATGTTGTTTGACTTCACGTCCCTTCCTTTACTGATCACTTTTGTTAAGATTTATTTCCAGTGAACAACAACATCAGCAACATTTTCATCAAAATCATTAACACACTCATCTGGGAACCAATTTATCTATGATCCATGATTTGCTTTTTATTTCCAGTATATTTATGAAACAGATTTAAGAACACAGTTAAGAACTAATTCTTTGCAAACAAGCCACAGCAATGATGTTTGCAATCAAAGAGTATATCAGAAATTAAATGAGCTATATGAAACAGATATATCAATTTTAAAAGAACAATAAGGATAAACAAAAGGTGAATACACTAGTATTATGATGGCATGAAATACAAAATATTTATATCTAATACGCAGTATATGTGCTATTATCTTGGAATAGCACAAGAATAAAAAAAGAAACAGATTATTTACTGCACATAATAAGGAGTTAACAAAAAAACAGAATCAAGTTTACTTCAGATAGTGGATTCTATTCTTATTGTCATCTGGTTCCCAGCCTGCTAAAGATGTGTGATTTCACTTCAAAGATGGAGCTATTGAAGAAGCAGATGGAAGAGGCACAAACCATTCCCAGCCCCTTATGCCGATGGAAGGTAGACATTTTATGGATGGCTACGCTTGGTTTCACAAGTTCTATGGATGCTGTTGTTATTACTTTCGGGAAAATACTGATCTGCTGACAGCAGCAACCATGCCAGAGCTGACTGTAGATGATGGGAGCCTTTACATTTACTTCAGCAAACTTTGGTTCACGATCCCTGAAACACCAGATACTGAAGGTAAAGATAGAAAAGGTGCGCTACACAGTGTAGCTTGGCAGCATTTCTGGTACACACAGGTATACAGTTGTAAGTTTTACAACGAGATGTTTGAGTTTCTGATACCCAGAAGCAATTTTGGAAGTAACACAGTTGCTATTTCAGAGTGGGGAGAAGAAGGAACAGCCACTGAATTGGAAAGAATGGGAGAAACATCAAACAACTTGAAGACTGGGGGAAAAAAATTACAATTGGCAATGACGCCAATTTGAGAGCATAAAAAGAGTAAGCCCTCCTCAGATCCTAGAAGGGTACTCTGTATTCTGAGAATGAAATGAGGACAGTAAGACCAAAAAGGAGTAAAAGGTCATGCAAGTGCTTAGCATTTGAGACAGGCTGTCTGAGAGGAAGAAGGAGCCACACCAATGCCACAAGGGCAGCAAAGTTTTAGTGGAAAAAATCCACATCAAAGGAGTCTGATTCCTGGGAAGGCTGCTGCTGCTAGTAGAGAAAAAAACAGGAGCCCTCTTAGCATTTTTTGAGGCTTTGCAGCAAACGTATGGACTTGTGCTTGCTCACTTTGTACTGTAAATCACAGTTGAATATGCAGATTGAACGTCTATGAAATTTTATGAAAGGACATCATTTTAAGTTTAAGAATAAATAATCTGGGCTGTATTCCAGTAGATTTGAGTTGTTTATTTTCTGTAAGAAGGAGAGTTTCCTTTAGGGGAAATCAGCCTTGGCCACAATACCCATGTACAAACCTTCTTAGAGGAGTTTGTGCCAAGCCAATCAACTTCATCCACAGCAGCTCCAGGTAATTTGCTGGAGAAAATTAGATTTTTCTGGGACAATAGTGAATATTTTCACATGCTAGAAACTATCCAGCATTGAGCAGAGGTTATTGAAAACCAACTCTAAACTTCAATACAGTTTGCAAATGGCTATAAGAACTGCAAACATTATCGCCTGTGACTGACTTTTTTTTTTTTTTTAAACGTGGAAAGTTTCCCACAGCCTCAAGCAGATATACCGACCCCGTGAACAGACGAAGTCACAGTGTTTAAAGGAGGACTTTCATTCTACGTGAGGTGTCTCAGATTCACAGGCTTGCAGCCAGCCACCCCACAACACTTCTAAGAAACAGCCACCCCCAGCACGCTGCGTGAAGCGCTGCTTTCATGGGTGTTTGTGTGGTCAGCAGGGGTGCTGGCTGCAATGAAACTCCTGCGATTTAAATTGATATCTGTTTTTGAATTTCTATTTGCAGATCCATATGCTGAGACTCACTGAAAACTTGCTAATACATTATCAACACTAATAAGACTAGAGGAGGCACGCTGTAACGGATCCAAGCATTGTATGAGACCTAATTATCCTCTGCGGGTAAGGGCAGGTAAATTCCTCCACTCCTTCATCCATGCATTGTTCTCCATGATGCTTACAGGCAGCCAATAAAAGCACCTGTTCATTGAGCTTTCTGGAAATCTGTGTGTTGCTTTAAGTTCCATTGTTGGCATAAAATTTATTTTATTTTCAGGATCTTTTTAGTCTTGTGCTTTTTGTTCTTTTCAGTATTTGAAAAGTATTTGACACTATAAGCTATTTGTGTCTTTGAAAGACTACCTAGAAGTGGCTCTTCATCATACATTTCAGTGGCATTAATTCAAACAATTTCACCATTAGCACAGTAAAATTCTTTAGAGCAATATACATATATAATTATTTTAGTTAGACTTGTCACAAAAACACAATCAGATCAGCTGTTACTTTAAAACTTTCACTTTGGATTTTTGTTTCTCCTACAAAATATAATTGCTGACGCCTCTGATTTTCCCTAAAAAAGTATGTTACTAGCTTTTTGTTTGGGGAGTAGTTGGAAGAAGACCGTTTTCATTAAAAAGGGACACCATTAGTTCATTTAGTGAAAGTAGGTAAACAACTTTACCCAAATGCTAATAGAGAAGAGTGTTAACGGTACTGCTACTTAGATTGAGAAAACTTGGGGAATGATAGAGGAAATGTATAAAAAACAAACAAAATTTTTCCTTCACCCACCACTTCACATCTGTATCATTACAAAAATATAAAGGGCCTTATGATGGATTCCAGAAATCTTGCACAGAAGCACAATACTCCAGCATATAGAAAATAGAGAAATGTATCTTAATGTATCTTATGTAACTTAATGTATCCTCAGGAAAACAGTTCACAAGTGCCAAAGAGCAATGGGATATTTAAGGATAAGTAAGATATGCTATCCTCTTTTTGTCAACACAGTAGCTGTACAAAAACATCTACATAAACTGTGATCATCTTTCCAATAAACAGATAGGAGACAGACATCACTAGGTTGAAGAGTATAAATTAGCTTTAAACAGTCTAGGTTGTAAAACTGAAAAGCCAAATCCTTAACATCATGCCTCCCCAAAGCAAAATTTAGTTCATTGTTCCCATCCTTTTTTGCTGGCTCCATATGCTGGCTCTCACTTTCCAGATTTCTCATTTTCACTATTGCATGAGCACCATCTATAAATGCATCCTAGAATAAATCTGAAGAAAACTCTCACAGAGCTGTATTTACTGAACTCCAGCACCATCAGCCTAAGCAAGAGAACAAACAACAGCTTTAAAACTTGGGGGCACAACAGGAAAGGAAGGAGGCTGGAGAACGAGCTGCATGGGATTTCAGGAGCATGGGTGCAGGCACTGAGTGGGAACACAGCAGCTTCGCCCTCCACCTTCCCACCCTTGTCCAGTGCATGGTGTGTGCGAGGAACCTGCCTGGTCTCCAGCCTTGCCTTCTTCTCCCTCACCTGCCTGGTCATCACTGGCTGACACTGGGAGAGGAAAACTGGTGAAAATGGGAGAGGGAGGGGGTTACCTCTGTACAGACAAACACATGTGGAGGAGCATGCTGGGCACCTGTGCCAGCCATGCTTGGGGGAAAAAAAAGATTTCATATCCTTACCTCATATCCAGTAATTTTCAGAACTAAACACTGAAAATAAGGCAGAATTTCTCCTTCATGCCTGATTCTAGATGAACGGTTTTGCTCTTTATAGGGACCTCACAGGCTTTTCTCAATTCATATAAAATGCCTTCCTCTCAGGAGCAAAACTGAACAAAACAGAATGAGGACATCTTAAAAGATTGATTTGCCAATAATGTCTTCATTTTGTTTTGGAAACCAAAAGGCACAAGGGTCTCCACAAAGTTTCTGAGTTCAGCTATGACAAGTTTTGCACCTGCAGCAGGTTGAGTTCAGCTGAATTTCACTGATGTTTAGCTATATCTGGTTCCTAAATTACCTCCAAAATTTTAAAGTTACACTGAAAGGGCAGAAAGCATGGTATTAGTTTCAATAATTCATCTTTTCTTCAGTTTCACAAGTGAACAGTACACTTCAGTCTTCAGCTAGACGGGGAAAATCTCAAGAAAAATATTTTGTATTCACTGCATCCTAGTAAAACAACTATTCAGAGAGAGAATCAGTTTTAATTTGTAGTTTATGAAGTACTAACTTTTTTAAAAATGTTTTAGAATCAGCATGCATAGCATGATTATGTAGCAGGTGTAAGTTAAAGCAGGAAACATTTTCTAAATGACAGAACCAGGAGCAGATGCTCAGGATCTCTGCTAATCCATCCCAACAGCAAGCCCCAATGATCCAGCCACAGAAGAGGCCTTCCCCTGCGGGCTGTTTGGTGGCTCTGCTTTCCCAAGGGACTTATCAGTGGGCAGGGTACACTCCAGTAGAACAGAACCAGGTTCCCTCAGGCTGAAAACCACCCCAAATACAGACCCTCAGCCTCTTAAGTACGTGCTCTAACCTGGTAGGCATCTGGTAGGCATCTAAATACATGGAAAGGATCCAGTAAGCACTTACATTTGGGGATACTGGGAAGCCAGCCATGCAGTTCTCAGCTCTGCCTGAATGGTTAATTGGCTTCTCTGATCCAATCTTAACACCTGAATCCATTTCAGTCAAGTCTGAGTTGTTGCAGCTGGCGTTGCACATCACATCCATTGCAGAGGAAAGCCAACGAGCCTTTCTAATAGCTGCAGGAAAACAAGTCTGTATCCTGGATGTTCGTTTTTTTTTCTTTCTTTTTTTTTTTTTTTTCTAACAGAGGACTGTTACCTATTGAAGGCCAGTTAGAAGCAGAGCTACACTACTGCAACACAATTGCCTACTCATCGCTTTTCATTTAAAGAAAGCAACTATACAGAAATCTCAAACACCCACAAGCTGCTTCAAAATTCATTAAAATTCTACAAATGCTCCTTTTGCCTAATTCTAGCATGTTTTACTCCATTGTTCATGGGCATCAATGTTCATTTTAAGTGTTCTATTAATTGGAAAACCAAGCAATCAAAGAAAATGTAATTTTGATTTATGCATTATGGGAGAAAACAGTTTTCATTTCAGCCCTTGATTTAATGTCCAAACAGGCATATTTCTTCAGGAAATGGAATAAAAAGAAAATAAATCTTAATTAAACAAATAAACAAAACCCCTCCAAATCCTGCAGCTTAGCATACCGCAATAAAATGAGGTGATTTTAATGGCAGAAAACCTACAAAACCCAAACAGAAAACTCCAGATAAGAAAAACAAAATTTGAGAGAAATGTTATTCAGCTGCACCAGAAGATTAAAAATCTGCAGCGAACCTAGCAGTGACAGCAGCCATGTACCTCAAACTGTGATGCACTTCAGGCAGAGGAGAACAAGTACTGCTATTTAGGCACGCACAGCTGAATGCCAAAGGCCAGTATTTAAACAACGCCTGCTGGGCTGCCTTCTTCCCTTTCAGTATTTATCAGAGATGCTTCCTCAGATCAGTCAGTGTCCCTTTCCGCTACCTAAGCTTGCTGGAAAGAGGAAAAGACAGCCAGTGCTGCTTGGACATTCAAAGGACAGGGATGCTCTAGATCATTGCTGCTGCTTATGTGGAAGCTTACCAGATCTGACTCAGCCTAAGAGCAGCCTTAGGCACAGGGTAAGCACAACACTGCCTTCACTAAGTAACACATCCCCAGAACAGTGACTTACTTGCCTCTGCTGTCTTATTTGTTGCCTTTCCAGCTGTAGTTCCTGCTGCGAAAGCCAATATATCCAATACAGCAGTACATTTGGATGCCCTAGGTGCCCCTCTGCTACAGCACCATGCCTGAGGTACTGCTGTAGACAATCCTAAAGATTCTGAGGCTTCTTTAAATGAAGTCCTAATTGCACAAATTTAAACATTATGGCTTGTGTAAGGATTAAACACAGGATTCTGTTCAGCACAGATCTAAAATGCTCATTATTTTGGAGTTTTCCATGGAAATGAAAGTATCACACAGGCACTGAACTCACACTGGGGAGGACAGGAGACACCCTTGGATGGCAAGTGGAGGACTCACACAGCTGCAAGCCTTACAGTTACGTTACTGTGAATCCAAAATAACTGCACACAGAGCTATCACGCCAGTCTGGGCTTGGGCCAGCAAAACAAACTAAGCCTTTCCTCCTCCTGAAACCTCACAGGGGTGGGGGACACAAGTGCCACATTGTCCGGCTCTTCAGAAAATGTACGCAGCAGGCAGTAGGTGTGGACTGATGTGCGTGGAGCTGCAGGGGCAGCAGCCAAATCAGCCCAGGACTGAGGAGCCCCTGCCTGGGGGGAGAGCAGAGGAAGGACCACTTCCAGCCCTCCCCTCCACCAGCACATCTTGCAAGTGAGAGCTAAGGGCATGCAGGGTATGGACAGCACGACTGGAAATGTTCATTTAACAGGTTCATTTCCAGGTTTTGAAGATTTCAGTTTCAGTGAACATCTCCAGACTTTTTCCTTCTTTTTCTTCTTCTTTTTTTTAAATCTGCCATGACAACTTTAAATCATCCTTGAGAATCTTTTGCTTGATGATCTATCTCCACAAATTATTTTTAACACTTATTATCCTTTAAAGTGAAATGATTCCTTCATCTCTATTTGCATAGTCTTTTAAAGTGATAAATCCTTTCTTGACAGGTCTTCAACACAATAAATGGAAAAGACAATCAGGCTCAGGTAGTAGCTATCACTCTTTCCTAAAGCATCTGGGTCCTGTTCCTCAAGAAAAACTCATGCAAAGAAAGGGATCTGAGGGCGGAAACAACAGGGAAACCTAGAACATACAAAAACACTTCTGATGCTTTTTTCAGTTTTTGGAAAACCACAGGCATAGCACAAGATCCAGTTAGCCACTCCAAGATCCCATCTTTATTTCCCTCGCTTGTGAAAACATTTGGCAAAGTTTTTTACGGATTCTTCTGTGGGAGACAAATCTTTCGTATGAATATTGGACTGCTTATATCTCCACTGCGCTTGCCAAACTAATACAGCAAAGCATTGCAAGGTTAAATATGTCCTGCTTGGCTGAGCTGCATTCCTATTAGATACTAAAAAGAAGAAAACAAGTGGAATGAAATGAGAATGTATACCAACATGCTGACAGGAGCCTGCAGGTGGAGTAGGTTCACGAGGCAGGACTACCGCAGAATGGTCACAAAGATAAAAAGCCTTCTTCTCCAGCCTCACCTGATCTGTTCAAAATACTTTTCAAGACAAGATGACAGGAACTGTTAATGGTACCTTTTTTCTTTCTTTTTTTTCTTTCTTTCTTTCTTTTTTTTTTTTTTTAATACAGGAAATGCCAAAGGAATGGAGCTCTACAGATGACCTGAAATCACTTCCAAATGGTGTGTGGGAAGGAGCCTGAAAACAAAACAAAAAATGGGGAACCAAGGAATCACCGAATTAGGCAGCAATATAGGAAGAGAAGAAAGAGAAAACAAAGTAGGAGAATAAATCTCCAGTTTCCCTAAGCCTTTTTAGCATAACTATCTTCAAAATTATATATTTTGTATCAAAAACTAGCTGTATGCATCAGTCCCACATACATACATGTCAGGTCAACAAACAGGGCTTGGTCCATCACAACAGGCTGCAAAAATCACAGGCAGTTTCAAAACTGCCAAAGAAAAACTGTTCTCAGCAAGCTCCGTGCCCTCCTGCTGCCACTGTGCCTGTACCTGCCCATCTTTAGGCCCAGGCTTGGCTCGGAGAGCAGTGCTAAAAGCTGGGTGGTGGCAACAGATACTATTTTCCTCCTGCCTCCCTCTCCTTTGCTCAAGTTCAGATCCAGAAGGTCCTTGGGCAGGAGGCTGGATCACTGGTGGCTTGTCCTCTGGCCCTGCCCCAAGCTGTGCCCCTGTTCACATATATATATATATATTATATATATTATATATATATATTAGGTCTTCAACCTAAGGTAAAAATTTCTTCCACAGCAGCTTAATTCCACTCACAGCCTTCCACAGCACAGGACCATGGAGGCTGGTGAAACATCCAATGCACGTGGCCCTGTACAGGCAGCTGTACTGCACGCTCCCTAAAGAGGTCAGTGCTACAGAGAAACATTTACTGCCTTTTGACCGTGTTGAATGACTCTCTCAGGGTAATAAACAAAAATCCCTGCTAGAAATATCAGAGCCATTTGCTTAGCATTTACTGTGGGTGCTAGGAGACAAATGTAGAGTGGGCAGGAGACTGTCCCAAGCCTGTGATTTGGAGAGCTTCTGCCACAAAGACAAAAGTTAAAATGAAAAAAAATATATGCAATAAAACTGTAAATAAAAAAGCAATCCCCAAACCCACAGACTGATCGTTCCCAATAATTGATTCAGAGTGACTACAGCCTTTTGCAGAAACATGGGAGGATATTCAGAAATGCTTCTTAATGCCTCCTACACCGAAACCGTTCCAAGGTTCCCGTCGGTAAGTGGAAAGAGGCAGAAAGCCTTCCGGATATGATTCAGAGCAAAAGCCTAACTCAAGGTGTGATTTGGCCTCCTGCTCCATGCAGCCCACGTGGAGGCTGCGGCTGAGAGGTGGATCTGCTCCTTCCCTTCGCCCTCCTCCCGTACCCTGGCTCTAGTGCTCCTGCGGCCATGGGACAACTCGGACTGACCGCTCACCCAGCAGGATGCTGCAGACCGAGAAAGAGAGCACAAGGTTTATCTTGGGCAAACTGCTTGCTCCAGATCAGCCCATAACACCCAATTGTGAGATTTACAGGTTTTAACCTAATAAAAGTTTTTTGTTGTTGTTGTTAAGCATTTAACACTGCTGTTAAGAAAATACCAGTGAGAGACATTTGTACAATTACTTTTATTTTCTTTAATGTCAAAATGAAAGACTTCAAAATGAATCTTCTCCCACACTTTTGGTTTCTGTGAATCAGCATTTTTCGATTTAAAAAAAAAAAAAAAAAAAACTCTTGCTAGAACATGCCTGGCCAAATTTATTTCAGCCACACAGCTAATTTATGCATGAATACTTCACCTGAAGTGCAGCACAGTGTTTCATAGCTTCTTTACTCAAACACTGATAGGTTGTGTAATGTATTACTTAGGCAAAACCCCATTGATTTATGAGTAAGGATTAAGTGGTATTTCAGCATCCTTATTTGCCAAGGTTACTGTTGTCCTTGCTGTCAGAACTGAAGAGCAGTTGAAGCATTCTCTCCATCCCCCAAAACAACACAAAACTAATCATGCCAAATGAATGAAATGCATCACTGATCCACACATAAGTACGTGCTTCTCTGGGGCAGAATCACCTCTTCACTGTAACAGTATGAACAAATCTAGTTTTAATCAAGAGCTGGTGTCATGAGGCAGCAGAACTTAGGCAAGCAACAAAGTGGAGAAAATTAGTTTTATTAGTATCAACTAACACATATATGAGTTTCAAGTAATCCCAAACAAACTAGAACCAAAAGAGCACTGGGACAGAAACAGTGTTGATATCTGACCTGGCATATTTAAACAGAAGAGAGAACCACTTTACTGATTCCCATATTCTATAAGCATTGCATTAAAATAGCGGAGGAGAAAAAAAAAAAAAGTGTCTCAAAGGTCCTTTTTCTGTATAAAGCCTTGAAAACTGTAACTAAGGTCACATAATCAATATAAAAGTATTGACAGCAAAGTCTCAGCAGTTTTATGCTCTTTGGGCCCTCATTGAATGATACCACAGTTTGCATCACTGGCTCTTTATTACTGAACATGGTGGTGTATAAGCACTTTCCAGCATTTAACAAAATCATAGAATGCTATATATTATCTTGGTTGCATCATAAATTACAGAATGTGCTAAGATATTCTTTAACATTAGCGCATAACAGTACAAGCTAGTGGGTCAACTTGAGAGCTAATAATCAGATATTAGTAACTGAGGCATCTAAAAATTGAAGAGTATCTCCAACGTCTTCCATTCCACATGGGTGGAACTTCAGAATTTTACATTTTAAAAAGTGCCCACTTGCCTATATTGGTAGAGAGACTTTACCAGTAGTCTCTCTCCATAAACTACACAGCATGTATAATCCCTTTTGTATCTAATGCAGCATTTTTGTTGCTCTGCTCTCCCATGCCCAACTCTGTTGCTTGCACAAAAAGAAAATGCATGACATAAGCAGCACATTGTGCTCTGCTGCTGCCCAGGGAATGCTTGAACTCAGAGCAGTTGCCTGCCCATTCATTAAGCATGTGTTCTGCATGTATGGAGAGGAAGGTTAGCCACCAGACAAGGTTAATGAGGGACAGAGAATGCACAGAACTTCGTGTCTTCTATGCACCACATACGCAGCATCAGGCCAAGGACACGCACTCCAAACTTAAAATCGGGAAGAAGCATTCCTGCAATAAAAGCAACTAAAGTAACTACGTCAGTCAAGTAGCTCTCTCCCAGCAAGTCTAGATAAATTCTACGAATTGTCTAAGCTGATCTTATCCATGATAGGTGCTTAAAACTGTCCTAGCATCACTTACACTTCTCTAATTAGGACCTCTTCTTCAGAATATCATTTATGCTCCTTCAGACTCAGTCAGACACACTTACATCCTCTTAATAACATGCAACTTGTGCCACTTCATCCATCAACTCTGAATCCAGCACAGCGACTTACCTACTTCTGAATTTAGATTGTGCTTGGCCTTGAATTTTGTAGTGCAAGCAGCCACTTGTTTCTTGCTGTGGCTCACATGTCTCTCATTTCTTCTTAGAATACAACAGTTTCAGCAAAATAACATAAAAATGTTTGATTTCAAGCACTTCAGTCAACGAGCACCTTCTGCAGAAGAACACTAACATAACACCACTGGAATAAAATAACACCACTTTCACATTAAGACTAACGCTAAAGCCTACTGTTGATCAATGAGAGAAACGTAATTAGTAAGAGTTCGCAGTGTTGCTGAAGTAGCTGTTATTTAGAAGAGCCCTCTATACTTGCAGTTAGGCTTTTGACACACTACTGATTCTGAAATTCAGCAGAACGGAAGAATGAGTGCACCAGAAGAGCTAACAGGCATAGTATGAAATCAGAAGGATTTCATTAGTTGATAACACACCGAGTCTTGCTGCTGCTAAGAGACTTGGCAGCCAGCAAGCCACGTTTACGACCTGAAGCTTTGCAGCACACAGGGAAGGGGCCGGGGGGATGCGCTCTGTAAGAAGCGTGCTGCAATTCTCACGCATATTTTACAAGGCTGTTCCAGGGGGTAATGCAGCGTTGCCAGACATCACAAGTCCGGGCTGATACCACGACAGGTGTCAAATTCCTTCCTTCCAACCTGATAACAAGAACAGGTGTGCATCTCTGCAAGAGATATAATGAACACCAATGCTGCACGATGTCATGGTTTCCTGGTTAGGGTGGTGATCGCAGAAACAGTTGACAAACTTTCCAAAATTATTACTGAAATAAAATTAAAATTAATAAATTAATTTAATTTATTAATAATAAATTATTAATATAATTATTATTAAAAATAATTTATTTAATTTAATTTAATTTAATTAAAATTAATAAAATTAAAATTAATCTGAATGTCTTCAGAAAGTTCATGAGGTAAAGGCTGAAGGTAAATCACAAATATTTTACACCCAAGAGTTAATGAAAGGTAGGAAAAATAGAGAATGGTCTCTACTGTAAGCAAAAGCGTATTCCAGAAATTAGTGATGTGGCCAGGCTCACAATAGCATTTACTCCACTAGCTGCACATCCTTGGAAGTGCAAATGCTAATAATATCTCAAAGCAGCCTTTAAAAGAGAAAAAAACTTTAAATTTCTTTTAGGGCTGTGATTTTTCTCCTTCTGAATCTACACCGTCATATTCAAAATGCACCCCACCTTTCCAATATGGTGCTTCTGAACATGCAAAGACCGCTTTTGATTTTTTAAACATAGACTAACTGTACAGTTAATAAACTGTAAATCTTCTTTTAACAGAGATTCAGTATACAAAATGTGACATTTTGTGGGTTTTTTTGTTTTTTTTTTCCTTTTAATCTTACTGTTTATATTTTTCCAGCACGTCACCCTCATTTTCTTACTTCAGTAATCTACTTATAATTAACACCATAATGTATATCCACTAAAATAGGCTCATAAGTAAAATCAGAAACTTTGGGGATTTTATTCCTTACAAAGCAGCACACAGAATAAAAACTTACATTCCCTAAAGCATGTGAGCCTGGCAATTCCAGCACTATTTTTAATATTTTATTTCTTTGTTCTTCAGGGAGTTCATTTTCTATTCTTTTGAGACACACATGCACTCCAAAAAATATTCCCAACAACCTTCTAATTTTATGCTATTTCTCCTATGTTTTTAATGACCTTTGATCCTATTGCTCATGCAATGTTCACATTTTATTCTGGTGGGATATACAGTGTAAGAAATTCCTCCCCCTTTCCCACACAAGGGCTCTCCATGGTGAACAGGGAGGACAACCTTGTTCAAGGCGGCAGGATTAGCATCCGTGGGACCTTCTTCTGTTTGCTATGTACACCAGGTCACAAAGGAAAAGGTTTGGGGTGACGGGTTGTTAGAGCAATGAACAGTACGTGTCTTCTTCAACCTGACCTTGCTGCCTGGCTTTCCAAATGCCTTCTTAAGGCAGGACCTTGGACAAAGGACAGTTATCTGACAAAGAGATAACAGACTAAGAGAATAGGCACCTTTAACAGAACAGGGAAAGCAACATGAAATACTACAGAAGAGAGAGACAAAATAGTATACTTAATTTCCTGTTATTGGGTTTTGCTATCCTAGTCTGTATCTCACTATTTCTAATTCTCTGGGCTACAATGACATTTTTGGAAAAAAAATTATGCTGCAGCTTAACCAAATACATTATACAGAACCTCCAGTTATCACAGCTCATCAAACAGAGCAGTCATTATGCCCTGGTCCTTCCCGTTTTTGATATACAAGTGGGCACTGCAAACAGAGGAATGACGTATCAGGAAGTGCCAGTGAGTCATCCCAAGATTTCACACCAAAATACCAGGACGGAGATGTAAAGGTCTGTAGTACAGAAAACCTAGAGGCAAAGCTAGTTTGAATTAAACTGACATCTTTTAGACATTTATGCAAGTATAAACTGAAGCAGACTGGGAATTTGAAAAGCAGGTCTGCATTTCTTTACTTGTGAGGGTATATTTAATATGAATTATTTTTTTAGCACCATGAAACCTCAAATTGTTGACAGGGTAGGTGATTCCCTGGGAAATAGCATGCAAAAGGGTAATTATATGACATCTCACCCAATATGACCTTGAGACTCAGCAGCCATGCATCAGTTAACACTGCCCTGTTCAACATTTTTATTTATTTTTTTCTGGTATGTCATATATGGAAAAATTGGCACCTGGACAAGCATCAAAGTCGCCCAAATTGGGGATTAGAGTGAGCTCATCCCATCATGGTAAAAACTAGTCTTTGTTCTCAGTGTGACATCTTGCATTAATAGGAGATCATTTTCTCACAATCACCGCCATTCATCTGGAGTGCAATGGGGTCTGCATCGAACAACTCCTCATTGAATTGCAGAAAACAGGGAAATAACTGCCGAGTTTTCCCGGTTACGCTATTGATATTTAAGTGCTGTTCTCTGTGGGGACGTAACAGCTTAACTCCAAAGAGGCTGTGACCTATTTTCGTAGATTACTGCTGCACTAATGAACAAATTGTTTCTAAAAGGACATAACCACAAAAGTTTTAAGAAAGATGGATGCTCCTGAGAGAACAGGCTGGGTTAGATAAAAATATGTAACTTGGGGGATTAGTTGCTCTAATTCTGTACTGAACGGCAAACTAAATGTTTGTGTACATATCCAGAAACAAACACTTTTGTATTGATTCTGTGTTTTAGCTCTGAATTCTCTCCACTTTCAAGCTATTCTCTCAGCATCTTAGGTTTGAAGGAGATGGAAGGCTGAAGATCTGAAAACATATATAGCACCCATGCACAGCTCTACTGTGGCCATAGAGTGTGATACCAAGAAGTCCCCACTAGCACAAAACATGTTCACAAGACAGTGTCCTCAGGACTGTGTCTAGCAAGCCTAGATGATAAATAATAGATACAACAAAAAGCTTAGATCTTAGACGATATATCATTTTCATTGAGAATCTGCTTTTTCACATGATTTGGCATCAGGGTTGGCAGAACCAGAAGGTCAGCATGATCCCGGGAGCCCATAAATGAATTTAAAATAGCACCCAAGCTCGTTCAGGCTCTGAGAACTTTGTTTTACACAGAACAACTATCAAAGTTGTGTTTGACAGCACAGTTATGTGATACAATTCTTCATCTCTAAGGAATCATACGCAATTTCTCTATTTCTCATCACTGTAGATTGCATTCAAACAGTACTAAGTTGGAATCCAGCTCAGTCGTGTATATGAAAAGCCACTCTCCTCTTTTCAGATCTTGCTATCTGTAAAAACTAACAGGTTACCACTAAGTTTGCAAGCTTAACTTGAGGGAAAATGAGGCCTCTATATACTTCAAACTACTGACTTACTGAGGTAAACCTAAAGCATTAGCACAACAGACAAAACTCTCTGCTGCATGAAAGATTTTCAAAGAACAGCAGAAATGGTTCCGTCTCAGTATGTGACAAAGACCAGATCTGCTCATAAAGCTCAACAAGCTCCTTAATGATCATTTGCAGGTGAACGGCACAGAAGTGCAACAGAGTCCAGCCGTGCCCTCCCCGGGGGTGGAAACTCCACACAATCCATGACTTTTAACAAGCTCATTACATCACAATTTCTTTTCTTTCCCTACTATAACTGGCACAAAATTTCCAAAGCAATTTGCATCCCCAAAAGGATTAAAGGAACAGAAACTAACTATTTTAAAATAAGACAAAAGAATTTCAGCTCCCTGGCTTCAGCCCTGTAGAAGTTCATCTAAGATTGGCATCTGTGCTCGCTCAGTAGCTCATGGATAAAGACAGGCACCTCTAGAGGGTTGTTCATCTCATTTGTTTTACACAGGTGTATCCACTACCACAAAGGACATCCTGCTTCCTCACAGATCTCCTCTGTTTTGACCTGGTAGTCTATCCAGCACTTCAAAATGCTTTCATGGGGAAATTAGTGCTAAACCTAGTGTATTCCCCAAGATCCTGTAGTTGTGTTGAATCAGTACTTTCTAAACAAAAAGCAGTTTGTAAAAACACAAACCAGCTCTCCTGATTTACACTGTTCTTGCCAAGGAACTAAATCAGGAAAACTCTACAAATAGCTTTGTCAAGTAAAACAACTTTAAAAGGGTATTAAAAATTTGGAGACTATTCTCTTCATCTGCATGTTCCAACCATCAGCCCACACCTATTGCTCTGCAACCCCAAAAAAGTCTTGCACAAAGCAGGCACAACCTCTTGGCAAAGCAGCCTGCAATAATTCATGGCCTGTGGATTAATACACTGGTCATATGGTATTCTGTCTGCACTGCTGATCTAAATGCTCCTTTGATCATTTACTGGTTACGAAGGAGCAGGGTGTTCTTTGGAAGCAAACCTTTAGCAACTTTCTCTTGATGGAAATGGATTAGTTTCACTAAATAAAAATGAAGAATGTACAACCTTTATAAGCCACAGGTCTGGAAATGGTTAAGCCCTAGAACACGTTGCCCAAAAGGGCTGTCTGTGCATTCCCGACTTTTGCAGATTTTCTGTTCTTAACCAGGCATGGCTGTGAGCAACCTGCTATGATTTTGACATGAGTCTGACTTTGAGCAGGAGTTTGGACTAGAGACTGCCACAGGTCCCTTTGAGCAAATTTCCATGATAAGTTCTTCCAAACAGAAGTTGCATTTTTTGACACACATTCTCTGATTTGAGTTCATCACTAGTGGACAAAACAGCCACTATTAAAATATTTATTATGTACTTCTTTGCCTTCATCTACATTTAGATCTACCTTCACTGCTGGAGGGATATTAAGAAGACCTTGTAGCGTATGAGAGTCAGAAGAATTAAATTTTGCTTTTCATCCACACAACTTGTGAATGTGCAACAGAATTTCTCTCTCTGAGCTTCACTGTTTGTAAAGAGTATAGTATATTTAACTCTGGGATAGTAAGCTAACATAAGAAAATACACATCTGTATCAATATTGAATCACACATCACTTGTCACAAAAGTGACTTCAGGTAAGGATTTATTGATAATTACCTTGAACACTTGTACCATATATGGGGGTGTTCTGCATAGCCATCATTTTATACTGCCTAGGCTCCTGAAAATAACTCCCAAGATATGTGCGAATTCTGACATACTTTCCCCTAGCTCTGAGCCCTCATACAGACATTGCACAAGGACTGTAAATGTCCTTAAATCTATTACACAAGTAATTACATGACACCAATTGAGTGGGTTTACTCTTGTGTTATTCTCAAAATGTATTTTATTAAACATTTGAAACAACAAATCGAAGTCGTTCTCTTAATCTAGACCCCAAAACAGAGCTTCTAAATATGAGTCATGGCTCATTAGTGATGTGTTAGATAAAATACACTGCTGCTTTTGAGGATGCTGAGAAATCTCTCCATTGTTAGCATTCTACCTGACCTACGCACATTCAAATTTGGTGCCATGAAAGCATCCTCCAGGCGAGGCTGTGCAGGACCACTTATTTTGTTTTGTTTCTTTCTTTACAGTAAAAGGAGTGACCCATTCCTAACAAAATCACTTAGACTTTTTGATCTAACTTCTTTTTATTGTAGTGCTCTAATTAACAGGTAATATCTGTAATCTCTCCTGCTGTTTTATGTGGCATACTATTATCTATAGTTTCTATCATTCATTTTGAGAAACTCAAGTATACTGTAAAATCTTTGGGACAGTTCTGTTTTGTCGTGTTTGTGCTATGAAGCCCTGTTTTTTTCTGGACTTCTAGGTGTAATTGTAATACAAAAGTTAAATAATGTTCCAAATTTTCCATACTGGTCACACTGAAGCTCATAGTTTTCAGCACAGACTCTGGAAGGTTTCTGATTTGTAAGAAACCTGTTAAGAGTTATATGGCATCCCAGATTTTTGTGCTCTTTTCCCGCAGAAAAGGTGGAGAGCATATGTATATATGCTTTTTAATTTAGAATAACTGAATGGAGCTGAGCAGTACAAGCTTTTTTTCCATCCCCCCCCCCTTTTTTTTTAAGCAGCTAGAAATCAGCAACAGATGTTGCACCGGGCTGCTCTTTTGGGCTCCCAGATTTTGGAATGTGTTCTTGCTGAATGTCAGACAAAGGAGAGACATGAGCTATTTTAAGACACCTGTTAAAATCAGTGGAGATAAAAATGTACTTTTAAGGAAAAAATTCCTTAAATCAATTTTTTTCCCCCTCATATTGCATGAAATGCATTGAACCCACAGGTGCCTTCTCTGCACTGACTATATGGAAGAGCCTAAGACAGGAGCTCAAACACAGGTATCTACCTTTGTGCTGATGAATTCCCAAGATTTCTGCTAGTCTCAAGTGGTGTGTTATACCTACTATTAGAATTTGCTAATATAACAAGTGGTTGTCAGCTCACAAAGGTGATGAAATAAAACCTTCCAAAGGTAGCTGAAACACAGAGAAGTTTAGGTTGATTTCGCATCATCCTGGCTTTTAAAAAGTACATTTTCCATTGTTTTTGATACTTCCTTTCAAGCTGCCTGAATTTGCAATTGATTGTTCTTTCTAGCAATCATCTGCTACACAGAAGGAAAACATAGAAGAACTTCAAATAATAAATTGTTTTACAATACCAATGCCTCCATCTCATGAAACAGTAATCCTTTAAGCATTTTCTGACCCAGTTTTCCTATTTCTGTTGTGAATTCCCAAGCTGCAAACAACCTTTGTGACCCTGGACTCTGAATAAAGGGATAATGCCTGGTGGCTCTGGGTGTCCGTTTTGAGATGCATGAAAGGGGACAGATTTTATGTGGCATTTGAGATGAAAACTGATGCATCTGAAATCACTGCTTTCTTCTAAAATGCTAAGGCCACAGTCAGCTCAGCCTCTTGGGACACTTGCGTGCCAAATGTTCCAAAGCATGAGATGCTGAAAGTTATTTTGATTTTGTTCCTGTTTCACTGCACTCTACTTTAAATTGTACATTCAACTACAGTGGTGCAGTGCAGATACTGCTTCCATTGACCAAAACCTTGTTCTCAAAATAACAATACTGATTGTTATTTTGCTTAAAATCTGTTCAGGAAGTTTGAAAAAGCAACATTACAAGCACTTGCAATGCAGTACACAAACATAAATTAAATAAATTACCCGTGTGTTCAAAATCCTACAATTAAAAAACTCTTTATGATAGAGAAAATCTCCCCTTCCATACTGGATTTAATAGCCTAGTGCAACTATGGGTAAAACAAACAATGCAGCAAGAATAAAATAATTTCCACCTTCCTTTAGTTCTTATTACAGAGCTCAGCGTTGTACTATTCATTCATGCCTTGAGGCATGAACTCTGTCAGAACATAAAGAAGGTTTTTTCCTCGTCCTTTTTTGGCCCAGTCCCCTGAGACAGTAACTTCAATAAAAGTTAATGGTAGTCAGCAGGAATGGGCTTTTGTTAATAAATGGTGGAGAAATACAATCCTAAATCTAGTAACTTTGCTGCCAACTAAGCGAAGGAATTAGCACACTGATTCAATATAATCAGAGGAGCCGCACTTAAAATACCAGTCTGCTGGGACCTCCTACCTTCTCCAAAAAAAAACAGCTTTGACCCTAATCTAACTTCTTAAAAGCTTCTCATATTCCTTCTTCCCATAGTTTGTAAGGTAAAATTTAACAGTGAGAAGTTATGTTTTACTTCTTCCATCTCATCTGCTGTTCCCACCAATTTCGTGGCTGTCCTGTTTACTCATTTTGCTCTCACCCAGGTCTGCAGCAATTCCTTCACATGCTACACTTCAGCTTAGTCTCAAGCTCCCTGGCCCATTTATGACTTTCAAAAGTTCGAATTCAAAATAACATCTTGATTCACACCATCTACTCCCTTCCTGTTTTTTTCTTCCTACTTCAATTCCAAGCTTTTGCCTGATCATTCTTGCTACGCTTCCCATAAAGTATCATGACTTACCTATTGCTTCCCTTGTATCCTTCTTTACCCCTGTTAGGTCTGTGATAAATGGCACCTGTTTTACTTATTTAGTTTCCTGCAGGAGTACTTCATGTGGTTGTTCTGCTCCATGAGAGTGGGTTGCAGAAAAGGAGTGTCTCTGCCTGCCTGCACCCAGCTGCAGCACGCTGCGGGCAGTGGAAGTTGCTGGAGGGAGAGGAGAGATGCTCCTTCTCTGAAAGCAACTGGCCACGGTTACCCGTGGAAATCTTCCACTCTACAGGACAGGTAACAGTAAGAAGACAGGGAAGAAGGAGGAAGTAAGGCGAGTATTAGAGGTCTTGTCAAAACAGAGATCTTCCATACATAAAAGAGGAAGAGACTACGGAAACTACTCAAACCAAAAAGTCACTGAAATTAAAAAGATTGATCCTGCAAGGACAGAGAGAGAAGGTTATGTTTTCTTATCCTTATGTTTTAATCTATTTCTATTTCAGAAGTCACCATGTTAACCTCAAAGGAGGTTGTAGCGGGGTGGGAATCAGTCTCTTCTTCCAAGCAACAAGCAACAGGACAAGAGGGAATGGCCTCAAGATGTGCCAGGGGAGGTTTAGGTTGGAAATTAGGAAAAAGTTCTTCCCTGAAAGGGTTGTGAGGCATTGGAAAATTCTACCTTGGAAGTATTTGAGTCACCCCCTTGAGATTTTCAGAAGACATGTAGATGTGGTGCTTAGGGCCATGGTTTAGTGGTAGACTTGGCAGTGCTAGATTAACGGTTGGACTTGATGACCTTAGAGGTCTTTTCCAACCTAAATGATTCTATGATTCTATGTTAACAGTTCTGTTCCGACTAAAAAAAGTTTGTAGTTTTGATAAGAGAGTATGGAAGCTTGGCAGACTGGAAGCTGTTTTGGTGGCTTCAGTGCACTAGCAAAAAATCCATAGAAACAGATCAACAAAAGTCAAGCAATTCTACCTGAAATAATTCACCTTTAGGGTTTCACCAGTCGTTTTTTGCACAAGTTAACTGCACCCTGTTCACTTTTAACATCCACTAATGACATACAGGAGACCTTCCTCATGTTCTCACTGTCTTTCTTGGGTCCGCCATGCTGAGGCTGTATCCAAACACTTATTCTCTCTAGACCATGAATTTCTGCCTATCAATCCCCCTTCCACTGATTTAAGTGGTCACTACCATCTCCTTACTTCAAATCCTTTTTTCAAGACTCTTTTCTACAGTATATAAAGTATATACATGTAGCAATGCAAGGTATGTGTCTTGATCCTTACCATTTTGTATGTTGTTCTGTAGAACACATACCTGTCTAGAATCATATTCACTAGAGCA
Source organism: Cygnus atratus (assembly GCF_013377495.2). Lineage (NCBI taxonomy): Eukaryota > Metazoa > Chordata > Aves > Anseriformes > Anatidae > Cygnus > Cygnus atratus. The sequence continues at coordinate 52,758,441 of NC_066364.1, read as the reverse complement.
TCCATCATAGCTCCCAGCCACCTCTCCAAAAGAACATAGAGCAGGCCTACTGAAAGGCTGTATAACACCTACCAGTACATGTAGATGTCTCAGATTCTCTTGCATATCCCAAATACCATTATATATTTACATTTAGGCAACTGAATTGAGTCTGTACTGGCAAATAACTGCTCTCTAGGCTTTACTGATCATATTAACAGTCAGCGCAGGCACCCAGTACACACTTTATCACTGAAATGGAAGCATCTTCACCTCAACTTTAATCACACCTGCTGTGTACTCCAGAGTGCAATGGCAGTACTTAGTGCTTTAAGGCCATCACTGAAATTCAATTAAGTAACAACAGGAAAAAAAAATTGCTCATTTTCTGTTTCACTATGCCAAAGTTTACCTGTTGCTCTGAAATCAAGAAGGATATTTTCTAAGAATCTATCCTGTACCTTGCTCATTAGATGAGCACGGTGTGGGGTTTCACCCTCAGTGGAAGGAAACTTCTGATGCTGCCTGCAGAAAAGGAGAAGTTCTTGTACTACAATCCAGTCACTTAGTTTTCTTTGAATGAACAGACTCATTATGTGCAGATGTTTGATGCACCTCTACAGGTTTTTATGGATAAACAAGTCACATTATTATTGTGTTATCTGGCCAGAAAGGAAGTAGGGACAAATGCTATCTGAAACAAATAAACAAACAAAATACCATGTGTTTCTTGAGTTAGAACCTTAGGCAAATCTAAAATACACATGCAAAATCAACAAGATCATACCTAGAGATACTAGATGGCTCCTGTGATGAATAACAATTCATTAGAAAATATGAAACTGATTTTTTTTTTTTACATTGCTGTCTCTATAATATCCTATAATCTGCTGTGGCAATTTTACTACAACATCCGGAAAACCCCTTTAAGCTGTACACTGATAGATCCTCTCAAAGGCAAAGAAAAAAAAAATGAGCGCAAACTATTTCATTATAGCAAGCAAGGAAGCTGAACATCCATGGCAATTTTCTAATTCCATTTGTGTCTTGGATTAAAGACTCATGTGAGTACTTACACTGGCAACTACAGAAAAAAAAAAGGGCAAATTATAAATCGTATCTCAATACTTTTGTCCAGCTACATGACAAAGAGTTCCTTATTTTTCAAACCTTACGGAATCAGAGTGCAAACTCCTCTTTCAGATACTGCTGAAATACAAGTAAGTTAGAGAAAACAGTAACTCAGAAGCATCCCCAGGCACCAGCAAGAAATTAGATCACCACCAGAACTGTAAATTTCCTGATTTTTTGTCAACAAGAGATGTGGTCTAAACAGAAAAACATCATTTGGAGCCAAAAAAACCTCAAACACTGCAAAAGTGGTGCTAGGGTAAGGTATTTGGTGAAGAATACCTTACCTGTCTGGTCTGCAAGGTGGTTTATCAGTACTTTTTTGTTAGCAGGGACATGCATGAGGAAAAGCAGCAGCATTTGCTCCCCACTGCCAAGCCACTGTGGGGCCGGGGGCTCCCCAGGGCTTGGGACCCCCCAGGGCAGAGCCTAGCAGCTGGGGCCTGTCCCACCACCCCATCCAGGAGCTGGGTGTGCTGGTACAGATCCAGCCCAGGCACCTCTACAAGGACAGGACGTGCTGCCAGCCCTCAGACAGGCATTGGGGTCAGGCCTGCTGAAGGGAACAGAGGGACCTTGACCACTGGGGCTTCCCCCCAGTGCTGCTCCAAGGGCCGCCTGCCCTGAGCATGGGTGGGCGAGCGCTCGCTGAGCCCTGCACATCCTCAGCAGCACTGGTATGGTCTGACAGGCCCGAAAAAAAAAGAAATCTCTCGGACAGGAGGAGAGTTTAGGTGACGTTACCCTCAGTATGGACTAAGCTGACAGGGATCGGTACTTCTCTGCTGCACAGAGATGTAAAGTCTCACAAGCACTTACCAAAGACTGGAGTTGTTCACCAGTATTTCTACTCTCGTGCCATCAGCCTCCAAACAAAAAACTCAACAATAACACACAATATGCTTTAAAAACCTCTCTTTTCTACCAGCATAGATTTACAACCCTGACTCCCCTGTGTTTACCCCAAATATACTTTTCTCACTGAACTCTAAACTCTCCTTAACTATATTTTGACACTCATCATGCTGAAATACATTGCTTCTAAACAAGAGAGAGGAGGAACATGCTTTTTCTACTAATAATCAGACGGAACCTGGCAAATCTGAAAAGTCCAGTCAACAGTACATACAAAGTAAGAATGAATTTCGTAACATTATTAAAAGAATAATGCCATGTTATCACAATCGGCACAGAGTTAATATGTTGTGTGCATCTTACATCTGATGCTTAGGTGCATCAGCAAAAGATGAAGAACAGAAATAGAAAAATGCTCTATTATGGTTGTTCAAACCTGCAGCTCTCAGGGCTGGCATTAGGGCATTTTGGTTTGCAGTTCTATTTGTTTGCTTATTTTGGCATGTGATTCACTATAAGACACCACAGAGTACCAAAAAAACCAGCTGTGGTGATGCTGCAGAACAAAAACTACAGACACTTTTAGCAGAGATGAGCCTACATATGATAAAGACAGACATAAAGTGGACATGCTTGAACTTCAGTACAGGACAAACAAACAGCAAATTTATCCACAAACATGTGCATACCTTGCATGGTGAGTTAAACCTACTACCTACCTTCTGGCCACTATGGCATTATAAAAGATGTGCTGTGGATATTGCCGCCTGTGATTACCTCCCAATCACATGCAACAGTCACACAGCCCATCTGCTGAAATACTCCTGCTAACCTATGCCCAACCTCGTAAAGCACTGAAACTGTGGTTCCAGTGAAGGAAATAGATCCAGTAATGCTGTTCAAAATTAAGAAGATGCCTAAACGGCTTTTGGATTTCTTCCTATTAGAGCTTCCTATCATGAGCTAAAAAAAACTCAAATGACTGTTAAATCAAAGCATCCAATGTAAACAGAATTCTACTACATAGTATTTTGTTTTCACAGCACAAGTCATAGCTGAGAAAGATACTAATTACAGAACTAGTGCAGCTGTATTAATTACAGCTGCATTAATTACAGCAAATTTCTGTAATTTAACTAGTTTAGCACTTTAAAGTGTTCAGTTATGATACATGTCAGAACTTTGTACACCTTTTCTCAACGAGTTGGTGAACTTTTAAGTTAGTGCTATCAGGGTTACGCAGTTATCCTTCAAAGGAGATGTTTCATTAATGTTATGTTTTGATCCTCTGTTGTGTTATCAACAGACCTAATGAAATTGGCTAGCAGGAAGACAGAGCTCAGCCTCTTCAAGCTACTGCTTCCTGGAGCCCTTGAATCCTAGGCTTTTGTAGCTTGCTTTGGGCCTGGCCGGACAAGTGTCAGTCTACAACATTTTGCACTACTGGAAAAAAAAAACTCTGTTAAACTGTTAATTTCAACATCAACAGAAGACACAACAGTTTGCCTTTACAAGTACATGAAACAGGGTAGGAGAATGAAAATTTCTGGGTCAAGACTTACCATATCCTGAGGACATTGTTGAGTTTTTAATCAGCCCATGCTTTTATTTAAAACAAAATCCCTGCTGCAATGGAATCACAGAACGGCTGAGGTTGGAAAGGACCTCTGGAGGTCATCTGGTGCATCCCCCAATCCTCAAGCAGGGACACCTAAAGCAGGATGCACAGGACCATGTCCAGGTGGCTTTTGAAGATCTTCAAGATGGGAGACTCCAAAACCTCTCTGGGCAACCTGTGCCAATACTCAACCATGGAGAGATTCCTTACACAAGAAAAGGGTAGAGGAAAAACGAACAGGAGCCAGACCTCTGGACTTGGGTTTTTATGTGTAGTCAGTGCCTTTTGGATTTTTCTTCACATTGTCTGCTGGAGCAGCTCAGCCAGACAGACACTTTCCTTGTAAGTTTAAAAGTATTCAGGTGTTTAAACATCCGCCAGTTTGCCCCATATAAAAGGGAGAAAAAGTAAAGAATAATCAGTAGGATGAAAAATAGCTTTTACCTTCAATAATACCATTTCACTGAAAGGAAAAGACAGAGATAGACCACATCATACTGCATTGATCACACCCTACTACTGGTGGGACACCACAGTCCTATGAGCAAACAAGCTGTCCAGGAAATGGAAGGGTAGAGGAGAAAGACTAAAAAAGGAAAGTTGGGGAAAATGCAATGAACCCATATAGCAGAATGGCACATCTTTCTTTGAAGCTGGGATGCCAGCTAATAGTATGATTTTCTTTTGTGACTCTAGTTCTGAGATACCAAACAGCCAACAGGTTCCTCTTGTCTTTAGCATCTTGAGACTTAGCTGTACACTTGAAGCAGTTAAGATCTTGTAATGCTCTGCATTAATAAAGCAAATGCAGGCAGTATGTTCATAAAAATTTAAATGTTTAAGACTTGTGAATATCTGAACATACATGAATCAACATAAACAATCATCCTTTTTACTTAAAATTGGTGCTTTACATAATTGCATATTTTCAGATGAATTTTTAACTAGACTACAATGAGATGAAAGGTGGAAAATTATAAAGATACACTTGCTCTTAAATAGCATGTAGCCATAACATAATCTAACCATATTTTTGCAGGTTGTGATGACTAATTAAATAAATGTCACTGTCTACAGGAACATATGTTAACAGAAATTCTGTGCATAAGTGTATACATGTACATGTGCTAGTGTGATATCCAAAATCAATTAACAGGTCTCTACTAAAAATATGTCGATACAACATCAGATAACTAAGTAAAATTTATCTTAGGCTTGACTGAAGAAGCAGTGAGGAGCCTGAAGCTGTGGAAATGGAATGAATATATAGGAAATTGTGTTAGCTCCATGTAAATAAAACCTCAGACCAGGAAAAGCTCACCAACAAATACTGTTATTGATATCACTAGAGGCAAACTTTGTCTAACAAAATGATGTAAGTGTGGAAAACCACCCTGTGCTCAAGATGTCTATTGGCCTGAGAGGAAGTGTAAATTGTGAAGCTGAAGACAAGCTACCTGCATGCAGCAAACTCCCTGCATCCTTCACTTACCCTCCCCACACAAAATCCAAAAATACATTCCTTGCACGTCAACCAAAATACAAAATATGGGATATTCAAAAACACATAAAGAGATTCAGATAATCGCTTACATATAGATCTAGATAGGAATTGAGTACTTTGCTCCCTTAATGTATATTGTTATAAGTGGTTTTAATCAGATGACAAGTTAATAACATAGACATCTGTCCACTGTAGCCCTGATTGTCAGCATTAACTACAACACTTAATATTCTACAGATGATCTGCTGTCTGAGCTACGGAGATCAGCTGTTAGCTGCTGACTTGGCTAAGAAGCAGCGGATATGAATATACCACCTGCTGATCTGTTCTATCTTAAATGTAGGTAAAACTGTCATTATCTGCTCAGCAGTGACCCAGAGGTAATACCCATCTATGCTGTCTGATAGCTTTACATTGTTTTAGATTTGAGTTACATTATACTTACGGAAAGATAAGAATAAAAACTCCCTATCCTGATGCACATAAAAACAAATCACGTTTGTAATTTGCGTGTGCAACAATAATGCACAATAACAATATCAGGCTTGTACCACCTAATGCTATGGAAGAAGGAGATAAAATCGTAAGAAAAAATACCAATAGAGAATAGCAAATTGGAAGCAAACACTAGATGCTAAAGTGTTCTCAGTTTAAAAATCTTTGCCTCTTAAAACACATGGCGAGTCAAATGGCATGAACTGCTGCATCTCTCACAGGTTTTAATAAGGCTAACAAACATACGTGGGGTGGCAACAGACAAAAGTCCAGAATCCTGTTCCAACCCCTGGGCTCCTGCTACCACAAACACAATTGCAGTGCCTTCCAAGTTGGCAGCACAAGCAACTTGTTTTTTCCATGCTGTAAATAGCAATTAACTATCCAAGAGTTCTTCATGTCACTCCATTTTGTCAAAAAACACAGAGAACTTCACCTGTTATAACACTCTCCCTAATAAAACCTAAATGTTGCATTCTCAGTCCTTAAAACAGTAACTGGAGCAGAATTTTACCATCAGGAATCAGCAGTGGGATAACGAAGCCTTTGTGAAAAAAGGAAAATGATTAATGCTTGTCAGTCACAATATAAATTGAAGGCCCACAGCTCCAGGAGTAAACAGCCAGGAGCCCACATTATCTGTTCGTGATGCACAGCTGGCTAGGTGATTTATTTTCTACGATCAAAACAATACAGTGACTTTTGGTTTTGTTATAATGATGAAGTCTTCATCATTCAATATCCCAAAGTAGTTCTAGTCTAGCAGTAATCCTGCCCTTTCCCATGAACATTACTTTAGTAGCCATCTTCTTTTTTCTCTTACCTTCTGTTGCTGTTTTCCTGGATCTGATGAAAGTCTTGACACCGACGGCTGTGACATCAAGTCTCAACATCACAACTTCAGCTCCATAGCACTCAGGCTATACCTATTGGTAACTCAAACTGACATTGCTGCCCCAAAGAGATGATATTTTCATGAATGGGGCTTCAAAATCTCTAACTGCTTTTCTGGAAGCTGCTTTTCTGTATCACAGAGAAATACATCTTCACCAAAAAAAATGTTATAAACTCATTAAATGATGTTAAAATTTGTATCTGAAAAACTTAGAGATTCTCTGTTTTGAAATTGCTATGCTCCTAGTGTTTGTTGGCAGGACATACCAGGACCTGAACCCAACTGTATTATTGTGAGTGACACCCGAGACTGCAGAAACTCAAATAAGGCACTACATGGTACAAAACCAACCAACCAAAAAGGGGTGGTTTCACCTAGGGGCATTACCAGTGTGTGCTCCATTTCCAAAATACACCTAAGTTACATACTAAAGAAACTAAAACACAAAGCAGACTGAGAACTGCTACTTATGAGAAGCCACCCAGAGCTGAAGCTGATTTCTACAAACCTATTCCCACAAGTGGATGGTCAAAACCTGTCCCTGGTCATACAGGAGTAAACGCAGGAAGAACAGGCTGAATCCAGTCAGGAAAAGGGTGATGTAGGGTTGCTGAGGATGAGGAGGAGAAATTTGGAGAAGTCAAAAGAGGAGTCTCTCAAATAACTAGATTACCTGCGTAAGAATCATAGCACTCGGATTCTTTAAAAAAAAAAAAAAGTTTCTGACCAAGTACAATTCAATCACAATAGAAAACCAGTCAGAATTTCCTTCTCATATCCAAATCCATGGACTAGCTACAGGTACATTTTCATTTATTCATTTGATATTTGGGTCGCTAATATTTGTTTATTGATATAGAAAAAAGAACCAAATATTAGCACATACTCTCTGAGACTTCTACAAAAATAAGAAAAATCCTGCACTGCCAGCCTTCCTCTCCCATTCTCTCAAACACCCAGCAGCCATGGCATGCAATTACAGGTCAGTACAATGGAGTGTGCAAAACTCTTTATATTGCTGTCACCGGTGAGACTCCAGAGAAATTTAATCTCAGGCAGTCTAAAGAACAGAGAACCAGAGACAGTCAACCAACAAACAATTTCCTATCAATATCAATGCTGTCTCACATCCCAGACGTTTATTAAAAGGCAGAAAAGAAAAAAACTAACAGATTTGGATTTTTGACTGTTATGAATAGCACTAATTTAATGAAAATGGAAGAAAAGATTTAAAAGGTAGTGTTGCTTTTTTTTTTTCCTCAATATAAATGCTGCTGATTCATTAAGGAATATAAGCAGGCAACCAGAGATGAAGCATTCCTACAGTGGGAGTAAATGAACAGGAGCTAAGGTCTAGTAACTACATAAGATACGGAATCATTTCACCTTTACATTTTATGGAACATTTTATGGCTTTGGCATTATACGGGATACTGCTAAAAGGAAAAGAGAAGCAGTTATAACTACTGCTTACTTGAACAACCCAAGTTACATACATAATACTTAAGCCCTTATTTTCTCTTTGCTTATTATCCTGTTGTGACTAAAACTCTCTTAATCTGAATTCACACCAGGGTGTTTGCACAGAGCTTTATATAGAAAAATCATGGCACTACATATTGCACAGACTTTCAAACAATACTAAGAAATGCTTTATTTGTAACAGCAGTAGAAAGCTTTAGTACTCGGCAATTTGCTTGGCAACTTAGAATAATATTTGATGTGGATTTTTTTTTTGAATACCATCATTTTTCTGAAATCAATCCCCCTGTTACTAATTAATATCCAAAACTCTACAAGTACTTTCATCACAGAGTAATGAAATACTCCACAAAGGACTTTTTTCTGCAATAATTATATCAGGGTATTTATTATGGAATAACTATTTCAGAAATTTTCCAACTGAAGACAAATCCCTTTGCTATGACCGTAACTGGAGCTCCCTAGGGAGGATTATTTTTTTGCAATCAAAAATAAATTTTTCAACAATTAAAAACTTTAAGGGACTTGTAGATTCAACTGAAACAACACATAAGACAAACAGGTTATATAAGCTTTTAAGCCACAGAAGAAATGCTACCCTGCAGGAACAAGTGGCGTCAAAACCGTCTTGCGCAGTGCCCAGCCGAAACTCTCCTAAATAGCCCCGTGGGCCAATTCTGTGTGAAAGTGTCTCACTTTATAATGTTTTAATTCATGCCCCAAATTATCAACATCAAGTTGTAACGTACATTAGTCAAAAGGAGCCAGTTTGCGTTGTCTCACTAGCAACTTGAAAAGACCAATTTATAGCACATGAGCTACTGCTATTTTACTTATTTTTTAATACTACTCTAAATAAAAACAAGTAATTTAAGTAATTTTGGACAACAGACTCCAGCTGAGATTTGGGTGACCAGTGGTGTGAAAAGGCCACAGCTGAAATTACTGTGTGTAACCTCCTTCCCTGATTCTGTTTCACATCTCAATATCATTGGAAAGGCTGGAAAGGAAAGAAGTGTTCCCTTCTTCCTCCTCAAAACTTGTTTCTTATGCAGCATTCACTGCTCAGAAGTAAAACACTTCAATAATGACTTCTGCCATAGTGTGTAAAAAGGCACGGGAAGTTCATATAAAGCTATCTAACCTCAACATTAAGAATAATGGAGACAAAGGAAGGGTGAAGTGTTAACGCAAAAGTAATTGACAGCTTAAAAAAAAAAAACTCTCAAGCCTTAATTTGTTACCCACTTAAAAGATAATAAATAAATAAATACATAAATAAAATGGCAATGTACCACTGCAGACTACCGCTAGTCATGAGTCTTAAGTGTAGTGCAGATGCTGCCATATGGCACCGAAGTAATGCAGTTCACACAGGAAAAAAAAAAAAAGTGTTAGATTCAGCAAACTGCACGGAAGTGGTGAAAGGAAAGGGGTCCTAATTTCAGTGAACTGGGAAAAGGTACAGGGCTCACTGGGGATGTCAGTGGCACCGATTCTTCTGCGAAGGAACCAGGATCTGAACTTGGACTTTACAAGAAGGCTCAGCATGATATACATGTAGGCAGCTTCTGCCTCTCCTATTCTACTTTGTAAAATAATTGTACTGCAGTAGTAACTGAATAGCTGATGTCCCATACCTTAAATGCTATGTTAAAAATCACAACCAAGACATACCCCCTCTCCTAATAGGGAAGAGCTCGGACAGCAGGCACTGCACAGGACTCATCCCAGGACTCCATAAGCACCTCTGGAAGGGTAAGGGCTACAGGCTGAAATTTCCTCCCACAGAACCATTCCTGAACCCTCCTCCTTCTAAGGCAGTGTCTTAACAAGTGATATCATCTCAGTCCTCCAGAAATTAAATAATCTGCTGTCCTTTTCACTTTTTGGCAAAGAAGTACAATATATATTCAGCCTGTTTTGATTTCTAAAAGCTCCGATTTGTTGGATGGCTGCTGCAGTGTGGTTACTTTGCTTTAAAATTCAAATAATCAAGGGCAAAAAGGAGACAGGGTAGACAAATGTTGGCTTCAGTTCCATTAACTGGCAGCTCTGAAATTTAGATGTACCTCTATGAGCCCAGGATCCTGAAGTAAGTTTGCTTTCATATCACCACTAAGGCAGCAACTATAGCTCTTAGCCAGATATAAATGAGGGACAAAATATTCAGCTACCATACAACGACTGGTACAGTTTTACCATGGTATAGGAGACAGAGTTGGAAACATCCCATCTGCATTTAAGAACCTCAGTGCAATGCAGGAAGGCAAGAAGGATACTGAACACATTGGCACCAAACAAGGCAAGCAATCCCTGCTTTCAGAGGGGTGAAAGATGAAAGATATTGCACTCTCTTGGTGCAAGTGTTACAAGAGGCTCTTCTTTGTAATCAACACTCCAAAGACTTCTGTTAACTGTCATGATGAGAGCCTCACCACCAGAGCATACCGACTGCACCTCATTTTATATGATTACATGTTCACGTAAGACAAAAAAATAAATCATATACATTGCAACACCATAACTGATGAGGCCAAATAAACAATATGTAGCCAGAAATACATCACTGAAAAATTATGAACATCGAAGTAAAAGAGGAGACAATTCGTCCTTTAGCAGTACAGAAATAGCTTTCAACCTCATTTCAATGAATAACATTAATTTTATTGCTGTTTTGCAACACATTTGATGTTTGACAATTTCATTGCTGAAAACCATACACGTGAAACGTACAGAACAGTAAAACTACTGCTATTAAAAGCCATAATTACTGAAGTCACAATGCCACAATATGTTCATTTTCATGTACGAATTATTTTGCGTGGCCCACATTTTGGAGGTTTGTTAGATGTAGCCAACTCTGAATCAGGCAGTGAGAGTTGAGAAGTACAGCTATAGAGAGAAAGAAAGATGAATCCAAGGATTCATTAATGAAAGACAAAAGAGCAACTCAGAGTAAAACACAAACTCATATATGGTTGTTTCTGTTATTCGTATAGGGATTGAAGAGACTAATTTACAGTCTTCCAAAACTTCATGACCCATTCGTATGAAGTCAGTTGAAATGTGAGAAACATAAGAAAACTACAAACTTTGGCAGATTATCTGTTCTTTACCCTCACAGGCACAAATATTTTGGGGAGACCAAAAATACACGTTGAAGGGTAATTTCTGTGCATGAACATAACCTTTGAACACCGAGTGAAATTTCCAAAAGCAGAAGAGGCATCCAGATGCCTGTCTCTCGGTGAAAGTCAATGGGAACCAAGTACCAGCTAACCATTTATGCTTTATTCTAATGAAATGCAAGAGCTTAATTACAGGTCATCAAGGAGAACCCTCAACCTTCAGACTGACTTCAACAAGGGCAGGAGGAGAACAGCCTAATCAAGCTTTTACGTTATAACTGCCCCACACACACACAAATCAAAAAACTAAAGGGCAAGAGAGAAGGGTTGTGTACAATGCAAACTAATGGGAAAATTAATGACTGTTAATGACCCCAATCAGTACCAGTGGTCATCTGACCAGAGGAATTCTGCCCTCCCCAAATCATTCAAGCACAGCAACGGTAAATTAAATTCTAGCTGCTGCAGTGTGCAAGTGACCTCCCGCTCGGTGACAGCCGTGCTACACTCGAGTGACTGCAGTGAGTACCACAGTGGTTTGCCCTGTGAGAGTACCAGTGCCCTGTATTCACAGGGAAAAGACCGCATTACTCATCTTGGTTTTCAGTACCCAGTCTCTTTCCCTGCAAGCAAGCGAAAGTGGTCAACATCAGACCTCTGTCTCTTGCTTTTCTTGTTTCTGACATCCTATGAGAAAACCACAATGCCTAAGTTCTTGCACTAACACGGAGCCAGCAGTGCCAGCTCTGAACTTCATTCAATAGGCAGGCAGGCTGCTCTAAAGTCCCCACACCAACCAATTTGAGATGCATGAGCTCCTGGCAGCAAAATAATTATTTCCTCAGAGGTTCTTATTGTCTTCAGCACGCCATGAATTCTGTTCAAGTTCAATGTCAATTTATCACTCTACATTACTTGCGGCAGCTGACATCATGGGTGCAATTGTTAAAGAAAAGGGAAATTATTTCTGCCCTTGTATATTTAGATTCCCCTCCCCCAGCCCCAAATAAGCGCAGTGAAGGGAAAAAAGCTTTGAGCAATCTGAAATCACAGAATGCCTCGCTCTGTGAAAGCATTGCCCTTGTCCAGCAAACCTCTCTATCTGCCACAGCTGCACAGTATCGGCTACCAGAGAGAGCAGAAAGGGAATTGAGAAAGTATGACCTGAGCAAGGCAGTATTTTTAGAGTGCACTGTAGTCCTTTCCCTCTAATACGCAACACCTTCTTTGGGCTTCATGCAGCCAGGTGCTGAGCATGCTGGCCACCCTCTTGCAGAGCATGTCAGTGTGTGCTACTTTTTAAGTACAATCTGGCCCAAAATAAGGTGAAGTGAGACCCAAGTATCAGCACCCCACAGGCTTAAGCCCAACAGCCTCAGTGTCATGACGCTGATACACTGCATGATACATCATTTCACATGCAAAAACTTCTTTTTCATTTTATTTCTTAAATAAGAGCATCAGTAAGCAGGGTTAAAATTAATGACATCCCCTCATAAAACAAGGGCCTGTTTCCACAGTGTGCTACTGAATGTCAGTACAGAAGCATTCCACCTTTGTCTGTGATCAATCTCTGAGTTAGAAAGCAACTCAGAGCCACCACTTCAACAGGAAAGAAAAAAAAAAGACAAGATTTTAAATGACCATTTTGAAAGTTAGCATTACAATACTTTTTCCTAAAAGAAAAACTTTTACTTTACTTTTTACTTTAAAGTAATAAAAAAACTAATAATAATAATGAAATGAGTATCAGACAAAGGTGCTTCTGCATAGACTCCAGAAATACTGCATTACGTGTCCTTGCAACCTTGCAGCCTGTTTGATGATATGGAAATCTTCCCAAACGGTGCAAACATGGCAGTGCACGAGATGGAGGGATTAAGAGTGACAAGACTGAATTTTAGTCACCACTAAAAGGGACAACAACACCTATTTAATTGAGCGTGCTGAAGCCTAAATGCCTATGGAAAAGTGCAGCATGCGTAGCACAGCCCAAGAGCAAGCTACTACAGTCCAGCTGGTGGCACCACTCTTCTCACTGGTACCCAGCGACAGCAGAAGAGGCAACAAGGCACCTGTTGAAACACATGAAGCATCTGAATATAAGACGACTCTTTTTTGCTGCAAGAGTGGCCAAACACTGGAATAGGTTGCTGAGAGAGGTTGTGGAGACCTGACATGCCTACTCACGCTCTTAGTAAAATTTGATCAAAGGATTTAAAGTTTCCTTGTTATCTTTCAATACTGTATAATCTCACGAAAAGGACTGAAATCCCCTTCCATTAGGAAATTAACTTCCATGGTTTTCGAAATGGCAAAAATGCTTTGTTACTGACTGCCTAACCCGTCTTTCTGTGGCTTCAAGGCATTTTTTTTTCCTTTTTTGTGCTCACTCTGGGCAGATTCTTAGCAGTTTATCCTGCAAGCAGCAAGTTTTACTACTCCAACAGATGTCCACTCCAACTCCACGTTTAGTATTACTAGCTAAAACACTCAGCTCCTAAGCACTTGAACGCTTGCCATTTTGGATCCTCTAAGACTCGTCCTTCAAGGCAGCCTCCAACACCCCGAACCATCAAAACACTCCTCTGACTTTGTGCCATTTCCTTGTTAACAGCATGTTTTCTGAATTCAGATACTGGGTCAGAGGGACAGCAGCAGTAAAGCTGTAGTGCAATACCCCAACCCAGCCCTAAGCAAGTCCTCCCCGCGTGCTGACAGGGGCAGGGAATGTGAGGAAAGGGCAGAACACAAGGATATGATCAGAAACTCTACTGTAACACAAAAGGGAAGCAGACAGTTGTTACAGGTAAATCTATCTGGCAACTGCGAGGTGCTTCATCTACAGTGCTAACGGCATGCTTCCCACGTGTGGGTTTGCATTTAATCACTGAGATCTTTAATAACATATTGCAAACGCAGAAACATTCTCACTGGGCATCCTGCTATACCCACAAGGCTCCCTGGCACAGTGTGAATATACTGCTTGGCCTCTTCGGCTAATGAACTGACTGAAATTAGCAACAGGTTGGACCGACACTGGAAAGAGAAAGTCCTCCCTGCCAAGAGATTTGAAAGCTACTTGAAAGCTCAGCAGTGGCGATACCCAGGAACTTCTTGTCCTCTTCCAGATCCTGAGGACAGGGTATTGCAACGGCAACGTATTTTTCTCCCCAAATCCGAAAAGCATAACTCATTCCATACTTATCTTTCCTCTATACCCCACCTATTTCTTATCTGTTGTTGTATTTCCGTCCTTTTCTCCTCTTCTGTATCTCCGGTTCCTCATTTCAATACAACTTTCCCAACAAGTTATCACCCCTCGGCAGCACAGTACATTTCAGTCTCACCCTTATCCCCAAGAAAAGTTTCTTCTAGTTTAGATTTTGTCCTCTCTACATCTAAACTGGGCAAACTCTGCGTCTACATAGCCTAAGTCCACAAGGGAGTCCAAACAGGTTGCAGAAGACTGCTCCTGAGTCCTGATGCGTAAGTCTAGCCCTAACACAGTCCACGTAAGCCAGAGCTGTAACCACTGGGTGACTCCTGACCAGCCCAGGACTGGAGCACCTCCAGGATAAACACCACCTAAAAACACTTTCCTGGGAATATGCTGACTGCTATTTCTCAAAGCTCTGCCAAATTCCTCAGTTTGAGAGATTGATAGAAGGCACAAACTGTGCCTCTTCCCTCACAGTTTAGGTTTTACATTCAAACTCTGGAGATAAAAAGTATGTAAAAAGAAATAAATTAATCAGAATTTCTTAAGGCAAACAGCATCCCCTTTCCTCTTGTATTTCAGAGACTGTTAATTTTGGCTTAAGCTTAGAAGACAAAATCAATTAGAAATATGCACTGAGCATTCCACCAAACATGCCATCCCAGGAAGGGCAGGCTTACCCTATGGCATGGCAGCAATGAGCATCGGAGTACAGACCGTCAAACGGGGGAAATGCCAGGACCTCACCACAGGCAGAGATGTCAGCTGCTGCCAACAGCACACCTCCACCCACATTCAGTCCAGCCCACACGTGGCCTCTTCACCTTACACATCTCTGGCTTGGTGGTGATAACCTGGAAGCTTTATCTGCATCTCTGGACTAGTCCCTTATTGTGTCCAAGTTGCTATGTACTCCTCAGTCCCAGAGGTGTAGGATTTTGCTTTGTTATAGAAGAACAAATTCATCCTTTTATGGCATATCTTTTTAGTGGTTACAGAATTAAGCATTGGTACGACAGCATTCTAAAAATGAGCAATAAAATGAAATATAGACAAAACCAAAATACATACATGCTGTTCTACTACTTATTCTTGATATAGTCAAGACTGCGTAGACATTAATTTGAAGATGCATGTTGCGTTACAGAAGAATTTTACCTTGCAGGTGAAAATCAAAATTGCAAACAGATCAGCACTCTTTGAGACTGTGAGTCAGCAAGACCTTATGAAAGGAAAGCAAAGACAAGTCAAGCTTGCAGACCGCTTGAGAACTAGCTGTTTTCTGGAGAATAAATTGTATCTCCACTACCTACAGGAGAAAGAAAAAAAAAGACAAAGATATTGATGACTTAAGTTTATCTGAAAACTTGATGCTTGATCTAATGTAGGGCTGTACTTATTGTTTTTAAAGCCAAGGTTTTGAAATGGAAAGGTCTGTAAGAGGATGACTTCACTGCAGTAAAAAGGAGCTAAAATCTGATCTCCATCGAATACTGACTTTTATGTCTCTTTCCATATATACACTGCATTTCTCTGGCTTTTTTTTCATCCAAATAAGGCTATAAAGTATAAAAAGAAAAATAAAATATTGGATATATATTAAATTTCCAGAACTGCAAGACGTAAGGTGTATAAATAGGTATTCCTGCAAACTCTATTGCTTCTCCTTCTCACCACAGCCTTTGACAGAAAGTTGAAATGCACTTGAAATATGCATTGATATAATATCTTGGTAGTAAAAGAAAAGGTCAAACCAAAGGAAACACCAGGGGAACACATATTTAATTTACTATTTTCACTTTCAAATTAATGTGAGAGTTTCACAAGCAACTTGTATCACTGTAAATCAGCTTTGCACTGCATTTTGTGCAACTGTTTAGTGAATACTTAGGGGGAAAAAGACACAGTTATTTTGACCAGATATTCTCCTAAAGCCCAGTTTAAGACAATTCTGAGATTAAAGAAACTGAAGCTGTTCCGTTTTCAATTTAAAGTTATCTTAAAAAAGGTGTAGGAGAAATCTCGGGCTGTGTGGCTGTAAATACAAGGACTGTTCTAAGCTGGACTGTGTGACAGCTGGCTACACCTATTTCCAACATCTGCCTCTTAGATAAAGTGCAGAAAACAAAATCTCCTGATTACTTATGATTGTTAAAGAAACCATATAATTTGGGGATTGACTAGTCTGTTGGCTTGGCGTTCTGGCCAAAATCCAGCTTCAGTAATTACTCTGAGACACATCTTGTTGCCCTTAAGCTGCATTCGGCAGTATTCACTTGCCTTCATTTTCCTCCCTGTGCTTACACAGAAAATGGTTTAAACTGTGTGCGTGTGTCTGTCTGTCTGTCTGTCAGCTCTCTCAAACGAGAACTTCACTGAAGTTTTACATACATACGGTGAGGCCCTCCTCCAGAATCGTTCCTAGCAAATCCATAAATACAAACAATAAAACCACTTCATATCAATGATCAAAAGTATAATCAGTCTTCCTTAATACAACAGGCAAGTACAGACTGAGAGACAGATCTAGCTGCTGCTGGTGGCCTTGGAATGCTCCCTGACAGACAGGGATTATATTTCTTCTCTGGATAAATGAAAAATAAAACCTTTTTTCTCACCTGCAGTGACATAAGCTACATGCCTCAAATGCAGAATGTGTAATTTAGGATACCTCTGCATGCATTTTTAATGCACTACAGTTGTGTGAAGTCTGCATCATGAAAGATGCAGAAGAAAGACTGATATTATTCACTGTATTTGTTTAGGAGGGATTATTCTTCTGAAAACAGCTTGTTTTTGGTGAACCAAATAGAGACATGTATACGAGTAGGAGAGTAAAAGAGTCAAAGTCATGAATTGGAAGGAGAGAAATACGAAAGCAAGGAGGAAGATGCAGATGGTCAAGAAGCATACCAGAAAGAGACAGAAAAACTCGGTGGGGGGTGGAAAGCTAGGTACAATGGTAGGAAAAGAGCATGTGGGAAGTAGGTCATGACCAGGAGTTCACAAGAGAGCCAAAAGGCACAGCATTTCAAAGAGACTGAACACGATGCCCCACTTGCAGCTACCTTGCAGCTGAGCAGGAACCACAGGGAAAGCTCTCCTCACGGAGTTTTGTCCAAGCTTCTCCATCAAGAGGTGGATTTCTCTCTGTCTGACAAATTGAGACCCCATGTGACTGTTCCAGCCTCTTTTATTAGCACAGATCATTCTTCCGTAATGCTTTAACCTTGGATTTCACCAGGACATTTGAGGGGGCTCTTTCCCTAGCTGCCCTGAGAGCATCCCGGTTCCTTGAGGTCTGTCTGCCAGGGCTCAAGGCCAGCTGCCTGCTGGGGACCACAGACAGCGCTGTGGGGACCCTGTGGCCAGGGCTGATGTCCTGGCCCATTCCTGTCCCACCAGAGGTGTTGGTGCCTAGGGCTCACGGCTGGGGCAGGGCAACAGCCCTGACAGCAAGGTCCTGCCTCTTCAGGCACTTCTGAGAAGTGCCATCTGGAAGATGGGAGAGTTTTAAGCTCTTGCCTTGCACAAAAAAAGAAGGCTTATAAAAGCCCTTTTAAACTCGTCTTGCTTTGAAACAGAACTGCAGGGCATTTTATAATTAGCTACTAACCCAGGGAGGAAATGCTGCTATATATCTAAGCAAACAGAGTTTTTTCATTGAAACAAATAAATAACTATTCAGAAAATATATCAACCAGAATAATCCACCTTTCCCCACTGGTGCGGGATGATTATCCTAATGCCTCAGAATCCGTAGCAGCATGAAAACCTGCGTTACCTACAGACCAAGCAACCTCCATGCTCAGAAACTTCAATGCTAAGTAATGCTCACTATTACTTTGGATGTAACTTTGGAGAAATCTCAGGACAAAGGAGCAGGGGAGAATATTGGATAGGCAAAGAAACATCCAGTTCATAAGGCTTTCAAGCAATACTGTATTTATTACCAATATTTCCTGCAATATGGCAAACACTTCCTGCACACATGGTCCTTGCATGAAGAAGCTCTAAGTCTGTTCTAAAATGGGATATCTTCTCTTGTACGAAACACAAAAGCAAACACAAAAAGAAGCAACCAGGGAAGAAACAATTGCCCTTTCAGATTACAACTGTTTTTTGATGTGGTCATCATTGCATTTTAACAGCAACAAACAAACAGCACTTCACTACTACTAAAAATCCCACGAATATATACTTTAGGATGTGTAATATTTCTTAGAAATATTATTTGCCTTTTATTCCTCTGTCAGTGTGCTCATCACTTCATCAGTCTCCCTCCAATTTCCTTTCAGACATCAAGAGAACACTTCCTGACTTGCACCAGAAAATATGAAACCTTTGAAACAGAAAAGCTCATTTTTCCACTTCATCAGATGCTACTGCTGTTCAAATGCATCTCAAGAAATACTTCCTGTGTTTGTGGTCTGCATGCTCTCACACTTTCCCATGCCAAGAAATCAGCTATAAAAGCCAGACAGAGAATTTCTTCCTCCTCCTGTCCAGTTCGTGTGAAAATCAGCTGGAATCTGCTACTGTGGTTGTTGTGGAAAATCACGTAGAAAGCGGTAAAAAAACAGTGATGCCAGCTTCAGCTAAAGGAATCTCTGTTCTCCTGTGTAGCCCTTTGAGATTTAAAAAGAAAAAAAAAAAAAAAACAAAAGAACCACGCAGCAGCTGTAGCAGAGAGATTTTAAATTATAAGTATAAATCAGGTTCAGAATCCCGTAACCAGCAGCCTGTCTGTGTCTAATATCAGAGGCAGAGGCTCTGGCACTCAGTTATTTTGCTGCTGTTAGCTAGGGATGCTGCCTATAGCAGTTTTACAGGTGCTCAAATAGGTACCTCTATTTGTACCAGTGTATGCCTGCTCACAGCACAGCCTCAACCCCCTCTTTCCCACCACAGGTACCAGGCACTGACAGTTCTGCTGAATGGCACTGGAGATTTTATTTTTATTATTTTTTTTTTTTGCAGAAATTTGACCTCATACACCGGCACTGAAGCCTGGCAGTGTGTGACTCCCTAACTCTGACAAACCTGTTGAGTCATAAGTGCCAAAAATAAAAGACACGACAAGTGGGAGGAGGATGTTCAAAGCCACATCTGCTTGCCACTTGGATGCACTAACCTAGAGAAGGCACTGCAAAGCACGTGCAAGTGCAGTGCAGATGGAAGAAGCAGTCTCAGCATGGAAAACCTCCTCTGGGGAATGCTGATCCCCAGAATGATACTCGGATGATATAGGCTTGTTTTGTGATCTTCAGATATAGAGAAGTTGTATGCATACACACAGAGACATGTTTGCTCATTTACTGAGCACATCCCGGTGGCTAGAGCTCACTAGCCATTCCCTTCAAAGAAATATCTTTCTAATATTATGACAACTTTGTTTTCAGTAAACTTTACATCATACGATCCACATGTAGCGGTCCAGAGCCAATAACTGGGCTGAGTTACACTCCTCCTTCTTGAAAATCACATCTTCCTACGTAGGAAACTTAGACAATTGAGAAGTTATCTGACCTCGTATGCTTCTTTCCTCAAAGCACGCAGCAGGACCCTTGAAAAGTAGGGAAACCAAGGAAGCGTTCCAGAGCTGTTGGCATCAGAAGGGCTCTATGGAGGTGAAAAGGTATTTAATTCTGATGAAGACTGATGCTGTTTTGTACATTCTGGTGGTCATGATAACTATTTTACAGAACTACTGGGCAAAGTTTTAAGTAAGGATTTAAATTGTGCACTAAATTTCATGTTTGGGGGTTTTGCAGTATTTATTTATTTTTCAAGTCAAGAGTTAAAGAAATAAAATCCCATTTGTAAAACTGGAAAACTTGTATTTGTATGTAAATAAAGTTGACAGGACTCAGGACTTGTCCTGATCTAAAAAGAAAATTACTTGCAGACCTGAAAAGCACCCTGGGTTTTGCACAGATGGATAGTTTCAATATTCCTTCTTTAGCCAGCAACATTTGCAGCTACTATAGTATCAAGAGAACAAGAAACATCACCTCCCTTCCACTTATAAACAGAATTAATTTGATTAACTTATTGATTGTATGTTTTATATTCTTCAGACATTGTGAATATTCTTTTTTCTTGTACGGACACTAAACTATTAGAAAAATCTTTTGCTAAATTTATTTGGTGAGATAACAAGCCCTTATTAGAATTAGTTATGTTATTGTAACTAAAGACAAGGGAGGTTCTTCTTTTCCCAAATTTATAGTTTTATAATTGAATATGTCAATTAAGATTTAACCATGATTTAGCAGGCAATAGCTGAAGGTAATTACTGCAAAGTCACTGAGGTAAAGATATGTGCCTTTATTTTTCTTGAAGCTGAATTCACTTTAACTAGCCATTTTGTACAGCAACCATCTTTTTTATGCAACCTTGCTGCTTATTTGCAGGACACTATACAGTAGCAGGGTAACACTACTGTCCTCTATTCTATGGTAAATTTTATCTCCATGGTTTAAAAACAAACTAATAGCAAAAAAAAAAAAAAAGGTTTTATTTGTCCATGCAGAATCCGAACGTAGTTTCCTCTTGTAACTTGGATGCTGAAGGCACCAAATCCAAGTAAAGTTTTTGAAAATCAGGTCTTATTCCTGCAGATAGAAGCTTATGGGCTCTTGTTCCTGCACACAGGGCTCCAAAGTTCTTGGTAGGAGGCACATTTCTGAAGGATCCAGATGACACTCACAAAATTCGTAATTTTTAAGGCCTGATCCTTAGAAGTGGCTTGAGCAAAATACAGTTTGA
Organism: Cygnus atratus; assembly: GCF_013377495.2. Taxonomy (NCBI): domain Eukaryota; kingdom Metazoa; phylum Chordata; class Aves; order Anseriformes; family Anatidae; genus Cygnus; species Cygnus atratus. The sequence continues at coordinate 52,737,360 of NC_066364.1, read as the reverse complement.
GAATATGAAATGCTTCCTAGGAAGAAGACCGCATCTCAAATGATTAGATGCCAGGCATCTATTAAACAACATATTGATGCCAACTTGACGGTATCAAATGGGGATGATACATTAATATCATACTGATGATGAAGACAATTTGAGATATGGTATCTGTGGGTTACAATGGGTTATCCATGCACTTCCAAGCTCAAAACTCCCTCTTCCCCTGTCAACATTTTTTAACCGTGGAAAGCAAGAGCAGGAGGAGGAAAAGACTTTCCTATATTACAGGACATCAGTACATGGTTTGTACTTTTTAGAAATGTAACCCTCAGCCAAATTACAGCAAGCTTTCATAAAGCAAGCAAATGGCGTTCCTTCTGCCTCTGTGCCTGTTCAATGCCAAGGTCTCACTGAAAGCTTTAACAGGCTCTGCTGATATGGAGCCTTAATTAAAGTTACAAGAATTATTAAATGACATAAGTATAGTACTCACTACTGCTCCTTCGTAACATGGACACTCACCTAAAATTACCCCAAATTGAAAGAAATCAAAGCTGAAAGAATATATTAAGTATCTGCAACAAGGATTAGATTTGACAGTTTCCACAATTATTCATTCATCACTTATGCTGCAGAACTGCCCTTGTGTTCTCCAGATAAGGATCTTTACAGTGCTGACTCCAAATACAAGGCAAAACATGGGATTATTTTTGCAGCTCTTCAGAGTGGTAAAACTGTATTAGCTGTACTATAGCCAAGTACTATCATAACGGCATGGCAGCATGAAATATAGCAGAAGTACAAAGGCTGCAAGAAGGAAATCAATGGGTATTTAAAACACCATTTAGTTGATTTACCTATAGCATGAAGTACTGTTATTTAAAAATCTCTCATGGAGATGTCTCTTTTCCGAATAAAAGTCTGTACGGAGATTATTTACTAAAAGGCTTTTAAACACTGCCTTTAAAAGCAACACATTAAAATCAATTAAAAGGTTTTATAGAAATACCCATCTTCTCTCTCATTTCCTATTCTCTTGCCAGCGCCATTCCACCCTTTCCGACTCTATCTGCAGCAAACAAGGTATTTGTCTCTGATTCTACGAGTGCAGAATAGACCATATTCCAGCCATTAAAGCATGACATCAGAAACCTTGTGCTAGGCACCACTTAAATGTTCCCAGGTGGGTGTACATCTTCATTTAACTTTAGGCTCCCTTGCATGAATCGAGTTTACCTTGTGTATGTGTTGGGGAGGACATGGACTGAGTCTTGATCAGGTAACGCTTGGCAAGGATTTACATTCTCTCAAAAAAATGAAGAGAGCAACCTGTTGATGTTAATTTAGGACTGGAATCCATCCCATCAAACTTAAACCATGAAATCCCTGTCAGGTCACTAGTAGTACTCACTCATCAATGATGAACAGAGAGAGGCACATTCAGAAGACAAGGACCCACTTTAAGACAGCACGAGATACTCTCTGAGAGGGCCCATCTTTCTCCACCAAGCATAGAGGCAACATGCGTTACCAAAGCCCCAGTATAGAGATGGCCAATGTCAGGCAAACTAAACCCCAGCCTACGTTACGATTAATAATCTATTCTTTACACATAGGTTCATCATCAATGTTAATCCCATGTCCGTGAAACCTAGCAACACTTTATGATCATCCAAGTCTACGAGAAAAAAATTGCAGAAGTACCATAAATCATTCAGGACTCTAAAAGCCATTTTTCAAAAGGGCTACTGCTACTTCAGCTCCCACACACAGAATACAGATGGGTGCAGAAGGTGTAATCTGTTGACTTCCACACTGGCACAGATTTAGTTTCTTACATTTTAGAAACTCACATATATCAATTAAACGTGTACCCAAAATCAGAGTTTAAAAGAATAAAAAAAAAAATGCTAGGGCAATATATCAGTGAAAATGATCCATGTTTTAGCAATTTCCAGGTTGCAGAAGGAACTCAGGCATCTGGTTGTGATGAGCTTGCTTATGTAGCAGAGCCTACTTCAGTGAAACAGAACATGAGTACAAAAAAAAGAAAAAGGACACCCAACTGATGGCTTCATCATCACTGGTGCTTTGAGATAGCCAAAAGGCGAGCAGATGTTTCCCCTCCTTTCCCCCCCCCCCCCCCCCTGTTTTTTAGTTTGACTAGCTTATGGGGGAAGTGATTTTTTCCTCCTCTTTTCCAGCATGAAGATAACTACTCTAAGCAGCAGCTATGTATCTGTAATAACAAAAACAGTTACAATGAAAACTTCAAGCCTCCATCCATCAGCATCAGGAGGCTGAAGGTCAAACAAAGCACGATGCTTTCAGGCACTTCAGCAGAGAAACAAAGAAAGCAAAAGCAAAGGAAAAAGAAGGTGCAAGCTCTGCACTATTTTTCTGCTTAGACAGCCCACGAAAAGCCAGTAGCCAGGGAGTTCTCAAAGGAATAAAATTCAAAATTAATTTCCCATCACAAACTAATTTAACAGTTTCCCTTGTAAATCTCAGCAAACCACTATGTGCTTAGAGTCTGCGTGGTAATTTGAAAGACACGCCATTCTCCATTCACAGACAAGCAGCTGGATTATCTGCTTTAGCAGAAAAATTCCTCTCATTCACAGCCCCAGAGCCTCAATTGGTGCTTCCACCATAAATGATAATTAGAGCAGGGAGAGAGCTACCTCAAGCCAGTGCAACTCTGCTAACTCAATGGAATTTCACTCTTTTATTCCAGATCTTGTATTTGCTCTCGAGCCAGCAGGCACAGAAACGGGTCCCTCACATGTCAGTTTGCTCTTTGGCTCCCATGAGATAGCCATTTTTCCACATTTAAACAAAACAAACAAACAAACAAATAATAATTTAAAAAAAAAAAACACCACCACCTTTGGGGGGAATTCTGTTGTTACTGCAGTTTTCTCTTTCAAAGCAGTCTACAGAATGCTGTTTCACCCTCCTCAGAGGGAGAGACCTCCTGCAGTGGGTCTCGTTTAGGTTTCTGCTCCCAAATGCACAAAGCTCTGTGCTAAAGCCATCGGGGACCCTGCGTTCATGCTGCTAAAGCAACGCTTTGTGATGACATGTTATTTTAACACAAGGGATTTACACCCTCGGTGCGGGCTCCAGGAGCCAACCTTTCGACAGCGGGGATGAAGTGACATAGGGCTGCTGGCAGCCTGTTGGGGGATGCTGGGATGCCCTCGCACAAAGGCATCGCCGCTCCTTCAGGCTGGGGTTTTCTCAATGAACGGGCCAGATTCCAGGCGCCGTTCCCCTGTTGCCTAGCAGAGGGATGCTCATTGAGGATTTACCCGAGGTTTATGTGCCACAAAGCAGAGGACAGAATACTCCCCCGCACAGTGCAGCCCAGCGGTGCATCAAAGAGGGCAGGTCTGCAGCCGTGCTGCTCTCACGTTCCTCCTCTTGCCCGGTGGCACCGGCCGAAGCACACAGTGCTGCTCTCCTCCAAACAACTAGAAAGTGGCATGCCATAACAAGATAACATGCTCCAGACCCGAATTCATATCCTTCATCACTTTCATTAATAATTCTAAAATCACAGCTTTGACAAAGGGTTCAGCATCTCAGAAATCAGAGATACAGAGGACGTTTTAGATCGTCCTTGTCTCCCCCTTCCTCCTACCAGCACAGAATGAGCTCCTCCGTGTGGGCTCCGACGGGCTTTCCAAGAGCTACATCAAAGGATCTCTCTTCTTCCATGAAAGATTAATCCCCATTCCAATAGATATCTCCATCAGGTCCTGTTTCCTGTTACCCAACTTTTTTTGGTCCTAATTATGTCCCAAAACATTAGGTCCCAAACATCTCCTGCTATAGCACAGAAAATAAGCATGACTTTCAGATTTTGTCCCTTAAAAATAAAAATGAGTAGTACACAAGCCTTAGCTACTACATGTTCTTTCACATCCTTTAACTTCTCTACCCCAAAATGAATATAACCTCTTTTCTAAAATCACATTGCAAGACAACAGAGCTAGGACAGAGAAAGACGGTATCACAAAAAACTCATAACAAAGACAGCTAAGAGAAAATGTGATTAAAAAAAATTAAAAGGCAGTGAGCTTTTGGGGACTAAATAAATCTTAGGAGGGCGCAGATCATCTTCAGCGTATTTGGGGGCTGGTTTTTATCCTAAATCAGACAGCAAAAATCAACTTCACACATGGAGAAGTAATATTTTACTTGGCAAGTTTATAAATCTTGTGTTAACCTGATTACTATAATCCAGGAGGAACAGGCAGGTTGAGCCGAAGCTGGTAGGTTTTCATGATATGCCATGTCACCCTGAACAGATATAGAAACATTTAAGAATTATACTCTTTCTGGATTTCTTTATCTCCTTCATGAACTGCACAGCATGCCACTGTTGATTTTTCCTATTTCTGCAGGGCCAAGTTCTATAATCTTTTCTAACACACACTGCAGTGATTTTCATTTTCTGTATACTGAAATCGATCTCTTCAATATTTAATACTGAAATTTCAGGTTCATTAACTGCATTTAATAATAGCTTGTTAACAGTTTTCATTTTGTATAATTAACACTGTGAGTTGTACACTACCCTGAAACTTAAATCTTGATCTTTTTTGCTTGTCTGGGCTCTTTATGAATGTATATGCTAGGGTGTCATATCACAGCCAGACCACTGCATCTGTAGAGGGCTATTCTACCTCTGACAGGAGAGAAATCTCTGTTCCCTTGCTTAAGCAATAAAGATACCAATGCCTCAAAGACACGGAACTGAGATATGGAACAGAGATTTCCCCAAGTTAAGGAGGACGTGGACGTGCTGCAAAGAATGTGAGCTGCAAAGTAGGCAGAGAAATGGATGTGGATGTGCTGCAAAGGACATAAGCTGCAAAGTAGGCAGAGAAATGGACTTGCAGACAAGTTTGGATCTGAAGCTGGACTGAAGCCTTCTGTCCATGTTTATTACTTTTTCCAGGTCAACTTAAAGATGAAAAAGCTCCAGAAGTACTATGTTCATAATACAGTATACTAACTCTCAATTTCACTTCTATTAAATAGGTACAGTTTATTTAAAACTATGTAGGAGGTCATTCTTATTGTGGCAAGTGATTCCAACTGCAAGGAAACTGATGAAAAACAGTGGAACTGTCAGTTGAATTGCTTTTCCCTTTTTTTTTTTTCCCCTTTTTTCTTTTTTTCTTTCTTGAACCATGTGCATTTATGTGGTCAGTTAAAGCAGTAAGTATTTCAGATGTAATCCTAGAATACCTACCCGGCTGAGCTCAGTATTAATTTAAACAGTCGTAACAGCCAAGGGATAATTGTATATAATCAAGCTATGCAAGTAAATGAGGAGGCAGCTTATTTACAGAAACTATTCTGTTGGCAAGAAAGGAAGTATTACCAAAATGAAACTAATAGAGATCTTAGTGCCAATATTATGCATAATTCAACACCCCAATTACATCACGGTTTTATGTTTTCTTGAGCTGCAGAGAGGTGGAAGAGAGTCTCTTCCTTGGCCTTCATAGCCTCTTTTTGTCCTTCACCGTAGCTACTACTCTTCCTTGTCAGTCTGTAATTACAATAAAAATTATAAGCATTTACAAATATCTTTCGTGGATTTTTTTTTTATTTGTTTGCTTTTCCCCTTAAACACCCCAATGCTCCTGATGTAGGGCTATTACTTGCATCCAAGGAGAAAAACAGAAGCAAACCAGGTAAATGCCTTGCTCAAGAGGCAAGGACTGATCATGGGTTAAAACTAAAGAGGCTTTGTTCTACATTCGTATCCCTACCTTGTAATTATCCCACTGCAGCACTAGGCTTGGCAGCTAAAAATAATGTAACAAGGATACATGTGAAGCCAGTCAAAACTGCTCTTCTGCTAGAGCTAGAGGGGATGCTGTCCCAACATGGTTTCCTCTGGGGTTGGAAGATCCACAGCCCCGAGACCAACTCTGGGCCCTGCACGTGGCAACAGAGAAGCAGCTGCCACAAAGGCATTGTTTCCAATCCAGTGGCTATTAGAAGAGAATAGAATAGTTCATTTGGAAGGGACCTACAAAGTTCATCAAGTGCAACTGTCTGCCCACTTCAGGGCTGAACAAATGTTAAAGCATGTTGTCACACTGAACAATCTCCACCACAAATCAAGTCAAATTTTAATGTGAGTTTCTATTTACTTTAATCAGGCGTGTTGCTCTTGTGGGACACACTAATCAGTTACATTAAAGCCACTGGAAAACAGACTCAGCTCACTGCTGTTCCTCAAAGCCCCTTCAAGCGTGCAGATGCTTAAATAGAGCCAGATACTTCCACAAGAGCATGCAAGAGTCAAGGCAGGGCACACAGGCTAGTAATTCCTCCCAGCAGGCACCAAAAAGCAGCTATTTCAGACTCAAAACTGTGAGCTCCTTCCCCCCAGAGACCTGAACATTTGACCTTCACCTAAGAATATTTTCTCTCTGGAAGGTACAAGAAGAGGCGGTCAAGGTGGGGAAAATTAAGGGATGTGTAGGTAAGGGGATGGATGAAGGGAATGGCAGACACACAGGGGACTGAGAAATCACAGAATGGTTTGGGTTGCAAGGGGCCTTAACGATCACCTGGTTTCAACCCCCTGCCATGGGCAGGGCCACCTCCCACCAGACCAGGTTGCCCAAAGCCCCATCCAGCCTGACCTTGAACACCTTCAGGGATGGGGCATCCACAGCTTCTCTGGGCAATCTGTGCCAGTTCCCCACATCCCTCTGAGTAAAGAAAAAAGGGACACCTGATTTTTACATCACCAAAATGGACCACTTAAAGGATAAAAATAAGACAAAATTGCTCCCCAGTGCTGGGACAACAAGATCTCTCCCCCAGGCCTCAGTCAGTCAATCACCAGTCCACCCAGGGGAGTTTGCCTAAGAAAATCCCCAAGAACCTGGCCCATCACTTCCCTGCAGGGAAGCCCTGGCACTGCCACAGACAGAGAAAGAGAAGGATGAAAGAAAGTGTTCAAGACTTTTGCAAGATACAGGGCAACCGAAGACCAGATTTGATTTAGTTTTACCTTTACTTTGGTAGGGGGAGAGGTAACAGCTCCAAAGCCATAACTAGTGGGGTCAAAGATAGTGAATTTGCCATAGGTGAGATGAAACAGAGCTATTTTTCCAGACATAGTTTAGTTACCAACAGTAGTATCTGATGCTCCCCCAGCGCTGAAGTTTCAAAAACAGAACAGGCCAATAGTATGTCCCTATAGTCCTGTAAATAGTATATACCTGTGCCTGAAGAGCGGGAATAAAGCAGTCACCCAAATCAGGATATACAACATGCGTTTGTGTACTCAGATGTATATGTATCCAGGTAGTGTTCATTAAGAAAGACTATCTTGAATCATACTGATCCCTTTACTTAAGGCTAAGAGAGCTTATCAAATGAACAATACGCTATCCCTTTAGAACTTGTTTCTCCTTGTGTTGTCCCCCCCAAAAAAAAAAAGCAATATTAAAGGCACGAGAGGCTTTAATACCTTCAAGAAAAACACTTCTCAGACTTCTAGACAGATTTCATAACCATTTTATTAATGCACAGAAGAAATTAAGATTTCCTTTCACAGTAACGGGGCTTTAGCCTACAGGAAGGCTTTTAAGAATTATTTCTGCTCCCCACTTCAGATTTCTGGCATCATCGTTACATAGTAAACAGCTCCCATTTCTCTCCCATTACCTATGCAAACAGGCTAGCACAGAGCATGGTCTTGCGGTAGCTGGTTTTCATTTCTGCCATCATTATATAAACAGACACAAAAAGCACAGTAATTCCCAGTTCTTATTTGAGGCACAAAGAACTGCAAAGCATAGGCATCAATTGTTTGGTGTAAGCTTTTGCATGAGAAAAACATCCACGCAGACCTCTCAAAGATGACGTCTGCTACATTTCCCAGGCGTGCATGACCCCTGGTCACCTGAAGGTGACAGGCACAGGGATGGCACCCACCAAATCCCTGTCTATTTTGTAGTTGTTTTCCACAGAAGTTGCCTTTGTCTCAGCACAACAGCAGGCCAGCCTGCGCTGCACCCCAGAGGAGACAGGCAAGGCAGAGGATGAAGCTGGACCAGCAGCACATACAGAGTTTATTCCGGCCTTTTTTCATGAGTCAAAAAATATAAATTCCCCATCCAATCTTTTGGGCTAACACCAAACACGAAGGTGCCCGAGGGCGCCTTACAGGCCTGGGCGCTGGACGCGGGCCCTCGGCAGAGGCGACTGATTGCCATGGTAACGGGGGCACCACGTGAGGTGCGTGGCCCCGCTGTTTGGACACAATTAATCCCCCATAACAGACCCTCTTCAGCTGGGATGGGGGAGTCTGCCCACCCTGCTCCTTCCCTCAGGGGAAAAGCTTGCTGCTGTGTTTCCTCTGTGGTTTTGGAGTGCAGCTGCATGTTGGGGGGAAGGAGGAAATGGGAAATGTTGGATATGCAGAAAAGAAAATTGGGGGTGCCATATATTTGGGGATCCAGGTATGAATTAATCTTAAGCATGGCTCTTTTTTCCTTTGCTGCTGCTGTATTTTCTTCATTTGTTTTGTGAGTCTTTCATACAGAGCAGACGTCTCGCCTCCCTCAGCAGCACATCAGCATCAGCGCGTTTGCTAACGTGCTGCTGCTCCATCCACACGGCAAGCCGCAGCACTTGGGAATGCTCCAGAGATAAAGAAACAGGTCCTCCCTCCCTGACAGTTTCTTTCTATGCCACAGAAGTGTACTTAGACATAAAGAGATTAGATGAGATGGGGATTTTTGCTGTGTTGCATCTCTCTGCTCCCAACATCTGGCATTCAAACACCAGCAGAACCAGGCATGGATGCTCCTTCCCCAGCTTCCTCCTTGCTCCTTTTGGCATTAAACCATAAACTACTATATGTTACCCTGTAGCACTTTATTATTATTAGATTGTTTTTAAATCAGCAAGGCTTGTACTCTTACTAATAAAGAGATCTTCCAAGTCTGAATTTGATAACTCAACACTTCCATGGGACATATGGGATATTTTCCCCCTATCAGTCAGACACCAACCTGGACCGTATTTATTTACAAGCTGTTAAAACTTCAACTGAGAGCAAGAGTGTGGCAATACTAACAGTTTGAGCTTCCCCAAAACAAGATGATCCCCAGCAAACAGTGAGCTTCAGCTAGACAATAATCCAGACGACAGAGGGGAATGACGACCTACAGAAACTCATGCACTAGGCATACACCAAAGCAGCAAGGAAGACATCACCACTGTCACGTGGTCAAACTTGTTTCCAGTACTGTTACAAAAAAATACTGGTGCTAATACCCAGATCTGTAAGAAACGACACATGCAGTTCTTCATAGGGACAGAAATACAACTCTGACCTGAATCACAGAAGTGAATCCAACTCAAGTTCCACTCCAGGGATCAGAAAACAGCCACCAACCACCATACACAAAACAACTTGCCAAGAAACTCAAGCACAACCTCGTATTTGCTAAAAAATGTTAGATTGCGATGTCCCAATTTTTAAGAGAAAGTCACGACCAAACAAGCTTCAGGCCTTGATCTGTAATTTCTATTCTCACTTTCATCTTTTTTCAATAGACTCAGAATGAAGAACTGAGTAATGGATATGTTCCCTACCTGGTCTCGTTAATTCCTTATTTCTCTTCAGGAACAGTATACCACCATACCATTTTATGCCCATTATCTTCTACAAGCCCCTTTTTCCTCCTTCGCTCTGCCTGCCAGTGCTTTCAATGCTTCAAACACAACAGCTTCTGGAGCTGGGAGGGTACCGTGCAGTAATACAGAGGAACTGTGCAGCACCTTTCCACAGTAATACTGACAAGCAAAGCTGTAACAGCGTGCTAGGAGGGTGAGTAACGAAGAAACACTTGCAGCAAACCATCTTGTGTGTCAGTGCAATCTGTACACCCAGACAGAACACTGCTGAGACTGCTCCCAGAGGTGACCAAACCGGTGGATGTTTTGTTCTTAAGAAATTCCTCCTGTAACTTATATCGTGGGACTGCTGATCAGAGCACTCCTCCAGAGGCACAGCTTTTTGGAGAGAAAGCACATGGCTGCTGGCTCTAGGGAGCAACAGAAGAGAAAGAGAGAGGCCAGGGAGTGACAATAGGCCTCCTAAGTCACATCAGCCAAACAAAAATAGCTATTCACAGTGCACAGTATACGAGAGTGCTGTAACACGGTGCATGCCATCACAGTAAACGGGATAAACCCCTTCAGCAGCCACTGATCAATTGCTATTTTTTCTAATCATCAGCAGGAGAGAAATTACTGCATACATTTCCAGAGAGACAGAGGTGAGTCATAAAGCCCACAGCAGCCCTGTCACAAATGAGATATAACGACTTTAGACCTGCTGAAAACACACCTGTATTTCACTTACCATGAAAAATAATATCAGAAACAAGGCTCCCTTTTCATCTTCTGGCAATGTGGAAACGTACTGAAAATTTACATTAAGTTTGTGCATAAACGCTCACCCTCACTGAAATAAGCCCTGCCTAAAAAAATCTGATAGAAGGTGTAGCAAGGACTGCTGACCAGACATCTCCATTTAGTGCTGCACCACACCTCTCACACCACCTCTAACAGCACCACACAACAGCAACTGCTTACAGGCTAACAGCACATCTTGTTTTCCCAGCTCCATCCAGGTTCATGCCACTAGATGTCAGGCCTTGTTCTTTATCCTGTCTTTGGGTACAGACAACACAGCTTTCTCCCGGTTTGAGTGAGAAACGCGCTACAGCTGACTGTTTACCAATTGTTGATACCTACCAAGTCTCACCTGGTGTGATGACCGCTTTTCTCAGGAACAGAGGCCAGTTTCTCATCAACACAAGGGCTGTGATAAGGGAGAAGGCAGGACAGCATGGGCAGCAGGAAGCTAAGGACCCTGGCAGCAAGCATTTAGCCCAGGCATAGCAGTACAATACAGATGAGCCCAATTAAAGGATGGTGACCATAGAAAGTGCTATTTTCCCTTCCTTCTTTCCAGTTTGTCTTTTCTCCAATCCCTGTTTCCCCTATTTCCTGTTCCTCTCTCTTCTGCTCACAGTCTTCTTCCTTTTATCAGTCCAGGCACTAGTCTTGTCAGAAGTTAACTAAGGACCCAGCTTTTAGGGCTTTTTGTTTGTCTGTTTTAAAGACCCAATCTTTTTTAGCCATGCTAATTCTCTGTCATGCCTGTGGGTTGGATCCATGCACTGTGAGGTGTGACAGGAGCCAGGTCTGACAGAGCAAAAGCAGAAGGAGCAGCTGGGCAGGAGCAGGGAGGAGACAGAAATGAGTCCTCCCTGTGGCAGTCAATGAAATTGTGACTTAAGAGCAAGCTCATTCCTCCGTCTGAGCTCATGTTACCTTATCCTGTCCTGTAAAAGGCTGACAGGGTGAATCTTCACATCTGGTAACTCACCACCCCCTCCTAACTACTTCTAAGTATTTGCTCGGGGGTGCCTGATCAGGAAAGGAAGCGGTTTCCTTCCCCTGCCCCAGCTTTTTACAGTCTCCTACAAAACCAAATCAATATCTGTGTGTGCACATACATTGATCACATACATCATAAGCATCCCAAACAATAGTGGCAAGATGCAGTTCTCAGGAATTATTGCAGGCCCATCTCCATCACGTGGCTCTGCTCACTCCCCCTGTCAGCAGTTTCACAACCAGCGTGACATGCAGCATGGCAAGCTTCTGCTGGGATCAGCTCTTCACCAAACGATCTCTCTTATGCTGCCATACGCACACCTCCAAAGAAACCAGCATAACACATCTCTGGAAGCAGGAAACAAAGTTAGCTCACTAGCTCCTGTCACACCTTCAAACCCCTGTGATGGCAGCATCATCAGAGTTTAATCTAACCCTACGCTGAGTCTGTTTTGCCCATGTTTGATTTTGTGATCTCCCTGTCCTTATCTCATCCCCTGAGACCTTTTCCATTGTATTTTCTCCCCCTTTTCCTTTGAGAAGGGGGAGTGAGAGAGCAGTTGTGGTGGAGTTCAGCTGCCCAGCAGGGTGAAACCACCACACTAGCCCATGTGTTTGTAGCCACGCAAACAACTGCACACAGAGACAATCCATCCAGAAAAGCAAACCACCAACAACATAAACTTATTTCCACTTTTTTCCCCATCTGGATCAGATCACCAACCCGATTCTCCATGCAAACTGCTCCACCAGCGTTACAAAGCAGTAAGAGGCAGGGGAGGAGAGCAAGACCAAGCAGCCGGCAGCGGGGCAAGGAGTGGTCGCACTACCTGCCACAGCAACCCTCGGCAGCCATAGCCTCAGCCCAAACCAACGCCGGGGCTCTCTGGAGACCTCCCTTGGTCCTCTGTCAGGAGGTAGCTCAGCAACATCAGCTGCCTTTGAGAAGATGTCACCCTATTGCCTCCCAAAGCCTACGTGAACCACGCGCATTGATCATTTTGTTTTCTGGCCAAAGCTTGCCCATAAAGTTTCAGAAACACTAGAGGAACTGCAGCCCAGCTGCTTCCGAGTGCTACTGAGCACTTACACTGTATTTTATAGTGCTGTATAGCATTTTACAAGCATTAAATAATCAACAACTCTTCCAGGTAGTTAAGTTTAATTATCTCATTTTACAGATTCTGAACCAGACCCAGAGAGGTTAAGAGATTTGCCCAAGGCCAAAAAAACAATTGATGTCCAATCCTGGACAGTAAATCAGCAGCTGCTGTATGTAACTTCTCCCCGAGCCTTTCAGAAGACAGGATTTCCCCTCATTGCCTGCTGCAATACAAGCTTTTCCTGAAAGCAGAAAAGGCAAAAGCCCACCCCTCCCTGCCCATCAGTGCAAAGGGTTGGTTGAACTGCTTTCTTCCACCAACTCTCCTGTACCTTTTAGTCAAGCACAGTCAAAAAGATGCAGATCATTACACTCCAGCTACAGCAGCAACAGTGAGTGCAGATCACTAAGTAGTCAGATTAACAGCAGATACAGCAACTCCTGCTAGAAAATAAAGGCCGGCTGGAGGAGAGTTAGTTTTAAGGAGCTTCACCTTACAGACCACTGGGTGAAAGTTCTCTCTATAACTCTGTCAGCTGTTAGAGATTCTTCCACAAACATTTCGTGAGCGTCTGCAGACTGGATTTGAAGGCTGGCCTGAGGTCAACTGATCTCCTTAATTCTCTTCCCTAGAGTTACAGAACCTTTCCAGCTCATCCGAATGAATGAAGGATGATACACCCAAGTACTACCATAACTGCAATGGTAACGCATGACCATATTAGACCAGCCTGCCTCCCTAAAGTCAGTTCTGTGTACCAGTGTGTACTTCACACTGCTAGGCTTCAGCAGGTTGCATCTAAGAGTGATGCTCTGGAAACAAGCAATATTCCTTCCCTTCTTGCCTCGCATCAGTTATCCATTTCATCCAGTCTTTGCAGAAGTGCATGTTATTGCTTCCTAAAACACCACTGCTCCTGAAAGATAAATGCACACATGGCTGCTTCTCAAAGAAAAACATGCAAATATAGGATACTTTTCAGGCGACTGAGTTGTAAGTTAAATTTATAATTTGTTTTCTCTCCTGCTTTGGACCCACTATGCAGGAAGGCAGCCAAAATGTGTCTTAAAGATTGGGTCTGGTCTCACAGCCCTAACCTTGCAAGCATCTTAAGCTGCTGAACAGTCCCTTTGACCAGAGTATGGTCATGACTTTGTTGTTGCTTGACATACGGTATTTTGCTAAAATAGAGCCCACAAACATGTGAAAAAATATAACAAATTGTTAAAGGATGAAGAAAAAACAACAAACTTGAAACTGTAAGATAGTTTGTATACTTCAAAATAAATTGCAGCTAAATACTCTCAAGTGTAACAGTATTTTGGATGTAGTAAGACCATTCATAAATATGAAGAGTGGTTATTGATTCTGTGCGCTCATGTCTCAATACATCTGTAGGTTGTAAATGTATAGGAATAAATCTAATAAATTAATCTACCTGATTAATAATGAGTTCTATAAACATGGTCATGTTTACCAAATCCATAAGCATGAACACTTTCACACATCAAATTTAACAAAAACTTTTCTATGAGATAGAACATGCTAGAATTTATTTATTTGTAACAGATGTTAAACTGGGCAACTTCTGTAATTTGTCTTAAAAGATCTCACATGCTTACACACACAGAAACACAGCTTTTTTTCCAAGTGAATTATTAAGGAATTACTTGATGTCTTAAACTCTGATGTCTTAACCTGTTTAGAACAGGAGAACCTTTGAATCCCAGATATTTTGCTTGGTTGATGGAGATGCAGCACAACTCTTCCACTTCTAGCAACCTTCCAACTACCTGCCTTGCACTGCACCTCACGCTGACCAGTCTGCCTAACTACTCGAGTGCATTCCACCACTTGACAGTTACTCTGTCACCTTTTTATTTAAATGACAGAAAACATGAATTTGCCTTTTCAATACCAGTAGCCAGTACTTTCATACACATACTAAAACCAGCACACCACCTTGTCCCTCTGCTTCTAAACTAAGTCCTCTAAACACCTATTGACATTTACATTCTACTGAATCTCTTCAAAGACATGACCACCCCCCTGCAAAGCAGACCCAAAAAACCACTGAAGTATACTGTCAAAAAAAGTGCTGGTGAGTGCTAAGTCAAAGCAAAGCGGCTTTGGTAGAAGAACCTGAAAAGGAGGCAACAGCCCAAGGTATCCAGGGCCACGCACAGGCGTCGCCCACTATGGAAGGAACTGGGCCTCACTTCTGCAAATACAAATTCCAGAAAAACAGCCCTTTTTCTACAAAGCACCCCTAGCAGTGTGTGTCAGGTATCCCAAATTTGACCGGAAGTTTCCTGTGTAGCTCAGGTAGATTGAGCAGGAAAAGGAGACACTCCAATCAGATCTGTTGTACCTGCCATTACTGAAGAGTTAATTCCCTGGAGACAGAGAGACTGAAACTTCTTGCAGAAGGATGAGCTATCAAGCAGCCAATCTGAAAATGCAGAAGAGAGGTCTACCTGTGACCACTATGTCCCATGGCACAGGAAAACTTGTGCTACTTTGTGGGTACTGGCTTTTTCCCTACCAAGTTAGATGAAGCTTGGAAATATTTTCTGCCTGACAGTATTAATCCTCATTTCCAGCCTGATGAAAATTATATCTACAATATTAAAGTTTTATTTCCTTCAAGTATCAAATCCCATAACCATTAAAATATTTTCCAGCTCCCTGCTCAGCTCATCCCAACCTACTCGCTTTTTGCTGTCCTTGCTCACTTTCAATCTACCTGGAACAGCCCCTACAGGCCTGAATATACTGGCAGCGGGGAGCTAGAAAAACATCATCAAATGTATTTTGTGTCTGTAGGAGAAAGAGAAAAAGAGAGAAGCAACAGGAAAGAAACACCTGCTCTGTTTCAT
The DNA here is from genome assembly GCF_013377495.2 of Cygnus atratus. NCBI lineage: Eukaryota > Metazoa > Chordata > Aves > Anseriformes > Anatidae > Cygnus > Cygnus atratus. The sequence goes on along the minus strand of NC_066364.1, from coordinate 52,721,930 downwards.
TATGGCTCTCAGCTTCTAGTAAGAAGAGATTTCAGAAAGTAAATAGTCCCATGGTTCTGGAAGCCACACCCAGAAGATGATAGAGACAGAGATATTTAATCTCCGTAAAATATCTGGACTTAGAATAATCACAGCATAATTAATTCGATGTTATTAAGTATTTTCCAGCATTTATCTCATCATCATGGGACAGGTGGAAAAGCACAGAGCCATGCAAAAGAATACTGCATCCTGGGACAGCTGCAGTGGCACCTAGGTGGACAACCTAAGTGGATCCAAATCTGGGTAAACACCAGAAAGCAAAGGGTCGGGTACACCTTATGCCTTACCCCTCCGGGAACATTAGGCTCCTACCTGTCAGTGACTAACCTCACGCTTCCCCTGTCTGTGATTCACAACCTCGAAGGTACTCTTGGTGTTAGACATCCATCCGTCTCCTTTCTTCAAAAAAAGGCAGAGATGTCTCCCTCGCTTTTACCTTATAGCCACAGCATTCCTTTGGCCCATGAACTTCTTTGGCTGAAAGGACTTGAGCTAGCAGCTCCAAGCCTAGTAGTACATTAAGAATTAGGATTTTAGCTATTAGGCTAGAGAGATACAGGAGCTCACTGCTGAAACTCTTCCTCTGAGATGAACTGAATAAAGAGGCATGAGAGCAGGAAGCACAAGCCATGTACCTATCCCCCCACCCCATCGGCAGCTTCACATCAAAATATGTGCCGGTGAGACAAAGTAATGAGAATGAACATGGCACAGAGATTGCACCATTTTAAAACCAACGCAGCCTCATAAGATACGGTAAAGCAGGTTTCTGGACACGCATACAACATTTTCTTTGATAAATGAATACTAGAGAGAGTCAAGTAAGCTAATAGCTGTCACTATAAATATTTCAGATTTCAGTTCTGTTCTGTATTCAGCTAATACTGCTTTACAGGTCACAATTAACATTAGGGCTCCAGAGGTGATATTTATGGTCTTGCCGCTGGACACAAATTACCTCATTTATCTGTATTGGTGATGCAGCAATCTGCTTCACGTACGGTGTGCTTTTGTAAATGAACACCTTGAAGCCTGAAATACCCTGGGAGATGAGCTAGGCAAAAAAGCATCTTCAGGTTCTAAACTTCTAAATTTCTCCCATTTTATACTAGGACAAGACCAAGACTTTCATCCAAAGAGAATCTCACAGGCATCCACGGCAGCCCTCAGGGATGTGGCAAAGCAGAGTTAAATCTGATCTCCTATGTAAGTAGTCCCGTCAACAGATTACTATGAAGTCTTGCTCGCTTTCTATCCAAAAAATCTAGTCTGGACAACAGAAGCTTTCCTGAACACACAGTCTTGAGAAAATCTTATCCTTCTTAACCAGGTTTTGACTCATCTACATTTTCTGACATGAAAAAAAAAAAGTTATAGCAAAAGAGAGGATTCCCCATCCAGCTCTTAAGCCCCTGTGCACCACCACACTCTGTCTCAACTCAGACCTATCTGAAGCTGGAGCACAGCCTCCTGCATTTCTACAGGAAAAGGGAGAGTAAATAACTGACCAGCACACCAATAAGGCACTGAAACTAAGGACTGAAACGACTGCACCTGCTACAAATGGAAGGTTGGCTTAGTAAGTGCCAGTTTTTCACAGTGGTATCAACTTGATGTCATTTTTTGATGGATCTTTATGGTGAGATCTGGTGTCATCTACCCAGTGTAGGAAATCATTTGGCTAACTCTGTGTGTGTACCATGACACGTCTCAGAAAGCAGGCGCTGTCCCTGCAGATGTACAGCACAGCGCTGCTGCACAGGCCCTCTCGCAGAGCACAGAGGCTGTGGGCAATGTCCCCTCCATCTCCTGCCCTTCAGTTCAAACCACACTAGGGAGGATGTGATGCACACACGTCAAACCGCCTACTTGAGTCTTTTGGTGCCTCTGAGAAAAAAGATGGGAAGGGAATATGTATTGAAGCAATGTTTTCTTAAAGCATGAGAGAAACCAAGGCAAAGAAAGCTGAAACGCAAGCCTCAAAACCGGCATGTTTTCAGAAAAAAATCCCTTAGAGACAGATGACAGACATAAATAAGCAGAGACAGGTAGATTAGGTGGTTCACAACATGAATTTCACAACCACCAACACTTACACACTTTACAGTCATAGCAATTTATGAGTCCCCACACAGCTGTTCTCGCAACAAGTGATTTCAGCTGAGTTCAAGCTCAGCTCACAAGCCTTTGAGCATGGGTTTTCTCGCTGTTGGGTTTGGGGGGGTGATTTTTGCAGTTTCTTACACTCAAGCTTCTTCAGCAAGTTCATTTTCCTAAGCTTTCTTGGTAATTAGCCCTAATCAGTATTCAAGTGCTGATTTGTAAGGCTATCTGCTGACTTAAAGGAAGGGAACACCTCAGTAATAGCCCCAGTGTTTCCCTCTGCCTGCAGAAACAGCAGCGATAAGGACAGAGACTCCAGCCATCTCAAAGGAGAGGGAGCCACAAAGAGCCCTTCTGATCACTGCTGGCATCTGGCCTTCCCCTCATTAGCACATTAAAGCTGCTCTGTCCATCCCATAAGAGCCACTCTGTCCATTCCTCCAGCTTCCTCTATGGAGCCATTTACAACGCTGCTCTTTTGAAACCCCCCTGGTTCAAGAGGCAGTAACCCCTTCCCAAAGCCTGCGGTACAGCCAGTGTCAGAAATTCCCACTTACCAACAGGCACCCAGTAAGTACAGGCCTTCTGAATGCTGGAGGTAGACAGATGAAACCCACGTAGCCAAGTCGAACGTCCTAGGAAAAGTCTCTTCCCAATCATCACGTGGGCTTTTGATTTTAGATGACAGCGCACTCACCGTATTCAATCCCCACACTTCAAACAATTCCCATTTCAGACTGGGACTGACAAGGCTTGCATCTCGCAAGGTACAAATTCCCAGGAACAAAAGAAAGGCGGGGGGAACAGAGCTGTGGGACATTAATTCTGAAACCTGGTACGAAACCATGCTCAGACACTTTGAAACTGTACTTGAACAGACTTCCAGCACCTGTTACAGCAGCAACATGAAAGCGTTATCTCATCTTCATTCCTAACTCAAAGCATTTTAAACGTGTGCTATGGCATGCCAATAAGTGTGCATTCACAGAAGTAAGTTGTTTGGAGGGGGTGAGGAAAAGCATCTTTTCCTCCCTTTATACAGGTATTGCCCTTTTGCACCCAAATTATTGGGATCGTAGCTAATCCACAGAGGTCTATTGGTTTCAAAACGGTGATTACAAATAAACTAATGAGAACAGGAAACACTGGACATTTTTTTATTGCTTGAATTTTATACTGCTCTGCTCTGAAAGGGTGCTTTCCAAAGGCAGATATGACCTCCCACTCCCTCCACCAAAAAGAATAAAATTAACTGGTACAAGAATGCCAACCTAGTTGCTTTATCTACGCTCTGAACTCATTTTCTTTGACTTACTTTGAAATGGTATAAATATTTTTATCTAAAAGGAGAGCTACAGCTGTTTGAATTGAGCTCAGATTCATTCTTCTACAGCTACCGTTACTCTGGGTAGACTTTGAGAAGTTATTTGTACTTTATAAAAGCAAAAGTCTCCAAGGAAGCCAATCCTTTTGTTTTGAAGAAGAAAGCGAAGTAACTGAAGGTTATGAATACTCACTCTTACTGGGATTCCAGAAATTATATATTTGATCTTTGACTTGCTTTTCATTAAGGAAAAAATGCTATAAATTATTTGGTTTGTTTGCCTCTCTGATCAGTCAACTGAAAGATGTTACTGCTTTAGGGCAATGAAATATGTTGCCTCAATTTCTTTTTTTTTTTAGTACATAAACTCCCTCTATCAGATTTACTATGTGGGTATGCATTATTAGAAGGAAAAAAATCACTGGGTTATAGCTTTTGAAACTTGCAATGTAATTTAAACAGCTCTCATCTCTGAAGAGTTAGTAGCCTTACACACAGTTCAAGTTCAAAGTTAGTCAGCTAGCGGGCCAAATTCTTCCTCAGCTCCCTTACAAGGGATGAATTGGGCCCATAACATACTAAAAAGGCAAAATTTTACTCAGACTGTACCTGAACAGCCGGGCTTTCTGATGAGAAGAATCAAATGATACCTAAATTGCTTTTATTCATTGCATTTTCTTCATTTTGGCAATAAAATAAATCATTGCCTCGTTTAATGAATTGTGTTTATTAACAGCACTATTTTTTCTTCCTTCTTTTAAGAAAGGTAGTGGTAATTAGACCTACAGTGGTTTTATGGCCAAGGCTGAAATTTATCTGATAAAGTGAATAAGTGGGCAGAGAAGTAGAGGGAGACTAACACTGCTCCAGAGAAAGCTTCCACCATTCATGAGAGCAGAGAACAAACACAGCCACAAAGCTATGGAAAGGATGGCACGGCACTGAGTGCCTGAAATCACACTTAACTCCATTTCCTGATAGCAAGTTAACTATGTCTCTAATATTCTGATCTGAGTTTTAGGAAACTTTTGAAAACTGCAAAGTCCCATTTACAAATAGCAAAAAAAAGTACACAAAGACATCCTTGCAACAACAAGATAAGCCACGGCTAGATTTTATCGCGACTATTCCTCGCAAATGTACTAGAAGACAGAGGCAGGCAACCCCAGGAAAATGTACATGCCATCCAGCTTTCTAGAGAAGTCCTTGCCAGGGGAAGCAGCACAATAACAGGGACGTTAGACGTGACTTTGGAGACCTGAGTTCATTGACTTGGCTGTAGTATTTGCTGTTTCCCAGAGCAGTCCTATTTACTTAGGTTCAATAACTTTGACATAGTGTCTAGAGGTTCTCACTCATTTTTCTTGCAAGAACTTCATTTTCACTCCTTGTCCTGTTGTGTAGGACTACAAAGATCCTGTCCACGTATAAGCAGCTAACCCATTTTTTGGCTTACTTTTAGATAAATAATTTGCAAGAATCCCCCAAGAAGACCATTTAGCAACCTATTCCCCCCAAGATTCAACTATGTTTATGCTCCATCCAATTCCCCTCTGGTGATAACCAGCCTTTTCAACATGAGATTGTTTTGTAAATTAGTGAAAAAGGCTTCTGGGACCACAGGGAATGTTTTATGGGGGGAAGGAGAAGGGTGATTCTCTGCTCTTCGCCCTGCGGGTCACTCGCGTACAAGGAAGGGAGACAAGCCACCACGCGGTGCTAGAACACAGGCAGACAGAACAAACTGCTCTCCAAAATGCACAAGTGCTGGAGAGGTGGCACAGAGAGTCACCGAGCTCTAACCAGGATGGTTTTCACCTTTTTGCCTTGCTTCCTGCTAGAGGTGGGAGGCAACGTGGAGCAGGTGAGTCACCGCTTATGGAGTGGTCTTCTACAAGCAAAGTTGGTGGAGTCCAATTCTGGCTTCCCAGAGGCTGGGGGAAACAAGCAAGCACTCAAGCAGCCAACGTAATTCTTTCCCTCCCCTGCACTATACCAGGGCAAGGTCAGCCAGGGACAGCCACTGAGCAAATGCCACAAAACAGGTATAGGGCAGGGCCCCGCAGCTGGGCTTCATGGACCGCAGGTGTGAGTCATGGGTCCAAGGACATATTTTCAGTATGTAATCGCCACGTTTCCCCTTAATGCAATGGCCATTCAGTCATCCTCTCAGACTTCAAGGATAACAGCTTGCTCAGAATACAGCTGGTCCTTTTTACTGTTACTGTCAGCTCAGAACTGATATCCAAACTATTCCAGTAAACCCCACAGCTTCGTTGGCATCTCCAGCCCTCTTTGATTCTGACCCTTCGGTTTTGTGTTTTACTTTTTCTGTCATGGCCAACTTTTCAGAGCGCAGCGTTTGCTCTGATCACCAAATTACATCTTTGAAGCCAACCAGCTCTGCTTTCAGCACATTACTTCTCTCTCAAACACCTCTGAGGGGTTCCTCCAGGTTTTGGAATCCACTGAGTGAACAGGGAGGAGAGGTTGGAAGGTGAAGCTAAAATAAGTTTTCATAGCTTGTAAAGCAATTTTAAGAGAAGCCTTGGCAGGCAGTTCAGGAATCACCCAGTGCCTGGGTGACTGAACTGCTACTACATATAAAGTGAGAGAGAAACGATGCTCAGTTCCTGCCAGTGTCTGCCCCATTCTCCTGCTATGTTTCCTCTCTGACCGTACCAGTTGCAAACAGGTTTCCAGCAACCCCAGCTGATGTCAACCTGTTATTTCATCTGTCTGTCTGTCCTAGGAACCCCTACTTCGGCAAAAAAAAAAAAAAAAAAAAAGAAGCTTAACTGAATGAGTCTACCAGTAACCTTTCACAAACAGGTCTCAATCAAATGGTGCACACAAAGTAAAGGCAGCACAGAGACAGTGCTACACTTCTCCAGTAGAGAAACACTAATTGCAGAAGCCAATACTTGGGCTCCCATTTAGAAACATAAAATCGCAGAATGGTTTGGGTTGGAAGGGATCTTAAAGCCCACCCAGTCCCAACCCCCTGCCATGGGCAGGGACACCTCCCACCAGACCAGGTTGCCCAAAGCCCCATCCAGCCTGGCCTTGAACACCTCCAGGGATGGGGCACCCACAGCTTCTCTGGGCAACCTGTGCCAGGGCCTCACCACCCTCCAAGTAAAGAATTTCTTCCATACATCTAATCTAAATCTCCCCTCTTTCAGTTTAAAACCGTTACCCCTTGTCCTGTCACTACACACCCTGATAAACTTCTTTGTGTGTATTGCACACGTATTTCTTCCTTTCCCCTTACACATTTGCATGGTATTGTTTTCATAGAAGATGAAAATATAAACACTGTGTCAGGTTTCCTTTCACTGTACCAACAGAACTACTGTGTGAAAGCCACAATAATACACAGGGCAGAGTCCTTAGTTCCTATGTAAATTTGAAGGAAACCTCACTTGGGCAAAACTTCCCTTGATACAGACTTGGGGATGGGCTAAGGAGTCTCTGAAACAAAGAAAAGTCTGCCTTAATACTCCACAATAATAAGTCTTCTACTTCCATAAATCACGTAAATTTGGCAAAAAATGTCACTATTTCAGGTCTGAGGTAGGGAAACGAGCATGCTGGTAAAAATGTGGCTGGGCAGCAGCCACTTTTCATTGGGGTTCTCCTCGGCATGATGGGAGGTCTAGATTGTGAATAGGAACAGAGATTCAAACTTCACCTTTTCTCCTTCCACAAAACGCTAGATATCATCATTTTAATCACATATATGTACCAACAAATACTGATTTGACTCTTGATATATGGCCAAGAGTCATATATAAGTATAGGCACAATAACTCCTTGAACTCCTTGCTTTAATCCATCTCTCCCCAGCCATGAGGATTGCAGCTGCTGGGATGGCTCCCCAGGGATCGCTGTGACTGCCCTCGGACACGGCTACCTATTGCTTCTCTACTGATCCCCTCTCCACATCTTCATACATCTCCTGCCGCCCTTGTCTTACTTCAGGACTGACAGACACCCCAGGTACGACTGAGTGGAAGGAGAATGGGATTCTGCAAGGACTTCCAGCATGGCACAGGCATTTGGGCTGAGGAATGGAGGGGATTTTACTACACCGGCAGTTGCAGACACACACATTTGAGAAAACGAGTAACTGAGTTTGTCTGAGCTGAAGCAGTTCCTAGTTGTTTCAACTATTTTTCAACCCTTCGCATGCTCAGTTTACAAAGGATAAAGATTTTCTCCCCTACCGATGCTTCTGAGATCATCCTAGAGTGGTAACAGGTAATTAATTGCATATAATAGCAATCAAACGAATACCTTCAGGTACTTAGAACAGAGATAGAAACGATGATAGTTTCCTAATGTTTTAAAGCCTGAAAGAGTCAAGGAGCTTCACTTCCAAAGCTAGTACACCCAGGTGGAAGAGCAGATGCTTTTTCTTAGCAGCTCCTCCGTACCGCGTGTACCCAAAACTAGAGAGGTTGCAAAGATGTCGACACCGGTGTGCACCATCCCAGCGGTGCTCACCGGCAAAAGTCACCGGGCAAAAGTGGTGGCTTCAGCTGGAGCTCGGAGCGGCGTCGGCTGGCTTTTCGGGCAGGAGCTCGGAGGCTCCCTCCGGAGAAGCGCAACCGGTTAGGCTGCGGTGAAAACCCCAGCCCCGGCCAAACGCCGCGCAGAAGAACCAAGCCGCAAAGCGGCGAGCACAAAGCCCCGCGGCACGCCGAGGCTCCCTGCGTGCCGTCGTGCGGCCGGGGCACCCCCCCTGCCGCCAGCCCCCCGCCCCGCGGCCCCCGCCGCTCCAGCGGCGCCTCCGCGCCCGCAGCCGGGACCACCGGCGGGGGCCCCCCGCTCCTGCCGCCTCGCCCCCCGGCGGCGCAGGCTGGTGAGAAGCCGGGCAACAAAACCACCGGCCGGGGAGGCTCGGAGAGGCTGGGCTGCCACCGGGGCTCGCCCCGCAACTTGCGGGCGACCTCCCCGGGCTGCGGCTCGGGGCTCGCCGGCCCCCCTCGCCTCACCTGTTCAGCACTTTCCTGATCCTCTGGCGCACGCTGGAGGAGGAGGAGGCGGAGATGCCGCCCCTGCCGCCGCCTCCTCCGTCGGCCGGCAGGTTCTCGATGGTGGCCACGACATGGTTGGGCTGCGGCGGGGGGCGCGGCGGCGGCGGCGGCTGCGGCGGCGGCGGGTGGCGGTGGTGGCGGTGGCGCTCCGGGGACAGCATCGCGGCGGGGCTGCGCCTCAGCGGCCGGCGGGGCGCATCCCGGCGGCACCGGGGAGGGAGGAGACGGGGATGGAGGAGAGCGGGGAGGGAGGCGGGGAGGAGAGGAGGGAGGAGAGGGAGGGCGCTGCTGCCGCCGCCGGCGGCTCCGGACCCTCGCCCGCTCCTCCCTCACTGGGCTGCCATGCAGCGAGGGGCGGGCTGCCGCCGCCAGCCAGTGCCGCGCACGGGCTACCAAGTGGCGGCACTTGGCGACCCCCCCCCCTCCTCCTCCTCCTCCTGCCGCCGCCGCTCGCCCCCTTTGTTCCCCGCCCGCCGCGGCGGAGCCCCCGGGGCCGTGGGTGGCTGCGCCCGCCCCTGCGCTGCGCCACCGGGGCCGCCAGGGGGCGACGGCGGCAGCGCCGCCACCCCCGGTACCGGCGGCGCCCAGCCCCGGGGGGCACCGGCAGCCGGGACCCCGCGGGCCCGGCCCCCTGTCTATAGGCACCCGTCCTTTTGCCAACAGCAGTTTTTAACATCTCGGTTTACTCCGGGTTCCTCGGCAGCCCCGGTCTAACAGGTCCGCAGGGGAGGCCCGCCGGAGCGTGGTGCCGTACCCGAGGAACGCTTCTGAAGACGGGGATCGCTCGCTCCAAATCCTCCGGAGTTCGTTCTCGGCTCTGGGCGGAAAGCCAGCCATCTTCAGCACCGCGGTTTAATCAGATTAGGCTACTGAGAGATTCTCCTCTCTCCTTTCCCCCCCTGCATGTTTCCATAAGTGGGGGAAGATAAGGTTGGCGCTGCCTGACGGCCCCTGGAAGGGACAGAGTCCCAAAAACCTGCCCATCTCCACCAGCCAAAGCACCCGCGGGATGCCACGAGCCGCAGCCTCAGTCACCCCGTATCACCCTCTCCAGCTCCCCTAGCACGTACCCATAAATGTTTTCGTCCCTACTGTTGAGTCGTACCGGCTCTCCAAATCTGTGCTTGGTGGCAACAGCAAATATTTTCTGAGAATGTTTGCGGTGAGACAACGCTGAGATAAGAAGCGCGTTTGCTTCTTTCTGCTCGGTGGCTGCTTCAGGCTAATCCAGCAGCTGGACGGAGCGGAACAATATTGTTTGAGCAGCTCCATTCCTAACATTTCAACCACGTGGATGTACACCTGCAGCCCAGCTTGGGATCTGCTGATTAGCAGGGGGTCTCCTGGAAGCTCCTGTCGTCGGGACAGTCAGCTCGTTTGCTGCTTTTTACTGATGCAGAGGGAAACCGCAGGTCCATGGGCAGATGCCCCTGCTGCCGTCATGACCGATGGATTTCTTGCACACACAGATCTGTCACAAATGCAGCCCCAAACTTTTGCTCTGTGTCCAACTGTCCAACAAAATTCTTTCAAATTGCTTTCGTTTTGTCTCACTATCACGCTGCATGCGTAGCATCACGTGGTTTTGTGCATCTAACGTTGCAGCTTAGCCATGCAGGCCTTTTTTCCTTGATTAGCCGAAATTACTGGGAGGAACAATTATACTGAATTCATTCTGTTTAGTAATATCAGCAGACCGACTGCATCGTGCAATCAGATTGAGAGCAGTGTATTTTAACATTTTAATAATTACTCAAGATGATGTTCATGTGGCTAAATAGCCCTTGCGGTCTAGCACTCTTGGCCTGATTTCAAAGACAGTGCTAAGCATGTTCAGTTCCCATTACAGCTGTTCCTCAGCTCAATGACATGCAGCTATGGCACGTCTGGCATCTTCATTACTATAACACCCAAATTAATCTTACTGAAAGATAAGGATAGGTTTTGGATAATTGTGAAAATATACATTTTGTCAAGCATCTCACCCTATTGATTAACAGGTGAACACGCTAGACGTTAGTCCTACGACCTTTCTTTGTGGCTTATGTTGAAGAAGTGTTTTACCTTCTACCATGAAGACCATTTTTGAGTCTAGGTTTTCCAAAATTATAACACGAGTTTAGGCCCAAGCTGGCAGCCTTTCTGGTCACCTCCATAAATAAAAGAAAAGCACCTTTCCATGTCCAGCTGAGTTCACAGGGGACTGAGCCCTTTTTTCTTTTGAGTTTTTGCCCATAAACATGTGCGGGGGTCTGACCTGTAGGTGTGCCACTCGAGGCCCACTCGAGACCTGGCAGGCCTTGCAGAAGAACCAGAGGCTGAACAATAACTAGAGGGACAACGCAGCACCAGGAAAAGTTATAAGCAGAGTAGAAATGGCAACAAATGAGAAATCTTTTTTAAGACACGCATACCCACCTCCAGATAGGTTGAGCATTCTTCCCTGGGTGTGGGGACTTGGGCTCTCAGCTAAGCCAAATTCTAGACAGAGTTAAAACTCAGTCCTTCCTATTCCAGCTGAGTCTGCTGGAATTGCTGAAACTGCTCTTCCGCAATACTGCCAGCATCCCTTGGTCTTTAGCTAATGAACAGCTGCAAGAAAAGAAATCCAAATTCCTGTGGTTGCAGCACTCCCCAGCTGTGGAGCAGATGTGGGCATTGTACTCACAAGGCTGTTTGACTTGTCCTGGGGACTCAGGTGGGCAGCGTGTCTGTCCCATCACATCTTTTCAGGGTGGGATAACTGAGGTACTGAAGCAGCTCTAGCCAATACTGGACATGGTCTGTCACTTCTCAGGCAAGCACCAAGAGGAAGACTCGTACTCTCTTTCATCTGTTTCAATGACTATTCTGTATTTTATTTGGTTTATAAAAAAATCATACTTTAATTTGTTAATATTTAGTCATTTATATTTTATATAACAATTTCTATCAAACATTTTATTCGATGTAAACATTGCTTGATTATTAATTAATCAAATATTACATTTGCATTTGATTTTCTGCCTGGATTGAAATAGTTGCAGCTGGAGGGCATGAGAAGGCCTTTGGCTGGCATGTTCTCCAGCTGCATCACCTGGATCAGCATTAACTCAGAGCGGGGATTCGTCCCACTTGTCTTTGTGTGGTGTTCTAGGGAAGTATTCATACTTGTGGTGAGTTTGGGGTCAGTGCTGTCCTGAGGCTGTACAAATAAGCAGGGCCTCACAAGTCAGCTGCTTGGCAGATGAGAAGCCAGCAGTGTTGCATCCAAGTGTCGCGTGTTTACTCGTATGCGGATGTGATGGATGAACGGCCGTGGAAAAGCAACATATCTGTCGGGAGCCTGAGCACACAGCCCACATACGGTTCCTAGACAGCAGCTCTGCATCTAACGAAACAGGAGGAGGAGAACATGGAGGCACGCGCACGAAGCCACTTCTCCCTCCCTCCTCACTCCCTCGTGGCACAGGCAAGGCGAGACACAACGTGCGGATCACAGGAAGATGTGGAAGGCTCTGGGTGACGATGCCTATTTTTCACATCCACCACAACAATATTTTGTGTTTCTCATTAGTTGCAGAAGGGAATATACCAAACTGACTGTAATAATTTTAGCTCTTGTAGGAGAATATTTACACACACACACAGCATTACTTTGCAATACCATTGCTGCCTGAGACCAAGCAGCTGAATCCATATAAAAAAAGATAAATTATACAATACAGAAAGGGTAAAATTAAATTGAATTTATTAGATTCTATCACCTTGGTTGAGCAACAAAGACACAATAAAAAACGCAATAAATAATCTGTGACTGCCTTAGCTTACAATTGGACAGGCTTCACAACGGGTTCAGAAATGAACCATCTGGGCTAGCTCCATTTCTCCTGAGGAGGACAGGGAGAGCTCCCATCTCACATCTGTTTGCCTGTGCTTCAAGATTTCTCTTGCTTCACTGCTGCAGCTATAATTTCAGCAGAGCATGTAGTAGCCATGTAGTCACCAGTAGCTTTTGGATGGTTGTAGACATTTACCTACTTGCCCTTTCCCTAATTCGGCATCAAAATAAATGAATCCTGCAGAGGTTAATTAAGAAGTCTATTAACTTCCCTGCTTTGCTGATAGCATAGGTCACTCACAGACTCAAAACCTCAGGCTAGAAAGAAAGCTGAATCTCAAAAGAAAGAAACAGCAGCACATCCTCAGAAAGCTGCAGGGAGGCAGACAGTTATTTCCCTTGTTGATAGTCAATACCAAAAAAGCGAGGGGGAAGAAGTCCCTAATCTGCCAGCAAAAAAGAAATGAACTCTTAATTGTGTTGTGCTATTTTTGTGCAGCCCAATAGCATTTTCAATCTACTTGTTCTTTTCAGCAAACCACATTACAATTATTTTTATTTATTTTATTGTGTGCTTCTTCTCCTTCCTCATTACATAATTAAATGTCAACCTAAAGTACTCTCTAATTTAAGTGTCTCTACTTGTCCAGAACTAACAAGTTTTTAAAAAACCCTGTGTTAGTTTTGTTTTTGTTGTTGTTTGTTTATGAAACAATAAACCCTTTCCAACCTGTTACTGCTCATCAATCAGAAAACATGATACACAGCTGTGAAAAATCAAATCAATTTCTTCTGAGATTGAAGAAACAAGTCTGGAGAAGTCCTTTTTCAGGAGGAATAGGACAATTCTACATTATTATTTCTTTACTTGCCTTTAAGATGCACACACAAATGCAGACAACTCCATCTCACAAATGCTGTTTGTTTGTGCTGTCATCCCCCCAGCTGATGCACGCACTTGCGAAACCCTGATGTGTGAAAGGGGCATCCTCCCCTGGCATGGCCAGGCTGCAAAGGAGAGCAGTCTCTGAAAAGAGACTTGGGCAGCTGCTAGGAGGCACGCCTTAACTTGGAATACATTTTGGGGACTACACAATAGATGTAGCCATCCTGCTTGTCCAGGATCACCCATCTGTTTTCCTGCCTTAGGAATGAATCTTGCCAATGCTGCTCCCACATGCAGAGCTATCCACGTGTCTAGTCCCTTTTGTGTGAGGTAGGAGTGCTAGCCTGACTCCCTGAAGTGGGGAGGGAGACACATTTCACAGCAGAGGTAGTTTTTTAGTCTATTTGCAAGCTAGGTAATCAACAGCCTAACAAGGCAAGGGAAGGCTGGCTTTACAACAGCAAAGTTGCCTTTAGACTAAGAGCTGTTTTACTGCTCCCGTTTCATTATACACTTTCAATACTGAGATAACTCAGTGAAATGTAACAGCCTGTGATGGGTAAGAGGTTGTATAAGGTGATCTTAAGGTCCTTCCGGCCATCTACTCTCCAAGTAAGCAGCATCCAAGCAAACACTTGAGGTGAGCAGACAAAGACATACTTCCAGACTCCAGGCCAAAGTGACACAGCAGTTTTGCCGGACAAGAATTAAAGTTAGAAAAAGGATTTTAACATCTGAAACAATTCACCTCAGGAGAAGAACAAGAGTGTATTTTGTCAGGGAGAAAGGCCATTATGTAGACTATGGAGGAACTGAAGAGACTTATCAAACAGAAAATGTGCTAATACCTATCAACTATCTTATTGTTATTGTAATATATTTCATTGACAGACTTTTGTCCTAGTTAATAACACTTTGCTGTCAGAGGCCTCTTGGTTTCTAATTACTGCTGCCATAGCTCCCAGAGGTAAGAAAATGGCAGGGATGAAACCTAAATTAAACCTGCTGGAGAAGCAAAGTGAGACCCACAGGACTGCAGCCCCAGCCCGGACCAAACATGAGATGCAATGGTCCTCCCTGCCTCCGGGCCTCCATCTCAGCCTCCCTCCCCGGGGCTGTGGTCAGAAGCACAAAGCTAAAGAGATGGTGCATGAGGCGAGAGCACAAGGGGGCAGGGTTTCAAGAAGTAATCAGGATGGTGCTGGCATGTTTAACTTTTCCCTCTTCATTTTATCTTCCCGTTACAGACATTTAAAATTGTACTGCTGTGACCATGTCTGCGTCTTTGCTGGCACTGCTTGCCCTTCATGCTTAATTCAAACTTCTCATGTCTTTGCTCTCTGGCCTTGTGTACATTGAGTCCCACCTGCCTTGGCTCCTGCTGCACAGAGCTGCCTTCTCTGAGCTGATCCACACATCCGTGACAACTCAGCAACGTTTTAATTAGTTCTATAGGGGGAGGAAGAGGGCTGGCCTTTGCACTGTCTTCCCTTCTGCCTTTTTTTTTTTCTTTTTTTTTTTTTTTTTGGTACAGTGTTTGTATCTGCTGTATTGAAGCTGTAGACTGTAGGAAGCAAAAATGGCTTTCTGTCATTTCTAGCTTCCTGAGGCTGCCTGGAACTGCCAGACTCTTGGTTAGACCTTGAGACCGCCCTGGAGTTAGGATATGCAGGAGTATACACTCCATTTTTCTGGTATGATGATACTCTAAAGGCACTACATCACAACATCTTTATGGCACAGCCTATGACAAGAAGTGCTAGATACTTAATTAATTCAGTCAAGCAGCAGCACAGGCTCCCTAGAATGGACAGTCTCCATTCTTGGAGGTTTTCAACCCAACTGGAAAAAGCCCAGAGTGACCTGTTTTCACCTCATAGCTCACCCTGCCATGAGCAGGAGGTTAGACCAGAGACTTCCTGAGCTCCCTCCCAAGGAGAGCCATCCTACAGTCCTGTGAGTTATCATTTTAGTTGTGCTGAATTGTGCTTCAACAGCATGTTTTTTGTTGCTGTTGTTGTTGATTTTTTGTTTGTTTGTTTTGTGTGTGTGTGTGTGGTTTTTTAAGGACAAAGCTGAAAAAAAAAAGGATGAGGATGAGGATGTATAAAGTGGCTTATTGCCACATAGAATTATATGAAAGTGAAAATATAATTAACATAAATAAAGAAAAAAACGAGTGTTTGACCAACACAAATTATTTATGACTGTAATATATTGATAGAAATAGTTGAGATTCATCTCTCCTGTAATTTTTCTTGCTCACCTGCAAGAGCAGATGATCACTTCTTGGGATTATTGCCTCAGTTGAGATTCACAATGTATATGCATGAATAGCCATTTAGAGGTAACTGCTAATAACAACAGAGAAAAATCAGAATACTTCCTTCAGGAGCAACACTGTTTAGGGATATTTTTTATTTTTTTCCAGTGTTTCTCTGTCTGGTAAATTTCTGAAAAAAATCTTAAGCTTTAAAAAAAAAAAAGACTGATCTCCAGATACTAGCAAGTTCTCCTTGACAAAGTGTAAAGTGCCTTTCCATGTTATATTTTTTCATTTGTCACTCTGTTTTGTAGGCCTCATTAGCAAAATACAACTGTAATTCTGCAAGGGAGTGAGAGCAGAGATTGTTGTTGAGCCAAGTTCAAAAGCCAGTCTTCTGAAGGAATTAAAAATAAAGACAAAATACTTTGGGGGGGGAGAGGGGCGCAAGGAAATTACACCTGCTAGTCACACTTTGCAAATAAGTCAATATTTTTTTGTGATTAATGGAAGTTATCATCAAGTTCAAGGCTTTATTTAATTGTTATTTATTATTTTAGTTCTGAAGTACTGAAATGTCATCAGCAGACATGATTAATAGGACAAATTGTGCTTAGGAAGATTTTACCTAATGAGGTCATTATGTCATCAGCAGTGTTCAAGAGAAAGATGGATAAATGGGAAGTCGAATTATTTCAGTGTTTAATCCTGCTTGATTCCAGAGGTTAGATTGATGATCAGAGAAGTTAAGTCCCACAGTACCCTCTACAGTAAGTTTTACAGTCTAAGAATATGCTAATGGTTAATAAAGGATTCTCTGAATGAACACAGAATTTTGAAAAGAGATATGGAAAACGGGGTCTGTGGGAAAAAGCATTGGATCAAATTCAGCTCTTGTACTTTCACTGACTGCCATGCTAGCACCTTTTTACTTGTTCCTCTTAACTTGTTCTTAGAGCAATTTCAGCTAACTTCCAGGTTAAACAACAGACGCAGGACTTAGACGGAAATTTTACCTGTTTTCAGCTGGATGCCTTTTGCTTCATATGCAGAAATTGCTCTGGCAAACATCTTTTTTCTTCTTCCTTTGCACATTTGTACCTAACTGCAAAGCAGTAGTCCTGCCCTGCTCTGCACTTAGGATGAAGAGCAGAGGAATAGGACGAAGAACGTGCTTGTCCTGATGTACACACAACCAGGACTTGCTCCTTACTACACTGGAATAAATAAACATGTATATCGTATTCTGGAGAGTATTTATACTGTCATGCCAACTAAAGCAAGAGCTATCCTCTGCAATAAGAACTACTTAGTAAGCAGATATAATGCCTGTGTTGAAGTAAAAGAAAGTAAATCCCACAATAATATGCCCCTGCACATACTGTGAAATCCTTTCCAAGGAAGCAGGGCCTAGATAGCAGAGCTTAAATCCAGTCAAGGCGACTATGACTGCTTTTCGGCTTTCTCTGACTCAGTAACCCAGAAATACTGGAGACAAAGTACCAACTGGTGCTAGACGTGCAAAACATTTCACAGCTGGACTTGAGGGCTGACTCGTACCCACTAAGATGTATTGCCTGACAGCTAATCCTGTGAACTGATGCCTACTGTCCTATGAAGAGCCTGCCAGGTATTGCAGATCCGTCTGCTTCCTGAGCTATTCCTCCCTTTCCTTGGACAAGCACAGACTGCACTTGCACAGTCAGATTCAGCTCTCTCCACCTCAACCTATCCAAAGAATTTCTCAGTAAGAAAAATGGGCAGCAAAACTAATGTTACTGCAGGGAAAGTGTCCTTCTAAAGTGTATGAAATAGACTGAGACATTTCAAATTTTACTTCAACGAATTTTAATAAATAATGGTGGAGATCTGTGATACAAAACCAGGGCTCACCCTATGCTTGAGACTCTCTGAAATTGTTCAGGAGCTGTTGAACAACAGCTGGTGCAGCCTCACCTCAAGTACCATGTGCGGGTTTGGGCGCCACAGTATAAGAAGGACATAAACCTTTAAAGAGTTTCCAAAGGAGGGCTACAAAGATGGTGAAGGGTCAGGAGGGCAAGACATATGAGGAGCGGCTGAGGTCCCTTGGTTCGTTCAGCCCAGAGCAGAGCAGGCTGAGGGGAGGCCTCATGGCAGCCTGCAGCTCCCTCACGAGGGGAGCAGAGGGGCCGGCGCTGAGCTCTGCTCTCTGGGGACAGCGACAGGACCCGAGGCAATGGCATGAAGCTGGGACAGGGGAGGGTCAGGCTGGGTGTTAGGGAGAGGTTCTGCACCCAGAGGGTGGTCAGGCACTGGGACAGGTTCCCCAGGGAATTGGTCATGGCACCAAGCCTGACAGAGTTCAGGAAGTGTTTGGACAACACTCTCAGACACATGGTCTGATTTTTGGGTGGTCCTGTGTGGAGCCAGGAGTTGGACTCAATGATCTTTGTGGGTCCCTTCCAATATATTCTATGATTCTGTGATTCTGGGCAAGGAAGAGCAGAGCATTCTCAGTACTGTGGCCTAGGAGCAAAAAAACTATGAGGCCTTGGCAGTATGGCATCTGCCAGTCAGGTAGTGTCAGCTGCTTGGCGCTTTGTGTTAAAAGAGTGCTGATTTTTCTGATCTCCAAAATCCCCTAAATCATTGATGCAATGGCTCCTCATGGAGTACTTATTTATTCCAGATGATGATCTTCTGGATCCCAGAAAGTTGAATGTCCAAACCATGCCTCATGACAAGACAGCAGCTTGTGCATTCACACTGAGCTGGTGGTAAACAGTGTACAAAAGCTGTAGTGAACCAAAGCAATATGAGGAATATTATCATAACTGATTATGGTATTTCCACCTGCTGGGCCAGCTATTGGACAAGGACTCCCTGTGGGTGACATTCATTCCTGTACGAAGGGATTACCACAAGAAATTATATGCTCTAGTCATGTTACTTAAACTTAAAAATACTGTACAAGTAAAATGAAAACTATGTGCTGGTTCTTCCCAAGAGGCTGGACTTCAGACATAGTGAGACACTCTCTCCTTGCTTTGTAGACTGCTTTGAGGCTCCCGTACTCAGAGGAAGTATTTACACTGAACATGTTTGATGATAATGCAGCAGTAATCTGTGCACAGAACAAGGTAGAAATCTTTACAGGCTGCAGCTGTAAGGTTATGCCACCAGCTTTCTGAAAGGTCTTGAGGGTTTAAGAGCTACATTAGAGCAACAAAACATACCCAGAAAATGCCAGTGTGACCATTCCATAGGCTGTCAGCATGAAACGTGAAGACCCCCTGAGCGTACTCTGGAAGCCAAACTATATTTTTTCACAAGTCCTACCATGTCCCTGAAGGTCATCACCGCTGATGTTTCAGACACAGGGAGCTCTTTCAGAGCCTATCATGGTGTTTTGAGATGCTTCTGCAGCAGATGAAAAGGTTCCTCCAGCAGAGGGAATTGTCTGTGTATAGTAAAAATTAATGATGAGAAGTGACAGTTAAATGGGCAATGCTTATCAGATGGAAAATACAAGATTATAACCATCATCACTGCTGTCAAATTTCCTACTCCCCAAACCCACCATGCATTTTGCCTGTTTCTGCTACCTCTGTGCCTTGTTCTCTCCCTTGTCCCATAATTTCTTGTGCTCTTTGCAGCATGCAATATGATATTAGCAAGCTCCATTTTGGTCCAGCAAACCTATACTTTGACTTTCTTCCCTTACATTGTGATTTTGCCAGCATTAGATAAGTGTGTTTGTTAAAGAATAATCATGACTGGCATTCATGGCAGGAGCAGAACTGATGCAAGATAAATCAATATGAACATGGGTGACACCAGCTTCAGTACATTTATCATAGTAATTTATATAAGTCTAAATCAATTTAATTAAACCAGCTTACTTTTCTGGTAGAGACAAGGCCTTACAGTGTGCCAAATTTAATCCATTGACTGGATTAAAATAATAAAAAGGGGATAGCTGGTGACTCTCATGTTCAAGCCAATGAGTGGCTGGTAATGTCACAGAGAAGGAGCCATATGAAGATAGTTGAAGGTGGTCTTAAAAGAAGAAAATTATTTAGAATGAAGAAATCTCCCGTATAGTGCATGTGCATCAGACAAACGTGACTACTCTGACCAAGTTCAAGTAGACTATCATTTGCAAGTTTCTTTAGTGTCATGGGGTATTTTGGGACACACTGGTCCCAGCCATAAACAAAATGTTCTCCCTGGCTGAAATGTTCATAGAATAAAATGGTAGGCTATTGAGCCCTTCCCAAGGAGAATATTTTGCTCAACTGGGTCCAGTGTCATTTTTATCAAACCCAGTTTTATAGAGCTCATCAGCTGTAACAAGTCAAGGAGTGACTTCATCATCCCCTCTTTCTATTACAGAGACAAGCTTTTAGGAAACATAATTTTCAAGCCCCTCCATTACAGTTGTATAGTGAAGATGACTTATTGTCGTGTCATTATTCCTGGGAGTCCATATGGATGCACTGGGACCACTCTATAGCTGACATCAGACTTTAAAGTTGTGTTACTAACTTAGAATTTTCCCCTGTAACAAGTTCAGGGATTTTAATGCACAGATCATATGTGAATGCAAACATATTTGCTCTATTATTCCCCACTTCCCAAAAGAAGGCCTTATATGCACAGTCCATTTTCAGAGCACATAGAGTTTGTATGAACAAGATGGAACTTATCTTGTAGATGTGGCTTTCTGTTGTTCATATTCCCTCCCTTCCCCACTCCAAAACAGTGTGAGGATCTTAGATGCTTTGATGACTGTCATTTCTTTTAAAACAAACTATTGAAGATTGTATACATAAAGTTTTTCTTTCTGGGTAAGAACTAACTTTCACCAGACACTGGTTTCCCAGAAAAGGAAGGAAGGAAGGAAGGAAGGAAGGAAGGAAGGGAGGAAGGGAGGAGGGAAGGAAGGAAATAAAAGGACAAAAACTATTCCAAACTCAATAATAACTGTCCCTAAAAAAAATAAAATTGCTTGGTTTTTTTGTTTGTTTGTTTTTTTCTGTCTGAGATCAGGTAGATTTCTCTTCAGCACACAAACATTCTCATGTGACTACTTGCATTCTTCTGATCTCTGAAACTCAAGGGGTCTAATTTTATTTGGTCTACTTACTCCTGTCTGGTTTCTGACTCTGCTTTTTTTCACCAGGGTCTGCCTAGTGTCTAAGGAGCAAATCATGGCAAATTGCTCCTGTCTTATCTAGCTAATTGCTACACCAACACGATGAGCAAAAGCAGAAGAAGCAAGATGGGAATTTGAACAACAGTAATACAAAATGTTTGGTAAAACAGACATAAGAGGATAAAGAAAAGACAGAACTGGGAAATCTTCAGTGTTGCACTCATATTACATTCCTTCCTACCATGTTCAATTATTCTTTTCACTGTTTGCAGAACTGACTGTCATAGTGCTTCCTCAGGACTACCCTCTATCCTTTACCCCACAAATAAGTACATTTAATTAGTGCATGGAGACTCCTGAATTATGGGCCACTACTATTGCAATAGTAGTGTGATACTTTTCTCCATCCTCCTCTAGCAATAATTTTTGTTCTGTCCTATTTGCTTTTCTCATCCTTCTTGGCAATGCGCAGTTTAGGACAAAATGGTCTTGTCTATCATAGCAAAATCACACGTAAATACTGTTGGCTTGAGTCTTAAGTGTTACGTGTTTCAAACTTTACCAGGCTTTTACCCTGATTGGTGGAAAAGGGAAGTTTCCTACTGAGCATTTTCCACTACCAAAATAAATAAATAAATAAATAAATAAATAAATTTGTATTTGGAGCTTTCTTATAGTAATTTGCTGGCTAGTTATAGTTAGGCAGTGTAACATAGTATAGTATGGCATAGCATAGCATAGAACAGTATAGCATAGCATAGCGTAACATAGTATAGCATAGTAGTATAGTAATAGCAGTACAGTAATTTGGTGGCCAGCAAAAAGTTAGACTTTTAGAGCTGTCAGAAGACTAACCTCAAAGTACACAGATGGATATCACCCTGTATAGCAACGAGATTACTGAGACCTGAATACGTTCCTTCACAGCCAGCTGGGGCGTAGGAAATAATGAGTCTGAATTTATGGAGCACCATCTCTTGCTCCAGTCTGGATTGCTGTAATAGGCCCAAATATTAGGGCTCTTGACAATAGCTAAGAAAACACAGCTGCAGCACAGATTGGTCCAGCTGAGCTCTGAGAATTTGAACTGTTAAGTTCACCCCCAAATCTGCATCTCCTGCACAGGTAAGCTGAATTTAATTATAAGGGTCATTTTCAAAGAACAAGGGGATAGTTAAAATTGGACTCCTATTTTGTGGCTTTATGAGACAAAGTCTTTTGTGGTGGTACCAGCAAGGGGAGCTGAGCAAGCAGTAGTGTGTGGGGAGCTGCCCCTTACTGCTGGTTCTGCTGCTGTGGAAGACTTCATCTTATGACCTCAGCTGAGGTAAGGTCTGGGTTTCACCAGATGAATAAGGCAAAGGTAAAGTCTGCTGTGATCCTGTCACTTGTATTCTTCAGACTTCCACTCATCTGGTCAACAAAGAGCAGCACTAAATTAAATACTTGAATATTAAGGTAGATTAAGTGACCTAATTTGCAGAAGCGTAGCTCCTACTGGTATCACATTCAGCCAAATTTCTGGAATTAGTTCCACAGTACATTGATTCAGATTTGTCTTCATGCAGAACTACGGTGAAAAGGAACTTCGTATTTGTGTCTACTTGAGGAAAACCCCGTCTGTAGCCTGATATTACAGTACTTAGATTATCTCTGCATCTTTACCTGTAAAAAGATAATTACACTGCCCAACTTTCTAAAGAGCCTTCGTGTCTCCAGATAAACTATACTACGGACAGGAACTACATGAATTATTCAGGATAAATTAAATTAATGAAATTCAGCTGCTTTTGTTTCTTTTTTCTGTGCTGAGTTCAGAGCTTGCAGTAGTCTCAAAATATGCTGAAAGCAGAGCACTGATAGCTCACAGCTCTGCTGAAAATATTTTCTTCATTGTCAGAAAATATATTAATTTAATTATTGACTAGCCCA
The DNA here is from genome assembly GCF_013377495.2 of Cygnus atratus. Lineage (NCBI taxonomy): Eukaryota > Metazoa > Chordata > Aves > Anseriformes > Anatidae > Cygnus > Cygnus atratus. The sequence continues at coordinate 52,699,378 of NC_066364.1, read as the reverse complement.
TTTGTGAAAGAGCTACTGAAGCATGACCAGCTTACTACAGCATTTTCTCTAACCATAGGCTGCCACAGGGAGTGAAGAATGAAAAGTCAATGCAATCTCTGCAAGACAGCAAGATGGATTTATGAGGAATTACCAGCTAGTTTATAAGGAAAAAATGGTCACCTGGTCAACAATCCAGAATTGTAAGGAAAAGTCTTGCATCATACAGGAAGAACCTAGGCAGAACATATATAATGTCTCTCCGTGAAGCCTTAAATCCTTTGCAACAATGCTTTTGGGCTAGCTGTGCTCCTGCTCTGGGGCTCAATAAACAGCCACTCTCCCTTCCTCTGTTCCCAAGATGTCAGGAGATGCCTCCTGGGTGAAGTTCTGCAATTTGCACCCTAGAATTTGGGGTGCAGAACTGCCAGCACTGGAGCATGTGTAGGTCTCCTTCTGGCAGCCTGCAGCAACAGCTTAACTAAAATAAAAATATGATTTATTATGCCAAAAAGCTGCACAACTCTTGCTAGAATGAATTTAAAAGAATTGTGCCTTATCCATTGGTTTTGTACTCATACTTAACTTTCCTAGCTGGAGCTTAGGCAGACCTGGCATTCTTCCCCAGTATGGAGAACTGGAAACTATCCATCACACTTGCAGCCTAGTTCCCCTGATTTATTTGTTTTTTAACATATCTTTAGCTTGTCAGCTGTTCCTGGCTCACATAATCCCCTGCCCTTTTCTAGCATTTCTGAGGTGCTAGGGGGCCTTTGAAAGCAGACTCAGCTACCGAGGAGTCTCCCAGCCTGGCTTGGCTAGAGCCAGACATTGTTATCCTCACTTCTTTGAAGCTGCATACCTGAGGCTGGCTTAACCCCATCATTATTTTACTTCTCCTTGCTCAGATCTGTAACAAGCCCTTTATTGCTTGCTTCCAATTAACTCTATGCATTCAGGCAAGTGGCAATAGTAAGTGTGGCGAGGGGGCTGAAGGAGGTCTATAACATTAATAAAAGGATCATGCAGGCGTTTTTCCAGTCTGTCCCACTTTGTTGCCATAGGCTTTCACGTGATATTGAAAACAAGGATCATTGCCTAGAGCCTATAACAAACAACCTGTCACCACCTGGTTTCTGTTTATTTTAATTAACAAAGGACTAATTCCTGGCTGGCACACAGCAGAGAGAAAAGCTTGGGGGAGACCAGGCTTGTGCCGTGCCACCCCCTTGCTGCTGCTGCAGTGGGGCTGGACTGAGCCCTAGTGCCACACAGTCCCCAAGCCATGGGGCACAGCCAAGGGCTCCTGTCCTAGGGGGAGTGCAGGGGACTCATAATTCATCGGGAAGTACATACCTGCCCACCAGCCAAGCCAGCAGGTTTATTTTTCCAGAGCCAGACCTCAGAGGCATGCTGTGCTGTGAAAGTGGCCAAGGGCGGAAGGGAGGGAGGAAAGGGCAGCAGCTGCTTGAGACAAGGTTTTGGCAGCCACAGAGAGCATCCGCTGCTCCTGCATCCACCTGGAGCTGTGGACAGCACACCTAAAATCTGGAGGGGAAAGATGAGGTTCAGGGGAGCCCCAGCTGTCTGTACTTGTTGCCTTCCCCCCTTCCTCTTCTGGGTGCAGGAGAGCTTCAGATGAAAAGCAGCTGTGGTTTGGAGTAACCTTACTGAACCACTGCAAACAGGCAGACTGCCAGGGAGAGGTTTCCTTTCAGAGCCCACTCAGGCAGGAGTGCTGCCTTCCCACAGCAGGGCAGCATGGGGCTGTGACACAGGGGTGGTGGAGGCATGGGGTGCACCGCCAGGAGAAGCCACGCCTTGCCCTGCAAAAGGCTTTGCAGCATGTCACCCCATGGCAGTCAAGCTGCTTCTTGTTGCTGGGCTGTGGCATGACTCACAACATCTAACACCAGCTGCTAGCCACAGGCTTGTATGTACAGTGGTGCAGCTCTCTGCTGAGCAGTGACAGAGGGCTTTGGTAGCGGGGCGCAATTACAGCCTGTATGTTTTCCTTTGTTCTGGTCTATGGGAGACCTCTCTGAAGCCTGCCTGGCACCTCAGCCACGCTAAGGGCATTATATTTTTGGAAACATGATTTTATTTTTAAACTTCCCAATAAATCTCAGACACTAGGAATGTGTCTAGGAAACTCACTTGATATTCCAATTTTATGAGGTGAAATATAAGCAAAATGGTGAGCACGTATGGATGCTCTCAGTTAGCTAGGTGGTAAGTTAAGGGTGTTTTCTAGTCTCCTGGTTTCCTGTGCAGTAAGCACAGTGCAATACGTGAGTTCCCTGCTCTCATTATCTGACTGCCTCCAAAAATAGGTTCCTGCATATTTCACCCACCAGAAAACTCAGAGAAAAAAATACGTCTTTTTTTTTTTTTTTTAACCACTTGTGCCTGAAGCCATGCAGCACTCTGAGCAGCTACTAAGCAGCTTTCATGCTTTCTCCTGCTTCACAAGGAATCAGCTACATAAACGTCAGGGCCCTGAGGGCACCTACAGGCTTTGCTGGTCCTGACCAGCCTTCGCTGGGGCCTCCTGGGCCCAGGACCCCATTTCAGCTCAGCCCAGGATGTCAGTCCCTGCCCTGCGATGCTGCAGCAGGCCTAGGTGTACATTGCAACCCCTGGGTTGTATATTGGGGCCTAGTCTCTGCCCTGTCTCTGGCCCCATCTCCTTCGGCTCCTGCCAGCAGCCCCTGGATGGACCCTGGCCCTGGTTCATCACTTTCCATGTTGGGGGGCTGCCGATGGACCTGTTACAGTCCCCAGCTCTGCCCACCATGGTCAGACCCTGTGGTCAGTGAGGGCACGGCCTGCACTGCGGCCAGCTTCGGCTCCCAGCTCGTCCCCCTTTGGAGGGGGCTTGTCCCCTCTCCAGTTTTCTGATCTCTTCCTTGTACTCAGGGAGCAAGGCTGGTGCTCCAGCCGTGAGCTTGCAGGGGCCAAGCAGAGGGGAAAAACTGCTCCCCTGGCTAGTTGCCCTCTGGCTAGTGCAGCCCAGCATGAGGTTAGCTGCCAAATGAACCCAGGTCAGCCAGGACTGCCAAGATCTTCACGACTTCTCTGCCCTTCCGCTTACCCTCCTATGAACTTTCTCCAGTTGATCCCCTCTTTCCTAAAGGAAAAGAATGTTTAAAAATAACCTGTGGAGCAGGTTATATATACCTTTGAGACATATTGTAGAAGACATCACTTCATGGATACTGCGGGGACATGGATGATCCTGTGAAGGCTCGAGTTACCCTGCACGTGAAGTAAATTAATTGTATCTTCTAGTGAGCTGATCACAAAATGGACACAAAGCTCAGAAAAAGGTTACAGAATGCAAACATTATAGTCATAGTGATGACTGCTGTTATGACAAGTCAGCTTGTTACTACTATTTTTTCCCAAGTATAGAAATGTTGGTATTTCTGTCCTAAAAAATAAAAATAAAAAAAGCTGTACACATTACAGAAAGTAAAGCTGAAGCCAGACCTCCAGACCTTTCTTGCATTTTATTATTTGTTAAAATAATGTTTGTTAGAAGCAATACTGTGACATATATACTGTATATATGACAATATAAATATTGTCTAAACTGCATTGTTAACTTTCTCTTCCTTTCTTTCTTCCTTTCATCATTTTTGTTTCCTTCTGATGCTTTCTTTTATTTTTCCAAATCATTGGACGTAACCAGCCATTCTCTTGGTTAATCTAAGTTTCTGAAATAACTATTAAAAAAGTTTTTTTTCCCAGTAAACGAATAAATGAAATGCTGAATCACTTCTAAGAATACCACTACTGTATTTCATACTCAGCAATGAAAGATTAAAAAAGGGCACAAAGAAAATTTTTTTTAAAGTTAGCAATAAAAATATAGTTTAAAAAAACTTGTGGAACAACAAAAAAAATGTGTATATAAACATATACAAGAACATGTAACTACAAAATGTCTGCTAATGTTAATGATAAACAGGAAACAGACATATGGAGTATTATTCCAGTCCTTCATTCTCCCTATGTGAGTTAATTTTTTTCTTCAAAAAGAATTTATCAAGCACAAAGCATATACTCAATTTCTCTTTGATTACCCAGTTTTTCCCACTGATACTGAGTCGGAGTATCAAGCGGATACCAAGCGGAACAATTCCAAATTATGACGTGAAATGTGGACAAACAGAGAGAGAGAGCAATTGTGACCAAAATCTTAGAACTTCAGTTTCATGTTTGCAAAATCTTGTCTTTTCTGAGCCTTACTGTGAGGGTGCAATTCAGCTAACATAACCACAGCCATGCAGGGCTGTTCAAGATGCCATAGGGTATCGCACAGGTCTCTAGCTGCTGGTCCAAAGTGTGTGTGTTAGGCAAGTTTTGTGCCACGGCTTTCAGCCTTGCACAGATGTGTTGTGTACCTGAAATGGCATGACTTCCCTCTGCTCAAGCACTCAGACTGCTCCCCTAGATCTTGATCTTGTGCAAACGTGAGTGACAGCCACACAAAACTCCCCATATCAAAGGCCTGATAAAGAGCAAGAAGCTTATGTCTCTCAGAATACCTTCCATAGAAGCAAATGATTCCAATGTTGCCACGAGGTGCAAAAGGACAAGGATGCATTATGCAGTAGATAAACATAGTGAAAAACAGCCCCAGAGAGACAGCACATTACACATTTGCACACAGCTAAGAACAGATCCCAGCCTTAGCCCAGCGCTCCTTTGAAGAAGAGGAAGGTCACATTGCTCCTGTGGGAGCATGAGCCACACCAGCATGTTAAGCACTACAGAAAATCCCAGAGAAGCGGGTCAACAAGACAAGGAAATGCAACCCTGATGTCTGTTTTATCTGCTAGGGGGGTGAGGGGGGGATGCTGTTGCTGGTTGCAAATGAAAACCCGTTTTAGTACATCAGTACTCTCTGGAGAGTTTATTGTATTCACCCATCATTATCAGTTAGTTACATGTCCTGGCATACATCGTGTGTGCTTCGGAAAGCTCAGATTCTTGACAGTCCCTGAATTCCTAGCAGTTAAAACTATCTGATGCCCCGTGGGATGGCTGGGTTTGCGATACTCTTCAGCAGTCACAAGTATTCCTCTTTGGCATTCCGTGGAACACTGACGGGATGAGCTATCACAGTTAAATAAAAGAAAATATTGGCACATATTAGGAAATGAAGGTAAGACACGAGCTTTCCTACAGAAAGCTCATCTGCTTGACTTTGAAATCCCACAACTTCAAAGAGACTGAGTAGGAATGACAAACTGGATATATCCTTTCCTACAAAAGAAAAGGACACACCTGTATTTCCTAAGCCATTAGAATCCAAATTGTGAGTACCATCAGAAGCAAAGGATGTGCAGTCTGTTAATTATAGATTAGATTTAGTGACACAACACTCTTACTTGGGAATACTTATGTCACTGACAGAGATTAATGCTGTCTTTAGCAAGCTAATTTATTGGATGCCAGCTTTTGTTATAATCCATCCTGTTGTGCTTAAAAGATCTCCAGCCTTGCAGCAAACCTGTTGATGGGCATTACTGACAAGCCCCTGCGAGGGGCTCAGACCATTGCAACCCACTGCTGTGTCTGCCCAGCGGCTGTGTGTCCAATGGGGTACCAGCCTCACGTGGCTGCCTGCTGGAAGAGAAACTCAGTAGTGGAGAGGCAGCATATGTTTCAAACAGCAGCACAGAAACAGAGGGAGCACAAATTCATTTTCCCTTCCCTTCCCTTCCCTGCCCTGCCCTGCCCTGCCCTTCCCATCCTCATCCTCATCCTCATCCCCATCTTCATCTTTCTTTGTTTTTTACCTTTTCTTTTGCTTTTTCTTCCTTTCCTTTTTCTGTATTTGCCTCTTGAGTACATAGATAAAACAAGAGATTTATGAAGCATGAGGTCCTTCTTTTAACAGTTTTGAGAGATGAATATGACATAAGCAAAATAATTACTTTCTCAAGTTTAATGGGCTCAAATCTGGCTGATTACATTTTTGAAGCTACATTTCAATAAAACTCTGATCAGATCAGCCATTTTCCATAGCTAGTATTTTTGTCCTGTGTGTTATTTTAAGCTTATCATTACCATGGGACTTGAATTCATTTGGAACTCATTAATAATCAGTATAATCCATTTTCATTAGAAATTTCTTACTGGAGCAACTGTTTGTGATGTAAAATACAATTCCCATGAAGTGACCATCTTTGTAGATACACAGCTGGTGCTGTTGGATTAATATATAATTTTATGTTAAACTATTTTTTCCACAAATAATAAAAGCCATTAATATATTCTTTGCATAGTGAATAAAAGATCAGAAAGATGAAAGGTACAAGTGGAAACAGGATCATTTTCTTGGTTACCAGAATCCCCCTTTCTTTGTGTGGTACACTGGAGAGATTTTATCTTGCTTTTACATGCATCTTTCACCGCACAATGTACTTTTCTTCCCTGTATAATAGAGCTCACAATGAGAAACACTGACATGCCCGACCAAGACAGAGTCCTTCCCAACATTAGCACAATGGCTGGCAGTTCATCATGTCTGAAGAGACGATTTCGCAAATCAAAGATGCTTGAAAGCTGGTGAAAGAGAGGGTTAAGAAAAAAAAGAGCACTTTCTACTTGGATCACGGATGGCAATCTTCTCTGTTTTTCTCTAAACCTTCACTAAACAAACATATCTATGTCTTGACACTCTTCACAAGTCGCAGTTTTTGTAGAGACACTTGTACACAGGCTGACAAAGCTGTGCACAAGTATTCACGGCGCTCTCAAGGGGTGTCAGTAAGATATGCTTCCCTGAACAATGATGCACTGTTGAGAGGGGGAAGAGATTTTAAGTAGCTTTGAAAGAATGTGGAACAATTTCCTTGTTTTCTCCCTCCTCTGTGCATGTTACTATCCCACCATGTGACAAAAAAACAAGCATAGTATCTCTGGCTAACTTTGGTGAAGCAGAGATTTAAGTAAGAGCCTTTTCTATAGCCACACTTCTGATAACTTCTGAATTCTTTCCTGAGAGGCAAGGAGGAGACTGGTCATGGCGATGGGGAGCTGATCCTCATACTGGAAGGAGGAGGAAGACAGGGACAAGGGCATGTACCATAGGCAATTCATTGTCTGTTTTGTTGTTCAGCTTGACTCTACCTCAAAGACGGCAAGCATCTCTTTGCAAAAGTTTCTTTCAAATGTGTGCAATCATTGGTAACGTTTCTGTTTCAGCAGGCCATTTTCTCAAGAAACTCATGACTGCCTCACTTTCAAATAATTTCAACTATTCCTTCTACCTGGATGGCTAGATAGAATAGAAGCCTGCCACTGTGTCATTAAAATTGGCTTTAGATATTGGCACAATCCACGGGTAAATAAATGGCTGCTGTAGCGACGGCTGTACCAAAGCAGCACTGGCTGTGTTCCAGGCAAAGGGCTGCAACCCACCTGCCCAAATGCGATGCGCAAAGCTCTCTGCAAAGAGGTCCTCTACAGCCCTCTTCAGCCCATGGCTAAGAGTCTTGCCTTTATTCAGTGGGCATTTCCACTGAGTTCATCTCTAATAAGTCTCCCCTTAAAAACACCAGTTTCTCCCTGCGTACCACGGTGGAAACCTCACTGACACCTTGGGTGGGGGCCGCTGCCCTGTGGGAAACCACCAGGAGGAGTCAGCGCCTGCCTGGTGACAGTGCCCTGGGACCTCCCCTCAGTTTTCTGCATGAAGAGACGAAGCTCAAAGTAAAGCAAAGAGTTTCCTCAGACTCTTTCACGGCTCAGAAGCACTGTGAGGAAAGAGACCTTCATCCTCCTAATGAGCAATTGTGTTCAGAGTAAATGCACTCCTCGAAGGGTGTTAATGCTTTCATCACCACTGGCTAATGAGCCTGAACTTGCACCTTGTACCAGATACTAATCAGATTCCTCTTTCTGTGCTCTCTAAAGCAGTGCAATTTGGTCTGCCAGCTAGCAGTGATACTGTTTAAAAATAACCTCACATGGGTGTTCCTATTCAGTATTTCTGTCACAACAGTTGCTAAAGGTCCAGGCCCAGGCAAGACTAGGGCCCGTTTTAAAACGCATTACATTCTTAATTTCTTTTAAGGTTGTCCTTAACTTATTCCACTTACAAAATCAAAAATAGTAAAGTGTCTTAATTGAAAAACAACTTTTTCTTGTACAATTTAATTTCATTTTTTTCCTCAAAATTTCAAAATACTTAGGTCCTTTTTTCTTTCTTTCCTTTTTTTTTTTTTTTTGTAATCATTTGCATAATCCACAATACTTTCAGCACTTTCTTACTTTGCATAAATGAATTTCATTTCTTGTTCACCTCATCATTTTCAGAGGAATTCTTTTCTGCTTTACTGGACTTAAATTAATCCTCTGGAGGAAGCATGGTCATGACATGGCCAGCATCAAAATCTGCATAATGAAAGCATTTTTTTCCATTTAAATTGGCACTCAAGAAGATCACTGCTCATTAGCAGACTTTAGATCTTTTATTTCATTTTAAGTGAGAAAGACAAGCATTCTTCCCCTAATATAAATTTCTTGCATAAAAATTTATTCAGTTATTCAGTAATCTTTAAATTTACTGCAGTGCAAGTTAGGTGCCTAAATACTTTTAAAAAAACAAGTCTATGTGATTTGTAGAGGATTAACTTCACTAGCAAGACTATCAAAATTGCCATACTTGATCAGACTAGTGATCTGTCTGGTTTGGTTTCTCTCTGAGGTCAAAACCAGTTTTGGGAAGATGACTAAATAATGGATGGATGTGGAATCACTTGTTATAAAGGGAAATTTCTTCTTAATTCCAGGCACTCAGCAGCTGCTTTTGCTGGTGACAATCTTAGATGAGGTTTAATACATAATCTGTACTAGCACTTATGAATGGGAAGAGTGCTTAGTATAATATATATATCTTGTAGGTCCTTTCCAACCTTGTGTTTCTATGATTCTATGATTCTCTCCATCATAGCTGAAAAGTCCTGGCAGTCAGGCGATGTCCCTGGTGAGTGGAAAAAGGGAAACATCATGCCCCTACTCTTCAACAATTAAAGAATTGAACAAAGAGCACTACTCTTCAACAATTAAAACAATAAGGAGACATTTCTTCTCAGAAAGAGTGGTCATGCATTGGAATGGGTTGCCCAGGGAAGCGGTTGAGTCACCGTCCCTGGGGGTGTTCAAGGAAAGGTTGGACGTGGTGCTTAGGGACATGGTTTAGTGGGTGACATTGGTGGTAGGGGGTTGGTTGGACCAGATGATCTTGGAGGTCTTTTCCAACCTTAATTTTTCTATGATTCTACCTCTCTCTCTGTGGAGAGAAAGAGCACTTCTTGCTCTTGGGCCCATAACACAGCTGCAGGATGGTGCAGCTTGAGCTCCTCATGCCCATGTAGCCTTGGTCAGGCTTGGGCAGCTGGAGGCTGCCTGCTGTTGGCTTGTCTCTCTGGCCTTGCTTCAGGCTCTGAGATACCTGTCCTGCATGACTCAACTCAGCCTTCCCCAACGCTTCTGATTTAATCATCCCAGGCAATCTGCAGTCTGCACTGACCTTTTCCATTCTGTCCTGTCACATTTTCTCCCCAAGTACATGTTTTACTGGTTTTGGTCCAGTTGCTAAAAATAATATTCTCTTTCTTTATAAGCTGAAGATTTTTCTTTTGACTTTGCTTGCAAGTCACTGTTTCTATTTGAATATTTTATAGGATCAATGAGGAACGGTATCTGCTTGCCTTTTGTGAAGTTCCATGTGTTAATGGAAAGCTGCTTTTGTCTGCTAAATACGATGATAAAGAAATTTGAACACTTGGAAGAAAGTGTTGGTGCACCTACCTCTCCTGCATAGATGTGTATTTTCCAATCACTGACTATTTCTTTGCCATTGCTATGATGTAGAAGGAATCAACTGAACACAGGGAGCTTCTGACAACAAAGAATGCATTTCAGAAACAACATTGAATGTTATATTTAATTTGGTAACATTTGTGAAAGACTTTTTTTTTTTAATTACTTTCCTAGTTAGTATGTATTATTCCAAAATACATGCCTTTGATTTTAGAAATTGTCAGAGGAAGTGAATAATTTTGCCACAATTGTTAAATGTCTTGCTTGTCTTATGTATTCAGTGCCAAATAAAAAAATCTGTTTATGCAAAATTTATTCATGCTAAGTGTTGAAGAAGATTTATATGCTAGAAAAGTGGAAGACATAGTGATCTTTTAATTGAAAAACACATTTTAAAAAAAAAAACTTCTTATATGTTTTAAAGTATAATTTTTTTTATTCCTTCTTCCGTCAGTATTCCCCTCATTCATTGAACTGTCCTGGAATATAAACATAGGAACCAATAAGTGCTTTTGACCTGAGATCACCATTATTTTCTAATTTATCAAAAGTTTTTCAAATGAGATGCCTTGACTGGTCAGATGTATAGCTGAATAGAATTCATCCTTTTTGGAAAATGTATCCTATTTATTCTGATATCTTTTAAGAACTGTATTTGTGAAGGCACTCACATTTTCTGCACTCACGGACAAGGCAGATGGAGTGGGGTGGGAGGAGAGGAGACAGTGTCACTCCATCATTTGGACACTGAAAGGGTAGAGAGGGGGGAGCTGAATTTGGTTCCTGTGCCTGGTGCTCTTTCATTATGTTGCAGTTACTGGAGGAAATGGTTAATGCCTGTAGGCAAAGTATAACTTGGACCTAAATCTTCCATTTCCTTGGTGATCGTGCTTGGGCTGGGCAAGAGGGGAGCAGCCATGCTATTGAAAGACAGGACCTTGCTCAGCCCTGTGGCTGAATGTTGATAAGGCATCCAAAAACTGCACGGTGCTGACCTGGGGATGGAGGCACCTGATGAACAGAGAGGTGCAAGATTCTGGGTACAGCCTCGTGCTCAGCATTTTCTCTCCACTGGCCTAGAGCTGCCTCCCTCTGACAGTGTCATCCTGAGATGCTCCTGTTCAGGCTGCTGCTTCCTTAGTTCAATAAATTTCACTGGCTGAGAATAAAGAAGTAGCCTTCTACCAGCTCTGTGGTTTTCAGCCAGAAGAAAACAACCTGACCATTTCACATCATTGTGAAGAGCAGATCCTTGGACCATAGGGGTGCAAGAAGGATAGTATACTGTAAAACAATACAAAAAAACATGCTGCAGAAAAGTTATGGTAGAGCTAGACCTTCTACAGTCTGGGTGGAAATGCCTTCATCTCCCTAAGTTCAGCTGGTCATAGTAATTGGAAGCTGGAAAAGGAACATGTTACAGAGCAGCCAACTATAGCATGTCTCTATTTTTTTTCCTTCTATTTGTTTTAGGTTTTCAAATAAAAACAGAGCATGCTCTTCATCCCAGGAGCTTTCACTCTAATGGGCTGTTAATGAGCTATCAATTACTTATGCAAAAGAAAATACACACATATGCACATATTCCTCACCTGAAGGTTTGCCGTGTTTAAATGTTGGGGATCATCCTTCTCACCTGAGTCTCCAGCCCCGCGTGCATCTTTGCATTCACCCTGTTACAAGGTCTGGCCTGTAGTACCATAAGACTGCAGACCTGAGGCTCATGGACTCATGCTCTGCTCTCATGCAACACTGGCAGTTCTTACCGAGCACTTGCAGTGCATCACTCAATCCTCAAGCCCTCTTGTGAAGGACACTAGCTGATAATCTTATTTCTGAAGGCAGTCTCCTTCTTGACTGTGGATTCTTGAATTGCAAGGTCTAAAAAGCATTTCTGTCCATTCACAACAGGACCAGGAAGCTAAACTTCCACCCAGCCTTTGTCATCCTCAATTAGGATTGATCACTGTCGTGAGATTGACCTTGTAATGAAACTGGTGGCCTTGGCACAGGCAATACAAAACCTCTTGCTCATCCCAAGTTTGGAAACCACTTGCTGAACTCCAATTTCCTCATGAATGAGGAGCCCTCAGAAAGACCCAGTGCAGTCACTGCCTCCCAGATGGCACAAAAGTGTTTGTGGGACCCAGCAATGTCAGGGCACTGCTGGCTGAGTGCAGGGCTTGGGCTACTCTGGGCTTTCCTTTCCTCAGGGTCCTCCCCTACACCTCCCTGTGAATTTCAGTCCCCGTTAGCCCTATAGCGCTCTCCCCAGGGTGGCCTCCAGCCTGGGGATCAACATTTTCCCATCACCCACCTTCTCCCTGCCCCATCTCCTCCCCTGCCTGTCGCCTTGCAGAGTTCCCAGCAGGGCAGCACACAGGAGTGCTGCAAGTGGCAGTGGGGAAAAAAAAAAAAAAAAAAAAAAAAAAAAAAACAGAAAATGAAAAACAGAAAATGAAAAACTGTGCAGACAGGAAGAGTTGTGTTAAGAAACACAGTCCTTCCCTGGTCGTTTTGTTTTGTATGTGACTAGACCGTGTAAAACAAGTTTAACACCCTGAAAATAGCCAGGCTACTAAGGGTTAAGGTATTTATGAACTTGTTAAGAGATGGAAACATTATGCACCCTTCATGATGTTTAATTTTAACTGCCACACTAGAGAGAGCCTTTGATTACATTATCAGTTTATTCTCATTGACTGTTAGTTGTTGTAGCTCCTTTTTTTCACAGCTCTATTTCTGTGTTACAAAATATATTTCTCCTAAGTGACTGGAAATGGAGGATTTTAATTAGCCAAGCTTTTCATGCAGAGGATTCCAACCGCTGCAATCATGGGTACGCATAGGGTTAAGTATCAGTCTAAAAGATTAATGACTTAACTGGAATCATTGTATCACAGACACAGAAAATAAATCCCCTTCCCAGGGAGCCATTGAGGAAGGGACCCGCACAAACCAATAACAACTGTTTGCGCTGCTGTTCGCACCCACAAACAGCAGTGAGAAGACAAAAATCATTGCAGGGATCAAAGTCCCGGAGCTCCTTGGCCAGAGCTGGGCTGAACCAGGAGGTGCACTGCCTACCCGCAGGCGGTCAGAGCTTGTGCCCTCAGCTGGCTTTCTCAGCACAGGAAAGCAGCACGTGTGCTTTGGTGCCAGGCTTCTGCCCAAGAGAATACCCTGTGCGGCTGCTGCTGCAGGGAAACCAGCACTGGGTTTCACCCCTGGCACCAGTTTGAAGCTCTGGTTTGGATTCCTAGAGGCTGCTGCTGGGATCTGCAAGACGTGGACCTGGGGCTTCAGAGCCCCAGCCACACAGGTACTGAGGGAGAAAATGCACCAAATTTACAGCAGCTCTGAACTATGAAATTTCCAAATTCTCCTTAACAGAAAAAAAAAAAAAAAAAGCCAATATGACCCCATTTTTCCTGCACTCTTTCAGCTTCCTCGCGACAACGTTCCCCCCAAACCAACTGGGACCAGGACACGGTGCAGCAAAAGATGTGGCTGTTAGCTGACAGTGGAGTACGGAGAACGTGCACCAGCAAAACGGGCAGAAATCTCTCCTGGAGCACAAACACGTGGCAGTTACCAGTACAGCACACTGAATATTACATAAACGTTAGGCTGCATGTGTTTTAAGGTTTGCCTGTCCATGGATAAGGAAATTAATCTGATGTTTAGATTAGATTCGTGTCTACACACTGTAAGTGCGGATTTAGTGGCTTTTTGGCCAGAAACAAGAGAGAACTTGATCAAAATCACAAGCTTTAAGATGTTCTCTCTTCTCCAGGACTAAGTCCTCAAGTCGTTAATTGTTAAAGAGGCAAAACTTTGTCTGCGTGAGGACAGAGTAATACTGCCTGTGGAAAAATGTATCTTTGGCTGGGTGGGTGAGGCCCCCCCAGAAAGTGCTGCCTCACTATGAGCATTGACCTGCTTAGGAAAAAAAGATGTATAAAAATAAGCTCTCCAGGGCAAGAACTGCATCATTACACCACTTTCATTTTCCAGTGAAAGACTTTGTTCTGTGATTTTGCAAAAGCAGCTCTCAGTAGCAGGAGCCATCTTTATTCTAGTGGGCTGAGGGGCACGAAATCTCCTGATCCTCAAGAAAGTCCCTGTACACCAGTACTACAGACACACTGAAAACCCCACTGGCTTCAAAAATACCAGGCTGTGAAAACAAGGGACTGGAAAGAAGAGACAACGTGACAGTTGTCTGGACAACTTTAATTCAGCCCACCTGCACAAAGGTGTTATGGCTCAGTCTCACACAGCCTTTCTCCCTTGGTCCCCAGCACTGTGAGGTGCATGGGATAAGGTAAGGCGCTCATCGAGCAGCTGGTCAATATTTTATTGTATTTCCTTTTTTCTGCAGTTTGTATCCCCAGGCCTTGTCTACTGCAAACTTTTCAAACCAGCTCTGAATAAAGATGCGTCTATTTTCCCCTGGCCTTTTCTATAGCCTTCATCATCATTACTTCTGACTGCCTCAGACGCTGGCTTATTTTCACTGCCTTGTAGATACTGCCTCCTTTGGAGGACTGAGGCACTGAGAGATCAAGGTCTGGATGTTGTGTGCCGGACTGAGACAGCTGAACCTACTTTCCCTTGAGTAGCACGCTCAAGAGCACATTAGCTGTTCCAGACATTGCTCCCATCTACTTGAGCTGCAGGTATTATCAGAATGGATAATTCTGCCAGGAAAAAAAAAATATAAAAAAAAAGAAAGAAAATGGAAAAGGTAAAGAGAAAAAGAGCTCCAAGCTGGTCCCATAGAAAACTGGGAACCCCAAACTCAAGTCAACGTGTGTAAGCACACACAGTGCAGTGACTAAAAGAAATGATCAGAGGATGCTTCTAGAGCAGCCAGACTCCAGCAGGTACCGCTACACTATGGTCAGCCTGTAACAAAAGCTCTGCCGGGTGCCAGCTACTGTTATGTGCTGGGGAACACCAGGCTTGGGGGCGTCAGGAATTTCTCCTGTCCCGATGCGGCGCACAGCTTTTGCTTCCCAAGAACAGAGCCTATGCAGAAGACTTGCCCCACCACACAGCCCAGCACAGCTGCCTGCTCCTGCCACAAGTGGCACGTCTCTTCGTCAGGCCCCACCAACAGGGGATCTGCCTCACCTTGCATCACCTCGTGTGGGGAGGGGTCCCGCTGGGACGTCCTTGGGGTCCCAATTCTCCTGTACGGTCTCCCGAAGTAACGAGCTGTGAGAAGAATTCTTTTTATAGAAAGTTACGCAGAGGAGCTACACAAGCTCTTTGATTCTGCTTTTGCAACCCACAATATACAACTTTCTTCCTGATACTGTATGATCTTCAGTTACCACACAAAAATAAATTATCTGCAGGAGAATAAGGGCAAGCTGAAAACTTATTTATCACCCAACCATTATAATGTGGTTGATGATCAAACAACCTGTGAAGCTGAGATAATTTTCTTCATCTTCAAGTAGCCACTGGAAAGCCTCATTACATGCCTGAAGTTGCATTGCTTAGCAACAGCATTTCAGAAATTCGAGTTATCAGCATGATCGCTAATAAGACAGTAAGCTGCAAAAGAATTCTGAATAAACTAAATGCATTTGCATTTCAAAATAAATGAGAGTAAATGTCAGATTGTGTTTCGGAGTAGACGAACTCTTCTTAGCAGAGATACATTGCATTTACTCAAGAACTTTTACAATATAGACAAATCCGAAATGTTTCTTAAATATAGCATATTTGTGCGTTTCGCATATTTTACTACTCTTCTAATGTTAGCTGTAGCTAAAGAAATCTGCTTTCAGAAAAACATGCTGTCAAAGCATGGCACACACAAGGACAATTAGAAGTGGTATTTTCCACAGCAGAACACAGCTATGAACAGGAGTTTCTGAAAGATGAAGACACAATTAGCCTGCTGCAATTCCCAGGATCCATTTGAAGGATAGTTTGGTTTATCTAACCATATTTGAGAACACTTACTAAACAAATACTCACAGAAGAAATTTGAAAAACCTTCTTGATCTCACTGTAAAAACAGACGGATAAGGGTAGCATAGTTCACAAAAACAGAGCGAGCCTGGGACTTTTCTGTAACCCTGGATTTCTGCTGAAACATACAGAAAACAGAGCTATAGGGCTGACTGGTGAAAGCAAAGCAAACCGTAGTCCAAGCCTATTGGCGACACATTGCCTTTCTCACCTGTTCATAATGTTGAGCTGATCAGCAACCAAGAACAACAGTACCTGGCAGCAGCTGTGAAGCAGCTGATTTGAATTTGGCCACATTTTGTCTCCAGGGAATTCACTGGAAATGTTTTCTTCACTCATTCGTTCACAGGCATAGATCTGGGGGGGGCGGGGGGAACAAACTCTTATTCCTGTTCCCTCTGCATGCAAGTTCACCTTGAAGGCAGAGGAGAACCATTGCCTTACCTACCCACCTGTAGTTACTCCTACTGACATCTTCTCTAGCCAGCATATGTATGTGCATACAGGCATGTCTAAAAGTTGTCACATCCCACCTGTGTGAAACCTCCTCTGTGGCTGCTGGGGAAGCCTCCAGCCAGCTACGACTCATTGCTTCCACATGTTCTCACTGAGCGAGGGAAGGTGAAGTTTTTCCAACAGCATCACTGGGGACAAGGAGAGCCAAGCACAACAGTGACAACTCTGAGAGCAGGATGCACAAGAATGGCCTCAAAAAACTACTAAGGGTGTGAGGGGAAGCTTGCAGAAGGGAGAAGATGCTGGGATGAAGGTGGCCTATGAGCCTGGGTTACCTAACCCACTACAGCAGCCTGTGAGGTGACCTTTGGGGCACCTCCTTTCTCTCAGACCTCCTTGCATTATGCGGGACACAGGATGAGCCTTATTTGCCTGAACAAGTTGAAACTCTCAGCCTTATTTAGTAAACACTACTCTGTTAATTGTTAATTAGGCCTGAATTACTAGGTTCATCATGAGTTTATTCACTGTGGTTAATCTCAATGATTTTGCGAGTTAACTTTCCTTCTGAGGTACAAAGAAATAGAGCTGGATAGTCAGGTCTTACTGCTGGAAGGCTGACACACAGTGAAATTAATTGGAGTGCTCAGTCGGAGAGGTGTAGGAGGTGACATTTCAGAGCAATACGTACCGCTCCCGTGTCCAGAGCACGGCTCATCCCCATCAGGTTGGCAGCTGCAAGTCCTCGGCACTTCTCCAGTCAAGCTCCGGGGCCTCAAGCTTTGCAGTTAAGGCTTAGCTATGAAAAGTTTGTCTTCAGAGACTTGACTTAAATGAGAGTGTCAGATAAGCTGTAAGTGTTGCAAAAGACAAGGCTGCCGACCCTACCTGGATCACAAGGCCCCTTTTGCATTCATGATGGTGAGATCTTATCCCTTCAGCATTATAAGATCTGTACTTGTAGAGTCTGTGTTTTTTTTTTTTTAATTCTACCCAAAACATTAGATATTTCCCTTCCAACTTCCTCTCAAGAAGAGGGCAAGACTCATCCTTTAGGCTCTCTTTTAGTATTAGTTGTCAGCATATAAGGGCAAAAATTCCAAGCCAAGTTTTCTCTAGTCTAGAGGTCAGTCAGTGGGAGAGCTCTTTTACCTGCAAGGGAAGAGCATGAATCCAAATGACAGGCAAACAGATCTGAAGGAGAGAAAAAGAGCTTGACCTTGTGAAAGAGACAGAGGTAAGGCTGTTTGGATACGTCAGAAACACAAAGATGCACAGCTTAAATGTGCCATGCTTCTTTCAAAGAGTTTTCTCAGAACTCCTTTTGTAAAGTACAGCGTTCTTGTTTTGCTGTGTTATTTGGGTCTTTTCTAACCTAAAGTCCTAGCCTGAAGTTATTTCTCCCTGCAAGCAGATGTTATTTTAATTTTACGTTTTTAGGAAAAAAAGTCAATACATGTGAAGCGGTATTTCACCTCATTTCAAGGCCTACTGTTGGAAATAGTTTGGGAAATTCTGAATACTGTGAAGCCTCTTGTATTTTGACACCCACATGTAGCTCTTCTGGCCTACAAAATAAGCTAAGAATGGAAAATAGCTCATTGTAAACCTCAGTCATATTTAATGCTGAAAATAAAACATGTAGACAACCTTATAATTCTTATAAATAATGATTCTACAGTCCAGGGCAATAAATGTGAAAACTATGGTTTATGATAATGTATTCCGCAGTGACAGTAGAAAAATAGGTCATGATTTTGAAAAGGAGGGAAGATATCTATCATGTTGAACATACAAACAGGAAATTCAAAGTAGTTTCAGGGGGAGAACAAGGCAGTCAGTCCATGGCATTGTTCTCCTGACTCTCCGTGTCCCCAAGCACATGTGAATCAAGAGCTTGTCGTGGCCACTGTGCGGGGAGGGTGGGCACAGGCATGCATTCCAAGGCCCGTCATATTTTGTGTTAGGAGATATCTATATATCTGCATCCCAGAACATTGATCTGGATGGCATTAACCAAAGCATGTGAGGAGGAGAGGAGAGGAGAGGAGAGGAGAGGAGAGGAGTATGCGTAGGGTGTGGGGGAGGGCTCATTTCCACTGAACTTGGGCAGGATGCCAAGCCTGTGTTTTAATAAATATTTGACTCAAATCCTCTCCCAACCAGTCAAAGGCAAAGGTTCCTTCATTTAACTGGTCTTCCAAATTGTCAGTGTTTGATTTACTTTATTCTGATACTTTTAATTTTTCGGTGCTAATGGATTCATATGTCTTATCCCCCTTATCAGTAAGTTACAAAAGAGGAATTCACCGAATCTTGCTTTATTTTGTCTTTGTTCTGCCTTTTTGCCTACCACACTTTCTTTAGCAGCAGCTTTTAACAGAGAAAAATCTGCTCAGACTTTCCTTTCTCTCAGTCTTGTTTATCTTTACCCAGTGTTCCTGAAAGCACACTGCTTATTCAGTATCTCAGGAACAGACTGCTTCTGCAGACTGATCTCTACATCAGCTCCCACTAATTGGCCTCCAACAGCCAGTTCAGTGGAAGTCTTGCATCTGAACACTGATTTTGAAATAAAAAGGTTAATGGCAAAGTCAACTAAGGCCCATTTGTTACAAAAATAAGTAAACTGATTTGACTTTATTTGACTTTGCATCAAATAGATGCCTATAAAAAGGCCAATAATAAATGTGCATCCTAAAAATAGTTCCAGAAGCACTGAAAAGTTCTTTTCTGATGAGGAAAGAAGGGTCTCAGCTCACCGGTAGTGGATATATAGAGCCTGGTTGTCTTAGGCAGTACTTTGGGCTTTCTTTGCACATAAGCTTGAGAAAAGAGTGCTTCCAGAGGGAAGCAGACACTTTTTGTTCTGCAATAGCAGTGTCTGCTCTTCCTTTTGCAATGAAATAACTGACGTCTGTATCATTCACCCCATGAGTTACTTCTGTATAGAGATACATATTAAGAGCCTGAAGGTATTCTTGCAAAGCTGACCTGGCAGAAATTTTCAGTGAAAAATTTTATAGAGGTAATATTGCTGAAAAGAAAGATCTGTCACACTCCGGGATCATGTGTGCTTGAATCATGGTCTTGTTTTCCCTTCACGCTTGTAGACAGACACAAGTCTTAATACAGAAAAAATAGTTCCTGGATTTTTTGTTTAATTGTTTTGTTAATAACAGCCAGTGTTATTGGTTTGATACAGATTGTAAGAATCTCACTTTCTTTCTTTCTTTCTTTCTTTCTTTCTTTCTTTCTTTCTTTCTTTCTTTCTTTCTTTTTCTTTCTTTCTTTTTCCAAATTTTAAGCAAAGGCTACTATGGGAAATATATATTTACCTGACAACCAGATGAAGCAGACTTTTCCAATCTTCAGTTACTGGTAGGATGGGAACAGCTCACAGTTCTCTTTGACTGTGAAAGTTTCCATTTCACCTAAAAGTAGGAGTTGGTGTGTGTGTGTCACAGGAGACCTACAGATTTCTTTGACTATTGTGGAGCTTGAAAATTCTGTGAAATCGAGCATTTATGATGATGAAGCTATACCATCCCCACCACCCTAAGGAAATGAGAGATTTTCTTAGAAAATACCTTAGAAAGGAAAGACATCCAATTTTTGGACATTATAGATGTGTGTCCTGATGCACCAGGAGAGGAGGGAATTGTCTGCAGAGTTCAAGATCCAGCAGAAAGGGCAGAAGAAAGGCTTCCTGCACACTGTGGTTTCCCACGCTGTGATTTTTTCCTGCTAATGGCAGAGATAAGGTACTTACTCAAACAAAGGCTTTGACTTTACATAGTGTAATGCATGCAACACCTCTCTGCAAAAAAGGGCCTTCAGAGAGAGGGACTTCAGGTTTCAGTTGTCAAAAGTACTAGGAATCCTGTTTTCATTTAATTCTTCTTCTAAACAGAGGGGCAAGTGAGACCCTGGAGTACAGTGTAAATATACATATATACATATATAAGTTTTTATTTGGTATATATTAAAAAACATAATAAAGAGTTATTTGCATTCCTGAGGAGAGAGGAAAGGAGAAAAATAAAAAGGTCTCCAGCATAAAGTGCAATTTTGAGTGTTTCCTACACAAACAACACTAAATGCTCAGAATCATCTCTCTCACCCCATTCATTAAAGCAGGCTCTCTTCCTCACCTAATTCCAGAAGTATCTATGTGGCTTGGCTCAGCTTGGATTTTAATTCTAGGTGTCTACCTTTGAAGTGTCCGAGTAAAAGTGAGAAAGAAGCCCTCAACTCCCCTATGCCCAGGACACTGCCTAAAGGTTTTCCAGCAGGAGCTGGTGAGCAGACCCTCTCCAGCATGCCAGTTCACAGCAGCAGTCCCTTCAGATGTTCTTTCCATCTGCTCTTATGTACCTTCATGCACCCCACAGTGTTGTCTGAAATGGCTCCAAGGAGGAAAACAGGCAGGTGCACCGGTCTTTTATAATGGGAACTCCCAAAGGAGGAAGGAGATGGAGGAAAGAAATCCTGCAGGGCAGACTTCTCAAAGACTTCTGTGTTCTTCCAGTCTAGCAGGGGGAAGGAAACTGGCCTGAAGTCAGTCTGGGAATTTACTGACTCCAGGCAGTAACAGCAGTCAATCTGGCATTATGGTTATATATATATATATATGTGTATATATATATATATATATATATATAATGGTTATATATATATATATATATGTATATATATATATATATATAGTGTTTTTCACAGCTGCAAAATGAATGCTGGGTGATTTCAAATTTCTTAGAAGCTGGCCTTTAGATATTCTCTAGCAGTAGAACTCACCCTGACTTCTATTAGCTCAGCTTTAATCTATTTAAAACCTAAGCTAAAGAAAATTCTCTTAAACAATATACATAATATATGGATGCCATAACAGTAGCTTTAAAAATAAATGTTTGCTGCTTTACATTAATGTCGTGACAGTTGGGTAGGGATGTCTAAGTTTAAGTGCAGAGCTATGCAGCTGAGACGCAGTATAAAAATCTGACTGGCTTCCATGGAAGATATTATCTTTGCCAAAAGACCTTAACAGAGAATCACCTCATATTTTTCTTTCAAAAGTTATCCTAAAAGGCTCTATGGTGAACCTGAACATGGCTGCTAAGGAAAGATGCTAATAATTTTGGCTTCCATGGCTTTCTCATGGGTATCCTGTAGTTTGACTAATAATGCCTCCAGGGATCTTGGTGTGGCTGCATGGATTTCCCACACAATATATGGGTATTGATTTTTTTATTATTATTATTTTGTTTTCAGGGTGTGGATGGCTTTAGTTGTTAATCTTTGCAAATTCCCACTGACCTCTCATCCGTGCGCGGTTCTCTTCCTTACAGCTGGTTCAGTCTGCCTCCCCTGTCTGTCCTTTTGCAGCAACAGGAAGATTTTTAAAGGTGTTTTGGAAAGGGAGTTTTGGTGGCAGGTCCAGTCCCAATAAAAAAAGAATCTCCCTTTGTTTCCCTGATGGTTTTTGTTTGTTTGTTTGTGTGTGTTGGGGTTTTTGTTTGTTTGTTTGCTTTGCTTTGTTTTTCCCAGGGAAGGCAGCTTTCTGACCACTAAGAAAAATAAGAGCGCGGGGTCTTTTGTGTGTAGTGGACAAAATACTACAGCTAAAGGAAATGTAATTCCTGTGACAGCAGCTGGTATCTTCTTGTTTCGCACCTTCCTCCGTTTCTCTCTCAAACCAAATAAGTGCTTTTTCATTTACATTCGCTTCATCCCTGCACATCACTGCGCAGTTCATCGTTTCAGCTGCGCTCCTGGATGCATTTTGGGGCAGTGCTTTCTTTCCTCTCCAAAACACGTTTTCAGCCTCCTGCACGCAGCGGTCTGTGCCGCAGCCGTGTGATTCAGCAGGCGGCCCCCCAGGATTCAGCAGCCCCCCCCCAGGGCAGCCTCACGCTGCCCGCAGACCCCAAATCCAAGGGCTCGGGCTCCCATTTCCTGACGCGGCTGCCTGCGGGGGAGACCCTGGAGCTCCATCTTCTGGTCAGCCTGAAACGAAGCTGCTGGGCCCAGCTTGGGCCCCAGGAGAGCTGGAGGTGGCCACGGCAGGTTTCTGGCAGCCCCTGGTTTTGTGGGCAGGATGGCAGCCCCTGGAACCTGACAGAGCCCTGCAGGGTAAATGATGGGCCCAGGCTGCCAGCTTGAAAAATAAAAATAAAAAATAAAAAAACCCACCTTGCACTCCTTTTTTCCCAGGGAAAAACAAAGCTTCTGCAAGGTGTTTGAAAAATACAGCTACAGCTACAAGGCAGATAAGACTTCAGCAAAAAGCCCTTTTAATTATTTTGCTGCCGACGGTGGTGCCTTGGTTGGGTAGGGTACTTGCAAACCCGTTGCTGGGAGCCTGAAAATCGGCGTGAGCAGGTTTCCCCAAGCCGAGCAGAAGCACACATAAATATCTTCAATTGTGCTTTCAAGCCTGCTGGATGTTGTCTGTGCTTTGGATTCACTGAGGTGCGGGTGATTTAAGCATGCCTGGCCAGCAGTGACAGGCAGTTTCTCTTTGTTGCAGGAGAGGCTGAAACACTTCAGACTGGAGTTTTGCCTTGATCTCCCGTACTCAGCAACCCGACTTTCTGTTTGGATTTCAAAGCCATGGCATTAATTATTTCTTCTGGACCACTTCTCCAAGGCCAGGGTAAGTGCAGCCAGCGCTGGTAAATAAGCTAGAGGGAAGGAGGGGGAAGCCAATCTTCAGAGCATCCTGACGGTGCCTTGGTCACCTTTGGTCCCTAGCACGGTTTTCCTGATTGCATCCCAGAGAGGAGCACTGGACCAGGATGGTCCTCTTCATGCACGCAAGGGCCAGCAGACACCGAGGACAGTCAGCCCCATGGATTCTCAAGCATTTGAGCATATTTGCTCCACGGCTCCAGGTCTTTAGGGGTACCCTGCCCTGTGCCCTCTGCCTGAGGTACCACACGGGAGCGTGGCAGCAGTGCTGGCGGGCCTGATGGGGAGCAAGAAGAACCAGGAGATCTGTAGGAAACTTTGTGTGATGAAGGCAGAAATACACTCAGTTCTCCCTTTGGGACATGCTTGGAGAAACACATTTTCATGACTACCTGACAGCAATGACTGTATTAAGTTTTCAAGACTACAGTAGAATTGCCAAATACTGAAACAGGAACAGCCAAAAAAGAAGGTGACTGCCCAGAGGAGTTTAATATCTTAGAACAAGAGGACAGTTGGATATAAAATGGGCAACTGTAAGTGGAGAGATGCTATGTCCTTACTAGGCTAAGCAGGGATGTTTGCAGCTGCTGAAGAAAAATGAAAATATTTATTTAAAATATTTGCCTTTCATAGGGGCTGGATGGGAAAAGGGAGGTGGCCTCAATGTAATTAAAGGAAATATGGATCCCAAATTCCAGTGAATCCTAGAAAAGCTTAAGTTACTCGTGAGACCACGTAATCCAACCTCCTGTTCAAACCAGAGCCAACGCCAAAGCTGCATTGCAGTCCCAAGGTAGCTCCAGTCGAGTGTTGAACATCTCCAGGGTTGGAGACGCCCTGTCTCGCCCAGGCTCCAGTTTCAGCATGAGACCCTCTCACTGAGGTGTCTGAGTTTTGGTTGAAAGTTTCTTTCATCTAGCTTGTGACTAATACCTTGGATTCTTTCCCTGTATATCACTGAGAAGTCTGTCTGTGGCTTCTCTGCTGCCCACCATCAATTTGTTGGCAAAGTTCAGAAAGCAATTCTTCATTCAAATGAAAGGAATGGCACCAGAGGAGTTGCAGTAGCTAGGGTAACAATTGTATCATCAATGTAAAATGCTTTTTTTTTTTTTTTTCCCCTTTATCTAGAAAATACCTCCACTTCCACTCACCAGCCTGGAAGTACTAAAACTCCTCCACATAGAGAGCTGACCTTGATCTGGGTCTAGAAAATCCTCTTGCATTGCTGTGACTTGAGCACTTCAGATACTTACCAGGCTGACCTGCAGGAGAAATTAGGATGCAAATGGGAGCCCCTGCTTATAATGCATTTCATTTACAACAGGTGCACACGGTATTTATTGGGGATATTATTCTGATTTAACATGATCAAGTTATCTTACATCAAGTATTTGCAGAAACAGAAGTTTCTGCAGATTTCAGAAATCTGCAGTTATGTCTGAAGGCCAAATGATGGGAGGCTTTTGCAAAGAATTCCTGAACTGCATTTGTGCAAAAATACTAAACAAGTGCTGGACATGTTCAAAAATTTAACCTGTGTGGACACTACACCACAAGATTTTCCTTTCAAAAAAAGGAAGAAAAAGAAAAAAGGGAAACAGGTCTTTACAAATACCATCATACCTTGAAGTTGTCAAGAAGCTATTGAAAGCTCTAGGTCCTAACAAGACACACAAGTTCATCCAGGAACTGAGACACAAAGCCCATTCTCTCTTTTTTGTAAACAAGATGCAAGGAGTAGATTTTCCTTCCTCCTAATTTTCAACAACTTTGCCCCCAAATCGGAAGCAGCTAAGCTGGTCAAGTTTCACCGAAACACATCCTGGTTTAACAAACCATTCCTTTAATGCTCAGCTTCTCCTATAGCAAACTGTGCGTATAGCATGCCTGAGCAGCTGAGCTTACAACTCAGTGCTGGAAAAAAAAGTGGAGCAACTTTTCTAGACCCATTTGAAAAATAGGTCTGTGTCCTTCAGAAATTTTGTCTTTTGTCTATTTTGCTCAGCATTGAAGGAAGTGTACGTGAGTGGCCCCAGCATAGGGTATGACCTGTAAGCACAGCCTTGCTGTAGATGTTATTAATAAAATGTTCTTATTTTCCCAGCACCCTCAGGACTATGGGATAGCTAAGGCCTGGACTAAATATTGCTTAAAGGAGGGGATATGAGTACTCTTCCCCTTTTCTTGAGATACTTACCAAAGGGTGCAGTCATCAGTCCTACATGTAGCTGCACACAAAGATTAAACTCCTTAACTGAATTAATAGTAGGCTCCCAACTAAACCAGAAGTTTTCTTTTTCCCTCTCAAAGGCTCACAGTTGCTCAATAGGCTGGAGAACACCAATAAGCCACAGGTTGCTGGGTGCAATGGGGAGATGTGGGATGGTCTTCTTCTGCCTCCCCAGATGGAGCCATGGCTCCAGCTCCAGGTGCCAGCGTCAGGAGGAGCACCCAGCCACATGAAGGGCTTGTCACTGCTCTGCTCAGGGGTCCCCCTTTCTGCTATGCTGACACTCAGGTCTTGCCACAAAGACCAGAACTCTCACCTCTCTATTCATTCCCTGTCATCCATAGGACGTAAAATATTTTTTTTCTTCTTTCTGCTTTGCTTATTCTTGTAGTAAATTAAAGTTAAAAAATCACATGCTTGCCATTCCATATATTATTTAAAACATAATTTTTTTCAATCGAGTTTGTATATTGTAAGTAAATTTGAAAAACAGCATGCCTTGCTTGAAATCCCATTTCTGGGACTTTCAAAAGCAATACCAGCAGTTTCGGTTACAATTCTTTTAATTATTTTTTGCTTTGATTAAGACAAATATATTTCCCAGAGTTATATGTTTGCACAAAAAATACAAAATAAAGAAAGATCCTATATCAACAAAATGACACAAGTTTTGCAAATTACCCAGACTGCAAATATTTATCACTTGAACATCTGTCAGAGCTGTACTCCCTGGAGATATTTCTACCAAATTTTTACTCAAAGTAGATGGAAAGTGAGGAAGAGAGCTTAGGGGCGAAATTATACAGCATGAGAATTACAGTCTGAGCAGGTGTCTAAAGTACAAGGGTATTAATTTTGTCTGCTAGTCTTTCCTAAATAGCGCTCAAGGTTTCCTCTGTTTTTTAAGCTTCATTCCTCTGTTGCCTCAACTCAAGAGGTTCAAGTGGGAAGGGACGCTGGCTATTTCCAAGCATAACTTCAAACAGACCTGAAACCAACATTTTATTTTGGTGGAGCCCAGATAACAGACAAGCACAATATTACTTTTTATATGAAAAATTCCTCCTCTTATCACAACTTGAGAAGGCGTGCGTGCGCCTGGGAAGCAGCTGCTCGAGGAGCAAGTCTGTGTCCACTCCTTAAAACTCCCCACCCCAAGAGATCCACCTGACACCCGGCTGGCATCCACCTCTTGCACAAACTTTAGCTGCAGTCCCTAAAGGCAAAATAGCAATTAACTAACAGGTTTCCACCCCACACAGTAAGAACTCTCAGTTGAACAACGTACTCGAAAAGCCTCCTAGATGCTGCCCCCTCCACCAGCTGCAGCTCGAGATGCTCTTCCAGCTCTCGGGGGGTGGAGTGTGTAAGCACGGTGTGCCAGGTCTTCTGAGACAAACGTGTTTAATAGGCTTAGGGAGATTTCTCAGTTCTGCTATAATAAGAAGCTAAGGGTGGCTGCCCGCGGTCAGACCCAAGGCAGCCCAGCGGGGTGTCTCGGAAATGGTGGGGATGGCCATGGGAAGAATACTTACCAATTTTGGACTTTGTGTTTACAGTCAGGGTATCCATACCTAACCAAAGCAGCGGTCTCCATCCACCTTTACTCCCACAGCAGCTGTTTGATTTTATCACAGTGTCAATATACCATGTTAAAACCACAATGTTATGAACAGGACTATCTGATATTTCCCAGACTTCCTTGAAGACCTTGCAGCACATTCTCCACAGCTTTGAAATTTGCTACATTTATGGAATATTTTTTCCCCTGTATGTCACTACAGCCTCTTGGAGAAGGGGAGCTGCCTAAAGCACCCTAACACTGATGGTTTCATCTTTGCTGTCAGTATGGGAAGCTTCTAGGTACTGAGGGCAACCAAGGCTCTACATTGAATTCTGAAAAGTGGTTGTTGGCTGTCCCCAAAAGGCCTGAGTTTCTGGAGGAAGAGGCTCAGCACTTTTTTAAAAAAATCACATTTATTTCAGGCTGGGTCCCTGAGAGCATGAGTATGCCTTGGCAGCTCGTTTTTGCAAGTGAGGGCTTTTTGGATGCCAGCTCAGCATTGCGCTTGATGTAAAAAATAGTACGATGCACTACTCATGGAAAGACTTTGCCCCCCTTTTTTTCCTATTTATTTATTTATTAGGGTGTGGGGGTACTTGATCTGCAGCTTTTGTGTGGCCAGAAAAAAATTAATTCCTTTTTTATTTAGATTTCTGACCTACCTCCAAACTTAACACCTTGCTAAACCCATCCCCACTCACACCTGTTTGTTGATAAAAAAATATGTAACTGAGCAGTTTGCTTTGAACCTGTTTTTTCTATTTTTTTCTCTTTAATATTACTAACTTTCATTTTTTTTGCATGCTTGCAGATTCTGCAGCACAGAATGTCCTCCTGTCGTCCTTGCTTGTGATGTTAAAAACCTGCTCCATCCCTTTGCAAGTGACTTTCTTCTATCGGCCTGCAAACAACAAAAGAGGCTTTAAAGATAAAAGGGAGAGGAAGCCAGCTTCTCTTTTTAATAGCCTGGGGACAGGACACCATCCCCTCACGCAGGAGAGTTTGACTGCAGAAGCCTGGAGATGATTGAATTGAGCTCACACATATAATGTCTTGTTCCCACAGGACAGCCCCAGGTGGACTTTCAGCACCAGCCTGTGCTAAAACAGACATAAAAAACCTCAAACATGATCTGGAATCAATATGATATTATTCTTCCCTTCTTTTGCTTCCCACTTCACCGCTGTCAGCCTGGCAGCGCAGTGACCTTCGCAGTCACCTCTGCAGAGATCCCGCTCCCTCCTGGGCAGCAGCGGATGCTCCCCCTGGGTCGGGCAGCATACACCTCACATCTGAACGTTTGTGTCTCCTGCTTCGTGCTGTTGCTGGCTGAACGTGGAATAGCCAGAATCGTGTGCATTAAAAAATGGTACAGGTTTAAACTGGAGGGTGAAGTTTTGAATGCTCCTTTGTTTCCTCAGTGTGCTACAGCTCTATTTGTTTCCAACAACCATCATAAAATTTCCTCTTTTTAGAGGGGTGCTGGTGCCCCCTATGTTCATATTCACTCCTTCAGCTTTAGCACATCTTTCTTCACAAATATTCTTTCTTAAAATCCTGGAAGTTCACTCAACACACGATGCCCTCTAACATTTTGAAGCCAATATTCAAAGCAATTTTCTTAAAAAAAATCACTTTAATGCAACAAGCTACTATTTGGCTCTTTAGAAGTAATCTTCTTAGACTGATAATTTGATTTATTAAAGAAGAACATGTTATTACATTGTCTAGGAACACTGCAATTCTGCATCAATAAAACTGCAGCCTATTCTTCATGGGGAGAACAAGGCGAGCCTACTGAAAATAAACAAACGATTTTTTTAAATTTTTTTTTTGAAAGTATTGTTCTAAGTAACTCAAAGCAACAGTGGTTATTCAGTACTCGTATACAGAGGAAATTGAAGGTGCAGGATGATACAATCATCTTGCAGTTTTAATTTCCTGCATAAAAATAAACTGTGTACAGATTAGAGAGATCAGACAACATTCAAAAGATTCCTGATTCAAGAGGTGTAATGATCACAGTAAGCTGACATGAGGCCCTGAAGAGTAAGACTGTGAACAACTTAAGGTCAGAACAACGTGATGATAGGTCAGGACATCATGGGCCTGTTGTCAGATGATACATTCTGGCCATGGAGATGTGTGTTAGCTGAGCCTCCTGGTAGTACCGTGATAAAAGTGAGTAACAGTAGGTTATGTCTCCCATTCGCTGAGTTAATGTCAAAGTCGGTGTTATCTGCTGGTGGATGTCTTATTGTAAAAGAGCTGTGACCCATGCTTTCTAGTTGCTGGCTGTTTTCAGAACTGTACTTGAAGGTGGAATTGATCCCTCCACATTGGCTGGCAAAAAAGCTAAAGACTTGAGGAGGAGCCGTTCTCTTCAAACAAAGCAAGAGCTGATCTTTCAGGATACGGTGACTCTACCCATGCAGGTTTCCCAAACATGCCCTCTTTTTTCCTTCTCAAAACTTTGTCCAAGCAGAACTAGGTCACCTCTAACGTCTGTCTTCTGCCCGGCAGCACCAGCACTTGCCAGGAACATGGGGCTCGTTGCCCCTGGGCTTGGGTTGTGCCCGGAGAGGTGCTGGAGGGGAAGGTGGCAGCCCAAGGCCATCAAGCAGTTCACTCTGGTCCCATTAACACTACAGATGCACTGTGAAGAAACATGACTCCAGATGCAAAAGCAAGACAACTTTTTTTATATTTTGCCTGCATATGTATGTTTAATACGCTACAGGTATTGACAGTGAAGGAGATTCTGCTCTTAAGATGGTGAAATAGGCAAACAATTAACAAGTCAAATGTTGCTACCAGCAGATCCATTTCTGTTTGTTGTTCCAAGGTCTGGGACCAGATTCCTGGCATTGCTAGGTGCCTAAAGATGCAACGAGCTGTTACTGAACAAAAGGGGAATCAACACCAAGGTGATTTGAAATTCTAATCAGAATGATCATGACTACATTGGCAAGTTCCTGAAAACTGGAAAAGGTGGGTGGGTCCTCAGCTCATAAACAGCAACACAGTGAGCAGCAGTGACTATGGTAGCTCAGATAGGTTTTGGCACAGCACATGTAGTGGGTGAGCTTTGCTTAAATGGCATTTACGCTTTTCTAAGGCAAAAGAAAATAAAAACCTAAGATCTCCAGACACACAGTTGTACTACATTTCCAGGGCTTTTTAAAATGCAATAAGAAAATCTTGAACTCATGTAAAGAAAGGTGCCGCGATAACTCAATACAGAAGAACAGCTTTTCTGTTGTGGTCACTGCATGTTTTGGAGCATGGCACGTCATCAGTATTGGCTATCTATCTGCCTTGCACGTTTTCTGAAAGAGTGGACATGGGGTATCTGTGCTCAGCATGCTTGATGTGCTCCGTTAGCAGTGCCTTGGCGCATCACAGCCTGAGGCATGGCACCAACCTGAAGCCAGGGCAGGGCTCACACGGGCCCCCGCTTGTCTTTTGTCTCCTTAGTGCATTATGTGAAAGAATTAACTTCATGAATTAAACCTAAGACTTTCTGAGACTTGGATGCTCTCTTGTTCCTGATACGTAGCATTAAGTAGTTTAACACAGCCGTTACTGTAATGTATAGATGCCTTGCTGAGGGCTGAAAACATCACGTAAAAGGAGCTTTCTAACAGCTTGTATATTTTTCAGAGCTGATAGTTCCTTTCTTCTGAATATATATATATCCCATATATAACTCTCTGCCCTTGTAGTTTACCACTGCCCTCTCAGTTAACAGCATAGCATGGCAAAAAGCCAATGTTGGCATGGAGGGTAGAGCACTCTAAGAGGTAAAAGTGTTGCATTTGGATTGCAACTAGCATTGCAACTTTGCTATCCAACTTTGAGTCCATCCCCCAGGAGCAAACTGCTCCAGCACGGGTCCCCCACGGGTGGGCGGCAGCTCCCCCCAGACCCCCTGCTCCTGCGTGGGCTCCTCTCCACGGGCTGCAGCTCCGGCCCGCGGCCTGCTCCTGCGGGGGCTCTCCATGGGCCGCAGCCTCCTCCAGGCCACATCCACCTGCTCCCCCGGGGGCTCCTCCACGGGCTGCAGCGTGGAGATCTGCTCCATGTGGGACCCATGGGCTGCAGGGGGACAGCCTGCTCCACCAGGGGCCTCTCCACAGGCCACAGGGGAACTGCTGCTGCGTGCCTGGAGCACCTCCTGCCCTCCTGCTGCATTGACCCGGGGGTCTGCAGGGCTGCTTCTCTCACACTTTCTAACTCCTCTCTCCCAGCTGCTGTTGCTCAGCAGTTTTTTTTTGGTGTGTTTTTTGTTTGTTTGTATTTTATTTTATTTTATTTTATATTTTATTTTATTTTAATTTTCCCCCCCTTCTTCAGTCTGCTCTCCCAGAGGCCCACCCAGCATTGCTCCCTGGCTTGGCTCTGGCCAGCAGCAGGTCCCTTTCGGAGCCATCTGGAGCTGGCTCTGGTCTGACCTGGGGCAGCTGCTGGGCTCTGCTCACAGAGGCCACCCCTGCAGCAGTCCTGCTACCAAAACCTTGCCAGCATAAACCCAATACAGGGCGAGCAGGAAGCAATAGCTCAGTAATACTGAGCTGGTTATATTGCACAACCCTTGTGGTATTAATCAGATCACTTTGCATACATACAACATATGCAATGCAGCTTATGCAGCTTAGCTGGTGCCAGTATGAGAAGTTTTATATTTTTACTATCATGCTTATGCACTTTTAAATTCAAACCTGAGATGATGCATAAACAGAAAATTGATTTTCTTTCCTCTTTCCATTGAAATGAAGCCCCCCAAAATCTCATCTTACAGCATTGCCTCCACAAGTATTTTAAAGACTTGCTATGAATAGAACCATGCACTCCCTTTTAAAGTAAGCCAACTCCTCCCATTTATTTGGAAAAATAAATCCAAAACCAAAACAACCACAAAATGTCATTTGGGAGCAGGGGAGGGGCACGTGGCCAGGTGGAGGCTTCCAGCTCACGCAGGAGACGTGGGGTTTTGCAGAGGTGAGGATGAGGCAATGGGTGGTGGCAGGGAGATGTGGCCATACCTGGGAAGGGCCCAGCAGACACCACCCTCACCTCAGCCTTCCACTGAGGTGGACCAGCCAGGCTGCGCCCAGCTCCTTTCAGGGCACCAGCAGTCGGAGAACTGAGCCAATAAAGTCTTTGGAGAAATGTCTTGAATTGCTTTGAGCTGGAGGAGCTGCAGGCTTTCAAGGCAGAGCTTGCCCTAGCCAGCCAGTTAAATAAAACATGGTCAGACGTAGCTGCATGGAGAGAATTACAAACCAGTGAACATTATCATGGATGCTGTTTAATGTCTCCACAATATACTTGCACAGAGAGGCTCATGCAAACCATATAGAGCTTCAATAAAAAAGCCAGGAGGCAAGAAATGTTCTTGGCACCGTTAGGCAGCCTGGGGGGAATCCTGCCAGAGCAGTGCCACCATCACTAGTGCCGTGCGTGCCCCTGGCTGATGCCCAAGCAATCTGTGGGCAGTGAGCTGAGCCCACACAGCACCTGCAGAGCGGAGCAGGCACCTGCAAGCGCCTGAGATGGTCTGTGGGACTTGCAGGGGGTGCTGGATGGAGCTTGAGGGAAATTACAGGTGTTTCCACCAAGCAAAACTACTTTAAAATACATAAGCTATTCATGTTTGCAAATTAAGTCTCTGAAATTCCAACCTCAGCACTTCCTCTCCAAAACGAAAAGCATGCAATGTTCCTGATTTGACGGTGCCCACATCAAAATGCTTGGCCTCTTCTCTGAAGCCTTCCTTCACCAGCTGGTGAGACTGATTTCTTGTACCTGTAATCCACCACTTAGAGCAGTCGAGTCCTTTCACGGTTTCCTTTTTTCTCACTAATTCTGTCTCAGACTTTCCACCAATTTCCAAGTGCAAAGAACAATCACAGAATCACAGAATGGTTTGGGTTGGAAGGGATCTTAAAGCCCATCCAGTTCCACCACCCCACCCCCACTTCCATGGGCAGGGACACCTCCCACCAGACCAGGCTGCCCAAAGCCCCATCCAGCCTGGCCTTGAACACCTCCAGGGATGGAGCATCCACAGCTTCTCTGGGCAACCTGTGCCAGGGCCTCACCACCCTCTGAGTGAAGAATTTCCTACTTACATCTAGTCTAAATCTACCCTCTTTCAGTTTAAAACCAATACTAGTTGTCCTGTCACAGTACAGGCCCTGGTAAAAATTGTTCCTCCTTCTTTCCTTAAAAGTCCCCTTTAGGTACCGGAAGGACACTATGGGATCTCCCAAAGCCTTCTCTTCTCCAGGCTGAAAAACACCAGCTCTCTCAGCCTTTCCTTTACACCTGAGAGCTGCCTGTTCTGAGCACTGAATTACCACAGCCCAACTTTGAAAGTGAGACAAGGCAGGGACAAAGCACTGGAAAAGGACTTGTAAAACCCAACCCACCCTGTGCTTTGCCATTGACCCACAGGGTGACCACAGCCTCCCTCGCCCCTCTGTGCTCGAGTCTCCCCATCCTGATGACAAAGTGCTCGTTTTAAAGTGCCTAAGAACTACAAAGGGAAAGCCAGGCAAGCCCCTGAGTAACCTGGTCTGACCTTGAAACTTGGGCAGGAGCTTGGACTTGATGTCTTGTCATGCTTTTCTGCAATCCTGTCACTCTCGTCACTGTCATGTGCTGCTTCCTTCAGTGCCACCACACCATTGAGCACTGGGACCAGCACAGAACTTAGCTCTGCATCAAAGACTGCTGTTTCTCTGATATCTAAGTACCCTCCTGGGATCCTGACTGATTCCAACACCACGACTGCTCTGTCACAATAGAAATATGAGATTTTACTTGGAATTCCGCTTTAAACACTGTACATTGCAGAATGGCTCATGAAATCAGTTTGACAAAAGTATCCTGGCACTGGCAGAGAGGGACCCTCTGAAAAGCCCTTTTCAGATACTTTTGTGTTCTCAAAATTATGAGGCACCCCACCAACAGAGGCAACTTTTGTAGAATTACAGAATCCAAAGTCCAAAAGCTGGGAAGCATTTACCTTTGATAGCTGACTCAGAAATATTCCATTAAAATTACAGTAAACACCTGCAGCCAAGAAGAGAAACAAGTGTTATCAGTCTGTTTATCAGCCACCAGACCTCTAGCATTCACGTGAGCTATATTACAAAACTGTGATACTAGTTATGTTTTTAGCTCAAGTAAACAGTCCCATAAACAAGGTTTTCTAAGTGATCAATCCATTAGAGCCTTCTGTTGCGTTTTTGTTGCAGGGTGAGGCACACGGTATTTTTGCAGGCCAGGGAGACATGGACAGAAAAGAGCAGTACTGAAAACTGAGTGGCTTGACACAGCAGGAAAGCACATGCCACATTAAAGCAGCAAGGCTTGTCCAGGAGATGAAACGGCCCCTGCTTGTGCTAGCATTCAGCCAGTTAGATAGTGCAGCAAAAACCTCAAGGCAAACTGTTTCATTAAACATTAATTTCTGAAGTGCTTCAAAGTTAAGGTTGAGGCATGCTTCTGTGTAATATGTAATATTATTCATCATCTAAAAAAGTTGTTTTGGGTGCAATTAAGGAATAATCCTAAGGCTCTCCGTGGATTAATTCAACAGAATTCAGTGAGATCCTGCATCATTTAACAAAGATGAACATACAGCAGAGGAAGTGCTTGCAAGTCTCTGTTTAAATTTGACAGATCTGAGGAAAAAAAAAGCAGTGCAGAGGTTTAAAGCATGTCCTTTGATTCGTTTTAGCATTTCGAGCTTATCAAAGCAGCTTAGCTCCTAGAAGATGGCTACAAGCCGTTTAGTCATTCATGGTGTGGGGAAAGTTGGACAAATGGTAACCCTCCTGACAGAGCTAGTCATGAAGTTTTGCACAGCATGAGCTGGAACTTGCCTCATTCTCTAATTCCTTGCTAGCTCCTGCGCTGAAGCTGCTGCTGTTGCATTAAATGCTCAGGAGCATCAAGGAGAACCTCCTTCCAGGCAAGTGCCCCGTGAGCAGAGCACTGCGGGGGCTGTGACCCAGGGGAGGTCACAGCATCACGGGATGGTCGAGGTCAGAAAGGCCCTCTGGAGGTCATTTGGTCCAACCCCTGCTCAAGCAGGGACACCTAAAGCAGGTTGCCAAGGATCACGTCCAGGCAGCTTTTGAAGATCTCCGACGGAGCCCACAGCCTCTCTGGGCAACCTGCATCAGTGCCCAGTCACCTTTCTGTGTTGGTTGCATGGAAGCCAGCACACTGAAGCACAGAGCCTGTCCCTGTGTCCCCAGCGCCCCAAAGGCGCTGGCTGGGCAGCACGTTCCTGGCAAAGCAGGTTAAAGCCTACCTGCATGCTGTACAGTTGGTCAGTGCATGTTCGTAACAAGAAGTCCTAAAATGCACTACAGTTTCAGGAACAGTTCTGTAGGCCTGTTGCCTTCAACGACTGTACTATTGAACATCTCCCCAAACTCCCTGCTGCAAAGCAGCTATTTCATAATCTCATCTGCCTCCTTTACTGCACACATCAACTACAGTGCATCACCAGAAGGGGAAAAGGAAAAGATGCAGAAACCTGAATGATTGAAGAGAGTAATAGTTATTGTAAATGTGGGCTATCATTTATGACTGTGGCAAGTGAGGATTAATTTTCCACCGTACTGCCAGCTGTAATGTTCTTTGGTATTGAAATTACAAACTAACTGCATTATGGATGGAGAGCCACTGGCACCGACTCTGTTAAAAACTAGCTGAGACAGGAGAGCCCAGCAGCACCACGTTAGCAGTGCTCTGGAGCCAGCTCCAGTTCAGAAGCTAATATTTGCCTTTATGAGCAGGTTGTATCCATGCAAGTAGGCCCTCCTACAACTCAACCTTGTAGCCAATGTGATAAAAAGCCATACAACTTTCTCTGCATTCACTGCCCACTGGTAAAATGTTTTTTTTGGTATCTAAAGTACACCAAATATACTTAATAACATTACAGTTTTCTTATCAGGAGCTTACATATGTAAGAAACAGCATGCCAATATCACTGGAAAAGGGAAAAAATGACAGATATGTTAAGAGGCAACGGAAAAGTCTCCATCATGAAGTAACGACAGAGTAAAGAATGGTTCTCTGTCAGCAGCTGGGGTTTTGAAACTAAAGTGTTAATTTGCAGACTTACTGAAAACTCACCACTATCAGCACCCAGCGTGCTCTTACACTGTTACAAGCAGAGTGAGCCAACCAGTCCCAATTGTTTTCTGTATCATCTATCCTGTATCATCTATCACTTTCCTCTAGATTAAACAATGAGCAATGTAAGTGAACATAGAAGTGCCATACACTGAGGGATCACCTGTGTGTCAAGTTTTTGAAGGATGGAGACCCCGCAATTTCTCTGCACAACCTGCTTTAGTATTTGACAACCCTCACAGTAAAAGATTTTTCCTCATGTTTAAATGGATTCTCCTGCAGTCGGTTTGTGCCTGTTGCCTCTCAGCCTGCTGCTAAGCTGTTCTTATTCTCCCACCCACCCCCACCACATATTTAGACACATTGCTAGATCCCTGCCAAGCCTTCTCTTCTCCAGGCTGAAGAGCCCCAGCCTGTTCTCATTTGTAGCAGGGGTGTGCTGCTGGCTCATGGCCACTGTGACTCAGTGCTTCTCCAAACCCTGCCCAAGCACTGGCTTCCCACAGCATCACTCAGATCATGGAGGTATCTTCCACACCCTCACTCAACCCTGCTCCAAGCCAGAGAAGTGGCAGAAGTCCAGCACAGCTCATGGTTCAGGACTGACTCAGGAGCAGGGAGAAGAAGCAAGCTTTTTATTAGCCAGGAACAAATTTAGCAAGTTCCCAGGACCAAGAGTTTTACAGTAAATGCTTTTATTATGGAAGCTTTCGTAATAGCTTCTTAAAAATTGGGAGTGGTTAATAAAAAACTTGTCCAGTTCTTACAGTATAGCAAATAATTTAAGAATAGCATAGAAGAGCATGAAATGTAAAGTTCCCTACTTCTCCAGAGTGGTGTAACAACATGAATAAGGCTACAGCTCCCCAGTCAGAACTATAAAAGTATTCATGTATCACCATAGGCTGTAGAAAGATTATAGTCTTTTATTGATTTTCTTGTTTTACAGATTCAGATTTAACTTTCAATAATAAAACTCAATAAATTGATTCCCTAACCATAAAAACTTGTTTTGTTTTACACAGTATGTACAAGTACCCGGAGACTACAGCCATACAGACATCACAGCTGGACCACAGACCTTCACACGGAACAAGCTGGGGAGAGGTGCTCACTGCAGCGACATACATTCAGAGATCAAGTTGTGGATATGCACAGTGCATTTGGCACAGCTCACTGAAGATTGCCCACACAGGGACAGTAAAAATGATCCCAACTCAGTGATACATGGATTAGTTCAACTACATTAATTCCACGAGGAACACTTACTCACAATTAAACTAGCCATCAGAAGAGATTTGATTAGATTTGATTAAGTTGAATCAAATGCAGCTGAACTAATCATTTTTTAGTTTCATTAAGCATCCCTCTGTAGACAAATCCTAGACCATGAGGTCTGTCTACAATATAAAACACGTCTTTTTAGTTGAGATACGCAGGAGTCTGAGGACCAGTGGCAGCTCAGGTATTAAGTATTCTTTGGCAGTTTGATGCAAATATAAAAAATAGATTACCTTTGAGAACTAAACTAAGCTTTTCCCATTTGATATCTTTACTGCCAGCACCAGAACTGCTTTAGCAACACAGTAAGATGTATACATGGTAATTTCTACACCACCTTACATTTTGATAAAATCAAATTCATAACGCAGTTAAACTTTAATACTCAAGATTCCCCTCCAACAGGCTCACCATTCACCACAAAAAATTTAAGTTTAACATTCAGTGAGAACACTTTCCTGCAGTAATGACAAAACCTAGGAAACATTGCATGATCGCTCCTCTGCTCTGCAATACAGTAACAGTGAACATTGGAGACCTGCAAAGGGCATTCCAGCTCATAGGGAATGTTATTTAACGTCAGAAGTGTTAGCTGATTAAACATCCCTACTTCCTTCATGAGACAAAACAGAACTCTTGTAAGTGCAATCTGATCTTGGTATGACAAAAAACACAACTAAGTTTATGCAGTCTTATAACTTTTTTTTTTTTTTTTTAAAATCAAGCTACAACAGTTAAAATACTGTTTCACAAAGAAGCAAACATTCATTTAAAATCTCACAGCTCCCTTTGAAAAAGGGAGGGTTTTCCTTCTAGTGACATACCTATCCCAAAGGAGATAAAGCCAGGCTCATTTTGAAGAGGGGAAAAAACCCACACACTTCCAGAATGAAGCATCACAGTTCCACAGCCTGCAGGGCAGAAGGCTGAAATATTAATGTTTGTCTCCAGTAATACAGCTCTGAAGATATTGCTTTGTTCGAATGCTGCTATGAAGACTTAATTTCAGATTACTCTCAATACTAGGAGCACAACTAGAATAGGACATTCCACGATGAAGACTCTAGCTAGTGTTTCTATTTAAGTTATCTCAGTTGAGATAGTGTAGAGCAGCTTCATTTGATCTTATTTCCTGTCTGCTGCAGACTTCTGTCCAAGCTTCTAATGCACAGGTCAGGACAAACCTAATAAAGCATTTAAGCAGACTCCCCTGCTGGGTACACAAGCACAATAAGCAAGTGGCATTAGCCATGGTAGTGGACCCGTACATTTTCAGATTTTTCAGCAAGTGATACCAGAGCCTTAGCTAGTTTGTCACCTCAGGCTAGAATTTTATGTGGAAACATATATAAACAATACATAGTACTGTTTATGCCTAAGGAAAACTGACCTGATGGTAGGAGAAGCTTCACTCAAGACTGTGGGAATACTATGCATTTATCTCAAAAAAAAAAAAAGCACAGGATGGGTATCAAGCAGACTGTTTAATCCACTTACCACAGAAGTGACATTCTTTTTCTTATGGAACCTCTTCCATATTTCTAGAGCTTGATACCTACTGCTGGCTTAGCCCTGACAGCTAAATAGCAGCCTATTCATATAGTTAACAGAACCAATGTTGACCTCTGAAATTCACGTATTACATAGTAAATACATAGTAAGCCAAGTGATTAAGTTCTGAAATCCTGACCATGAATAATTAAAAAAATATAAAGCTGATGCACATGAGAGTTCTTCCTCAGATTTAAGGATGTCCAGAGACAGAATTCTTGTTTACATTGTCCTCTGAGTTTGACACAACCAAATTCTTACATGCTCTTTTGGTCACTACGACATCAAAGTGAGGTTAATTCAGCTTTGAACAGCTTTGCTTGCAGTAACTCATTTTCATCAAGCAAACCTGTGAATCTCCCCTTCCCCATATATTCTCACGCATTCACACAGACTCTTTAGAAAGGTAAGACACTTTATTGAATTTGTTGATAAATTAAGAAAGGACTATGAACCAGACTTATGGGTCACAGGTGCTTGTAAACAGACATCAATCCCTTTCTGTGGAAAGCATGACTCAAGTATGCTCAGCCAAAAGTCACTTTCCCCAGCGTTGCTCACAGGCTGCATAGCGATGGAGGGCAGAGAAAAAGTCTTCATAGCTGATGTTCTGGTGGGAAGGCAAAGAACTGAGAAAGCAAGTTAGAAAAAGTTAAAATAAGCTTTTATAAACATGATTCACACGGCCAGTCAGGAATACCACTACTGAAAGCAAACTTTAACTTTTTCAGGTTACTAAGACAATTCTCAATACTGTAATTGCCACACAGTTCCCTAATTCGCTGCCAGTATTGTGTCACCCTCTGAATTAAAAAAGCCTATCCATTAAGGTACATGCAGCACTTCCAATTTGTGCAAGAGCTGGAGAAGCAAAGGTCTTTCCACATGTTTTTAAGTGTCCTGTAAGTGCTCTCTGAGAGCATGTATGAGACATACAGCACCTACAGTCAGTTTAGTTATTGCCAAAGATGCAAAGCAATCCAGAGGCATTATCTTATATTCTTGCATTATCCAATCAGGGAGATTATAAAGGAAATAGAAACCTGCATAGGACTCAAAAATCCATGTAAGGAACCCCAACAGAACATGAACCGAGTTGTTCAGACTAGAAGGTGGCAGAAGTTGTTCATTAAACCTGAGAAGTAAAGCTTGCTATTGCCTAATGATGACTGATATAGCAACAAAGCCTGGAAGTATGACAGGTTCTCATTTAACAGTTCTTAAATCCTCATATCAAACTCTGGACAACTTTGTTCAGACATATTTCCTCTTACAGCTATTTCTGAAAGGTAGGTCATGTATTAAAGACTTTAGTGAGATATTTCAACCTGTTCCCACAAGAATTATAAGCAACTCACATGATCTCTGTCAGTCTGATGTGCCATGGAAGGAACCCTAATGTGCTGTCCACAGGACCAAACTTCAAGACTAAATCAGGATCTGGAAATCCTTTTGTACCTGTAAGAACAAATTAAATTAGGTTTTGTCAAATTCACCAGATTTTTATTTATTTTAAGTCCTAAAGCATCTGCTTTTTAATTGAATGCATTGTTATTGTTGTTTTTTTTTTTTTTTTTTTTTTAATAAAATAAGGCTCCTGAGGAGTCAATAATTAAGAGATCAAGAGAACAGACTGTTCTTGCACAACCTGAACAGAACTACCTGGGCAAAAGCTTAGCCAGTCACTGCAGGCCCAGATGGACTTTTTATGTCAGGAAGTTTAAGACATGGTAAGGCAGCGATATGAACAGTTGGATTGTTTTGAACAACAGCAAACCGTAATACTGCTGTTAAAACCAACCTGTTCTAGTTTTGTCTCAAACTTGATTTTAGTAGCACAAAACATACTGCACCCTGACCCATACTTACTACAGTCTTAATGTGGATTTGCTGTCAAGTACAGTAAAAGGACCACTAACAAAAAAACCTCAGAGATTCCATTGAAAAAAGACATTGATATCAGACTGTCAAGAGAACATCTTGTAATAAATATCCTGTCAGACCCACAGCCTTAGATTTCTCAGTATTTAGCTAGACATGCAATTTAAAAAATAACTTTTACAACAAAGTTTCAGGTGACATCTTTCTGGTTAGATGAGCAAGCAAAAAAAACACGTTATCTTGTTCTTCCTGTTAGTAAGCAGACAGCATGATCCACCCCAGGGCAGGACTAGATGGGGCTGAAGGAGTTCACTAGGTGCCCACGTTCTTACTACTCATACCTTAAGACCCCAGTCACTATTGCTCAACTACTCTAATCCCAACTCCGATGACCTCGTTATCTCTACCCAGGCTCTGGAACTGTGCATACAAAAAGCTACATTTCATTCCCCCCAAAAGTTAAGACCAAATACTGTGGTTTGATACACAGTGAAGTCTCCCCAAGATAAGTGAAGATAATTAAATCTTTAGTAGCTTGCTGTCTTGCTTAACGTAAGAGCTTCCTACTGATCTTCTGAGGTTGAAGACAGTGGCCAAATGACATCATCCATGTTCCATACACTTCTGCCATGCCTAAGCTACTCCAGACCAACTCTGACCGACAGGCAATAAGCTTAGAAAAGTCTTAGTCCAGCTTTCTCTACTAATTCTAGCAAGTTGCTTAAGACAACGTGTGGAAAACAGTTTAATACCAAGGGGGAACCAAAAAAGTTGATCTTCATGCACCTACCCAGCTCACCTGAAAAAGCGTTCCAGCATTTGTAGCTCTACTTTGCTACAATGCTGCAACTAATCACAATTATTGCATGGTATTTCTTGTTATCCCTCCCATTATCCATTTATTTCACAAATTAACTGCAAATTGCTTAGATTGCATAATTTCTGCCTTCAGCAGATGAAAAGCTTAATGCTGTCTTCCCACTCTGAACTTCAGATGTTATCTGCCAATTTTCTCACTTCTTTTAAAGCAATCAAGAACCTTATACAAGCCTAAATTTACTCAGAGGAACTTAACACTGGAAGAACAAAACAGGGAATTAAGGTCCCATCTGATTTCCCCCCGGTTTTGAAACTGAAGCTGGAGATTTCAAAAAAGTTTGCATCCTCCCTTGTCACTGAATCACTGCAATAGTGAACTTTCTGCCAGAGGTAAATAAGCTATTTTCCCAAGTGTGTGCGTTTCTAATGAAGTATTTAGATACAAGAATGCCTTGTGCCACCACTCAGAGCTTATTTCAAAGAGAAAAGTATAAAGCAGAAGCTGCTGATTTGTTGGGAAGCTAGTATGTTAGTCTGAAACAGCTCGGCAGGGAAGCAGTGAATACTTAAAGTGGGGATTCTGGTGGAAGCAGACAGCTTTACTCATCAGCTGATTCAGAAGCTGAGTACTCCTCAGCCGGCCAGTTCAGCAGCAGGATCTTCAACACTGCAATGCCTTTTCAAACAGGAAAAGGCCTTCAGCGAGCCCAGTTAATTCTAATATTTCCTTCTGGTTCCTATCTGAAGAAGGAAAATGAGAATGGACACTGTAGTATCACTGTCAGAACAGCCTATTAAAACACAGAACTGTGCTTTCCACCCTGCATCCGTTTCCCTGCCTGCAAATATCAACACTACAGATACTTGCATGTGGCAACATCCTCAGAGCTGCTAAGGTTAAAGTGCTGTTCAAGTTTAGCACACAAAAGACAGAAGGATTTGAGAGCAGAATCTGAACAAAAAGCCAAAAGACTTGGACAACCAAGGGACAGGAATCTGGCAACATCCCTTCTAGATCAGGAGTTCCGTAAGGAAAATGTGAAAGAATTTGTAAAGTTGATAGCGCCACCCTTCTCTCTCCACATAGATTTTCTAGGGCAACTTGAACAACTTTGTAATCATATTCCTTACTGGGGAGGTAGACAGCAAGCAGACAATGCTATAATGCAGTGGCACCTGCTTTTCTGATAAAAAGCTGCTTAGCTGAGGCATTGCTCAGAACAAAGTAGACTTACAGTGGAGAAAACCCAGGCTGTAAGAATTGGAATAAGAACGGATAAAGAACCCCAAATTTCCACGTGACAACCCAGAACCACACCATTTAAGAACCAGACTTCAATAACAGCATCCTAAACATGAGAAATTATAATTTAAATACCTGGTAATATAGTTTATTTTAAGATCTGAAAAAAACCCAAAGATTTACAGAAGTCACCATGACCCCTAAGAACATAGCTACTCAAATACTGCTTTTCAGAATTCCCTCTCAACTGTGATCAGCAACTCAGACCTTCGCATCCCATACCTTGGGATTAAGGATGCACAGGAGCTAAGCCTGACTACAACTAAAACAAGCAGTTTCATCAGCTAACTTGGTCATCGAAGAATAGTTCTTCCAACTGTCCTAAACATTAAAACCAAGCAAATTAATAAG
This sequence comes from Cygnus atratus, assembly GCF_013377495.2. Taxonomy (NCBI): domain Eukaryota; kingdom Metazoa; phylum Chordata; class Aves; order Anseriformes; family Anatidae; genus Cygnus; species Cygnus atratus. The sequence goes on along the minus strand of NC_066364.1, from coordinate 52,656,271 downwards.
CAGGACTATAGATACTATCCTTAGTTACAAGCCACAGGTTAAGCTGCCTATTTTGAGAAGTTTACAGTTTTGACAGACTAAAAATCAAGATTTCTTTTCCTGTGTTCAGCTATCATGCATTAGGTGAACAACAGATCTGCTTGATTTTTAAGGCTATGCAGACTAGACCTAGTGCTTTTAAGATATGCAGACACTTGAAGTACAAGAATAGAAGATCAGAAACAAGTGTTTGAGAAGCTTCAGTTCAGCAGCATCGGCCAAAACACATACATGGGCATCACTGGCACCAGTTCTTCACAATGAGCAACTGTTTTAGGGAAGCAATTATTCCCTTCCTTAAGTCACCTTTGGGGTATAATAGGCATCTAAGACATCTACACTACTCCCTGAGGTGTCATATTAAACACCTGTTTAAACACTCCATTACAGTGAGGAAGTATCATGCAGTATGCTGAAGGGATAGAATTTAGTTTGACATTAAGATTAAAAGCATCTCAACTCCCACTGCAGTCAATCTGCCCACCAATCCGGCTGACCAATTATTTGAGAACAACAAAAAAATCTCATCAGACTTCAGTTAATGGAAGCCACACTGTAACAGCGTGCCTGCAGACATCCAAGTTCAAGTGTGCCAACTGAAACTCAAACCCTGCCAGGCTAGTCAGTCACAATTAACATGCATGGATCTTCTAGGAAAGAAGATGAAGTATTCCAGCTCTGTAGCGTGACTAGGAATTTGAAGGCTTTATCTAAACCGCTCCTCCTTCACGCGAGATGAGGGCAGCCCTGCCCTTTCCACAACTATTGCATGCAGCCATGCACCTCAGTGCAGAGTCAGTAATCTGCGTGGATTAGTAATGGAAGTAACTAATTTGAGTTACACAGAAGCAAAAGATCAGCAAGTGCACTACCATTTGCACCCAGGGCACTAGTTTGGCAGCTATAACAGCTTTAATTCCTCTAACTAAATTTAGAAAGAGACTCACACAGGCATGCAGCTTGCTATCTTCCAAGAAAGTAACCTTAGGTATAAATCTAGTTTCAACTATCTCAGCAGTACTTTTTTCAGAAAGTTCATTACAGAATTTACAAGCTCTGTGGGATGTTCTGTAAAGATCAGACTCCCAATTTAGCTTAGGGTTTCCTTTCAGGCTCTTTATTTAAACAGAAAGCAGCAACAAAACGTCAAGAAATGTTTAGCGTAAGTCAGAAAGCAATGCTTACCATGGTAAGAACACACATTAACATCCCCTCCTCCCCACAGACCATGTCATACTTACTACTTAACAAGTTGTTTAACTCATTCACGTCCAGGTCTGTATATGTTCTTTGCTGCTGTGCTACCAACTGACAAAAGTTCTGAGCAGCTTTTATTATGTCTGCTTTTCCATCTTCTGGAGACAGCACCTTCAATGTAGATTGGCAATTTAAAACTGAAAGTACAAAACACAGTTTAAAAGCAACAGAAATATGGTTGCTTTGAATGTGCTTTAAATATTCACAGGATATACGACTGAAAGTAACTTGGTTTACTTCATACATTGTACAACTAGTCAGAAGCATACATCATCCAGCTATTACAGAAACGGGTAAGAAACATCTAGATTTGCTGTATTACTAAAAAGCAAGCTTGAAGCAACTATTTTGAGGAGTCTTGTGAGATGCAGTTTAATTAAAGTTGGTCTTGAAACGCAGAGGCTGTTCCAAGGAATTTACATTGGTTTTTATCATGTTGTCAGGCAAAGCAGTAAGAACAGGCTGCATAGCTACTGACTTGAGGGTGGCAAGCAATGCAGGAAGACTTGCAGTTCAGTGAAGAAAAAGCAAATCTAATTCTTCTCCTATATGAGGAAGGTGTTTTAACAGCTACTTTGAACATTCATGTGACAGTATGATTACTTCAAGGCCCTCCCTGTATATGATAAGAGGATTTCCATAGCACTCCACTTGATGCAAGAGTTGCAATATTGATCTAAGATTACTACAGAGAAGCTAAGTAATACTACCAGAATTTATCCATTGGCCTGTAATTATGACTAATTTAAGAGGATATTTCACAACAACCTTATCCACCTCTACACTATTGTGAAGCAGGAGTCCTCTCACACAACACAACTTTCACCACAGTGCGTTCTGATACAGTACCTAGGAGGCAGACTTAAAGGAAGCTGAGGACTACAATGCACCAGTGTACTAAACCCAGCTTGAGGTAACTGGGTTAAATACTAGCACTGTTACTGTTTGTATCTGTGCACACAGACTGATACAAAACATACCACAGTTATTAACCAGATACTTAAAAACCAGCATTTCTTAAAACTGCAAAATCTGACTACAAAAGACAGAATACAGTCCTCAGAACACTCAAAAAAGCTCTATCAACGGTCACCACAATAAAATAATTTTCTTGAAAACATTTGATTTGTCATACAGAGAAATAGTCTTTAACATCACATCAGTACTGATAAAAGACGCTTAGCTTTACTTTTGGCAAGAAATGAAAAATTGTTTCCTATTACAAACTGGACAGAAGCCAGTTTGTTTGAAGTAGGAAGCATCTGGTCTGGCCATGGAGCCTTCTGTGTAAGAATGAAAGATTCTAAAGAGAACAGAAGACACCTCTGCTTTTCGTGACTTCCAGTACAAAAAAATTCCCGAGATTTAAATGTACCCTTTCAGTCAGGAAGTCTGAGAAGTCTTTCACTAGTTCATTTGAACTGGACATGAATATCCCAACTGAGATAAGTGCAGCTAAGCATGCTAGAGTTTAAGACATTAACAGCAGGTCTACTCTACTCTCTTCTGGTTATTTCAGTCTTCACAGGAATAAAAAGAACACTAAACACAGATGTTTCCATGTAAATGCCAGCATCTTAGCCTAAGGTGCTTACAAAGGTAACTTAATACTACAACTTTGGACTTCACATTGCCCTGTAAGCTCTCGTAGGGGAAGCAAAACTCTGCCAGTAGCACCTTAAATGCAGTTTAATGTACTACAGCTGGCAAGGTGTAGTAGAAAAACTTAAAGAAAAAAGAAAACTATGTAATATGATTGTCTTAAATCTGTTATTAAAACTTACGCTCTGCTTAAATATGATGAATTGTAGTTAGAAAAGCTGTAAATATCAGCCTATCCCTCTGAGGCACAGTGCTAATTTAAAAGTAATTTAATACATTTTACATGGACCTCTAGTGTGTATGCCTATCAGCATACCTTATTAAAGTGAATACTTACAACAGATAGTATTCAATAAGGAGCATTCACCTTGAAATATATTCCTGTTTTCTACTTCCTGCAAAAACTACTATCAAGAGATTATTTTTTAAGCCCTTTCCCTTCCTGGTTACCCGCTAATATGACAACCGATGATACTGCTCTTCCCTTCCTTCCTCCCAACTTTGATGTATGAGCATAAGTTTGGCAAGGTGAAAGTACATGCACTGTAGCCTAACATCAATTCCCTTACACTAGCTCTAGTGCTTTTTTCAACTCTCAGCAAGAGAATTTCTCACTCTAACCATGAGAAGTTGAGCTACACTGATACATTAAAGCGTGTGGCACAATAGCCAGGCTAAAGGGAAGATCCACCTAGGCAGTAATGATTGCTAGGAGCAGGGAAGAACAACACCTCACTATTAGTTACGAACAAGCAATCACAATGAAAGTTTAATACTAGCTCAGGAAGGCTGTACATGTTCTGATAATCAGTAGGTTATGAAAGACGAGGTCATAGTACAGAGAAACATACTTAAGTAATAGCAGTTATGATTTATATACAACTATTTAAAGTCATACCAATTCCCTGCCCAGCCACAATCCACCTTACCTTGATCAGCTCTCTCTTGATTTGCAAATTCCATGGTGTATTTGGAACAATCTAGTCCTAAGAGTTCCTGCTGCTGTTTTAAAATTTCATCCATCAGTCTTGAATTATTCCTCTTGAAAATACCTTTAAAAAAAAAAAGTTGCATGTCAGCCACCTTCTGTAAAGTACTACAAAAACAACTCTGATACTGTGAAGGAAGAAAAAAGAATCGGGCAGTCAATGCTGGTTTCTAACTGGATTTCACAAGTACGGTTAAGAATCCAAAGCAAATGCTACTGCACGTGACTAATTTCAGCGACCTTGCAAGAGCATATGCAGGGAGACAACTCTCATGTGCTTTTGTTCCTCTTTTACCCAGTCTGGTTTAAGCAGCAAGCTGCAATTGCATAACAGATAGTTTAAGAATCACTTCACTGTCCTTGGTATGCTGAGCACCAGTTTGATAGCAATACCCTACCACCACAGGAAGATCGAGTCACCATAACACCAATTTTTTTTTCCACCACCCCACACTGCCAGGGATTTCCTATCGACATCAGCTACCGCTTACTGCCACATCATTAAGGCCACGGGCTATCAAAGCAAGTCACCACAAAGCAAGCCAGAAGACTAAATCAGTGTGTCAGGTGACATTGCCAAAGCCACAGATTTCCTAATATGAGAATTTCACAAGCTACATATTGCGAGGAGTAATGCAGTCCCCAAGGCCTTCTTAATACTTGTACACTTACTGTAGATGCATTTTGAACACAAGAAACTACAAAAACTTGGTTAGGCAAGCATACTTGGATTTCTGTTCTGGAGTAAATTTTAGCTTTTAATAGTGATGCCACGCAACTACTTCTAACTACAAGCCACAGTTAAGTGTTAAAGCTTAAATATTTACAATGCAAGAGTGTGGCTAAGCATATTTACTTAGGAACTGATAATGCTTTCATCACTTGGCGTTCGGGGCTGTTACTAAGAGCTTAAGTTTCATTCGGGGATCCTATGTCAAGGACTTCTGCTGACCAGTCTAAAAGCATGCAGACAATCAGCTTACCACTCAAGAAACATGTAATTTGTACCCAACTTCCCGGTCATGCTTATGATTTAATCACCTCAACCTGATTCTGGGATTAGAAACTGTTCCACCAGCAGTTTCCACATCGGTAGTGGGCCAAACAGCAAAGAAGCTTTGGGTTAAGACCATGATACATCAGGAGTTAGCTTGCAACATGAAGACATACAACACGTTTAATATACTAGTGAGCTCGTGGGTTTATATAGACTTCATTACAGGTTCTAACAGGTGGTTAATGCACGTGTTTTTCTTCACACCCTGGCCAATTCCTGCAAAAAATAAAACTTACTTTGTTACACATCTTAGGGATGCCTGTAACCGATTTCACATCCTGAAAGATGAGCAGATCTCAATAAGACAGCAATCTTGACAAACACATGCGTCAGGCAACACTTTCACTGATGTTGAATTCATCACAATTGTTATACTTTGTGCTCCTGCTTACTAGTGTATATTCATAAATATTAGATGCTGAGATTGCTTTATGCAATACTGCTTGATAGGACTACTTGGATGAGCCTGCTTTGTGCATTAGCACTGAACATCTTCCTTACTCTTCAGGTCAGCAGTAGCACAGCTACAGCACTGCTAATTCAGGGCCATCTTCAGGAAGAATCTGTACAAAGCTGTGTGCGCCTCACACCCATAAGTCACTTGGTTTCCAGCTGCTCCAAGACCAAAATGTAACCTTCTATATTCACAAAAAGAGTTGGCAAAATCAGGGAAAGCTCCTGATCTGGGAAACAGCTGCTGTTTCCTTCCCCACCCAACACTAACATCACCAATTCTTTTCTCATGAGAAGGTACTGCTATTCCAGTCACAGACTGGTGGGCCAGATTTAAGGATCCACTCTTCAGCTCTGAAGTAAATGAAGACACTGAGGAGAACAGACAGGAGAACAGACTAAGGTGCCTACTGAGCTCCGAAACAAAGAAGTCCTGCACACAGTACATGCTGAAGACATGCCACATGCATCAATGAGCTCTAGCTGATAATTACCAGCATTTCACTTCTACTCTCATTTAGCTCATCCATCTCTTTAGTTGTTCAAATCTGGATCCTATTTTGTTCTTGGAATAGCAGGTAAGCTGTAGCCTGTTGTAGCTGTATTGTGCATTTGTAGCATACCTTTTGAGAAAGACCTCCGCATCAAGTGCCAACTGATCCACCAGCCTCAACACAGCTGCAGTTTGCCTGCAGAGATGACCCCAAAGCACATCAGAGGGATTTTATTTAAAGGATTTCATTTAAAACCAACAGCGTCTGGGAACTTTACTCTGTCAGTTTTCTCACTCAACACACAAGAGACTGTTTCTTACGACTGCACAGGATAGCGAAGATGTAGGCAGCAGCACACATGGACCAAACTCACATTTGACTTGAAAGTTATTTATGTGGTAGTAGTTCAGATACGCACTCCCTTCCCTTACCATATCTCCAAAATTCAATTTGTCTACAAAGGTGAATTTTTTTAAATTTAATTTGAAAATATATTCTAGCTAGTTCTGAAGACGCTGTTGCTAACTTATGCATGATAAACATAGTGAAAAAGCGTGAGTGTAGCAATTCAGTAACACAACTCAAGTGTCCCAAGGCAGTCAAGTACGCCTTCATTTAATACTATCTCCCAATTTTGTTCAGTCTTCCATACAAGCTGAAAGTGAGTCCATAATATAATTTTAATAGGAAAGTTAGTTTGATGAGAGATCTAATAATTTTTACTAATACTATAACTGTTTACTGTTAAGCAGGGAAGATTTCAGCACTACCAGGGTTTCGGATATAGAACAAACATTAGATTTTCACTATTCCTAATTAGAAATAATTCTTGTTTCTGAAAAGCGTGCTAGAGGAGTGTGTATATTCCAGCAAGTTAAGTGTTTTAAGAATTATGTATATTTAAGCACTACTGCTCCCAAAGCAAAAGAATATAAAACTTCATTTTTTTTCCTTATTTTATGCTTTTAAAACAAATACCGAGAATGCATTAGCTATTTCTAGGTATAGTTCTTCTTTCTACAACACAAGCTGCAAGCCCACTACTGATCATTGGTTCCCAGCCACACTACAGCTGAGGCAAACCAGAAGCACTTGGGCTTTCTGCCGTAGCCCTGCCATTACACAGGTCTTCTCTGTGACACCCCTTGGGCTCTGTTCTAGAGTAGTCACAAGCCCTGCCATTCGCCATCAGCTGTGGTGCTGCAGCATAGAGACCGTCGGTTAGAGACCGACGAACACAGATCACCAAGGTGTGCCAGTGCAGCAGAGGCAGGGCATAGAACTGGGGGAACCCCCGGGACCAAAGGAGCACCGGGTGGCATCAGCCACTCGTCCAGCTGGACGACCACAGCCACCACCTGCTCATGGCTTGGTAGCCCCATGGGGTTCACCACTCTCAGTTGCCCTGCTATTTAAAGCAGCACAGTCTGGTAAGACACAGGAGAAGAAGAGTCTCTTCCCTACAAGAGAACCTTACTAAAGCTCAGCGTAAGGAAGAACACATCTCCATGGCGTTTCAGTCGCTTGCTTTTTCTCAACTCTCTTCCAGTGCCAACAGTCATCCAGTAACAAGCCTGTCTGAAGCACTGAACTGTTAACAGCTCGAGAAACATCAGATCTCAACCCAATTCAAATGCAAGAAGCTGTTATAACCCATGAACAGCTTCTGCCTACATCCCCATGTTGGATCATGCTGGCTGCAGTTATTGGAAGAAAGCGGGGTTTGTGTCATTAGACCTCACAGGACACTAAGAGCTAGGAAACGCCTTCGGCTCTTCTATTCCAAGAATCCAGAAAAAAACAGAAGCCACGTTTGAAACTAGCTGAAGTCACTTTAGTTTCACCTATATTGAAGCCACTGAAGCCATAGCTAACCAAGCAGGAAGAATTCAGAGCAGCACTAGGCAACCACTCCTCCCAGATTTCTTCTGGAAGGGACGTGCTGTGCCTGGACAACAAGAGCTCACCAGCAGCCAAAAGATTACTGCGTCCATACTACCCAGGCCTATAAGACGATCACCTTGTACAGATTAGCATTAGACCGTACTACATATGTTGTCTGAAGAACCCGCCAACTGAACACCGAAACAGTTGCTCAATGTGAAGTTTCACATGGTTAGAGGACCCACAGCAGGAACTACACAACGCTGGTATCTCACAAGCGTTCCAGTGACACAAAGCCACGACGCACTTGTCTCCCCCATCTAGGTGAGCACACTGAGTACACGAATAGTTTTATGCGTTGATCACATCTACTCAACTACCAAAGAGTCTGGAGGAGCCTAGAAGTCTAGACTGCAGCTAATAAAAAATTAGTTGGTTTCCTACTGTACTTCATTCTTTCAAAGAATTTCTAAAAGAAAATTGGTCAGAAGTAAAAGCTCACTGGAGAGCTAAATCCAGTATAAAGAAACTCAAGTTCTCAACACAGTAAGTAGTACTACAGGCTTTAACAAGACTTCAGGCAGAAGCATCTCTTCAGGAGCTCTAAGTATTGAAATGCCAAGACTCCGCATGCCCCCTGAAAATGCTCTAGACTTGTCCCAGACTATTTCAGGAAAGCTTCTGATAACAGAAACAACACTCAAGGAACATCTCATGACTAGCAAATAACTTTAACAGGAGAAGGTATGTAATGCCAGTCAAAGGCTACCCAGCAGGTTAGCTCAGCTGCTGCTACAGCCTTCTGACTGCGGGAGAGCTGCATTATTTCCTCCGAGATAAGATCTTGACTAGCATAGATGGATTTCTACCAAGTAATAGGACTGGGAATGCAGAAGTCCACAAAAATAAATCCTTGATCAAAAACCTATTTAAATCAAGATTTAGCCAATCTGAATTTGATAACCAAGGCGCACACTGTAGCATGAGCCTTGTTAGTGCTTTGTTTTGTTGCATAGTCAGGAAGTATTTTGAAAACTGGGAGAAAGCAAAAGGCCTCTAAACACCAGAGACAACACAAGAATGCCATCTTAGGCCCTGCTTGGGAAAAGCGTCTGGTTTGCACACCACAAGACATATCACACCACATTTATTACAGCACAAGACAGCTATTTGTATTACAGTTCTCTTGCATTATGCAAGGACTCGTACTCCAGTCTTCTGGAATACTGATTTTTGCAGATTCAGAGAAGACAGCCAGGTACCCAGTAAGGTTCCCCAAGTGTTATTCGGTGTCTCTGTGCCATACTGGGTTCTCTTGCCATTGTCCTTGAGACTCAGCTAACCGCAGCCAAGCTGCCCTTAGAGTTACTAGTGCAGCTGCTGCAACACACCGGGGTCAGCTGGGATGCAGTTACTTAGTTTGAAGAGCTATGAATATGAAAACAATCTTCTTTTTAGTCAGTTTGTCAAAAATACAGAAAGTCACTACTATAAACACACAACCAGCTTATCTGCTATTTCTTCTTCTCGGAAGAATGCCACACTTCCCCCTTTTTCCCATAGGCGATCCAATTAAGGTCACATTTTTAATTTAAGCCTTCTGCAGGAAGCTGACAAAACAGTTCCTTCCAGAGGACACAGCCATGGAAGAGCACTCTTGTAAACAAAGTTTCCTGCTTCAACGAGAAAAATCTCACTACTACAAGGATGCAGTGAAGGAAGAAACAAAGCACACTCCACTCCACCTAATTAAGAAGCAGAGCCCTGGTCATCATATCGTCTTCGTGGCCAGTATCAGTGGTGACAACACTCCTTTCCTGGGTGGTCAAGGGCTGGTACAGCTGTACGAGCACAGCCCCTCACTGCAGCAGCTCAGCACACCGCAGCTAAGTCCCACCACCTGAGAAGATGAAAACGAGCAAAGCATAACCAAGGTTCAACCTCTGCTACTGAGGGGAGCACACGGTACATGACTTTTTCCAGTTTCACTTACTAGTGTTACTGCTGAGGGTTCCATCCATCCGTCGCCTACCATTCAGAACTGGATTTAGCAACAAGGCTGCGAGGCACTACAACGCCCTACTTAGCCATAAGCCCATCTGGAAGCGCTCGATGCTCAATCCAGGCACCGTAAGGGGCTTAGCACAGAGAGAAAGGCTAATACCCGCTATCACCAACAGCCCGAGTACACTCGAGCCACGTGAGTGACTACTTGCTCAGAGCTCACTCTGACACCGTTTTAAAAGGCTCAAATTCCTTTTGCTGTGCAAAGCACAGATATGGCTGCTATCCCACAAAATGCAGCGAAAGCCTGCGAAGAACATGGATGTGTAATAGCCGGCTAGTCTCATCAAATCTGAGAGTTTGGCAAAAGCTAATGATTTAAAACCACTTCATTGCTGTGGATTAAGGCTTGCCTTCATCAATTATGTACCAACAAATTGGAACTCAAGGTGCTAATTAAACCAGCATATCGAAGGGACTAACAGAATTAGCTACGGAAAAATATTATTTCCTGAGCTGAAAGTCATGAGATCACACCTGCATTTTCAAATTTTAAGGATATCAACAAAACTTACACCCATGCTTAAGTTGCATGCTAGGAGCTAATATATGCGAACAGCAAGCAAACTCTATACAAAATAATTTGTTTCTGAACTGCTGACAAAGACAATTGTTCTGCAAGGTTACTTCAACTGCAATCCTCTTCAGAGGTCATAACCTCATCATTTCTGGCCATCATCTGTACAGTCCTCTAACAGTCAGTCCTGGATCTGACTGGATCTCAGCACGTGTTCTGGAGAAGCAGAAGTAGCTTTTCCACAGTGAAAACATACATGATAGAAGTTCTGACGTCTCCTTTCCAGACAGGATCTCAGTGACAGTGCCTGCTTAAGCATTTGCGAGTGTCATCTCCCTGCTCAGCGCTTTTCACTTTGCAATCATTCAAATCTGAAAAGCGAGAGCACTAAGAAATGTGATTCCCAGCTGGATCTGTTCCTCAGGTCAGCTCACGTACATATTTGCACAGTACAATGCAGAGATCTGAAGAGATTAAGTGTACAGAAGCAACAGGCAATATTGCAGATAGTTGGAGGTTTGGCAGAAAATATAGGGACCCCATACACTCAAGTCTCTCTCCTCAGGCCACAACGGAAACTCCTACTCTTGTTTACTATCAATATCAGGTCTGCTCCACTTAGCCTGGTTGAACGCTTTCCAAGCTGAGAGCAAAAACATCAACACATAAATGGCTTTTCAAAAGGCACTGCCTTCTCTGTCCTTGAGAAGGCACACAAACGTTTTATAACATTGCTTGGCTTCCAAATGAGGAAGCAAGTATTCTCCCACTGAAACACAATGTAACCAAGTTCTGCAAGGGCCCTACACAGGTCAGTTTAAATTGGTAAGTGACTAGTGTTAAGCCCAGTTACTTATGAAGATCTCAGAAAGTTTGGTGAAAGTCAAGCCACTTGAGTCTTGTATTATGTGTGAAGGACCAGACACGAAACAAGAGCTATCAGTGGCAGTCATTAAAACTGAAAACAAAACACACAGAAGCCTATGCTCAGGGAAAGGCCTCCACAGATGCCTTTGCTCCCTTGATCACAACAGATACCACCTATTTTGGTAGGATGCACAGCTGAGCTTCTCCTGAAAGATGACTACAAGACAAGTGTTACAGACAGTACCTCTACCCTGCCATAAATATACAGAGCTGGTCTAATTTGCATGACATCTCTAGATGGCCATCAGAAGGGGCTCAAAACAACAGCTGAACATTGGTGTGTGACAGTCTCACCACTGACACTAAGCGCACCGAGACCTTCAGCGTGAAGCTCTCTCCTCTAGAGAGGACAGGAGCATAGGAGGCTGTCCATCTCTTGGATTATCAGCTCTTCAGAGCTGAAAGCTTGCCTAGTCTCAGTTGCGGATTATCCCTCAGCAGCTGGGCAGGAAGTTCAGCTAAGGAAATCTTGAATACGGTTGGTTTCATCTTCTCAACAGGAAACAGCATGAGGATGACTTTTCCATGATTGCTGCACAGAATCTGAGCAATCTGCTTGCTCAGATTGCTTCTGAGAAGAAACTCATATCTAACCTTTATGATTCTGAGTGATGTGGAATCAAGGTATCTACAAGAGTGCGACAGCCTTACAACTAAGACCAAGTAACAAATGAAATCACAGATCAGACACGAACAACACCAGAGCTTTCGCATGTGCTTACCCAGAGCTAACTCAAGCTTCATGTACCACAGGTGCTTATGCTGAACGCGGACCATTTCTTTCAGTTCACCCCACCAGCAGGCTGTACCCATCCAAGTTGAACTACCCGTCAATACTGTCTCTTCACAGGAGAATCAATGCGTGAAAACAGGTGGCTACTGACACCCACACCCAGTCCTGGATGTCCATACCCTGCTCAAACTGAACCTGTAGGGGCACGAAGCCCTCTGCTCTCCACCAGCACACCCCAACGGGCACGGCACCCGGGTGCCCGGGGCTCTGGCCAGCTCGGGGCCGGGGCACCCCCCGCACTCACCGTTATGGTCGTAGACGCTGACGTAGGAGATGCCCACCGCCATGCACCACACCACCAGGCTGGCCATGTCCGCGTAGCTCGGCTCCTCCTCGGTCACCACCAGCCCCACGTGCACCGGCAGCTTGCGCAGCGCCCTCCCGTCGGGCCGCCAGCGCTGCCGGCTCAGCGCCGCTCCGCGGGGCCCCCTCCTCCTCCCCCCGCCGCCGCATTCCCGTCGCGGCGCGGGGCCGGCCGGCCGCAGGGCGAGCGCGGCGGGGGCGAGCAGGGCGCAGGAGGCGGCGACGACGGCGGCGGCGGCGCGCGGCGCGGCGAGCAGGGCGCGCTGCAGGCAGAGCAGGGCGCGCAGCAGGGCGTGCAGCGCGCGCCACGCCAGGCCCCCCGCGCCGCTCATGGGGGCGCGCGCGGCGGCGCCAACGGCCGCGCCAACGGCCCCAACGGTAACGGCGCGAGGCGGCCCGGGCCGGGAGGGGCAGGGGAAGGCCGGGGGGGGTGCCGCCGCCTCAGGAGCGGGCCGCCGCCCGCCCCGCCATCGCCTTAATGAGCCCGAGGCCCCCGCCCGGCCGCCGCCACCACCCGCGCCGCCATATCCCGGCCCCCGCCCGGCCCCTTTCCCTCTCACCCCCACACGCGCCCGCACGCCGTTGGCCGCCCGGCCCGGCCGCGTCACTTCCGCCCACGGGGAGCGAGTGACGTGGCGCTGCGGGAAGGGGAGGGGAGGGGAGGGGGGCGTGGCCTATGGGTGACGGGCGTGGTCTGCGGGCAGTGGGTTGGGCCCGCGGCTGGTGGGCGGGGCTTAAGGGCGAGGGGCGTGGCCTACGGGTGCGGGAGGGAGGCGGCGGCCAGGTGCGCCCGGCAGCCATCATGGCGGCGCCCCCGCCCCACGGGGAGGCCATCTTGTGGTGGCCCCGGGGAGCTGTCCACGGCAGGCAGCCGGCATGGAGCCTCTACCTAGGAGAATTACATCTCCTGCGTGAACCCCGAATTTTCTGAAGCCTCCCTGCCTTGCCTTGAAACAACCCCTAGACCAAAAGCCCTGGAGGCACAAACTCAGTTCCTCACAAGCAAAACACGGAGCTGGAGCTATCGAGTTGTGCTCCCAAGCAGATGGAAAGGCTAAAATGACACAAGCAGGCACCTAAAGTGCTGCTCTACTAAAACACTCCATCAGTACAAAATAAAATGATAAATCCCATGCCATAAAAATGTTTTGCTGGGAAAGTAAATCACCTCAGGCAATATCCAACAAAGAGCAATACCCAACAGAAATAACATTGAAACTGCTAGGGGTGCGTGTGCCGTTCCATAAACATCTGTATCTTTTATCTACCATCAGCATAGCTGCTGACACATTCAAAAGTTAAACTGTAAAGCTAAATTAACTTTCATCTCTTTGTTTAAGTAGCACAGCTTAATGTTTGGGTGCCTAAGAAACCCAAGCATCAGTTGCGTTTGCCTCGGTGCTGTAACTAACTAGCTGCACTCTGACATCTGACAAAACAGACTTTATGAATGTGAATGATTATTCGGTTACTGAATGCCAGCAGAAGATAAAGAATAATAGAAACTGTTTGCTTTGAAAAGTAATTTGCTGGTGTTATTGCTCCTTACTTATCAGCTGAGATTTATGAACTGCCAGGAAGCCCCTTAGATTACTGTTTGTAATTCACTGTTTTTAGTGGTCTTGGTATTCCAATTTTGTTTAATTTTCAAGCGCTTTGGGAACCGCTTGATAATATTTGCACATACATCAGAGCTGATGCATACACCGTGAAGCCCTTTTGTGTTGCAAAAGCCTGGAAGGTTCCCACCAGCGAAAGGGGGCACTTGCAGTGTGTGCTGCCACGTGAACCCCAAAGTATTATACATACAACAACTTGAGCTATACGGTAGTCAATTAGCTATTCAGTTACCAAAATAAACTATTGGAATAACTTTGTCTCATTGGACCTTACCCTAATATTTGGCAGAGGTAGAAAGTTATTTCCTGAGAATATCCCTTTTTCTGTTTACAATAATAGAAATGGGTCAAACTCACCGCAGTGTTTTTATGCATCGCTATTAATTAACTTTGGAACAAGTACTAAATCTCATTAACCAGGACCGATTCTTCTGTTTGTTGTAGTTGCCAGATGAGCTTTCTGTGCTCTGCCTGGAGCTCAGTTAATTTAGTCTAATGCCATTTAAAATAGTCTAAAATAAATAAAAGAGGCAACTATTTCTGGAAAACTGAAATTCATTTTTCAAAAGCAAGGATCTCTAAACAATCCTGAGAAATTACCCACGTCAGTGTAATTCTCCATCTTGAACTGAGTTTAAATGTGCTGAATGCCAGACTACAGGTAATAGCATCTTGCAGTATTGCAGGATTTTATTTATGGGGTTTTTATGCAACTCTAAGAATGCTCTACTATAAAAAGGTCCATACAGAGTTACAGAGTGCTTTTCTAAGAGATTGTTATTGTATTCTTATTTCCCTCAAGCTACAGAGTACTAATGGCATTGAAAAACGGCCAATTCTTTTACAATTTTCAGTTTACAATGGCATCGTTATTATAGCCCTTCTGTCACCAACTATTAACATTTATAGTATGAATTAAAGAGGAAAATTTAATGGCAGCCCAGCAGGCTGGTAGTCAGTAGTGATACTGGCGGTGGGCAGCTCTAGACAGCTTTCAGATTCACCATAGACTAACTGCGGGGTTAATCGAGTTCATAATCATAGTAATCATCATCTGTGTTTACTGCAACGCTGGCAGCCTCATTGAGTTTCATTTTCTTTCTGTCCTCTTTGCCTTTTTCCATGGAAGACAGATTATCTTCACAGTGCTGCAGAATCTTTTTGGAAGACATCCAGCTTTCTCCTCGGCTTTCTGCTGGTGCCGCACACTGCCCTCCCCTGACATCCGTTCCTTTGGCCGTCAGCACTCTTCTGGTTCTGAGAAGGTCACAGGTGCAATTCCAAGGGTTTCCATCTAAATAGAGATGCCGGAGGCGAGGTAAATACTCCAAGACTTTGCGATCCAAGGCAGATATCTTGTTGTTCCGTAAATTTAAAACCTGAAGCTGTTTCAAGTCTTTCAGTTCTTGTTCTCCAATGTCCTCTATGTCATTTCCCTTTAGATCCAATCTAGCAAGGGTATCTGGAAGTCTGAATAAAAATAAAACAACACAAATCTTTTATGTTCATTATATTGATTCTGCTTGTCCAAGCACATAATAAATAAAGCTATCACTAACAAAAATGTAGTCTTTTGAAAAAAAAAAAAAGTAGTGGTCCTGAAATGTTAATATTCTTTTTTTTTTTTTTTTCTATTCTAAAGTTGTTGGAATACAATCTATGGACACTTGAGCTGTTTTCCCAAATTAATTCAGTTCTGAACTGTACATGTTTGTGCAGCTGAGCTAAACAGCAATTTTAGTCCAGCCATACAATAACAAAAGTTTTTAAAGTCTAGTT
This sequence comes from Cygnus atratus, assembly GCF_013377495.2. NCBI lineage: Eukaryota > Metazoa > Chordata > Aves > Anseriformes > Anatidae > Cygnus > Cygnus atratus. The sequence continues at coordinate 52,640,495 of NC_066364.1, read as the reverse complement.
TATTTACGATCTTCTGTTTTTCTCCTGCTCTAGTCAGTGGAAGCTGTTTAACAGAAAAGCCATTTAATTGGTGTGGAATGTTTTTAATAAATTCAATTTGATGTTAACTTAAAATCATTTTACTAGTGTAGTATGCAAGGAGACGAGATTAAGAGTCATGGTTAGAGACTTTAAGGAAATTTACTCAATATAACCGTAAGGCAAATTATAAATAATAACACCAAGAACCATTTAGAGTTGAACAGCAGTGTCCCACAACCAGTAAAGGCTGAGGTGCGTTTATCTCAATGTAATGATTTGAGATACCTTTGAAAATTAGAGGGTACACCGTGACCCTCACTGGCAGGTTTTTGTGAAGCTGAGTTTGACCTCTTGGGCTGAAAGGCAACTGCCATATTTGTGCTAATCTCACAACTTCATTGGGAATATTTCAAGAGTAAGGCAGTTCTGTATTGTGCTGTATTTCCTAGGTGAGATGAGGATTTCACATGTTGAAATTCTCACACATCTGAGTCATTGCACAGAACCTGGTCTTACTGGTGCTTGTGGCTGCAATAAACCTGTTTTGAAACCTAACCGCAGTCAATGATAATAGTTGCTCAATGTGACAAAAGGAGGTAGTCTGGGGTGAAATCCTAGAGCCAATAATGTCAAAGGCAGTAGGATATCATTTGAGATATTTATCCAGACAGATTACAGTCTAAAACCTGTACAGTCTAAACCTGTAAAGGCTTTGCAGCTCTATTGTTTGACTTCAGCTTCTGTTGATCTTAGGAAATAACTACATCAGAGCATGTGATGAATGATCCTGCTTCTGGCAGAGAAGCCGTGTGCATTCAGCAGCTGACCATGGCAGCCATACCACTGCCACTCCAGGGAATATCATCAGTCTCTTCCCTGCGTTCTGACCACTCCCTGCAAGATTTTCTGGAGCATGGGCTCTTCTGTATGAGTCATGAAATACTTGGACATGTTATGGATGTAAGTTCTGATAATTTCATGTCATTATTTCCTTTTCAGAATAAAATGAAATAACTTTTTTTTTCCTAATTCCCACTAAACAACCACTAAGACCTATTAACTGTGGCACACTAACTATATTCTTTAACCTGTGACACAAGTGACTGGTAGTTCTCACATAACTATCAGAGTAATACTTTTATTTATGCGTGTCCTTGCAACTAACTGGTGATCAACAGGTAGATGCGTGGACACACACAATTAAATTAGGTACATAAATTTTACTTCTTGTCATTTTTTCCCACTTCATGTTTATAGCCTCCCCTTGAAATTTGTGTTCATTGCTGAGTTGAAAATAAAAGACCCAATATCTCCCCAAAAGCTGCACTGTTTAAAGGCTAATAGAGGACTCCTTCCTGTTAATTCTTGTGACTACGAGGGTTGTAAAATAAGATGGATTAGACAATACTAATGTAACTAGAAAGCATTAAACATTCCTGTCAAGGCAGACTGAAATCAAATATTTATATACCACTAAATCACTTTCTGATTATAAAGCTTCAACCAAATAGATTCAAATGCTAAAGGACCTCGTTCTAAGCAAATTGAAATTTTACTGCATTATTTATTTGGGCCAGTTAAACCTGTCCACAAGCCATAAAAATAAAATTTACTAGTGCGGTTGTGTTAAAGAAGCTGATGTTAATGGAATTACATTACTATTTTTATGCCATCTTATTGCGCAGTTTTTTTGAAATAACAAAATTGCCACTTTATATCAGAGCAGCCTCCATTTGGTTTAACACACCACCACTGATAATGGCCGGGACCATCACTCAGATGAATGTGAGAGAACCTGTGAGCAAGGCATTAAGGAATCCAGTGTGCCCAAGGGATGTTTCTTCTGTGCTACTTTGACTGGAATTTTGCTTATAGCCTGAAGCAGGACAGTTATAAGCCTTCCAAATACCTTGTAATGTGTGAATTTAATGAAGTTGGGAATGATAATATCCACTGAAGAAATACATTCTTTTTGACCAGACTCGGCTCCTGAAATCTTAATACTCTAACAATAATAAACTCAGAGTGGGTTGCTGGAAACATCAGCGTTTAAATTGCCATCTTTCTTTTTTACTGAATGCTCTATTTATTTTGTGTTATGGGAGAAGACAAATGTAAGCAGCAGTGTAACTAATCTGTAATCACTGTTATACTCTGCTAGCAGATTCCTCCTATTCATGTGTTGATTAAACAAAGTGGTCTTACTGGCAGTGAGAGATGTGAAAGGAGGAGGATCACCGGGGGCCACAGATGTAATGAAAACAGCTGCAGTACTATGCTGAGACTGCTAGCAAAAGTGCTTATTAGTGCCAGCTATGGCAGTGGGTTTATGGTATGGATGGGCTTCTACTATGACCGGGTCTGAATGCAGATTTTTTCTCAGTTTGGCCCTCATTCTCCTAATGTAAGGGGGGAAGAGATGACACCTGTGAAGCAGCTATCCTCAGAGTCACTTACCTCAGTGGGATAGAAATCAGGAGATTCTGTTCCAGTGCCAGGTTAGAAAGCTGTGCACACTGCTGAAGAGCTCCTGCCTCAAACGTGCTGACAGCATTGTTGTCAAGAAACAAGTGTTTGAGGTCTTGTAGTCCTTGGAAGTCCTGCGCTGTCACCCTCTGAATCAGGTTATTGCTGCAGTCAAGTTTCTGCAGCCTGCCTGGCAGCCTGGGTGGCATAGCCTGGAGCTGGTTCTTAGACAGCTCCAGCGTTGTTAAGTTAGAAAGAAGCTGGGCACCATCTACTGATGTAAGCTGATTTTCTGAAAGGAAGAACTCAGTCAGGTTTTCTAGGTGTTTCATGTCTCGAAGTCTTACTGCTTTGAGCCGGTTTTTCTCTAATTTTAGTGACAGCAAGGACTTAGGTAGGTCAAGAGGCACTTTTGTCAGAAAGTTGCCACTTAAACTGAGAAACTGTAGATTTTGGAAAGATGCAAAAAAGCTGGGTGGGAAAGAGTTTAGTTTATTATCAGCCATGCTCAGATGCTGCAGCCTAGGAAGCTTGAGTGGTGCAGACACAGATTCCATGTTGTTGCCGTCCAGAATCAGACTTTGTAAATTGCAGAGGGAAGAAAACACACTCAAAGGCAGAGTCGCAATCAAGTTGTTCCGGATATCAAGCACCCTTAGTTTCATCAAACCTTCAAAATCCGATGCATGCAAAGTGGTGATGGAATTATCAGCGAGTTTTAAAATCTCAAGGCCGGATGGGAGGAAGGTGGGTATTTGCTTTAGCTGATTTTTGTAGAGTTCCAGGGACTTCAAAGTGTTCAGGGCTTTGAAAGTGTTGTTTTCTATCGATTCTGTGCCACTGCACGACAGGACCAGCTCTTCAAGGGCCGACATTCTTCTGAAGTCAGTAATCTTAAAGAGATAAAAATAATTCATGTGACAGACAATATTTATGAATCTCCTCACTGATTACTTCTTCTGGGTGCTCTGACCATTGCTAGCTTATATTCTTAAAGAATGAGAAACTAAGAGAAACGGAGCAGTAATGGTAGAGGTGTCACTGTAGGTACCTGCAGTTTGACAGTATATTTACTTAACGTTTCTAGAATTGTGTGAAGTCCATCTTGTGTCTAGTTTTGAGCAAAGACACAAGCCTGAAGAAGGAATATTCCTTTTATTTCTGCCTGGCAGATACCTATGTCAAATGGGTAGCTAAATGTCAGCAGTGGCAGAGGTCCTTACAGGGGGTAGATGGTTGCTACATGTTCACTGCGCTCAGCAGAGCTTGCTGGTGCATGTCTGGGTTCATCACACAGCCATTTCTCTATATCACTACTGCAGCACATATTCCCCAGGTATGTGGATATCATCTCTTCTCCCTACTATGAATTTTTGGCAGGAAACTAAAATCTGACACCTGTATTTCTTCATTCCTTCCGCTCTCTCTCCTGTTCCTTCAAGTAAAAACTTCACAATTGGAGATGACCAAACCAAACATGTCAGATCAGTTTGGTCTGAAAATCACGTGCATGGAACAGATTGCTTTTACAGCAACTTGGTTTTTGTTACTTAGTAGTAAACAGATGCTTTGTGGTGGTAAATGAAACTCAGATGTTGACTGGGACCATAATATATAGGGGCATAGTGATTTTTTCATTGCTTTTGTGCTTTGTTGGAACCTGCTTGCTTATCAAGCTTGCCATCTTGTGTCTCAAGTTAAGAAACAAACCTAAATGAACCTGGCAGCCTCCTCTAAGCCAAGAAATGAAGAAACATGGAGTGAGGGTAAGTAAAGGAGTTGTCAGAACACACCAGTTACTTTAACAGTAATTCTTTGAAATTTTCAGAGATGCTGCTCATTGACCTAGGTGCTTGATTTTTAAAAAGGCATTTATATGGGAATCACTGAAAGCTCAGAGCAAAATGAGCAGCTGTTCTGCAAGGGAGAGGCAGGAAGGAGTATTCTTCAGTTAGTTTTCCTTCAGGTGTCTGGTAAACATCTCTCTGCAGATCTCAGTACACACCAGTAACAGATGTTAAACTAACACTACAGTCTGCATCCTATGTCCCTCAGCGCTCATTAGGTACCAACACATTTACTCTCATTGAATAATACTACAAACATGTTCTACAGCATAATCCCTCATCCCAATGAGGAATCTACAAGGAAAGCAGTACAAATCCTTTTGGAGCTTAGGTACTGTGTAGTAGTTTTGTTTTACAATCCTCACTGAACACGTTTGACTATCATACTTGTGTATCTTGAAACAGCTGAAGAAAGTGCCTGTTAAAAGGTTCCTTCATTTATCCAATTCCTGCCTGTTTTCTGAGGTGTATCTCTTTACCTTACCTACAAACTCCCCATTTTAACTTCTGTTAAAATTAGAGCCCACACAGCTGTGAAAGAGGAATTCATTTTGAATTTCATTTTCATTTTCATTCAGTTTTCATTTTGCTTTGGTATCCCCAGGTGTCACTAGATTCTAGCTACATTCAGGCTGTCTTGTAAAGTCATTTCTGAGCACTGCAAGATTTTGATGCAGTTACTGGGAAAATATAGATATGGAGCTTCTACTGATGCAGGTTTCTCCATCAGTTACACTTGATTTCAGTAAGGGAATTTACTTCTATTAAAAAAAAAATCTCAAGAGTAAATAACAAAGCTGGCCATTTCATGATCTCCTATAATTGCAGTTTTGTAATATATATGCTCATTGATTTGCTATAAAGCAATTGTAGAATCATGTGCCCAGTTTTGGTCACAGCTGGGAGGCTAATCTTGCAAACATTCATCATGAGAAGTCCGATAGGAATGAACTGCATTACTCGAGAGCAGAAAGGAATATGCATACATAAGTGATAAAAAAGTCTTAAGGAAATTGAAACAAATATAAACCTTTGTAGGTTCAACACATTTTCTACTATTAGTTCAAAAGCAGTATTTCCTGCTTTTCCTCAGCTGATCGCTGTACATCTATATCTATAAGAAGCTTAATTTTCATCTTATTAAGTGGCAGAGAGCTATGCGAAGGTCAACGTACAGACATTCATTCTGTGATGGAGGATTTAGCCTTCTTAATGTGGATTACTATAATTTCTATTTTCCACCTATTTGGTAGGCTTTGCCAGGCTTTGTGGCAGTGCTGTTTTGAGACTTAAACATTTATCCATGCTGTTGCAAACCAGTCTTTCTAATCTGAATCAAGACATATTTGAAAGATTATTAGCCCCCTTTTTGCTGCAAAATGATGTTTTATTCTCTAACTAGACTGTCAGTAAAATGATGGTAATAGGGTTTTACATTTTAAAAATATCTCCTGAAAATGGATCTAAGAGACTGCTGTTGTAATAGAAACTCGTTCATAATTTTCTCATTTTATATATTTTTTTGACTTTTTTTTTTCCTTTTTGAATTTTTGTGGACTGGGATTTTTAAAAATGGTTCCTTAAAGCAATCCCCTGTTGCGGGGGTTAAAACAATTTATTTTAGCAGATTAAAAAAAAAAAAAGTATTAATATAGTTAGAAATAACATAAATGTTAAAGTGAGCATAAAAAGGTTGTATTTGCTCTTCAGATCAAGGATAAGGCAGAAATTATTGAAAAAAAAAAGATGCTAGAAGTAGTCTAATTTTGTTACTACAAGCTGTGTTTGTAACAAATCCAAGGTTGCAAAAATACCAAAAGCAAAAATCCCAGCCAGTTTTTTCAATGATGATCAATCCTGTCAAGAAAAAAAAATGTAAAGTTGATCTGGATAAAACAGATCTGCTTTTTTCTTCCTTTTCTTCAAAACATAGTGGTTTAACATATAAATGTATCTTCTTTTAATTTATTTACCATTTTAATATTAACCAGTGCAAAGTAATGTCCAAAAGTAATTGGTGCTCAGTTAGAAAGAATATTTGTTTATTCTCCTGAGGCTGCTAATTGCCAAACCATATAAAAGCCTGTTAGAGGTCAGCTGTGAAAAGTCTAGGCTTACATTCAATTTCTTTTTAAAAATATTTTATTTTCTCTAAGTTGAGACAATTGAAGCAATTAAAAAGGAAGGAAAAAAAATCCACACACTATAGAGTTCCTTTAGCACTTCCAGACACTTAGTTTACAAGCAGAAATCAAAACCTGTTCCTACAAACACTATTATGTGTGCCAACGGAATTGTTCAGCTGAGTTTATTAAGTGTATGCATTTATGATGTCAGGACCTCAAATGCATGATTTGTCTCATGGAGAGAAAACTGAAAAATATAATCACAGACCCATTTAATCTTAAGTAAAGAATCTCCATAATTACAGGCAGCTAGCGTAAAAAGGACTTATTTCCTTTCAGTGATAGAAGTAAGGCATACTGATTGTTCAGTTAAATCAACGTATAAAGAGAAAAACTCTCTCCTTAGATGGTTTTACACACCATTTGTTCTGAGCAGTCATAAAACATTTTTTTCTATTTCTCTGTTCACTTATAACCAACATTTAAATGCTTTTTCACAAATATCTGCCTTCTTTAGTCAGACCCTAAGACTGCTTTAGTAGTGACTGATGGTTTTACAACAGGTGTGGGCAACCAGCCTGAGAAAGGAAAAACGGCTCATCTTCATTATTTCAGAAAGAAAATAATACTTTTCTTTTGCACAGAAGATATATGTTCTGATAATAATTAATTCAATAAACTATTAGTTTAACAAGAGTACATTGATATAGCTAAATCACACCAATGAACTTTGACTCTTTTAGGTACGTGAGCTACAGTAAGAAAACCACAGGTATCAGTAACAGCTAGAAGAGAAGTAAACTCTTCCCCAGGGTTAAATAGCAGAATTACTCAGGCTGTTTCTCACTGGGCAGCAGGTGTCCCAGATGTTGCTTTCAGCTGCCTTCTAGCCCATTTTATTCAATCCTGAGAGCAAAATCAAAGATGCATTTCAGAGCAGTTCAGGATATGTTCTTTGTAAGAGGACAAGTACACTTAAGAGCAAATGTATCTCTTTCAAACAACATTTCTCATCATTGTAGTAAATTGATACACAGCAGTTACGCATAATATAGGTAGTTACATTTCCCTTGTGTCTATCTATAGAAAAAAAATAATTGTATTAAATAAATAGGGTGAGAAACAGAAAAGCACTGCTCTGGAGTCCAGTGCAGATGGAACATAAGCTGGTAATGACTTTAATAATTCAGTGACGCCTCAAGAAACCTAGAATAAACATTTTCAGGAACACAGTTGGCAGCTTCAATTAGAAGCTATTGTTTATATGGGTTTTAGATAGGCCTAGCATTGCTTTTATAAACATCTCACAGTCTGCCTTGGAGTCTAACAATGCATGACTGAGTCCTGATTACTAACTTTGCTGTCATTTCTAGTAGAAGTTTTGCTTGAAATTTGCAATGCAAGCAGGGGAAGAAACCCTCACTTTCATCCTAGCTATATAAAACCTTTCCCTTCACTACGGAAAAGCATGACGTTTTATCAAGAGCAGCAAAAGCTTTCAGCAAATTAAAAAATAACTCTTGCACTCAATAGTTATTTGACCCTATAAAAAGAAGTCAACATTTGGCTCCTTGTTGTGAATTACTGCTTTTTGAGTTGCATATAAAAAACCTTTGTGGCAGCATGAACTGGTGCTTAGGGACCACAGGATAATGAAAACACTAGGAATACATATTTACATATATTTATAAAGGTAAACCAAAAACAGATCTTGCACCATTTTATCGGTTTTTAGAACCTGGAATAAGATTCTCCCTTCTCTTCAAAGTCATCACCACCTGGGAAACGCATCTTTCAGTTACAGTGCACTATATAAAGTATTCGTACTGGATTTCTTCCTACCTGGAGTTGTTTAATTTTGCTGTGGCTGATGTAGAGTCTTCTGGTAGTGGAAGGAATCTCTCGGGGGATCTCTGTAGCTCTGTAGCATTGCACTGACTGGGCAGAGTCACAGCTGCATCTTCTCGGGCAAGTGGTACTCAGACCACTGTGAAAAGAAAACAAAAAGACTAACATGTAAGATAAATGCATCTTCCAGAACAGGAGCTCCGAAATTGTCTCAGCAACATATAGTGTGAATTAAGCACCAAAGTCCTTTTATACCATGAAAACTGATAAAAGGATATTATGACTGTGTATTTTATCCCAGTGAAAAAACAGCAAAAACAATACGGTAATTTGCCTGGGTTAAAATGTTGGCAGGCATTACAAAGAGTGAGAAACTTAAACAGTGATAAGGTGACTTCACATTTGCAGGTATGCGAAATTAGTGTTATTTATTACCTGACATCTAATCTGCAAACATCCATATTATCTCCAGTTTCCTAGTTTTGTTAAATGTGCCACCACAGAATTAGTGGAGAAAAGATAAAGAGCTGTTTTATAGTGGGGCTGTAAAACCTGTGTATCTTCTGTGACCCAGCATCAGAAACTGTGAAAAATAACTACAACCGACACAGAAGCTTTTTCACTCTTCTTTGTGCATTGTTCAGACCAAACAAACAAACAAACAAATGAAAAAATAACAACCCACGCAGCTATTCAGCTATTATTTTAAAACTAAAACATTCTGTTGGCTTTCTGGATGTCTGTGGTACAGCCGCAGGTTGGTATGCAATTTTTTAAAGATTGTACAAAAACCTAAATTACCCATGTTCCTGTAATTCACATAAATCAAAGTGTAATTATTCTTGTATTTGAAAATTACAAACGTGGAACATTTGAAAACATTTCCTATAAATCGAGTGGTGGATGATCAATAAAATAAGACCACGCACCTCATGATAGATGTAGATCACTAAGGTTCCCCTCAGTTTTCTCTCTACTTATTACTGCTTTTCTTATATATCTATTAGCTCTGCCAGCTAGAGATGTAAAGTTTTGAAAGGCTGACATTTTGGCATAAGATAATTTTAGGAACCTTCAATGTGTTTTTTATTTTTCATTTTATTTTTTTTTCTCCTTTGTATTCAGCAGTTTACAACTCACCAAGCAGTGCACCTAGGAAACCCTTCTGTCTTATCACTCTGATCTCCTTTGTTTTGTTATCTGTTTCCTTCCATCCTCTCCATCATATTTTCAGTGATCCTATTTCCTGATTTCAGAACTAGTCTGGTTATTTTTCTGAACAGACGATGATGCCAAGTCGATTTGACAAAGGGATACCTAACCTGGGGACAGTCCTCAATGGGAATGCCTATTTGATGCTGCTGGTTTTACACCAGACAATTGCCATATTCCTTACTGGAAATCCTTCCTTTCTCCTTTATCCTCTATACTGCAAGGACAGAACTGCAACCCAGCGTCTGCTAAACCAAGCAGCAAGAGCAGAAAACCTATTCCTAAAACAATGCGTTGAACTGGCATGTGTAACAATCTATGCAGAAAAATCCTGCCTGACTTGTGCCATAGTGATCAGGTGAGCAAAAATGAGTGGGCAAGCAGGATTAGCAATGGTGTTTTCAAACAAACATTTTAACATATCTTGATGTAGGGTTTGGTAGTTGTTTTTATTGTTGTTGTTGTTCATTTAGTTTTGTTGTCTTCTAAAAGAATCAGAATACCTAGACAAAAGTGTAAAACCTTTCAGCATGCTGACAATTACTTGTGGTATATTTTAGCATGTCCTGGAACTGTCTTTGATCCTTTTCTTTCCACTCACTAGAGTTTAAATGGTGAGCTCTGTAGGACAGTAATGTTCAGGATCTTACGTAGGTATTTGTGTTCCTCAAAAATGCCTTCAAAAAGCAAATGCTTTTTGCTCCAAAGGGTCAAAGGAAATGCAGATAGAGCTCTAGAGAACTGCAGATTCAGACTAAAAATTCCTTTAAATAAGAACCATGTGTTGCATCCTTCCCTATTTTGTAAATTGGAAACAACTCAACTGGTTAGAAGTTACGGCTGTAGTTACAAGGCTGCACCACAGGAAGGTGCAATAATCTTCACGTTTTCGAGTAGCATCTCTATCCTTGGTCTTTTCAAACAAATAGAAGGAAACTTCATTGGTTTAATAGTTTGTGTGATATTAACAATGATTTAATCAAGAATAACATTCTGCATCCATTAATTTTTTGTATGTCTGCTTTCAGCAGCAAGGTATTTTGAAGTGATAGCTATGAAAGATGGTCCTATTACATTTGTTTTGTGCAAATTCTGCCTTTGCTTTTGTACAAAACTGTGAGCTGTGGTTTTTTTTGTATTGATTCTAGGCAATCTGATGGTAAGAAAGCTGATGAAGAGGCACAGGTGCATGTGAGTGCAAGACTAACAGGAATATGGGAACTACACAAAAAGGTGAATGACCATTCCAGGATCTCTAGTGTGGAAGGAGCACTGCTGGCTCTGTGAGTGGACATGAAGAACATAAATCGCTCTCAACAGTTTTCATGCAAACTCTCCATACCTTTCAATGGGGATTCCTGTGCAGAGTAGAGTTAACAGAAGTTGGAAGATCTTTCAGTTTTGCTGCTTTTATTTCAGATCTGAAGAAGTGCTCATGTGACTTTAAAATTTTGTTGCTGTTGTTGTTGTTTTCCAAATATACCAATTACCCTAATGAAAATAAGATTATCTTTTTGCACAAATTTTACCTCATACAAGATTTCAGCTTCCACAGTACTGGTGTTCGGGCCTTTTCTTTCTTCACCAAAGTCAGAGGTTAGACAAAAGCACACGTACAAATGTTAAGATGTAATTTTTATATGTTTAACGTAAGATTACCTTTAGAAAATCAAATAAAACTAAGGCAACATTAAAATTAGAAGAAAAAATTGCAAAACTATTTTAGAAGTTTAGAAATTTCTGAATTAAGATAGTTCATAAAAGCTGAAGGTGGATCCTTCGTAATGTGCTTGATGGTACAAACTGCACAAGCAAATGTGCAGTCCTACCACAAAGGACACAGGGAAGCCGAGCTCTTACAATTAGCATGGTCCTTGCCTTTGGAAAGGAGATATTGCAGGAAAAGACCAGTTTAAGACCTGCAGAGGGCATGGGTAGGAGCTTAGTCCCCGAGGGATATCACACTCACACGTAGTTTGGCAACTGGGAGCTGCTAAGTGATGGCGTATGCTTGAAAGAATCCTTGGCATATTTAGCTGCCATATGCTACCAAGCGCCTGCTATGGAGTACGTGTGAATTTATAATTATTTTTTCTGGAGGTTTTTAACTTGGATTTGGACCAGTTTTCCATAGGGACAACAAATGGCATTTGTCTGCTGCAAAGGTTGCCTTCAATCAAATTCTTCTTGCCAGAGTGGATAGGCCTGCTAAGAGAAACAATCGTAACGTTTTTAAAAACATTATGCTTCCCTTGATCATCTGTTGAAATAATTTCAACTGCTTTCCAGGATTGTTTCTTAAACAAAGAGCCTCAGAGTGTTAGACTGTATTAAGAATGTCAGCCTAGACACGTTGTAGGCAAATGATTTATATCTAATTGATGTAAGGATTATACATTTATCAACACCAATTTTGTGTTTCTTCCTACAAAATAAACCTGCAAGTAGAGTTTTGCAAAGACAAACAGAAGCCTGTCTGAAAAAGGTGTCTCAATCTTCTTCATAAGCCAAGATTTTTTGTGGAAATATTTATCATCTGCTTTCACAGTGTGTGGAGAATATGCTTTCTAACTCCAGGCAAGTTCATCTTCATACACCGGGAACAGCTGCTGAATGACTTAAAGCAGATTTTTCCTCCATACTGTAAGTAGGTAGCTTTCTTTTTCCTCTTCTACACTGGCTACATAGAGCAGATGAAAGTGATAACTCCTTTGAATTTCTCACATTTTGCCTGTCTGTGGCACTTGTGCATTCCAGAGAAACTAGCACAGTGAAGCCTATTGAAAAGGAATAAAACTTTCTTAAACAAAAGTCCACATATCCAAGAGTTTTAGTTACTGCTGGTTTTGTGATAGCACTGAGGAATGTCAACCAAGATCAGGTGTAGCTGTGGCAGACACCCCAAACAACAAACAAGCATCCACCTGGAGGAGGCCAGATTAAATAATTTCATAAACATATCCCATTAATGCTGCCATAGTTAGCCTTCAAAGTATCCTTACTAATGGCATGCTTTTGCTGCCATCAAGAGCAGTGATCATAAAACCACAGATTACTATGTTGACAGTTTTCTTGATATTACTGTTTTTACTAGTAATGATATTCCAAGTTAGTCCCAAAAGAAATGAATAATGGGGAATAAAGAGGGCAGATAAAATTGTTGAATCCATTCTCAACTTAGAATTTAAATACATGGGTCTTCTGTATAGGAACGTTTATGTAAGATCTGTAATTACTCTATTTGAAACTGTGATCTTGCAGTGCCACCTAAAAATAGAGAGGCAGGGATGGATTGTGCAATTGATACCGGAACCACAGAAATTCTCTTTCAAGGGCTTTGCTCATTCAAAACTGTTTCAGATCAGTAGTTAACAATGGTGACCTGCAAGGGCTTCTCACAGGCCTGCATGAAGTGAGCTAGTACTCGCTCTCCTGGTTCCTGTGGATATCTTTAGCCTTTAAGAAGAGTCTGCTAGTGACTGCTCATCAAACAGAACCAGAATGGAGCTTAAATTGTGTAAAAATTGTCTGCTGTTGAAACTGTCAGACATGGAGGAGTCTGAAAGAGCAGTTTCCTAAATTATACCCACTGTGTGCACAAAAAGAGGGCTTCATTCTTCCACACTGTAAAAGTCAAATATTTTTAGCATATGCTTTACTGATTTTTAAAAATAAAACAGAAATTCAGGATGACAAGAGTTAAGCTTAAATGGATATGTAGAAATAAGCATGGGAAGAAGACCTCAGTAAGCACTGTAAAAAAGAAAAGCTGGTCCAAAGAAGTGACTTGTGGAAGTTGCCTTGTGTAAAGAGAGACCAAAAAGGAGTGAATGTGCCCTCAAAATAGTTGTGAGTGAATTGTTGCTTGCATGGAATCACTGCACAGACTGTAGAAGGCAGCCAAATATGAACTCCCAAATCCTGAAGAGAAGGAATTGTCTAAAGCATAAAAATCTAAAAGGCTTCAGTTTTGTTAGCAGAAAATTTCTGTAATGACAACAAAAAAATCTCTCTCTCTTTAAGTTTCAGTGTGTCTGGGTAATTTCATCCTCTGTAGCATGCTTTAGAAAAGCACTTTCCAATCACCTAGCCTAACTCCATTTTTAGAATATGAAATCCTTGCTTTATCATCTCAAATTTTCTCCCACACTTCAATACTGCAAAATATTCTTTGGTTTTGGTGTTTCCTCTTTGGTGTCTCTGCTTGTAACTGTACAACCAGCCAGACAATCAAGCCACTCACTGCTTCAGCACTAACCACACAAAAGTTGGCCTTGACATGTGCACACACTGTAGCCCAGCGTGCACAGCTGGGCAGCTGCAATTACAGAGGTTTGCAGGTGAGCTGACCCTCATGTGCAAACACACAGGTTTTTGTTGTAAATTCTTTGCTCAGAGGCTAGGTCTAACCAAAGATTTGTAGAGTATCTCACACAACAGTTTCCCAGTCTTGGCATGGACACTGGGTATCAAATATACAGCAAGGAAGATGCTGGTCAGAGTATTGCTTATTTCTTTTCCTTTTGATTTGGGTATTGCTTTGCTTTGTCTTGTAGGAAAATGTGCCCTCCCCATGCTGAGGGTCATTTACTCTTTGAGCACAAAGTAATTTTTCAGATAATTCATCAGGTACTCCAGTGATCAGTCAAAATATATCGATTCAAATTTATAAAATACTGTTTGTACTCAAATATGCTTAATAGCGGAGTAACACAGAAACTTCACATTCTCTATGCTCTACCTTGTCTAAAATAATTGAAATTATGTGCATTAATTACATACGAAGAAATTAGACTGTGATAAGCTTCACCCAGCTATGCCACATGATAGGTAAGTTCAAACGAGCAGATCAGGAAACTTTCAGTGAAGTCCTTTTGACATAAAAAAGTATTTATTTATTTATTTATTTATTTTGACAAAATTTCCTGCAACTATTTGAGAGTTAGAAACATTTCTTGGGTGTAGCAGAGCTGTGTCCACACATCAAGGATTCTTACTGCCAGATCAGTTGACTCAAACGATCGCTATTCTTTAAATATTCTTTGATTATTTTGTTGGTGTTATCACGGTGGTATATACCACAGTTTACTTAAAATCAATTTAATCTAATTGAAGGCCAAAACTGCTAAGCTTTCTTAGGTTCAATCACATAATGACTGCACGGCTTGCTTACAGAACAGAGTTGTGTGGGTGCTTTTGGCAGACATTTCAAGGGTAACTGGAATTGATCAGAATTTTCTAAGGCTCTTAAAAGTATAGTTTTGAGATAAATTATTCTCGTGTTTACCATTATATCAGTGATATCTGCTTTTATTTTCAACCCCCTCTTCACACAGTATTTCTGGTGAGAAACATAAATAGTTCCTAATGTTAACTACATTTACTAAGATTTCATGTCACAACTGCAGATTTTCTTAACTATATATAGCATTCCTTCTCATTTATCCACAGTTCAGCAAGTATTAGACAGCTATTATCCTACAGGTAGGTCTCTAAAGAGTCATATTTGAGAAGCTAATCTTTGAGTGAAAGAAGCAGAGACAAAACTTTGTTTGACTTGTGAAATGTAAGGACTTGCAAAACAAAGGTAGCACTGATGAGGGATGAAAGAATTCAAATTAATGACTACAAAACTCTGATACCACTGTAGATAAACGCAATTTAAGATAGACCAACCCTAAGCTGAAGGGAAAGGACATTAAAAAGCAGAGAGTGTGTGATTCTTTAAGAGAGATAATCATACATAAACTAGATCAACTATAAGTCTTTAAAGGCGGTATTTGCTATAGATACGTTGCATAGTAACTACGGGACACTTCCTTCTCAAGATAAGCAGGTGCTTTTTAAATACATGATTGAGATACATGAGCAGAAAATTCTTATGCTTAGCTAAGTTACAAAGGCAATTAATGTAATGCAATTCTACGGTGTGGTACCTACCAGAATCAAAGCCAAAGCTGACAAATAAAACTGATAGTCCTGAAACAATATATTTTCTTCTGTGACTGAACTAATTTAAACAATGTGATAGTTTAGCTTTTGATACAGCAAATGCTTTGGTTCTCCCTCAGACCTTGCTGGTATAAAGTCAAAATTGCCGTGGAGAACGAACGTTACAACGAAGGTCGAACAAATGCTGTGCTAAACTTGGCTCATTACGAAGCACTTGGGCGACAGTCTAATATTTAGACACTGAAACCCTTTGCTCAGAGAGAATCCAGATAGCCCAATTTACTGAGCCAGTAGATTTCTTTCTGTGGGTTCATCTGATAGGATTTGTAGCTTTTGTTTCCATCATGGATGGGCTTAACAGTAAGAGTACCCCTCGTAGGTTCCCAGTTCGTTACTACCTCAAATTACAGTGCAGGCAATCTGAACAGTAAAGGGAAAACGAGCAGGTTTGTAATAACAATCTGTAAGCTTCTTGTCAAGCCTGCGATATCAGATCCCAGAGGAGATGTGATACGTACTGCTAGTGGTGAAGGGCTTTTATCCAGCTCTCCTGAAAGCACAGACTGTTGGAAGTACAATCCCTTCCTGCTTTAACATCTCTTTGTGTTCCATGTGAGCAGTCTAACCATTGAGCTGTAAAGTGCTATCCTTCTGTCTCTCTGTGTCGCAATCAGGTATTTATGCAAAGCGGAGCAATGACAGACGCTCAGGCCACCTTACACCAGGGAGCAGTGCATGCAGGATCCTGTTGCCATCACCATTTTGTTGGTATCTGCCGCAGCTGGGGCAGTCCCGCTCCTCTGCTGACTGAAGGGCCCCTGTGCTTCCCCTGTGTTGTGTTGGCACAGCAGTTTCTGGGGCTGTGTTGTAGGCAGGATTAGTGTCCTGACCCGGGTTTAAATGATCCCTTTTCTCTTCTGAGGTGCAAATTTAGTGTGAGAGATCTCTACGAGACCTGCTAATGAAGCTCCCTCTGAAATCAACATCAGGATCAATCAGAACATTTACAAGGAAGCCAGGTGTCACTAGAGTGAATGGCTCAAAAAGTGTTGTGGTACCCATGTAGTGTATGCTTATTCCCTGAAATGTCTTTCTTTTTCAGAAGCAGAATGAGCTAGCAAATGCAAATACCTTTCCTATTGGTATAACCGCATTTGCCAATTCACCTAGCGATGCACAGGTGCGTGTGACACTCCTTTTTGTACAACACTTTCAGGTTTACCTCTCTGCACCGCCTGAACGGCCATTGTGCAACTGCACATCTAGCTGCGAGGTTCGGCCCTAATAAAAGTGCTCGTGAAAACTGTGGTGAGGAAGGACTTCCCCGCCTAAAGGATGGGGTGAACGTATGCGTTTTAGTAACTTTATTGGCACGCCAGCTATCGGTACTACAGTCTGTGGAGCCCGAAGGAGGTGTAACTTGCGAAAGGAGAAATAGGAGGGCCGCGAGGTGCCGTGACAGGAACGCGCTGCCGGCTCCGCCCCGCCACATCCCGGGGCCTCCCGCTCCGGAGGCGGGGCGCGGCCGCCATCGTGCGCTCGGCGCTCGGCCGGTGCCGCCTGGCAGCGCCGCGGCGCTTGCGCGTGGGGCTCCCTCCTCTCGCCGCGCTGCGTGGCGGCGCCGCCAGCTCCGGGCCCGCCGCCGCCGCTCGGCGCTGGGGGGCGGCCGGGGCCGGGCCGGGCCGGGCAGGGCGAGGCGGGGCGAGGCCGTGCGAGGCGCGGGGCCGGCGGGATGTCGGCGGCGGGTGGCGGTGGAGGCTCCTGCGGGCCGGGCGGCGCGGCCTGCGGCGGTGTTGGGGGGGCGGGCGGCGCGGCCCCGGTGCCGTCGCCTTCGCCGGGCGGCGGGGTGTCCATGTTCCGCTGGCTGGAGGTGCTGGAGAAGGAGTTCGACAAGGCCTTCGTGGACGTGGACCTGCTGCTGGGCGAGATCGACCCCGACCAGGCCGACATCACCTACGAGGGGCGGCAGAAGATGACCAGCCTCAGCTCCTGCTTCGCCCAGCTCTGCCACAAGGCGCAGACCGTGTCCCAGATCAACCACAAGCTGGAGGTGAGGGGCTGCGGGGCGCCCGGCCCGGGTGGGGTGGGGTGGGGTGGGGTGGGGTTGACCTTCTGGCCCAGGGGTTCCTCAGGCCCTCTGGTTTGGGCTGCTGCGGTGTGGGCGTGAGGCTGTGCCTGCCAAAAATCAAGTTCTCTGATGTTGGAAGGAGCCGTGTGGAGCAACAGATGCCTCCGACTGGTCCTACGTTTGCGTTAGGTCCCTGGGGAGTTTGGTAAGGCTGCATGAAAGGGGACAAGGATATATTTTTAAGATGTCTAAAGCTTAGTCACCCGTTTAAATGAGGATATTATGCCTGTTTGCAGGTGAATGGAACAGAAAAATGGGTTTGGGATAGACTTGGCAGGTCCTCCTGTCCCCTCATGCTCCAAGGCAGATCAGATAGGTCTCTGCTGAACTTGGTGTCCTTAAACAGTGGAGATCACGTATCCTGTGAGGAGAATAATGGCCATCCGTACTGCTGGGAAGTCTTTATGTCTAAACCAGCGTTTCAGTAAGGCTGGGAAGGAAGAAGCATTCGCAGGAGCCAAGCTGGCTGGTGCTGATGTTGCTCAAGAGGCTCTGGGTCCTGTGACTTATGCAAGAACCAGCGTGCTCTGGAAGGAGATTCTGGGGAATCTTACAGCCTTTTTGTAACTACAGCAACCTGAGGCTTCCCTGTTTTTGTAGGTTTGGTTGCCATCTGTCGTGTCCTTAACAGTTGTGGATGTTAGCTGCTCTCTTGTCTTTTAACATTTTACAGGACCGTGTTGATAAGTCTTCTCCGAGTTATGTTTTTCCTGGGCTAAAAATCCCCATTTTTTCCAGTAACTCCTGTAGGCTGTGCTGTTTATTACTTTCAGTAGTTTTTTCTTTGAAATATATGGGAGCGAAGGGAAAAACTTCTAAGTTAAACCATGACAAGCCATAAATGTCAGTTCTTCCAGTCCTTTGTATTTGAGTTTTACAGTAAAGGAACTGAAGCGTTTTCAGACAGTGACTTGCTCTTCGGAAGGTTTGCCTTGTGGTAGGAAGTGAAGTAAATGGGCTTTGGTTTTAATCTGATCTCTTCCTTGTATGAGAACCTTGTTATGCAAACTATCCATAGAGTTTAGCTGAGAATTGGTTTTATTTCTTGGTAGGATAAAGATGCCATTAAACAAGCAGCTTTGTTCATTGCAGTCTTTATTTCACCAGAGTACTTATTGTAGTGATGTTTACAGCATTCTTTATGTTGCTGTGTCGTCATAGATGCTTTAGTATTCAGCTTGCATGCATACTGTCAAGCTGTACAGTGCACTTAATTGTACCAGCATAGTAAAATAAAATGTAAGAGTTGATAGTGAACAATCAGTGTTTATTGCATGCTGCACAGGGAAGGTGGGTATTGTGTACAGACTTGTGAAACAGATGAGTTTTCAGGTTATTTTAAGAGAATGAGTTGGTACTTGGTAAATATTTCTTTGAAACATTGTTTCAAGCGTAAGTATTTTTGAAAGGAAATGATAAAACTCAGATCCTGAAAGATATTTTGGTATCTAATTAAAATCATCAGGGGACTGGGCATCGAAACAACAATTGTCTATGCTTTAATCTTGGACGAGTCGAAGAGCAAAGGAGCACAGTTTAAATAGCGTGATTATTGTATATGGCTGAGAGAGAACTAAAGGTTTGATAAAAACTGGTACTGAGAAGCCAGAGCTGGTGACTAAAAAACCTTTTATCTTGTGAATTATTTTTGTTCCTGATACTAGTATTGGGCTTCATACCTGTAAAGCAATTTTTATTTCAAATAGGCCTTTAGAAGGTCATAGTATTGTCTTGAAGGTTGTTCATTTTAGGATCTCATGATTATTAGAGTCATAAATTTGAAATGGAAACTGCCATTTCAAAATGCTCTGTTGAGAACGAGTGTTTTCACATGCTGCACAGACATTGGGTCAGAAACCTCAGTGTCCAAAATGAAGGACACAGTTACCTATTTTGAAAGAAGCCGCTACATTAATACTGAAGTTTAGGATGCGATCCTTAGCTTTACTTTTAATGGTACAAGTTACTGTATTTCATGACTTTTAAAACTGCAATTATTTCTTAATAGCTGTCAGATGTCATTTTATAGTGCTTGTGTGTTTTTATATGAAGCTTTCATCACGTTCATAACTGTCATTAGTCATAGCTTATGTAGGTACAGGTACTTGCCAAGCCAATGAGTTAAAACTGTCTTTGGAAACATGCCTTTGTTTGGACGAAAATAATCCTTTGATATGTCGGTGACTGGTAAGAGCTAAGACCTTACTCCTGCTGCTACGCTTGCACGCTGTCACCTTACTGAATGAGTGATACTATTTTCTAAAGGAAAACTAAGTTAATAAAAATTACCAACATTATTCTGTTGATTGTGAGTTCTGTTTCCTTAAGCAGGATTGTCTGGTCTCTTACAGACAAGAAAATACAAATGCGGTTTCAGACCTTGCTTTATCAATTTAATCAGCTAAATATGTGTTCTCTGATTGATACAACTGCTTTTAAGAGATGCAGGGTAGTTTGGTGCAAAAATGCTCTGGCATGATTGGTATGTATACCTACTGCTAGAGAGAGGAGTTTAGGTAAAATACCGTGTGAGGGATGTTTCGGGACAGGGAAAGAAGCCTTCCAGGCAGCCCGTAGTTTTCAGAGAGGGAGTTATACGCGGCCAGTTGAGAGGTAAGTTACTTTTGGAAGGAACCTGACGGCGTGCAGATGCACAGCAGATGTATGCAGATAAGCTTGCTTGGGCTTTAGAGTGATGAAAGGTGATAATCATACTGCTGTGCTAATAACATTTATGGTCCTAAATTCATTAAACTAAAGGGAAGGAGGGTTTGTTTTCTTAGTTTTTCCTGCTGGTCCCAGTGGGGCAGAGTTGAATTAAGTAACTTACCGGAGAGGAAAAGAGGAACGAAGAGGAGCGTTGGGTGATGGAAGCCCCTGTCTTTTCGTGAGACCAGCTTGACTTCCCTTGCATGGCATACAGCGTGCTAAACGAACGAAGGAGCGTATGTTGATGAAGGACAGTAAGGGCCTCAGGCTGTTAGAACAAAAGGAGGTGACAGCCATTTTGAAAGAGATTTTTGTTGTGCTCTGTCTCCCAGAGTTATCATCAGCAGATGCAGGCTGGCAGGCAGTGTGAGGTTTCAGGAGATTTTTAATTGAGGGGAAGTTCATGGGAATTGTTTCTCGTGTTTGACCGTTGTTTGAGCTGAAAGAAATACGGTGCTGACTGACGCTGTTTAAACGGTCCTTTCAGAAAATAAAAGTTCTGTAGATGTAAAAAGTAGTAGGTTAAGAGGCCAGTGCAAACGGAGCTTGACGTTGGTACTTTGGCTGCCAATCTGATTCTGTAATGTTAAATGAACGAGCTAGAATGGAATGTCTGCTAGAGCACACCCTGTGTCTTGGCACTTGGGTGAGCCCTTGTACGTGCTGGGGTTTGGGAAAACAGTTAAGAATATGTTTTAGGTTATTTGCATGTTTAGTTTTATGTCCTTGATGAACTTGGAATCGGGTTTAGGGAACTTCTTCCTTTGAGCTGAATTCTTCTGTAACTTGTTGCTATATCAGCTAAAGCATATGTAGTGCATGTAGGTAATACAAAGATACCTATAAAATGCCAAGTCACCTATATTTATTTCTATTTTACTCATATATTATGTGTGTGGTGGTTTTTCACACAGTGTGCAAGTCCGTCTTAGGGAGCACGCTGCAGAACTGTACCTGCTTGGTTGATTAGGAGTACTTTTTAAACACGGTAGGAGCACATACCTTCTTTTGAGGTCCTTTAATCCTTATCCCCGTTTTGTCTTGTAACAAGAAATGCCTCTGTGTGAAATGCCAAGATGTTTCTTGGCCCCGTGACAGATGTGCCTATAAAACTGGGAACACACTTACAATACTTTAGAAAAGGAAATTTTATTTTTTTCAAATGTTCTAAAAATGTCCAGTATTTTACTGAATTGTTATTTTATTTATAACACGTTTACCTTTGAAATTTTTTCTCTTTTGGAATTTAAATCTGTTGTTTCTAAATGGAATGTGGTCTGTTGTGAATGAGACTTGATCCAGCTCATTTTGTATTTTAGAATTTGACTGATTTTCAGATGTTCAGCTAGTGGAAATGCAGTATTTACATAAATTTTTCAGCAGGTTTATATTATAAATTGTCATAGTTTTGATACATATGTATGGGTTTTTTTTTTTGTTCGTTTGTTTTTTCTCATAATAATTACACCTTTCTAAAGGGATGACCTGCACTTTGTATTTTCCTGTATCAGGAGCCCTGGCATTCTAGAAGCTTAACTACCTTACTTTATTTTCAGTCAGCGTGTAGTAAAGTGCAACTGTATTTTCTTCTGTTCTCATTTATTTGGAGTTGCCAAAGAGTGAGCAATAGGGAACTAGCGATTTAGTTCAGAATTCTTAGTTTTATTTACTGAATTATGCTGCATAGCTAGCCTGACTTCCAAAATTATGGCAATCATAAAGCTACCAATATGACTTCTAAAAACAGATTTATGTATTCTTCATAAGCAATTAGAGGCATGGACAGCCTGAAAAAAGGCTTTGTGAGGCAGTCAGGAATTTGATGCTGGCAGCAAAGTGTACTGGCAGTGATTACATAAAAGCACTGGTCTGTGCTCCTGCAAGTAGGTACAATCAGAATGATTCAGTCAAATACAAAGGAAAACAGTGGCAAGAAACAGTACCTAAAGGCAAGGAAAACCAAAATAATAGTAGGAAGTAATAGTATGGTGCTGCAGTACCAGCTATTTTAATGATAGAAATGAAAAAGATCAGTGATTAGCATATAAACCTTAGCTGATGTATCAATCTACATAAAAATGGAAAACAAATTTTAAGATGTTTTACATGTGTTATGGAGTTATCAATTGTTTAATTGTTGGGAGGAAAAGTGTGCAAGTAATTACAAATCTGGAAGGGTTTTCAGCAAAGAAGATAATTAATATCCACGTTGTTTTGCATCCTTCTGATTTGCTGACCGCTGTTCTGAATGACTCGTCAGGACCACAGTGGGATCTGGGAAGTGGAGCAATGTGTTTGTAGGTGTCTCTTACAGTTTGCTTTCTGTATGGGATCTATTAAGGACGGATAAAATGATCTATAACTAATTTCTGCATTCAGTTTTTCACTGCGTTTTTGCCAACACTAGCTGTAAGTGTACACTCAAGGGAGAACTGATTTCTTTTTTTCCATTTGCTTTTGGCTGTAGTCTTTATTTAGGGAGTTCATAGTTAAAAATTTTGGTGTTAGTATTCTTATTAGCCATATGATAAAGAACTTTTTGTACATTTTTTAGTTAAAGCTTTAAATTTAAGTCACGTGTCCTTTTTGGGGGGGGGGTCACAAAAATAATGCAATGAAGACTTAATTTCATTACAGAATCTGTAAATACAGGCTATTAAAGTAATTTGAAGCAGGCTACTCATTTTCACTGACAAGTGGTAAGTTGGTTTCGTTGCAGTTGGGGTTTTGAAGTCAACGAGGGTTATCATTCCGAAGTGTCTCTTTTATTCAGAAACTCATTTTGTACAGTGTCATCACTTCGGCTTTGCAAGGAGCACAGTGAGAGCAGTAAGGCTCTGATCTGTTTCATGGTTTCTGTTTCAAACAAGTCCTATAAACGTGATAGGGTTGCGTGAAACGTTGCGGCGAGTGGTGCCTAGTAGGAAGGAAGAACCAAACAGCCAGGCCTGAGGCCGGGGCAGAGCAGGCTTGTCTTTCAGGGAGCTGTAGGCTAAGCGGATTTCAGCGTTGAAGTGACACTGGTGGAATAAAGGAGAAAATGGTTTCTTCCAGCAATTAGAGAAACACAATACTCAAAGAGCTTCAAACACGCCACATCTAGGGGCTGCTGCCAAAGTCAGGGGTCCCCAGGAAAACTGATTAGCGTGTCGGCTGCGTGTTTCGTGAACGTCTGCCACAGGCTCTTCTGCTGCTGAACCACGAGCACTTGTGTATCTGGTGTCTGTGAGTATGTTTAGGCCTCCGGCTGTAGGAGCTACAGCTGTCATGTCTTGGAAATTTGATTTCTATCCTGCAGTTGTGTAATGTTACGGGAACACTTAGCAATAATGGTTTCATTGTTTGTAAAACATCAAGTTTTTTTAACTTACTTTTGCCTTAAAGCAACACTTCTGTCTGTTTAAAAAAAAAAAAAAAGCATTACATCTTGATATTTCTATTCCTTTTTTGTGCTTATCTTAAGGCAGAAGATGAAGAGTAGTTGCAGTGTTTGCTTCATTGTCCTAGATCCTTCAGCTTTTAAATCAGAAGGTTAATACTCCTGGTCAGGAGTGAATGTTTAAATACATAAACACATATGTTGGTAAACGTTCTGGAGTCTAGCATAAATTACATGAGGACATGCTGCTGGAAAAAATAAAAGCATCTCATACTTATATTTCTATTGATTTGGTTTTGATCTATTTCTATTGATTTGGTTTTGATCCCACAGCAAGATTCATCAACGGGGACCTCTCTTGTAATCTTAGCTATTGTAAAAGGTGCACCCGTAGGTGTTTGATTAGTAACAGAATCAGTGAAACTAGTGAAATCTCACTTTCTGCTGACTTTTCCAGAAAGCTGGTGTTTTGTTAGGTGTTTTTTTTCTTTTTTTTTTTTTTTTCCCCAAATGCAAACAGCAAGCACACTCCTAAGTCACTAAGACCTTCTGATTCAGGTACCCCTGGTTCTCTTCCATGATCCGTGTTTCCTCACTGCACCATCCTTTGTCTATGTATGTTTTTGGTTTGTTGTCTAGAACAGAGGCAGCAGCACAGTTTACCAGCTCAGAAGTGCACGGATGCTGCTTTGCCACCTGGCTGTGAGTTCTCGTCTGTGGGTGGGTTAAAGAAATGAGCTAAGGTCCTGCTTTTCCCTGAGAGAGGGCACTGATCAGTCGCTCTTCCTTGCTGTTTCGGGTAAGATTTACGTGCAGTAGGAACTTTGATCATAACACACCTGTACCCCTCTGATGAATTTGTTCTGAACCTCAAAAATAGATTCAGCTCAAA
The DNA here is from genome assembly GCF_013377495.2 of Cygnus atratus. Taxonomy (NCBI): domain Eukaryota; kingdom Metazoa; phylum Chordata; class Aves; order Anseriformes; family Anatidae; genus Cygnus; species Cygnus atratus. Next base: position 52,615,915 of record NC_066364.1, on the reverse strand, counting down.
TCAGCAGAGAAGGAGGGTGGAATAGGGAGAATTAGCCATATGGATAAAATGGCTGCACAAGGCTGCCTTGTATAGGAAACAAAGACAGAAAAGAGATGTTACCAGTCTTTGTGTTTCTTTCTTGCTAGTCTGCTTGGTTTTGACATTTCTCAAAGTCCCGACTGCTGGAATTTAGTGCTACTATGATGGGAAAAAAATCTTCCTTTAAAAAAGAAAGTTATCAGGCATTTATGAATTTAAAAGAAGCTTGCTATGAGAATAGAGTAGGTACACCCCAAAGGCTAGAAATTAAAAGAAAATGAAAAAATTGTTGAAAGAATATTTGTTACCTTAAAAGCATTTAATGAGTGCTTGGCTTATGACTTTTGGTCGCTTGGAGGTTAGTTACACAATGGAAGTTCTTCTATGTAACTAGCTTTCCTTTGCCAAAAATCGTTTTTTTCCTAATGTGGCTGTTGTGCCTAGTCACTTTTGAAATACTTAAAAGATTCTTAATATGAGCTAGAAATTGAGGCACTGAAAAGTGCATTATTACAGGCCTCCAAAAGCACTTCTTATATAGAGAGAATTCAGGCCTTTCTCTCATTTTTATTGATTGTGGTAAATAATGCCACTGCCTTGCCCTGATCATATTCAGGCCTCTAAGATGGCTTTCCAATTCATCCAGGCTCTGCTTTGAGTTCTCATGTGTTGGCAATGGGTAAGTCTTAGATATTTCTCTGTATCTATTAACTCAAACACAACTCTTGTTCGTTCTGCAGAAGTTATTGGGATGATAGCTCAGAAAATGAAAGAGCTTTTCCCGAAGCTAAGAACATTGCTGCTGGTTTTTCTGACAACGCCAGCTCTCTGCTTGCCGCCTGCCCTAACATTTACGTAAAATTTTGTAATTCTGTGTACGCTCCCTGTGATGCTTTGAATCTAGGAGCCCCTGATATTGTCATCTTCTCGTTCTTCATTCAAGCACCGATGATTACAAAAAACTTGTGGTTTTAGCGTGCCATCTGTCTGCTTCCTGTTGTGCAGTTCTATACACAAATGTCTCTGTACTTCTCTTTCATGTCGAATTTATTCATCGTTTCCTTCTCATATTTACTTTGTAAGTTGTCTGGGGCAAGGCTCACGTTTTTGGTATGTGTAATGCTTAGTATAGGCTCTCTGAGGATGGCTCTGAGATCTTACAGAAATAAATAAATTTTGGTTATTATTCTAACACTTTTCTGTGAAAAATGTACAAGTAGATGAATGAATTCTTTTTTGGGTCTGACCAACATATGAAAAAATTACAGGATATGATATAAAGTAATCAGAAGAGCTCTGTGACGGTTGTTTTGTTTCTAAGACTCGTAAGTTCTCTGCCTCCAAATGAAAACCACAAGTTAAGCCTCCATGATAGTAAATGCAGTCCATCCTAGCATGTAAACTGAAATTATTATATGGACAGCTTAATATACATATTTAGCATAAGACCATTTATATCGAATGCAATTTTTTGATAACTCATAACTGCTTAAACAAGGAATATGAACTGTTGATTAAAAATAGAAGGTCATTGTGTCTGCACTGTTTTGTTGAGAGGTTCTTTTTTTAACTTGTAATAGTATCTTTGAATGCTCTGTGGAATAAGTGAATTTGTTGCTTAACGCCATGATTTATTTTCTTTTCTCCCCTATGGGGGGGAAAAAATAGTAATTTAAAAGTTCTTCAGTTATTTCAAGTTAAATTTGGTTGTGATTCTCATAGGTGTAGGATCTCTGAAGTACGAAACACATGGTAAATGGCAGAATACGCCCCAGAATTAAGTATTGAGTTAGCAAGTTAGCATTTTCAAACTATTCTTCTGTTATCATCTGTGTTTGGAAGTGTTTTGATTGTTTGGAAGACGAATACTCTGTTTTAATGTTTGGTTGATTTGACCAAGATCTGCAATTCACTTGAATTGCAGGGTTTTGTTTTCTTAGAGTTTAAAAGGAGATTGATTATAGACCAACAAGATAGTAATCTGAAGCAATTGCTCTTTCTGAAATAGCATGTGCTTTCTGGTACTTTGGGTAGGAACAGAACAAACAAAAATGCTTTTGGATTTACCATTCTTCTCCCCACCTCAGTCTTCAAGGTTTGCTTGTTTTATTCACAGCAGTGAGGAGGAAAAGGTTAGAAACCGAGGAGTAATTCTGGTATAACTGGCTGTGTGAGTGAGTAGGAGGGTTGCAGTAGGAACGGTAAATAGAAAGCAATGACGAGTAATGCTGTGATTAAATTAAACGAGTAGTTGCTGTGATTAAACCATACTTCCAAGAGCCACAGCCCAGTCCTACTGTACGTTGCTTAGGGTTTGGACTCACAAGTGAGTTAGTGGAGAAAAACTAAAATGTTGCCTTGCTGTCGATAAATACCGTGTAACAGTTGCTAATCTGCACTTTAGTATACCATATTAAATAAAGAGGATTTTGTGCCTTGGTGGAGGAGGATATTGTATTTTCTGCCATGAATATGAGTAGTTAGTGCAATTTTAGAAACTTTTGGCTGTAAATTAATTCCTCCTCTATTTGCACTCTCCTTCAGTGTCACTGGGACTCAGAAGGGCGTCTTCTACCTTTGCGTGGTGTGTGGTATTGGTGTTATAAAACTAACATCTTTGTTTGTCTGTGGCCTTGATAGACTGTGTATTTGCTCTACGGGGTTAGTAGCAGATGACTCAAGTGTCTCTTCCAGTCAAGGTGGGAATGATGCATAGCATTTCATTCCTAATATTACAAATGTAGCTTTTGAAGGCACATAATTTTTGGAAGATCAAATCATAGACTTTTAAGTTTGTGAGCTTTTGAATTAAATTGTGTATGATTCCTGCTTCTGTCTTAGGCGCTTCTTGCAATAATAGTGTAATGAAACGTTTTAGAAGTTCTAAAAATTATTGCCACGTAATAATTTTTGTGTCTTTGAGTGAATTTGTTGAGCATTACAGTGTCACCACATTTGTTACTGTAAGGGGCACGTGCTTTGTACAGTCACTTGCAAGACTGATGATGGATCATCCTTGCTGTGTATTTTTTAGTGGAAATAATGTTTTCTGTATTTGATTAGATATTCATGTTTAGAGCATTTTTATAGTGCTTACTTTGTGAAAATCCTTTGGTTTGAAATTGTGTAACATTAACTTCAGAATAAGAGTCATGTTGTGTCAATCTAGAAATATTTAACAATAAAAACAGTTACTCTGATAATAATGCAGATAGAAAATGAGCAGCAGGGTGGTGTTTTTTAGGATTTACCATGTGTGTACTTTAGCAGTAGTCCTTAATTATGGATTGGGGATTTTAAAAAAATTTAATGTGGCTACAGCTCCTAATGTTATTTTGGGAATGTAAACTAAAAACAGGTTTTAATTTATACCACTGGCTTCACATGCCACATAAAGTAAATATTTGAAGGTTTGAAGGAATTGCCGTTTGCTTAGAGCCCCTTCCCCTATTTCTTCTCCTGGCTGAATCACCAAGTTAGCGTTCAAGGACGAAATGAAGTCGAACATCCTGCCCTCCCCGCAAGCTCTGCCCTCGACGGTTCCCCAACAGAAGTTTCTGTTCTCTGTCTGTTGCTTGGTGGCTTCTCCTCAGCTCTCCCAGCCGTGAAGCTGAGGGGTACCCATGGGCGGTCGCCTGTTACCGCTGCCCCCAGCTGGCTTTCGGCAGCTTCGAGGGCAGCCTTGGGTGACCTGCTTGATGCACAGTACGCTTGTAGGTAGGTGTATGGAGAGATGTGTGGTGTCTCTCCTCTGACAGCCTTGTTGGAGAGAACATCCAGGAAGTTGCTGATGCAAGGATTGGTACAGTTGCATCTGCAGCATTAACTTATCCTGGTTTTGCTGACGGAGATTGAAACCCGATCGTTACGGGGGCTGGCAGCACCTGGCTGTGTGGAGCCCCGGCCCCCTGCAGCGAGCGGTACTCTCGGAGCAAGTGAATATATCAGTCGATGGGTCTTGTTTGTGCTCCTCGTTTTGTCTCCTGCCTCTGCCCCGTCTCCAGTTTTCCTGGGTGCCTTCCAGAAGGGAACTGCTGATTTTCCGGTGGGCTTTCCACGTGATTCTTTTATAACGTAATTGAGGGAACAGGGAATTTAAAACCAGTGCTGGTAGGAGTCCTGTGAAGGCCCCTCATTATGTGTCATACAGGAAATATCTTCGAGTATTAGAAACAGATTTCTCTGATTATATTAAGTTGATCTCGAGAGTTAGGTGAACTGGCCAAGCTGAGAAAGGCAGGATTTCTGTGAAATAATGTGAAGATTCATGATCCTTCATAGAAGTAGATCATAGGATTTGAAACCAGCTTATTATATTTCCTTTTGGGTGTGATTCGTACCTGCATCTGTTCCTGGAATAGGTTTATGACCTTCTATAATGTGTAAATAGATAATTTCAGTGATGTGAACTTGTACCATTTCTCCTTTTGCTTTTTATTAAAACAACAAGATAGGATTTTAAATTCTAGGTCACATACAGAGTACTCCGTGGTTTGTTTGTTTGTTTGTTTTTTATTGTGAGTTTAACAGTCTCTTTGTGATCTCTTTGGAGGATCATCCATGTTGTAAAACCGGTAGCCATCATTCTTGCTCTTTTTGTAATTTGCACAGAGATGCAAACATGCTGCTTTTCTAGATCTCTGCTTTGTCCCTTATAAGCCAGGTGAGGCTGGACAAAATTGGACTGTGATTTATCTGCTCCACTATTTTCTGCTTATCCAGACATTCTGAATTAGAACACCTGAGTTTGTTTGTGTGGGAGGGTGAAATGTAACAAAAGTTACGTTAGCTATGTATTAGTACCCATACGAAAGGAGCATCTTAAAAGATACAGTAATATCATCATGCACTATATAATAATTAAAAGTAATATTGCTGTACATTATATGAAATTATGACTGAGTCAAACTGTGCCTTCCTTATTAAGGTCTTAGTTATCTGCTGTATTATCACCTCTTATACTGGTGACATCCTTTTGCTACTTGAGTTCAGGTGTGTGCTGCCTTTGCCTGGGGGCAAATAATCCACAGCAGAGAGACTTGAGGCATGGCTGTTTACTGGGGAGAATGATAAGGTTTTGTAAGTAACCCACTTCTCTAAAGTAAAGTGGCCTTAAAGTATTTCAGATATTATTTCACTTTTAAAATGCTATTTGAACTTAGACACACAGACACAGACACAGATTTCTAGGTTGGAAGAGACCTCAAGATCATCGAGTCCAACCTCCGAGGTTAAGGCAAGTAGCTGTAAGTACTTTACCAGGCAAGTAGCCTGGTAAAAATGTAAACTCGTTCTTTTATTCCAGATACAAATACTACATGTAAACTGTATTTAAAATGTTTCAGAACTTTTTTTTTTTTTTTTTTAGTTAATAGCTATTTGTGATTTTCTACAAACGTTTTTAGGGGCATGTTAATTCATGGTTCCTGGTTTGCCTACCTAATTGACTATTTCAGCTCAGTTGTTGGTAATAGACCAATTGTAAATTGGGTTGATTGATTTCTGCACTGCATTAATAATTGCCATTTTACTTTGATCATTTTTTTCCAGTAAGATTTAGTCATATGAAAATGTAAGTTGTGTTTACATTGCTGTGGTTGTGAATCCCGTTGTGGTTTTAATGCCATTGCCTTGTGTCAGAGTGGACATCAGGATGAGATGCCATTGCCTGTATCGGAAAAACTCAGCCACTGGTATTGTCAGGAGTATGGTGGTTTGGTGCTTGGTCTGTGGATGAATGAACGTGGTGGCAGCTGAGGAGGAGAAAAGCCTGCAGGTGATATAGTGCTTAAATAGGGCTAGAGAGGAACTCGTGACAGCATGAACGCCTATCTGTGTTACAGCATTTAGCTGTAAAACGTGCCAGCAAACTATGTATTTATGTATCACAGTTCCGATGAGCGCATTTAATCATTGTTCTAATTACTATGATGGATTATATCTTCCAGGCACAATTAGTGGATCTGAAGTCTGAACTGACGGAAACACAGGCAGAGAAAGCAGTATTGGAAAAGGAAGTCCATGATCAGCTTCTGCAACTCCATGCTGTTCAGCTTCAGCTACACGCCAAAACTGGTCAGAGTGTTGATTCTGGGGCTATTAAAGCAAAACTGGTGAGTATGGCGGCTTGAATGGAGGATTGTATCCTCTTCCTTCTCCTGGCTGAAGTTCTTTCTTGAAAGTTATGAATAAGCTGATTACAAATTTTCATGTTAAAAATGTTGGAGAGAGTTGGTTTTTCTTTTTTTTAAGTAGAACTTACGATTGGTTGCTAGGAACCATTAAAAATCTAAATAACATCAGAATAATGAATAAGAACTTAAGTTGTTTTACATAAACCTTTTCTAAGGGGGTTGTTAAAGTAAAAAAATATATATTTTTTGTTAGGTTATAATGCTTTTATGTAGGCAGAATTTGCAAAGACAGATAGCTTCCAGTGTAAAACTACAACCAAATCTTCACGTGTCGTAAAAAAGCCTAAAAAGGGATACGTCTTCTGTTCTTGTTGTAGGTATATTCTGATAAGAGTAAGAATGGGATTGTTTTGCTCTCCACCATTGCTACGTTCAGCAGACTTATCACAAAAGGACTCAGTAGACCAGTGATAATCTTGTGAAATGTGTTTCTGAGAAACTTAGACCTTTTAAAAATGCACCAGAAGATAACCGTAACCAATTATGCAATTAGTTGACACTGATTGATATCCAGAGTATAGTATGCCTACTAGCTGCAGCACAGATTCAAGCTCTAATACTGAGACTTCTTAAATTAAAAAGTGAAGTAATGCTGCGTAGATTGTGGTTTACAACTCTTGTCATAATTCAAAGTCTAGCTGTTTTTAAAATTGCTTTGTAGGTTGGTTCCAAATATCTAGTCCCAACAGCTGTGGAACGTTAGATTAGTCTCCTCTGCTATATTTGCCCTCTTAATTAATGTATAATAAAACACAGTAAAAGATTGTCAGGTTTAAAATCCACCTAGGTGCATCACTAAGTAACAGGGCTAACCCAAATTCTTTCAGTTTCAGATCTAAAATCTATCTGAATTATAGTTATGTTCTTAGGTCTACATACTTTCTTTCATGCTCAGTATAAAGAGTAATGTTTTCTGGATTGTCTGATCATCATTTATTCTGTATTGAAATATAACGTAAGTATGAACTGTTATTAATTGGACCTGAAAATAAGAATTAGTTAAATACAGCCCACATATTGTAAGTGTTGGCCTTCAGGTTTACATGAAGCAAAATTTTTAGCCAGCCCAAATTCCGAATAATTTTGGTCCCTAAATTCCATTAATGAGACTTGATTTTCAGAGTGATGTAATCACACTTCAAACGTTTGTATCCCCTTACTTTGTTACAAGCAGTTTCTAAAGATACGTTAAATTTCCATAAAAGTGACATCAGTTTCAGACAACAATAAGTAAATTTTTCTTGTATTGCCTCAGATTTTATCCATGTTGAAGTTGAATTTATTAACATCATAGGCTATTATTCTCTTTAATTCCATATAGTTACTCCTTTTTTATAAACATCAAGTCTAATCTTTTAAGTTTGTTTTACTTCGCCTTTAGCATTTTTATAGTTTCAATGGAGAGAAATTCACCTTTAAACTGTTGTAGATACAGAAAGCTATAAAGCTCTGGCAGCTTGAACAAGCAAAATTGAACTTGCTTAAATGACAATAAAATGGGAAGTCTGAGTTTTAGGTAAATAAAAACTGTCACGCCGACCTTCTGGCAGTCAGAAGCCTCTAGGCCAAAGAGGGACTGTGTCAACAGAATAGGCGATGGGGAAGTAAAGTTCTGGAGAAGTTAACTACCTGCTTTCCTTGTTAAGAACCACTCTTCTTTTGTGTGTAAATTCTTAACATAAATGTATATTCTACAAGCTGTAAGATTGTACATGACGATGAACAAAGACATTTTCAAATGTTCCAGATTGCTAGATAATTGATTGCATCATGTGGTTTAGTTTGAATCCCTTTTTAGGTGTGGTAGGTAGGCTTAGTCCAGGCACAATAACTCTTTCTTTGTAAGAGAATGAAGTTTCCTAAGTTTTTAGGATTTTTTTTCATCTTCAGCAGTTCATATACCTTTATTGCTGTCTCTCCCCATCCTGTATGTCACTCTTGCAATATGTATTTAGTCATCCTTTCTGAAAGGAAAAATTCCCTTGCCTGTGTCATGCACTGTATTATAGAAAGTATTTTCAGTGATACTTTCAGAGAAGTGCTCTGTAAATTATTTACCCATTAGTTGAGTACAGCCAAGAAGTAAATCTGCCTTATTCTATTTGAAGATAATTTTTTCCTCTCAGTCAAATATTACAATACTAATCATGTTATCTTGCTGTTCCTGGTAGAGATCCGTGGTATTTTAGGAGAAAGCATTGTTTTCAATACTACAATGAAGCAAGGATTTTTTTAAAAATGATTTTACTGAAAAATATCAAAATTTTTTCTAAGTACAGTTACAGCAATGTGTGTGTTTTTTGTGTCTTCTAATAAAATGCATAGTCTGCTAGTGAATTTCTTTTGGAATAAGTCATTTATGTTACTGCATTTTCTTAAAGTTCCTGTTACCTGTTTCTCTAATTATGGAACTCTTTTCTTCTGTCTTAAGTCTGTCCTTTCTGTGGATGAAATGGTAAGTATGCTGATTGCCCTTTTTTTGTTGTTGTTATGCTTAAGTGGTTTTGCTTTATGTAAAATTTTATATTGTTGGCCTCAGAAACTGGCAAAACAGATCTGTCTTGTTCTTTCTTCCTGTCAGTTGGCAAGATGCTGTGCAAAGAACTTTCTTTGTGTTTTCTTTTGTTTTTCTTTTCTAGCTTAAGTACCCGCTTTCCTATGTCCGTATGTATTTATTATTGTTAGAGCAAATTTAGGACGATACCTTGAATTTGATATTCTGAAAGATTGTTTTGGCAACATCTCCAAACAATTTTATGGCATTACACAATTTCTGAAGTATAATTATAGTAAACATCAAGCAATATATACTGTGAAATGTTTTATATATATATATTTTAAATCCTGTCTATTTTTCCTTGTTTTCACTTTTCTCAGTTCTTTTTATGGGCATAATTTAATCTAATTTTCTGACCAGTTTAACAGCCTAAGGCATATAAACTCAGTAATACATAGATACGAAGAAAAAGTGATGCAAAGTTAACTTCTATCTTTCAGTCTTTCCCAGTGGTAGACTTGACAATTTTTGAACAGCTTCTCTACTTTTATTACATTGTATACCTAACTAACATTGCTCAGTGTTTGTCCTTTGAAAAGCCACAGGTTAGCTGTGGTTAGCGGTAAGCCTTGATCTTCAGCATGGCAGTTGCTTTTTTATTACCAGTGGAAAATAGAGTTCTTTCTATTTTGCAGGACCTATGCAAAACTATGAGCACTAGAAAGCATGAAATCTGATTCTTTAAATTTCTCATTATTTTAATCCTATTTGGAGACTTTTACCACATCTCGTAGCAGTTGCTCAGAAGAAGAGATGTCCTTTCAGTACATCTTCAGACATCTGTATTCCAAACCTCTTCGTGTGGTGATCAGTTGGAGACAGTCCAGAGGGAGTGGCTTCTAGGTGTAATTTTCCTCCTAGGTCACAGAACAATAGTCACAGTAATGGAGAGAATAGGAAGGTTCTTGGGGACTACATTGTTCCTTATATTTTAGATATAATGTTTAAAATGCACTACTAAAAGTGATTCCAACTAGGAAAGTAACTTTTTTTTTGTTTAAATTTGATTTAGATGGTGAATCAAATTCAGAGCTGTGATGAGTGTTTTTAGGCTGCCTAATTAATGACATCTAATGAAAATGTAATAATGTGGATAATGCGCGTTCATACGTCTGTCTCAAATTCTAGTCTTTTAATTTTTTATACTTGTCAAATAGAAGAAGTCCTAAAAGAGAGTACTTCCACAAGTAATGGGCCTGTTCAATTCTGAGCACCTGGATGCAATCCTGGCAATGTGTATATAACTAACATAAATTCTATAGGAACACCGTAGCTGTAGACAGACTTTCCAGCTACTATAAAACTAGTATTAAGTCTGAACTGTGACACTTCTTACAGCTTAAGTATGTGTCAGAGGCAACGCAGTGTCTGCACTCTTGAATTCTTGTAATTGCCCTCTGGCTAGTGGCAGTAAACGTAAGTTAAAATAGCCCAAGACTTACTACAGCAGAGAGACTTGGTATAATTTTAGAAACTCCTATTCTTCAAATGTAGATGAGCCAGAATTCTTGGCTTATGAGTGTGTTCTGCAGTTCATAAAGAGATTTGTTGAAAAATAACAGGAGTCATCTCACAAGACAACCCCAAACCCAAAAGACAGACCTGGTGTGGCTTTGCGTGGCAGGTTTTCTAATGTACATATCGAGTCAAGCCTAATGTGGAACTGGGTTGATAAAAGAATTGCAGGAAGTGGAGAGGTAACAATTTCAAGCAATCTTTGTTTCACCCCTCCTGAGCAGTGTGCTAGGCATTTCCTGGCCAGTATGTACGTATGTGTAATGTGCTTCATTCATCCAACCTGATACAGGTATTTAACAGGTGAGACAGAAATAGAGTCTATGAAATTGACAGTTGTCTTTGCAGGCATTTGTAGCTCTTTGCCAGATATCTGCTGTGAAAATACCTTTCTTTGGTTTATGTGTGACAACCTACCTTAATCTCAAACGTGGTAATTCCAGCCATACCCATGGTTTTGTTACTCTCATTTGGAATAGTGAATAAGGATATTCACTGTTTCATAACAGATTTGTCTTGCCAGTTCTGTAAAATGTTGTTTGTCCTGTTGCTTCTTTAGTTGCACCTTGTGATTTTAATGGTGTAATTAATACAAGTACAACGAACACTTTTTAGGTACCCTGAATATCTTCAAAAACTTGTTACGGTGGACTTAGTATTTATTGCTTATTCAGATGGCAACCGTAATTTAAAAGGGAATAGTAACAGATTCTATGTCTGTATAGTTTTCCTAGTTTGATTTGTTGTTTTTTTTTTCCCCCCACTTTCTAAAAAGGATATAAAGCAAGATATAAAAGATACAAGTAATCAAATGAGCTCTTTGTGTAGTAGATTTTGTAGAATAGTAATCTGAGTCGACCATACTAACTCCTTTTAGCTCCAGTGCTCTGGATTTTAGAAAAGATAATGGTTATGTGTTATCTGTACATTTGTGATGGAGCGCTATGGAAGTAATTTATATTTCAATAATTCCTTTTTCATGTCAAAAAAAAAGCAATGAGGAAGGATAGATTTCTTAATGTGTTTTGTGTTTGGTTCATTATTATTATTATTAAGGATGTTATTTTGCATTAATCTCTCTTCTAATTTCATAGGGCATGCATCGGCATGTGTAAAATCTCTGGCTTTATTTATTTTTATTTTTTTTTGTGGTCTTGAGAGTCTAATTTGGAAATACCCCTGGCTGGGCGTTTCTTGGTTGTTTGCATGAAAAATAATTGTCATTTTAAGGACTTACAGATCATTTGATCATATTGAAATAGTTATAGAATATTACCAGCTTGAAATGTATAGTGGTTGTATATTTTTTTATTATTTTAAAAATAATCTGTTCTTTCTCATTGTACAAATACCCCATTTGAACACAGGAAAAAGCAAGGATGCTATTCAGACTATGTAACACTTTGCTACCTATTTGTGAGAGGGAGAAGCAGTGTTACTAATTTCAGTCCTTGGACTTGAAGCTAGTATATGCATTTTGTACAGGAGTTGTAAGCAGGATAAAAATCATGATGGGAGCACAAAGTTGAGCTCAAGGCCAACTCTCCCCAGAGGGGAGTAAGCAAACCAGTAGCTGCAGTGACAGAGTTGCTTCTTTCACTTCTTTTCCTGCATGTCCTATAGTCAGAATTATTTCACGTTGGTTTACAGAAGCAGTAAGTACTCTTTTCATTGTCAACTTTGATAAAAGCTTTTCAATTTCTTATTTATTTTAAGGAGAGAGAACTTGAAGCTAGCAAGAAAGAAAAAGTGAAAGAAGCTCAGCTGGAAGCTGAGGTGAAATTGCTGAGGAAGGAGAATGAAGCTCTTCGTCGACACATAGCTGTGCTTCAGGCTGAGGTTTATGGAGCAAGATTGGCAGCCAAGTACTTAGATAAGGAACTAGCTGGAAGGTATGTAAAATCAATCCATGTCCCTAGCATAGGGTTTTGTTGTTGTTACAAGTTTTTTTTTAATACTGCAAAGCATAAAGCTTCAGTGAGTCTTGATTTATGCCTAACATTTCTTAACACTGTGGCAATATCAATGAACGTATATAGAAATCACAGTTTTGGAAGGGTTAGACATAAATGCTGTAGGTTTCGTGACCACCTATTATTGAATAGAAATTGGGCTTTTTCTTGTTCACTATCTTCTTCGCTGCAACCAGCATCTTCTATTAGCATTTGTTAACTTCTCTTTTCCTAGGCTTTGGATTGTCCATGTTGATAAGTATTACCAATTCTGTTTTCTTAGGGATTAATATAATAGTGACCACAATGAAGTCAGTCAAAAATCTTGTTAGTCTTCAGAAGTTTTAAAGGATTTAGGCTCTCCCTTCCCACTAAATAATCTCGTTTCAAAGTCTTCATTACGACATTTTTAAGAATGAGTTAGTCCTGGTTTATTTTATAAACCTTTGTCTCGTTAGCTTTTTAAATCATTAGCAGGGAGATAAATGCATAGAGGTATGCTTTGGCAAGAAGAGAATCTGTGATTATCTAAAGTATACATGTAGTGGTCTTTAACTTACACAGTAACATACAGCTCTGACAGCTCAAGCATGCAGTGCAGGTACAGTAATGTCAGTTATGCTTGTTTAAATTTGTCAGTGTATGACTGCAATATTTCTATGACATAACTGTGATAATGAGCTGTAGATAACTATAATAAACTTAACAGTATTTAATCATCGTCAGTGTTAGCAGCATAATGTTATAATTACGCTCAGATTTCTGAGCTCTCCAGCCCACCAGGGTCTGCAAGGCTCCGTGGAGCCCACGCTTAGGGCATGGAGGTACCCGAGGCATCCTCAGCTTATCCAGGCAGATTGTTCATTGTCCGTGATAAGGCAGTTTTGGTCTGACTGAACGTAACCAATCACTTTGGCCCTGTTCTGCAGCTGTCTTAACCACATTCTTGCATTATTCATCCAATTGCTCACTAACTTGCTAGCTATGTTTGTGTAGCAATTAAGCAATAAATTACTTTTTAATAGTGCTTATCGTAAGATAAATACTTTATGCTGGATCTGGACTGGTCGTTTGGATCCTTTCTTGTGGGTCTGAGACCCTTGCTGCCATTAGAGCTAGATTTAAGTTTCCTCTTATAAAAAGTACATTATTTATTCCACTTCATCAAAATGTGCCTCTATTATGATTTAATGAAAAACAAGATAGCCTTGTAAGGCTTCTGAGAACAAGGCTTGGTCCCTTTGGTCATGGAGTGAGCCCAGCCAATTACTTCTGTTATTTGCAGCTTTGTGTTCATTTTGTCTGACACAGAAATGGTCACTTTTGCAACCCTGTTTGTTCTCTTTCTTTGCATCCCCAGAGGCAGATCCAAAATTAAGAGTTAGTAGGAAAAGTCTCACGTTTGCAGTTAATTCAACAAAAGGAAGGAACCAAAAATCCCTCACTTTCCAAAGTAGAGCCACGCACTTTTTATTTTTTAATTAAGTTTTCTGGATGCTGTGGGTGAAACAAATCTTCTTAAGTGCTTTAAATTTTAGGGAGAACTTGTATGTACACATGTGTTTAACATACTCAGCACTGTCACAATTCCATGCAGCTACTGCACTTGCACTAGTTGCTGAATGGCTGCGTGCTGTAGCCACGTGAAGGATGAGTTGTACAATGCACTGATTTTCAGGTGTAATATAGCATGTTGTTTATTCTCTTTGTTGTTATGTAGAGTTCAGCAGATTCAGTTACTGGGCCGCGATATGAAGGGACCTGCTCATGACAAACTCTGGAATCAGCTCGAAGCAGAAATACACCTTCACCGTCACAAAACTGTTATTAGAGCTTGTCGAGGTCGGAATGATCTGAAACGACCAATGCAAGCACCACCAGGACATGTAAGTTGAAAGGCGAGTCTGTGATTTCTGCTGTCTGTGGAAAAAAGATAGCAGTTTCTTCATTTTTGTTTGTTTTCACTTCAAATACTGAATTATTTTAACTGTCCCTTTAACATATGTATTTCTTTTACCATCAGAAAATGGTTTGAGTTGAAAGGAACCTTCAAAGTTCATCTCGTCCAAGACTTCTGCCTTCTCTTCTCTAGGCTAAACAACCCCAACTCTCCTCACAGGAGAGGTGTTTCAGCCCTCTGAACATTTTTGTGGCCCTCCTTTAGACCTGCTCTAATAGACTCATGTCTTTCTTGTTCTGGGAAGCTCAGAGCTGGATATGTTAAAGGATAGTTCCATCCTGAATAGCATGTTTCCATAAATGACCGTGAAAGATAGTAAAATTCTGTTGACTTATGTAGGAATATGCAGCCCTTTTGAAAATTATGCTGTGTGTGTATAGATTTGAATTTAACTGTGTAATTTTTGTTAGGTAAATTTGAAAATAAGGGGCTAAATTACTTGGGGAAACTGTGAAGAATAATAATTTTAGGATTAGATTGAACTGAAATTCATCTTTTATTTCTTTTAAGGCCAGATAAATTGACACTCTATAAAATTTTGGTTTTGTTTTTTTCCCCTCCAAAAGATACTTTTTAAAATAAAATTTTTAAAAGCGTGTGTGACTATGGCATAGACCTTGCCTTACCTAGCCTGGCACATGAGCTGTTATCCCCAGTTTTCAGTGCATAAAATGGAACACTTTGAGGAAAGGGCATTACTTTGGTCTGTTCTAAATACCTTAGTTGGTCAGATGGATCTTACTACTTATGTTCTTAATAGCATATAAAATATTGGTGGACAAATATGCATGTGTATGATTTTAAGGGTATGAATAATAGCAACAGCAGCTTAACAAAAGAAGAACAAATACCATGATTTACTTAGCCTCTTTTTTAGTTTAGAGTTGAATAGCTTGTGGAACGGTGTGTTTTTAATCTAACAAAAATAAAGTTGAGTGAGGAACCTTTCCTTTGGGACTGTATTACATCTACCCTTTGATTAGCTTTAAATTACTGTTTGTCATATAACTTTTCAGCAGTGATCAGCATTCCTTTATGTAGTCCATTTATATTTTTAATTTGGCAGATTTCCTTCTTTTGAAGTTAAACTCTGTGTTGTGCATCACTCAGCACTGAAATAATTGAAATAATTGTTCTTGTCAAGAATGCATAGTGAGAAACCTTTTCTGACTTCATTGTCTGTAAAGGGGCACTGAAGTTTGTCCTGCCTGCATGGAGCTAATCTAAAACTCTGCTGCCGATACACTGTCTTTCTACAATTAAAAAACAAACGAACAAAAAGAATGCATCACATCTATATTTACACTATGTATGTATTTTTTATCAAACTAGGATCCAGATGCCTTAAAGAAGAGTCAAGGTGTTGGTCCAATCCGAAAAGTTTTGCTAGTTAAAGAAGACCATGAAGGACTAGGAATTTCAATCACAGTAAATGCTTGCATTTATTTTCTATGGCACACAAGAAGCAATTTAAATTTGTATTTGTACTTTGTAAAATATTTGGAACAGTAAGTGTATTGTTAGAATGTAACAAAAGAAAAAGAATAGGGCTGCGTTATGTAAATTCGTAGGTATAATTATGTGACTTAAAGAATACAACTCATTTTGATAGATTTTGAGGTTGTCAATTGCTAGTTTATGTAAAACGTACGGTTTCAACTCATGTTTAAGGTTTGGGCCCTATAGCAGATTAGCCAGTAATGAATTTCTAGTATCATAAGTCTGTAGAAGAGCAGAAACAGTCTGAGAACTAACTAACTTACAAAGCTTAGCTGTTGTAATTATAGGATGGTTTTGTGTGTTTTTTTCTTGTTTTGTTACTGGCATTTCACACCTAACAAAAGCTGTGTTAACTTTTTACACCAGAGTTTGAAAATTCAGACTAATACTCTTTTATTCTAAATACTGATTTTTTTTTTCTTGCAAGTCAATATGGGGTCTGGTTTTTAATGAGGTTTTGATGTTGTCTTGAGCTTGTCTGTGATCTAAAATACTTTTATTATTATTCAGAACAGTCTCCTTTTACTCTGAGTATATATTTGAAATTAGGCCATTCTTTCTGGGGGAGAAGAATTAAGAGAAGCATCTCATACCATCTTCTTAAGCATTCTTTTTGTCCAGAGCATGCTTTTTAATGTTCTATAATAAAAGATGAAATAAGCACTGTAAGAGCGACTGTTGGAATGCTGATTTTATGCTTACGTACATTTCAGGTAATTAAAATCCACTTTTCCCATAGGGTGGGAAGGAGCATGGTGTTCCAATACTGATCTCTGAAATCCATCCTGGACAACCTGCTGATCGATGTGGAGGACTGCATGTTGGTGATGCCATTCTGGCAGTGAATGGAGTTAATCTAAGAGATGCCAAACATAAAGAAGCTGTAACTATCCTTTCCCAACAGGTCAGTTGGGACCTGTTATCCACAGGCACATTTATGTGCTTCCTTTGTTCTGCCTACTGATTTACCTTGGATTTAATGTTTTCAGTCAAGCAAAGTATTATGCAAACCTACAGTGATTCCTGAAGCTCTGTCACCTTACGCTGAATCCTCTTGTGTCTTGCAATCTAGGAGAAAAAGGCTGGGTCAGTACTGATTGAGTTAAACCTCTAGTGACCGATGATCCTTCAGTAAGGCTAATGGAAATCTTGTTGTCGGGAAATAGTGATGCCTGTTTTACTCTTTTATGAGTGGACAGCTGCAGCTAAACAATGTTTCTGATGCGCTGTGTGGTCTAGAATCATCTTGCTGCACTGTTTCCCATTTTCAGACAACTTGTAGGTTTAAATTTGTCAGAAAGCTTGCTCTTAGTTCCTGTTTAAAGAATTTACTGTTTAAATGCACTGGTACATAATGAAAAATTCAGGTAACTTTGGTAAATCTTAGCTGTAGAGCTGCACTTCTTAAATCATTAAAGCTTAATTCAGGTACGTGCCCAAAATATTCAGCACAACTGTTCAGTAAAATCTACTTGTTTAAGTAATCCAGCTCATTTTTGTAAACCCGTTACGTAGTGGTGTATTAAAGTAAATTTGTAATTTTGATTACGTTCTAGAGAGGAGAGATTGAATTTGAAGTAGTGTACGTTGCTCCAGAAGTTGATTCGGATGATGAAAATGTAGAATATGAGGATGAGAGTGGACACCGCTATCGTTTATATCTTGAGGAATTGGAAGAAGGTGCGAATTCAAGTTCTAATAGGAAAGAGGCAATTGTGGATGTCAAACCCTCACAAGGTAAACTTTCTAAAAAGCGTTACGCAATTTAACTCTGAAGTCTCACTATACAAACCAATTTCTGGAAAACACTGTTTTTATATTGTAAAATTAAACTTCTTCTAATTCAGTTGACCTGCTAGTAGGTTTTCAGCTCTATTGGTTGGTCCTTTACTCATTGGTCTGTTTTACTTAGATAGAACTTCTGCTGTTTTTTTTTTTTTCTGATCATCTTTTCCCAATTATTTGTATCTTTTCACAACTCTGCTTTAGGAGTAGTTAATTCCCCTTAAGCCATTATTTTGTTGGTGACTTCGAGTATGTTTTTTTAGATCAGAGGCATGTAGAAACAGTTCCTGTTTTCCTGTCATACTGTGTTTTAACAAAAGCTTATTAGCTTGTATTTTTAGTAATTATTTCAGTAAACCTTCCAGTTTCTGAAATAAAACCTACTAATCTGTGATTCCTAAGACTGCTGCTCTTCCTTAAATGTATTTTTTTTAACTTGCAGTGTTTGATAAGAAACCAGGTATTGATGGACATGAAAATGGAGACCTGAGGAATTCAGTTGAAGCTCCGTTAGAAGACGCTGCACCCAAATTAAGCCGTTCTGCTGAGTCTTTATCCTAAAAAAAAAAGAAAAAAAAAACACACAACTGGACAGATCCCATCTTTGGGAACAATTGATAATCAGTAGTGACTGTTCCAAGTTGCATATACAAGTGTAGGTTGTAAAAGGAAGATTAAAAGTCAAAGGGACCTGTATTACTGTTGCCTGGATAAAAGGCAGTTACCTCAGGGCTTCATTGTGAGCAATTCTAAATGTGGAAAACTGTCTTTTGCGTGACACACAATAGTTACTTAACACACGGCATGTTAAATGAATTTCCTTTTAATAATAAGTACCAAAGCATGGGATTTCTAAAAATGATAACCTCAATACCTTCAACTTTTAATCTCATTGATGTCCCCGAGGAAGGAGAATAAGATGTGGCCATCTTCATTTGAAAC
The DNA here is from genome assembly GCF_013377495.2 of Cygnus atratus. Lineage (NCBI taxonomy): Eukaryota > Metazoa > Chordata > Aves > Anseriformes > Anatidae > Cygnus > Cygnus atratus. The sequence goes on along the minus strand of NC_066364.1, from coordinate 52,597,489 downwards.
TGTTTTAAAGGGAGAACAACGTTCAGTCTGTTGTGAAACAAGCTTTGACTCGAGAAGGTGGGGGGGTGGGAATTGTACTGTTGCATACCTGAGTTTTCCACTTTGGATTTTTGAGCTGTAACTTCAAAAACAAACAAACAAAATCGTTTTCTGAGAATAGCAAAAAAACAGATTTTACTTGAGCAAAGACCATCAAAACCATAATTGGACAGTGGAGTACTTGTTAATCGTGATCCTTCAGCCCATGATAATTTTATGGGTGAGATTTTTGGTATTATTGTTTTAATTAATTCACTGCCAAATGAAACTTGCTCTAAAAGTATTTAGACAGAGTATTACAGGGTTTTACAAGCAAAATTTGCTTAAAAAGCACTCACAGTTGTGTGCCCTTTGGCATTTTTTTCCCAAGCATCATCAATTTAGCATACGTTCTTGAATGGATGTGGTTTCTGCCCATGTGGAGTTGTCTGAGTTGGTCATTATTAGCTTGAATTTAGGAAATGCTCAGTGTTTTTAATAAGTACTGGACATACTCATTTCACATTAAAATCTTTAAAGAAGTGAAAGTAAAGTGCACAGTGCTTTATAGGAAGTACGATCATACAGTGTCTGGCCCTATCTGTTAATTTTGGCAGTTGTATTAACCTGTAATTGTCTTATTGTTGAAACAAAACATTATTCCTTTTGTAAGAGCAGTGTATCTCAAAATAGCTTTTAATTGGTGTACATCTAAAGGTTTGTGGCATGGTTGCAGATGGGAATGTCGAGCATGGCTTCTTGACCAGTTTCTTATACTCCTGTATATCTGTAGATATACAAGAGCTGAACTTGGAGATCTTTAAGTGCAACACTCTCCATATGCAAACTTTTGCATTGCGATAACACTTATTGTTTCAGCCTGCAAAGGCAGCTTTCCTGTTAACTGCTCTTCAGGCTGTTGAACTGTAATGTGAAAAGAGTTTGCACTTTGAGAGTGGAGCTTATGTGAGAAGGCATCTTTGCAAGTGTTAGTGTGTAGGGTAGACATATATAGGAAAAAAACTCAAAGGCCTTTAGAGTAATATCAATTAATTTTACATTCAAAATTGTGATGTAGAACACAGTTACTTGTTTCTCCTAGGAGCACTATATATATGTTTATAGAAAAAACATAAAAATGTATATACTTTATTCGAAGATTTTGCTATTTATAAATCCCCTAACTTTGCTATTTACAGGATCGTTTTGTGTGCGTCTATGCATGAGTTCCATTCACTCAGTGGAATTACATTATTTGGTTCATTTTTTGTAACAGTCCTTATCATATGGCATATTGTTAAAGGCTTTAAGAATAGTCAAAGTTGTACAGTTTTCAGCACACAGAAACTAGTATTGAAAAATAAATCCCTGTAAAGAAGAAACAGGTCCCCAGACATGTTTCTTTCTTTGAAGCTTCAGAAATTTTAGGACACGTTGGCTACATATTAGCAGATAAATCCACTGCCATAACTCTGAATCCAGGTTTCTGTTTTTCCCACAGTTAGTAGGTGCACTAAGTAAGTGCATCCCACAGTAAGTAGAGTGAACTCTGAAACGGTCTGTGGCCTGGGACGTTCTGTGTCCTCTGTGGTAGAGAGGATACTTCAAAGCCAGGTAGTGATCTTGTCTTTGAAGATCATAGCTGTATGAAATTTTGATGCGGTTGTAGGAAACGAGGCTGGTCCAGCTAGTCTGATAACTTAAAAAATAATTTGCCTGTACAGTTTCCATGTATCTGAGGGAAAGATTACATTTTTTATTTATTTGTTCTCACTTCCTGGCATGCCTCATTTTCTACTTAGTCTTTTGATCTGTTTCAGCCTGAAGTGGGAGAATGTTTCTGGAGTTACTTTCTTGACATTCCTTGTCCACCTGTTTCTTATGATGCTATGCGCTTTTCTTTATCGTCTGGAAGTTGCTGGATCCTTTCTCTGTTACCTTGTCTATTTTTGACCCGTATATGAGATCAACAGAAGGAACAATTGCTGAGGAAAATGACTAGGAGTAGACAAATCAGGTAGCAGTAAATTATCACAGTACTTCCTTCCCTGCAGTTTTTATAATCTTTGTTTAGAAAGCCCTGAATGGGAAGACTTTGCTCAGACACTACAGCATGGCTGTACTCCACACTTCCTACCAGCAGATTTAACATACTGATTTACTGTAGTCATGCTGAGATGCTTTGAGATTAATATTTAAACTGAGAAAAGTTTTGCAAGTTGAGATTTCCAGATTCAATGGACAAATGTGTATTTCCCCCTTTGTCAGAAACTGGAAGACTGCTGATTCCCAGAGGTTGAATGAATTAGACTCGGAAGAATTTCCGAGGCAAGTCAGTATTCAGACTTCATTTTTATTTTTTAAAGTGTAAAACAGTTTACTGGTGTGTGTGTGTATATATATTTTTACTTCAAAAATAAAATAATATTCTAAAGAGACCGGTGCAATTTTTTAGTAGATAATTCCTTGCCTATTAAAAAAAAAAAAAACACTTCATTGAGACAATTGTATTTTAAGCTAAAGGTAGACAGTGCTTGTCGGCATCTGGGACCAATGTTAATTAAGAGCATGCAAGTTAAGGAAAGTGCTTAATGGCAATAAATTTAATTCTGATCAAAGATCATATGTAGTATTTCTTTGTAAAAGTGTATTTGTGACAATGAAGGTGGTTTGTATCCATCTCAATATATGTTAATCAACAGTTATATTAAATGAAATACAAGTATTGTATGTGTCCAGACATCCATACAAGATTACTCTCATTCCTTTAGGAGGTATAACGTTTCGCAACAAATGTATTATATCCGGCTAAGCTGAATATATTTTTATTAGCCTGTAAATATTATTCTGCGTTTCAGTGACTTCTGTACCGAATTCGGAATATTTCATTTTCTTCTGTTTTTATATATAAAACATAGATACCTAACCCTGTGTGTGATCTTTCTGTTACGCACGTAATCCACACGCAGGCAAAAAGTTGACAAATGAGGAAAAAAAAACTGCATAATGTGAAGTTGACACTAATCTGGTCTTGGCCAGCAATGGTTAATAATAAATTACATTTTAAGAGTGAGAGTTACAGGACGTGTCTCAAGAACCTTTTACTTGAGAAGCATTTCCTGCTGAATGCTTTTCAGTAAAAGAAAAAAATGCAAAATTTGCAGTGTTACTCTGGCTGTGTAATAATACCATAAATATTCTGTAGCCTGTGGCTAAAAGCTACAAAGTCCGAAACCTGTCAAAGGATTAAGTCATTTGGGTAAAATTGTGGAAACTGCCTTTTTTTTTTTTTCATTTTAGTTTGCTCTGCATTAGGAGTAATAGGCATATTCTGTGTGTGGGTTGTTTGTTTCTTTTTTTACTGAAGTTACAAAACATTTGTTCTTAGTCCTGATATTAAAATCTTTTTGCTCAGATTAAGAAGTCTGGTTTGTGTTAAGATTTTTATTTTTTTTTTTAATAATCTCTCACCTATACTTAGTGGTCTTCCTGCCTTAAAGAAGCAAGTTCATCCAGAGCTGGAGACCAAACAGAGAGCTCAAATAACAGATAATGGTATGGTAGTTGCGGTGAGAGTGTAATTATGGCAGTACTTACAGATGTATTGAGAATGTGTAAATAGAGAGACCATAGGGGTAGGAACCATCTCAGTAGACAAGTCTGAGTCATCTTGGATGAAACGATGGGTAATGCACAATTGGTGAGAACTAGAACTGTAATACTTTGTTTTTTAACCTCTAATTTTTAAAGGGTTTAGGTATGGGTGGCAAGTAGATGTAAGGAACAGGGAAAGGAGAGAAAACTTAATGTTGCTGAGGTGTAATAAAGCAAGAAGAGGATTAGAGGTCACTATGAATGAAGATGGAAACAGATGGAAAGAGAAGTAAAGATATTTTTATGCCAGCTGGGGTGAAGGAAGACTGTTCAGAAATGTTTTGGTGACTGAGTGCCCAGCTGAATGACCTGGCTGCTGCCTGGGACTGCAGTGAACAGGTCCTCTGCGTTATTCTCTTTTTCAGAGATCCATACGTGACAGAAGAGGAACGCATCATGACTCAAGATATGAGTATAAATTGACTTTTTGCTGGCTAGAACCTCAGCCCAATGACTTGAAAATAAAATTACCTAAATTATTTCAAACGTGCCTTTTGTTCAGGCTGTGTCTTTTCCAGTATGATGTGTTTTCCAGTTCTTTTGAAACTGGATGTGTCGTGGTTCGAGTGGAATCCAGGCACTAAGGGGCAAACTTTTTACTGTCTTTGAAGGAAAAATGCTCAACTTTTTTTTTCTTTGTTCTGATCAAGGCAGTTTTTCCTTCATATGCTGAAGAGTAGCCTTGCCTTATTTGCTTGTGTACTGCTGGTGAAGTAATTTAATGTCTGCTCCTGATGCCCCCACTTACGCTGCACTGGTTATAAACAGGGCTTTGAGGCCAAATGGATAAGTAAGGCTAAGCAATATTTTTCAAGAGTTTTCCCTTCTTAATAGAAAGCTTAAGTCACCTGGGTAAATTTTTCACACACTACTTTTGTTACAAGCATCTAACTCAATCGGCTGTTGAAACTATCTGGTGTCTATTTGTCAGCCTTCTGCTGAGGCATGTTTTTGCACAGCTGTGCCCAAGAAGCTCGAACTCTCTGCAGCAGGTTTTTGCTTTTAACTTTCCACTGAAGATTGTGATCATGTTTCCCTCAAACAGTTTTTGGCACTTCGTATTTCTTTGTTTCCTTTCTGAAATGTAAAAGCATTGCTCTTAATCTTTGCAGGCAGCAAGCTGTGAACTACAGCCTGATCCATCTCCCTAGCATTTCCCTTCACCAGTTGTGTAGCCATCAGCTCTCTGCTGACTGGTTTTCCATGGCTCAGACTTGAGCAGGAGGGTGTAAAAACAAGCAAAGCTAAACTACAGACATTCACAGACATGTGATTACCCATAAGAAAATGCCAGAAATCAGGGAGGCTCGGGAGACACCTGGTAATTTTTCAGTTAAGTCTTCACATTGTTAACAAAACTCCTCTTGATTAAATCTCAAATTTCCAATCAAGTATCTCAGTACTTGAAAGAATAACACTTCTGTAAAATGGAATAGAGCAGAATGACAATTTAATGATATTTGGTATTGTCCAAGTGTTTATCATCGTTTTATTTGGGGAACGAAAGGATTAATGTTCAGGCTGCTGATCCAGAGTAGATAATTATCCTGTTCACTGGGCTTACACTTCTGGAAATGTTTGCTCTGAATGCTTTTCCTTCCAACAAGAAATGGGATGTCCCAGTTCAATCCCTCTTGGAACAACCCGTGGGGAGTGTGCTGCTGTTGGCCTTCCATTTGCTAATGGCAGGTGATTTTCTTTCTGTGTTCTGGGTTTCATGCCAGGTTTTTCCTGGTTTAGCCTTGTGGTCAAAGGAGGTGCCTGTCTCCTGCAGTTTCTGATTTTGTGTGGGTCTGTTTCCAGGCTGGGTGAAAAAGGTGACATCTCTGGAGTGAATAAGTATGGACACAGAGGAGTTGCATCTTACACTGCAGCATGTCTGCTGTGACAGCCTCGCTGGAACAGGTTGCCCAGCGAGGCTGTGGAGTCTCCCTCCTCGGAGACCTTCAACAGCCACCTGGACGTGGTCCTGGGCATCCTGCTCTAGGTGGCCCTGCTTGTGCTGGGGCTTGGGCCAGACGGGCTCCAGAAGTCCCTGCCAACTTAAACCACTCTGTGATCTCCTGGGGAATGTTTCTGAGGAGTCTTTAGGCTGTGAAGCTGTATGTGGTGAATTTGTTTAGTTCTTAAGTGGTGTCTTTCATCAGAACAGGATGTGCTCGTTTTGTTCTACTGACACAAGGAGTAAGTACTAAGATGACTTGTGAGATGTTACACATCAGGCTCCTCATTAGATTTTATATGCCCATTGTATTGGTTGGTTGTCTCTTTTTCATTTTGGTGATCTTGGTAGCTTCAACTCCTGGTTAAGCTTTAGATGCTGGTTGCAAGTGTGCAAGCTGTTGTGTTCTCTGTTTTGACGCTTGTTTTGCAGTGCTGCTGTGGGTTGCCCGTACTGATCCTGTTGTGAGAGCAGAGCCTTTGGGCTACCTCTGCGAAGGCATCACCAATTCCCCCCAGTGTTTCATTTATATTCTTCACGGTTGTGTCTATCCCTTTATGAAAGGTTTCCTGGTGGGAGTTATGGCTTAAACACTTCAATGCACCTCAGCTGCTGGGCATTGGCAACTTTGGGTTTGAAGCTGGTGACTGGACTTTTTATAGAAGGGTTTTTTTATAGAAGGTTTTTGTATAGTTGCCAAATGAGTGTTACTGAAGAGTTTCCTATTGATTTGATCTTTCTTTTTGCCTATTTTGTTAGCACCTGACCTGTCAAACTCACAATGGAAGTGAGGTGTCATAAGAAAACTCAGGGAGCTAGCAGAAATTTTTCAAATTCATTGTGCTCTTAAGGTGATTAATCTGGATTCAGGTAACCCGTTGCTAACTTTGAAACTGATTTTATTTTAAAATGAAAGTCACAAACACCTGGAATAGAATAATTCAGTTGAAGGGGACCTACAAAGATTAAGTCCCACCTGCTAGACCACTTCAGGGCTAACCAAAAGTTACAGCATGCTATTGAGGGCATTGTCCAAATGCCTCTTGAACACTGACAGGCACGGGGCATCAAACACCTCTCCAGGAAGCCTGTTCCAGTGTTTGCCCACACTCACAGTAAAGAAATTTTCCTTAATGTCCTGTCTGAACCTCCCATTGCACAGCTTTGTGCCATTTCTATATTGGCAAGACTGTTAAGTCTTACAGTAACTTAAAGTAGTTGTCTTGAGTGCTCTAATTAAATATGAAAGTGCAGTTTGGGCTACCTCAGTTTTATGCTGTTGTCAAAATCAAAACTTGTCTATTACTTGGTAATTCTAATTTGTGACCAGAATCCTACCCATTTTTAGTGCTAAGTATTTGCACTTTTATTTAGAACCAGAAGGGGGCAGCAGCTTCCTTCAAATCTTCAGCATTCACGAGACTGGGAGAAACATTATTTCTTCAAACTTCAAAATTGTATTTATTTATTTATTTGTTTGTTTTGTAATTGTTGTTCTTTATACTATTTCTAGTAACGTTTACTCTTAAAAGAGCAAACATCCAGTGTAGCTAGCATCCTGTTGCAAGCGCTTTTCAGGCGACACAACTTACAGTAACCATTGTTCTCTACATCTGTGCAGTATACATACAAGCAAACTTGAATACACACACACACACACACACACACAAAATTATAATTTCATATAGCTCTGGATTCATGATTTGTTAAAGACTGCTTAAATATCTCCACCTACTACTTTAAAAATGAGTGCTTTCTTACAAGCACACATACAAGCAGTGAAAGTTTTGTTCCGTGTTTGTGGGTGGATTAAATATCTCCAAAAGAAGAGGCCAAGAGCATTGATAAAACACAAAATGACTTATTGGGTCGGTCTGTAGACTCTCCTGCCTGCACTTTGCCAGTGCCTTTCAATTATGGTGTGCAACCAGCCTCATCACATTCCTGGCACCTTTGCTGGGACAGAGGCTGCCCATCACGTCCAAACGTGTTGAGATTTGGCAATGAGGAGAAGCAAAAAAAGGGAGAAGAACATTACATTTTGCTCTTGTCTAGTTTCAGACTGAAGGTTGTTTTTTTGTTTGTTTGTTTTGGTCAGGAAAAGAGAGATCTGTCCACACTGACCCACCCATCATGTTTTCTCTACCACTATTGCTTTCCAGTGACTGCCAAATGGTAGACCAGTTCCCAAACATGTCTGTCATTAACCAGGTGATCAGTGAACTTATCAGCCAAATGTTCTTTTGCATAAAATATTTATGTCCTTGATGCTGGTCCTTAGATAGTGAAGTGACTGTACTATAATCAGGGGGGATAAAGTGTGACTTAATCTGTTGGAAAGTTAACTATGAACTACGGACTCTAAAGGGGTATCTTTATGATGCCATATCCCAGGCATGTGTAAGATAATAGAAAAGTTATGGCAGCATTGTTACCAAAATTATCGGCGGCTTTGTGTTGCAAGTGTCAAAAAGGATGTGTCCTGTCTTTTGTGACACAGTTCTGTATGCACTTAGGTACATACGGAAGAGAAAGTAAGAGCTGTCCACAACCTTTTTACATCCACATATGACTCTGATGTTCCCATGTTACAGGCCTACTTTATCCAGGTCGCCAGATTCAAATTTTATAAAACTGTCTGTCAGAGCAGATGGTGTCACTTAAGGATAAAAAGCTTAGCCATAGATGTGAAGAAAAGCCGCCTCTTCAAGTAAGGTCTGCTAGCACGTCTTAGGCTTTATCACCTATGTCTTCTCTCCTTGCATGACAGAGAGCTTTTAACAGGTTTGTGATTGGTGTTCTCAAAGACCTTTACGTTTTTGGGTGGGTTTGATTAGTTGATACAGCTCTGGACAAGCAGCAGCATATCCATCTGTCTCAGTTTGTCCATCTGTGGAATGGGTTTCCTGGGCCACAGAAGCTTAGACGTGCAAAATACATTTGGGAAGGCTGAAGGTTCTCGTATGTGCCCAAGGCATCAAATTGTTCAGACCAATGGCTTGGTAGTGGCTAATGTAACTTGCTGTCTTTCTACAGCCTTCTTTTATGGCCAGTGTCACCATCTTCTCTGCTGTCTGTCACTCCTCATGTAGCTCTTTGGGAGACTTCTGATAAGCTCCCTGTAGTGCGTCAGGCTTCGGCCACTGCTGGATGTTTCTGTATTGTTTGTGTTAAATTGTTGCTAGTATTTCTTTGATGGCTAGAACTTTGGCATTATTTCTTGTCTACCTACTAGAGAAAAAGCGTATTTTTTTATGGTCTATTATTGTCTGTTAATATCTGATCCAACTGAGAGAACTTTGCAGTCTGAGTAACTTGTTATTTTGCAGATTTTCTCACTTCTTTTGCTAGCTCAGACTCACAATAGGAGTCTGATATATGATGGATATTCAGAGTTATTGTTCATCTTCAGGTGGGCAGATAATGCAGATCTTTAAGGGAGCTTTTCCAATCAGGTCTGTTAAAAAGTGTGTATCTACCCAAAATTATGGATTCCTGAGGTCAGTTCTGGATAGTGGTCAGGACATGGGAGCCTTAATTACAGTAGTGTGTCACCTACGTGGGTTTATATTTTTGGTTATGCTGAAAAATGATGTTGTGCTGTAACTTAATCAAGTTGTCTCCTTCCTGAATTTCTCTTTCGGATACCTCTGTCTGAATAAAAGTAAGTGGGTTGATAATCTCTTGTCACGTGGACTCTTGGTAGCGGTGTTGCTAGTGGCTAAATAAATAATGAATCCAACTCAGCCCGAGACAACAGCTTACTGAATAACCTCTGCATACAGTAAATGGAGAATGTTTTTCAGGACTTACTTTTTCAGGACTTAATGTGATGCCAAGCCTAAACAAATATGGTGAAATTTGAATGAAAATCCTCCAAATTCTCATGTCCAGACTACACAATGAGATAACACAGAAAGGCAGATGTTAGGCGTCCTCCTTATCGTTTACAACACGAGTTTTCCCCAACTAAGGATGTCTCTCCTCTTGTCTTTATCTAGTTTAGAAACACTTTGATCCCTTCTTGTATGCCCTTTGTAGCTGGTAGGACTGTACCAAGGGGCTTCAAAAAAAAAAAAAAAAAAAAGGAAGCTATCAGGAATGGTTTCTATTTTGAGTTTCAAAGTTATCGTGCAGTAATGGCACCTTCCCTTTAAATTAGCATGCTCCTTGAAACTTATTCAGTCTTCAGTAATTCATAGGCATTGCCACTGCTCCTTTATAGTGTTGTTTGTCTTGTTAACACCACGCAGCTATGGCAGGGTATTTTTTGGTATAGGTGTCAGGTTCAACAGTACTGACGAGGTTCAAATGAAAAGATAAATTCTGCTCATTTACCCCATACTATACTATTGCAGAAGGGATTGGAGGTCAGTACAGGCTTACATCATCACTGACATTGGAAAGAAGAGAGCAGAATGGACTTACTATTATGGAAAATACAGAAAAAAGGAATGCAGCAACATGACCTTGTCATTCCTACAGTCCAGACTGATTGCAGGCTAAAGGGAACTGTTTGGACCCACACTCACTGACCAAACCTAACCTGGTTTGGAGAGAGGATTAATGGAAGAACACTGATGGATTTTTACATGGTTTTCAGTAGATGCTTGACCCTGCAGGACTTCTGTGAGACCTCTGGCTCATTTCTTAGAGGTCACAAACCTCTTGTTCAGAGGTAATTGCTTTTTGTTACTCACCCCCGCTGAAATGAATTTGAGCTGCATGGAGAGAAAGTACTGGCTTTGACAAAAACAACCTAGCACAAACAAACAAACAAAAAAACCCGTCTGGCTTTAGCAAAAGCCAGGACACAGACAAATAATTACATTTTGTTTAATGTTTATTAAGTACCTCGGTGTTGACTTTTTATGCACAGTTTTGAAGGTGTTGCTGCAACGCAACACTACTGTTTTAAGGTCAAAAGGTATTAGTGTAACTTAGTGCAAATAGTGTAATTTGTTATGGCAATTGCACTTTGCTGTGGTTTTTAGGTTCTTCAGAGGTACTGGGTGAGTGAGGTCTCATGCTGAATGGCAGCAGGAGTCACCACCTGTGTTACACAGACACAAAATGGAGGCTGTCTGTGGGCGGGTCACAACAGCGATGGCCTGGGGGCTCCCTTATCACCTCTCCAGAGGCAAGGGCTCTGCCACGTACTGACACTGGGCACCTGGCTGCTCTGCACTGCAGGTTAGATAGATCATATGAGCATTGTAAGGCCTCTGCTGCCTTCTCCATGTGCTGCGTGGCCACAGGCCCATTTTCCTCCCATGCAGTAGAGAAGCGTCCCGCAGCAGCTCAGCTGGCAGTGTCCCAAACGCCTGGCAATGACAGGGTGGCACTGGGGAGGGCACAGCAATCTGTGCCATACATCTGCACGGGAGAGAAGACTCCAGCACCACAGAAAAAAAAACAAATCGTACCTGGCAATGAGGGTGACACACCAAGCACTTAATCAGTCAGGTAGCTCCTGTCATGGGGCCTACAGCCTGACATTCCCGTCCTGTGCAGGGAAAGTTTGTGCCACAGACTGGCCACCACAGATATCTGCACAGAGTGGGGAGCTGCCGAATGATGGTCAATAATGGGGATAATCTGAAGAAAGTCTGTATTAAAATTCAGTCTTCCTGGGGTTTAGCCAGGCCAGTACTGCAGACAAGCTGTGGGATTCACAACCTGCTTGTAATGGCTGGGATCCAACCTCGTGGTTTTTGTTTTTTAAGAACGAAGCAGGGATCCCTCCCTTACGAGCACACAGCTGTGAGGGCTAGTGCTGGGGTCACCACAGTTAGTTCAGTGGTCGCAATGCTCCTGAGATGCGGGCATGTAGGCTACATACACATTTGTGTATTTGTTGTGGTGTTTGGAGAATTTTTATTGATTTATTTGTTTCTTTGGGGGTGGTGGTGGTGGGTCTTTTTTAATTCAAGTCACCATCTTTTGCACTGTCTTACCTCAGGAATCTTTCTTCAGTTCCTTCAGTTAGAGACAAGCAGTGACAATGTGTGACCCTGTTCATAGCACAGCCAGAGGCTTGCTATCAACGGCGACTGGAACAGGTAGACCCTTAGGGCTGTGACCAGTTAATATTTAACCTTCTTGTGAACTCTGGCATGGTTTTACTGTTCCAGCCTACTGGCAGCACCTGCTCAGGAAAGGAGTTTGGTACTGAATCACTGCTGAAAGTCTTCGTTAACCAGATGGTCAGTCTCATAAAGAGGCTAGACTCTGCTCTGCCACAATCTCTAGCGACTTTGGAGGGAGACCCAGTGCAAATGCAGCCCTTCCTACTGTGTTAATGTTTTGAAACAGGGCTTGTTCTAACCTTCGTTGTGGAAGGAAGATTTTTAATTATGTGGCGTTTGCTAAGTCTGACTGTGTTATACCTGCAGCTGGTTTTGGCTGTGAAAACAGGCTGAGGCGGACAAGCCGGAGGAGCCATTCTGAGGCGGAGCATGAGGACGAGCCACCACTGCTGGGAGATTCGGGCAGTGCCTTTCCTTCCTACACCAGGGTTTAGTATCTCCACCACCATCAGAATGGAGAGACTACACAGGTAGGAAATTATGTGCATATCTGCTGCTAGGGTCACCAAAAACTGTTTCCCAGGCTGAGGGGGAGAATGACAGTATGACACTTGTAGCATGCCGCAGATGCAGAACACATGTAGCAGAGGCATGCCAAAAGGTTATTATAATACAAGCCATGGCATCGATTGCCTGCTGCTGATGCACTGCTGATGCACTGCTGCATTATGTTGATGCCTCATTAGGTGGGGAATAGCTCCAATTACTGAGCTCTGCTTGTTTGTGAAGTGACAAGTCAGGCTAATTAGCTGTGTGGGTGGAGTATTGGTTACAGGCTCACTGTGGGGGGGGCATCCTCATCCTCTCCTGTTATGTGCTTCCAGCAGCAGGGTTGGGCGCAGAAGTTTGTTCGTGGGCGCTTCTTCTCTAGAGATTATGGACAGAGAAGCCAGGCTAAATGGGGCACCGAGATAATCTTTTTTTAGCCTGTCATACTGAGAACGTAAATTGCAGCCTCGCAACTGGCACTTTTGCAGGGAGTAAGGAACACTTATTTCTCACCCTGCAGGATATGTGACAAGAGTGGGTGTGCAGTGATGATAAAGTCACCAAGTTAAGTACCAGGCCTGTGTGACTGATTTACAAATACCAGTGTGCTTTATTTACATAGACATGTAAACAACAGAAGGTAAACAACACCGCCCAGCTCGGTCTAACAAACAGGCTGCTGCTGCTTCGCTTCAGAACCTGAGGTGTTTTATACATTTCACAGAAACTGTATTGACAGTGAACACAGGAGGACTACAAGGTTAGCTTGACTCTTTCTTCTTTGCACAGGAATTGCATGCACTGTGCATCGGCGTGACAGAACTGCACCACTGAGGCCACGAAACAAGCATACATGAAGAACCCACTAAGAGCTTTTCTTAAGGTCAGATATGGCATGAGTTAGCAAGATTTGTATGTAGTGTCAGTACAGCTGTTCTATATTCTTACAGCACTTTCCATCCCAGGATCTGAAAGCACTTTACGAGCAAACAGCAAATCTTTGCTGCATCCTTTGCAAACGATCCTGTTTACACGTAAGAAAACAGAGGGCCTTGAAATGGTGACTTTCCCAGCGCTCACGTTTTAGTGGTCTAATTTCCTAGCCCTGTGCCTTAAATATAGCACCGTTCTTCCTTCCCAGAAGTATATCACTTCTTGATATTTTAGGACACACTTTCGAAGTTAAGGTAAGGCTCCAAGTGCTGCAAGTAGAAGGGCAGCGGGTGGTCCCAGTCACCACTGAAGCTGTTTAGCTTCAATGACGCCTCTGCTGAAAGAGGAGCCAACTACTGTGCAACACATTGCACCCATCCCCAAGCTTTTTCAAGTTTGTCCAAAAACAGAATTCATGATAACATCTGCTGCAAAAGAAAAACTATTTGAAAACAACTGTGCCGATCTGCTGTCTTGCAAATTTAAATGCAACAGTAAGCCATACACACGCTGTGTTTTACTTTGACTAAATATTTCAAATGGAAATGTTACACTAAATTTGTAAGACAGAAAAATACCCAGTGGAGTAATTAAGAGTTCAGAAGCTATGCTGCTTTGTGTCAAGGAATGAGTTTCCTTATAGTTCAGCAGCAACAGCATCAGCTAGGGCTTGAACAGGATTTAATTCTTAGCTGTAAATTCACATTTTGTTTCCACACACATTTCTTGAAAAAAACATATTGGCAGGTGTTGTTATTTTTTTTTATTGCAGATGTGTCTGCAAAGTGATCACCATGGCTTGAATCCAATGCTGGTTCCACTTTTCTACCTGTTTTTGACATGAATAGCAAGTTAGGCTCAGCTCATATACTAGATCAAATTCAAGCATCTAACAACTGCTGCTAAAAAGCAGCTGGGCAGGTGAGATTGAACATGATATTTAAATGCTCAGCTGCCTTCTCTTGTGCACTTCATGCTTCAAGTAGTTTTACTTCTACCCTCCCAAGAGCTATAGTGATGCCCTATCTTCAGTTTTCATAGGAAAGAAACTGAAGCACCACAACCTTAAGATACAACAACCTTAAGATACACAACCTTAAGATACACCATATACAGCTGTCAGTACAACCGCATATAAAATAGAGGGAGAAAGAGTTTTGTTTTTTTTTTTTTTCTTAAACAGGCATTTCTGCAGTAATGTTTTTTTTTTCTCCTTTCAATTCCACAGGTGAAAAGGAAACTTAATTCTCCTTAAATAAAAGCTATGTACAAATTGCACACATTGCAAACGGAGCGCTGAGATCAGTTAAAGAAAATAAGATATACAGTCTTCACTGATAACATCTCTCTTGCTATAAACAGTGATAAACAGCATATGCTTTCTTCAGATGTCAGAACCCAGCAAGACTGCAATATTATGTACACAGGGTTTGTTTGCCTTCTGCCTTCCACAGCAGAATCCTTTAAAACTCTGTCTTCACTTCGGAAGCTGTGCAGCGACATTCCTGTGCACCACGTCTCTCTTGCTCAGCACATCACAAGAGAGCTGTCATTGCTGTCTGGCTTATTGGTTTTAGGCAGTCTCTGGGGGTTGAGTAACCCTCGCTCCCTAGTGAAATCGTCTGAGGTTTCTGGTAGTCCGTACTGTAGCTCACGGAGGTCAGAATACTGTTAACTTTAGGTTTATCATAGTTTATTACACTCTGGGGTGTCTGATAGTCTCCGTTCCTTGTATCGGTTTTGCATGAGCTAGAGAAACTGCCGGCAGAGAGGGAATGCTTCTGCGACGAGATTACAGGTACGTTGTAGCCGTTTTCAGAGGGGAAATTATTTTCTCTGGTGACGTGCCGCTCTATGATCGGGGTGGCGTATTCCGGTTCTTGGCTGGTCAGGGGCAGCGCGTATTCGTGCCGGTTAGCTCTGAGCGGACAGTGGTAGTGGTTTTCAAACTCTGCACTCCCCCTCCTTCCCTCCTCTTCAGTGTCCATGGGTCTGAAAGTAGATCCTTTCCGTGTTACTGTTCCAGTTCCAATCATGAGAGGCTGCTGATAATCTAAAAAGAAGTATGAGCTGCTCAATAGTACATAGGTGGATTATTTTACGTAGTAGATGGCAGAAAATGGTTATTATATTGAATCTGTGATTATCAGAGATGTGAGGAAATGGTGCCCCAGGTCTGTCTCTGTAATCTCCTTCAGAGCCCAAGCACTGCAGAGCTTGGCAGAAGCTGCTCTGCAGAGGAGCTTCAATCTGCCAGCCCTTGCCTCTCTCCCTGCCTGCCTTTCCCCACCTACCCCCCCAAATACATTATCATCGTTTCTGGAGTATACTCCAAAACCCTAAAAAAAGACAGAAGTTAACAAAATATCACCAGCAAGCCAGAGAGAGGACTTTGCACGAAGTTCCACGAAGGAGAAGTTCTCAAAGCACGCGTTCGTTCCACTTTGGGAATAATTAAGATGCCTGGAGGATTCTTAACGAGCACAAGTGCCGGCTCTATTTAAAAGGAATCTCACAGTAGCTGACTGACAGGGAAGATAAAGTTAGGCGGAATGGCAGCCAAGAGAGTCAAGGGAAGTGTGAAATGTGTGAAGTCAGATCAGAGCTGAAGCGTGCGCACGAGGGGGGCAAGCCATAAGGCGGGCAACAGGAGTGGCGCGGCTGGGGGAACGGGATGGTTAACCCCACCGAGGGGATGGTTAACCCCACCGAGAGGGCAGAACTGCACTGGCCACGGGGAAAGGACCTGAGCAGGAACACAAAGTGAGATCCGGGGAATGCAGCCTCCTCATGAAGTGCATATTCACACCTCTAGTCAGAGGATACCAGGCTGCCGTGTAGGAGAAAGATCTGAGCTAACCAGGTTTTCAAAACATCATGGAAAATTGTCACGAGGAAATTCAACCTTCTAACTTTTTCACTTTGGTGCTAGTGAAAATCGCTTCCTGATAGATACGGTGGCCTGAACAGCTCCAGTAAGTGACACTGATAAAGTATTGTATTTTGGCGCAGGCGTGAAGAAAGTTAGCTCAGTTTCTGTTTTGGCATCATAGTTCATCTGACATGAGCGTCAAATTCAATCCCATATGTCCTGTGAAAGATTTTTCTGGCAGTTCCTGGCTACTTCCCAAACTTCAGCATGTAGGGTGAAGGTGTTAGGATATGTCACTAAGTGATGCAGCTCTCGCCAGCATTGCTGCTGCTACTCTGAGTAATCTCACTCGCTCAGCAAGAAGCGTCCCCACTTGCTCTGGGCTGCCATGAGAAGCAGCAAACAGCAGGGAATTTCGAGGGGAAGAACTTCATGTGGGATGGTGCCCTACATGCAAGTTTTGCGTGCCCTCTGCAATTTAATTAGGAAATAGCATTTGCTGCACATTTCTGGGCTGTGCTCACAGTTTTTATTTCGTGTTTCTTATTTTTAAGGCGGCTGTAGGTGAAATGCAAAGCCTTGGGAGCTGTCAGGACAGAAGGAGAGGTATGAATTTTCACACTGCAGGAGGAAAGGCTGGGGAGAGCAGAGGCTCCCTGCACACAGCCAGGGTAGCTGGATAACCATGAGTTATAAGGAACCTTTGCTCACACCCTTTCCTTCATGAAATAAAACTGCTTTTTAGGTCTCTGCATATTTATATTGAAAGTTTCTGTAAAGCACTCAAACTGTCTTTGACAGATATCCAGGGGTAGCACCATATGGAATTACAATGATCATTCTTTTTTTTTTTTTTTTTGTCTTTTAATGCATTTCTCTCTGAGAAACACATTGGAGAAATCCTAAGAAATTCCTAATGTCTGAAGGCTGGAAACAGAAAATTAATTTTTCAGGAAGATTGCTGATGACTGCTATCATAAAATGGCTGGTTGGCCTAGCCTTTCCAGACAGAGAAAAACAGTCAGGGATAAGATGTGCTAAGAGGATGAGTTAAAAACCCACCCGTTTGCGATACAAATAGTACTGATGCAGGGATCTGCTCTATCCAGACAGTGACCTGAGTGACCTGGAGCCAAGGCAGAACAGGAGAGGAGCACTGTGGTGTTCTTTTCTGCTCCCTCATCTACCCACTGCTACTTCAGGAGGCCTCATCTCCAAACTAGTTCAGGCACCAGGACCGCTGCACACATATCTCAGCACGACGTCCAGCTGGGCGTGAAATCCCACCACAAACCAACTAAGCAATTTTTCTATTTGATCAGCAGCAAGAGGCATTATACTTTGTACCGCTGCCAGAGATGTTTGAGTTTAAGCAGAAACATAGAAATTAGTCAGCAAAGTCAAACTACTCTGCACACTCTTGCACTGCGTCTCTGCCTGAGTGCCTTCCACGCTTACCTTGAATTGTAAGTATTTCAGAGTGAGGGATTTTTTTGCCAAAACCTACAAGAAAAAAAATCCTATAAAAGAGAAGTTTCAGCTAGTGTTCCCCCCCAGTGCTGCTTCACTATATGTCTGGGATAAAAAGAGATAAATCTGTTCCTTGGCCTCAGCTTTCGTGGAAATTGGAGCTTCTAATATTGCTGGTCTGTCGCTCCTTGTTAGCTGCTCTGTGCACAAAATAAAGTGAGTGTATCAGAGGGGGAGCAACTGTTACCTGCCATGTCACTTGTGACCAGATCTAGTTTTTGCGGTGTCTCCTTCTCATTACTATAGCTAATGGTAAATTCAGTTGACTGATGTCGGGTGAAGGGCTGCTTGATTTGTTTCCAACAACCTGTGATAAAGAAATAAAAATAGAAGACATCAGAAAGTTAAATGCTTAAAATCAGAAGGCTTATCAGAAAGTTAAATTGTTGTTGTACTCATTGCTGTCAAAAAAAAAAAAAAAAGCCCCCTAAATTTGGAGGGTGAGAAAGTGAATTATCAGCTGAGATTTTCAAGTAAAAATTAAGCTATATAGAGGATTTTTCTCATTTGTCTTTCTTGTCAAGAAGGGCTTAAACTCTGTAGGTGCCTATATTTATATCTTAACAAGGTGTATCAATAAAATACAAGCTTTAAACAGCTGCATTATTTATGTAGAAAAAATAATGCTTGACTTTTTTTTTTTCCCCTCAGTAGCATGGTATAGCTTCTGTTTACTTGATACCTCATCACCTGCACTTATCAATTAATTTGTTCTCACAACATCCTCGTGAGGCAGAAGAGAGAACATCCACAGTGTCAGTTCCTTGCCTGGTGCCTGTAACGTGAGGTTTATGGAGGTGATGTGAGGTTTATGGAGAGGTGGGGTCAGCTCCCAGCTTGCTAAGTCCCAAGCCTGGTTCACAGTGTTTAGGAGCTTGATTTACGGAGCACATACTCTACAAATGAACTGAGTGGGTAAGAGGCTATCTTCAATTTCATGGGATTTGTCCTCATTAGCAAGTGAGAAAGGATTATGATGTGACCTTGAAAAATCATATTAGCAAATATGATGTTAAGTACAAATTAATTTTCTAATGAGGGTGAGCTCAAATGGGTAACACAGTCCCTTTCCCTGTCGTCAGCACCTGCCGAGAGATGAAATTTTGGAGCTGAGCTGTTGCAAGAAATGTGTCAAGAGACACGCGAATGGCTTAGTGGTTTCTTTTCTTTATGGAAAGCTAAGATTCAGAAGGATATTCCTCTGCAGAGTTGGCCTACCAGGAAAAACAGCTAAACCCCAACTTCCAGGCTGAGAAGAGACCCTACCCTAGAAAGCATAACTGAGCAAGACAAAGTATGTTACTTCACCAGGGTTTTGCAGGCATCTCCTAAAGCAGAGTCCTCAAGCCAATTTTCTGCTCAGATTTTACATGTGAAGTACAGATCAGTTTTGATAGGCTTCGTAAATACAGTCCCAATCAGGGAGGGCAGCAAGATGGAAACACTAAAGCCATAAAAAATTTATTAGCCCTTGCTCTCTTGGAGAACAGCAATCCCCTCTGCTGTGGGGAAAAAGAGGAAAGTAGCAATTTTCTGCAAAATAGGTGTTTTGGAGGAGGGAAGGAAAGGGAGGGCACCTGGGAGCACTCTTATATGCTAATTTATGCGCTTTGTATAATAGATCTTTTGCTAATTGCCTTTCTGTCATAGAAACCAAATTACATTGTTTCTCTGGGCACTGTGCTAGGATGACACAAGTGGGACTATCGCTTGCCATTTCCCTCATATGAAATAGTGAATTTGAATGAGGAAACGTGGCTGTTCTTTGAGAAGCATTTCACGTGTAATTGCATAAAACCCTTCCCATTGACCTGGCAGACACGACAGAACAGGGCAAAGCTCGCCATTCTCCACTAACCTGATTTCTGAGCATTGGAAAATCCATAAGAAAGTCCTTTGGCTTCTTGCCTGCGAGAAGAGGAAAGCATTTATAAACTTCTGCACTCACAGCATTTCATCTTCACTCCTTTGCTTCAGCAGAGAATCTGTGTTTAGCAGCTGAGAACAACTGTTCACTTTTAGTTTCTGGAGGATGGCGTTTATTAGGCTGCAAGGCATGCAAACCAGGATTTTGACGCTCAGTTATTTCCCCATCTGTATGTACGTCCTGAGTGCTGCTGTTCAAGTTCCTTCTGTCTGGCACTCGTTGAGCTGATGTGTGCATGTCCTTATCTGTCACTCTAGGTTATATTTGGGGTCTGCTCTTCTGAATTCTTTGACTAGTTTGTAGATTTTACTGGAAATTCAGGGCAGAGCTGAGTGCTGCTAGCGAGGAAGCAGCATCGCTGGAGCTTTGCTTATACTTCCAAATCCCTACCTGCTGACAGATGCATTTCCCTGTTCTGCATTCGAAGGCAGGTTTGTAGGAAAGGACAGCTAGTGGGACCCAAAGCTAGCAATGCTTCTTCCAATCTGCTGACTTGTGAAATGAAGTGGCTTAGTTTTATCTGCTTATCTCAGTGTATGTGTGCAACTCCTTATAGATCGGCTGCAATTTCAGCCTGCACGGTTAAGTGCCCTCAGTGACCAGGAAGCAGAAACACAACAGGAGAGAAATGAGGGAAAATGCTTCAGATAGCTCTAATGTTCCCCTTACTGATTTTTTGCTCTGGTTCGGTGTGCAAACTGTTCCATCTTTTACTTCACTACATCTTAGCACTTGTGGGTATACGTAGGCTGAAGGGACCAGCCAGTTGCATTGACTGTAAATTGGGGGGTGCAGTTGTGATTTAGTTCACCTTTGGTTTCGTCTGACTGGGGGCTGATTGAGAAGTACAATTTACAGAGACACAGCGTGAGTTCTATTTGGAAGGAAGACTTCCAAAAGATATCAATTTCCAGTTTCCTGGTAAAGAGGCTCTGGAAAGAGGGCATGTAGTCGGAAGCACCAGCTAGGTAGCCACAAATACCTCCAATGACAAAAGACAGTATCTTACTTTCGTAGGGCTGCACAGATACAAATTCCAGAGAACAGGAACAGACACAGCACTATGAGGATTGGGACAATTATAGCTGTAAGCTTTAAGCCTGCATGAAGAAATAAATGGATAAAAGTTAAAAAGGCAAATTACTCTGAAGCTAGATATTTTTTACTGCACAGAATACAGCAAAAGGCAGATAATCTTGCAGGAATGCTCCTTGCGAGAGGGCATGAAGATGTAAAATCATAAAACTGCAAAACTGCTCCTCAGCCATCCTCAGTTGCCATGTACATATGTGGAACAGTGCTGAGGCAGAAGAGTTAAATGCATTTCTCAAGGCTGACACTTGGTTTACTATCTATACACATCCTTAAAAAGAGCAGCTCTTTCTTATTACATGCTAGGTAACTTTTTTAAAAGGCCCCTTACAGCAACACAGTTTTCAGTTGCTTATGAAGCTGCTAAATAAAGCTGCAATTTTCTATGCCAAGTATCTGGCTCCCGCTGAACTGGTTGAAACATTTCAGTCAAAATAGTTCAAAGATTTCCAAGACTGGAGATAGGGAAAAATGTTTTGCTCGTGTTAAACAAAAATGGTTTAGAGCAGGGATTTGGGAATTATCTGTGGGGTGGCTTTTGTGTCAGGAGAGTGCATTTCGCTATTCCTGCAGACACTTACAAGGCTTTGAGAATAAGGCAGTGCACATGTCCACAGGGTATTTACGATTTAGCAGATAAAATCTCTAAAGATCCCTTTTCCAGTGAAGATGGATACAGTTTACCCATATCACTGCACAGATGAACTGAGCTTTTTCTTGGCAAGAGAAATGAAGTTTCAAATCTTTTTTCTTGCGGTGATCACTTCTTTCAACCAGTTTGTTCAGAGAGAGAGCACTACAACCATCAGCTACCTGACGGGTAGCAGTGTTTGGTGTGGTGGGTCTCAATTCCTGCCTGGCTACGGATCCACCAGATAGTCTAAACAACAAATTTTATTTGTTTGCTTTATTAAGATCTAAGGAACTACCTCCACAACGTTAACGGATAAAGATTGCAAATTAAGGCACTGAGGGAGAGGTATGAGAATGTAGCTTGTCTGAGACCCATGAACATAAGCATTATGAAAGAATGTTCAATTACACAATTGTGCACTACTGTACAGTGCTTGGTGCTGGGGACCTGCTCTGGGAGGAGTTATGGTTGATCTGGGAGGAGTTAAGGTAACACTTTTGTGAGACCACTATCTCGTATATTACAAAAATTAGAAAATAGAGGGAGAGAGTGAAGAAGACGAGAGCTCCTCCAAAAATGCTAATGACTGCTCAGCATAGTCCACTGAGCCTGCCAAGCACGGCAAATAACCAACATGACAGGGAAAAGAAAGCATGATATTTCCCACATCAAGGAAATTAAGGCTTTCAATTTCTTTCTGTGCCTCAAGACAAAAACAAGCCATGTTCCTCCCTATTCTCTCAGTAGTTGATCTTTTAAAAAGTCTGAAGGGAAAGTAAAAGTTTTGATTTGTGGGAAAGTTTAAAGTTTACTCAGGCTGGGATGAAGACATGATGTATTGTAGAGAAAATGTAGTGATGGGTAGCATTACCTAAATTGGTTTCTTCTGATGGGATGGGCTCTGTAACAGTTCTGTCTTCTTTTCCAAGGGAGGTTTCGGTGCTCTGACTTGTTTTTTGCCACATTGAATGCGTAAATGAACTGTTCACTGCAACAGAGAGCAGAGGATCAGTTGTGTCGTGGTAGCACAGCACACTTTTGGGGCACTGTGCCTGGGAAGCACTGCTTACCCCATACCTTGCATTATTCGACAGCCGATCAGCTCAAGCTTCAGTGCTATGCGTTGGTTCCAAGTCTGAGGGATGATCCGCACATAGCGGGCCACTATCGGGGGGATGAAATTATTACGTACGATGTCACCAGAATTGGAGTTGCCTTGGAATATCTGCAACAAAATGCAAGCAGGTTATTTGCTGTGTTTTAAATGTCTTTCTCAAAAATGCTCCTGACTTCCACCTTCAATCATTTTCATTATCCAAAACCAAGTATATCGATCATCTGGGGTGTAGCCACAAGACTTTTGGAAATGGGAGCTCTGAAAAGAAACAGTCTTTTTAGTTCTGACAGATGATCACATTTTCCTATTAACTTGAGGAAGAAAGATTATCATTCTTTTCAATTCTGTGTAATTTCTAGTTAATGTATGCTGGTATAATGCTATCATCTTTTATTTAATAGCACTGCAGTGCCCTTCCTTGGGCAATGGGGGATACAAATGTAAAAAGAAAAATAACCCAACCAAAGTATATATTTATTTAAAGTGAAATATTTTTAGACATTTTAGTAAATTCCTCAGCTTTCTGTACCAAGACTGAAGACTGACTATTAACTATGTAGCTGTATCTCTTTCTTTCTGTACTTATACAGTGTTTCCCAGGATCAGTTCAGCCTGCATACAGAACAGTAGCCCTTGTAAAATTAGTTCTTGGAGATGTTTCGGCATGGCCTATGAGAATTTAAGAGCCTGATCAGATAGGGAAGCAAGCTCAGCATATCTTAGATAAGACAGCAGGCCACACAGAGTTCAGATGGGACAGGTTTTGTCATGCTCTGTAGCTGAAACATCATATATAATAATACTTTCATAATTTTATTTGTAAATAACAATTAACAGTGGAAAACTGCAAAACAGCAGATTTTAAATGGCTAGCCTTCACAAAATTCACCTGTTACTAGGTTGACTTTTCACTTTTTGGGCCAACATCCCCTAAGTTTAACATTTATCACTTAAAAAATCTTAAGCCAATTAACATTGTGCAGTGACATTCCTTTCTGTACAAGCTAAGAAAATCAGAGCTATTGGAAATCTCACCAAAGCTATTGGAAATCTCACCTGTTCTCACAGGTCTCACAAGTTTCTAAAAACTATAGTCAAGAGTGAGGACCAGGTAAAGCCTTACCCTGGAACAAGCTGAGCTCCCCCAGAAAGGATTAGTGAAGATCTGGAAATGTGGGAGCAGAGGGGCTTTTGGAACATGAATTTTTCACAGAAACGTGTTTGCATACCGACTCGTGCAGCACACCCGCTGCTTGCAGGAGCCAGTTGCACTGCCTTTATCAGTTCATTGTTGAAATCATTCAGAGTCTGACAGCTGTTGTGTGTACAGGTTTTTTTGGTTTATGAGCATTTATTTTAAGTGCAGTTACATTGGTTCCTACAGACTTTTGTCAGAAGAGTCATGCCTGTGGTGGGTAGGAAGTGGGGCAGTCCCCAATACTACCCGAAGAGAAGCTCAGTCTGCAGGTGCAGCTCCACCAGCAGAGCTGTGCTTCTCCCCGTGCCGGCTGTTTTGCTTTTCTGTGTTTTGTTTTGCACCATCCTGGTGCATCTGAAGCTGAATCTCAGCTTTGCTGATGCAGTACAACTGCTGAGCTGAGCTAAATACTTGTCCAAATAGCCTCTTGTACAGCTTCAATTACACTTTTTTAAAAATAAAAATACTACACACACTCACATGCCTCTGTATGTATATCTCACAACTTCAGCAAGCCCTGGATAGATTCCTTGTTTCAACAAGCTCACTATCTACTCCGTAGCTGTAAATTACTCTGGTGAAGGCTGTCCAAGTCCAGACAAGTTTGAAACTCCTAATCTTTCTTGACAGTGAAAGCCTGTCTTTCAGTGTCAAAGCAGCATATACATTTTTTCTCTGTGCTTTTCCCAATTTCTCTTACCTTTTCTTCATTGCTTAGAATTCCTTTGTAAGTTCTCCATTTCGAGTTGTTATTTTTGTAGTTCATTATAAACGTCTTTACATAAAAGTTAAAATTCAGTGTAGTGGATCCAGAACCAGTGGTTTTAATTCCTAGTAACAGAATGCAGAAGACATTTTCAAGTTAGGTTTCCTTCTCAAAGGAAGATTTTCAAATGCAAACACGCAAGAAAAACCAATTCAGAGACCTTTGCCTTCAAAGCCTTAATTTACTTTTCAGACTATGTTTGGAATTCAAGGGTCGTCACTGAGTTTAAAAGTTGGGGCAAGAATGGAAATCATCACTGAACTGTGAATTTCAAAAAAACAGAGCTTTAAACAGAACCTGAGTTAATGACTCCAAAAATGGTAATTGTTTGTTTTGATATTATGGTCCATATCAGCAGTCTTTACACTTTCAGCAGCAACTTTAATTTACCTTTTTTATCGCTAAACCAGGAGTTGAAAACAGGAATCTCTTTCACCGGGGCCATTATTTCAAATTCTGTGACTTTGAAACCTTTCTTATTGATTCAAGAAATGCATTCTCAACAGATCCTAAGCAATCATTTACCATACATCCAGATTCTACTGGTCACTGTGTAAATATTTTGTTCTGAGCCTACAGCATCCTTACAGATCATGCATGCATTAAAGTGAGTCCAATCCTATATTAGTATAGGAAGACCAGTCCTGTGAATTTCTGTGATTTCTTTAATATGAAAACAATATTCCTTGATACATAGCATTTAATGACATTTATTGAAAGAAAGATTGCATTAGTGCATTATTAGCTTTTCAACTTTCTCCAGCAGAAAATCCAGCTTCTAATAATCGGTGTGATCTACCTGTTATTCTCTTCTTCTCTCCCAAGTCTATCTCTAGCCATTCACGATTACTGCTGTGGTTAGAGGCCCAAGCCAGTCCCTGGACTTGAAGCCAAGCCTTGTCAGGAGACCACTGGAATAGTTGTCCAAATTCGTTGGTCTCCTCCCAGTAGGAAGACGCAGTGATCTGGCTCTTGGAGAGGAATGCTTCATCCAGACTGAGAGATTTATTGCAGCCTAGGAGTCCCAACACAGACAGACATAAGCAGTCATTTTGTGTTTTCACAGCATATTTTTACATTAGGCTAGCAACATATGAAGACCGCCCACAACAGCCAAGTCAGATGTTGCCTAATCTGGTGCTAACCTGATGCTGTCCATTAACTGTGGTGTTTGCCAGTCAATTTATAGTGGATAATGCAGTACTGGGATGGAGTCCCTCTCCTTTACCAACTCAGCTCCTACACACACGACACCTTCTGACTACATCTGTTATTTTTAATTTGCCCTTTTGTTTTTTAATCTCTGAATATTTTTTTATTGTTGTTCATGTGAAGACTTCTTATATTTATTTATTTTTTTCCTTCTGAAACATAATATTTATGTTTAGAGTTTGGCATTAACTAATTTTGCTGTACAAAGCCTTTTTTAAGATGAAGGCACTGTACCAAAAAGAACACTTTACTGTAAATATTTCATGATTTTCACCCGCAGTGAGGGCTAGGAAAGTTACTCATTAGAGAAGCTCCTTGATACTGCTGCCAAGAGGTGATATCATGAAGGTAATAGCTGCAGGTAAGTATTATAAAATCCACCAAAGAACCCACAAAATTCTACACATCAAGGTTCCTCAGAAAGAACAGGCCAATGTGATATGGTTTCAATGAAGTTAAAAATAATTTCCTGGCAATTTCAAAGGCCTATATATGTTCAACAATTTTCAGTGGAACAGTAAATGATTTTATCTAAGATGACTGAAATATAACTCGAATGAATGAGCACGAACTTTTCCCCCCTCTTTGCTGTGTTTTATGTAAATTAACAGCTTGACAGATTAAAGATGCTTTTGCTTCTTTGAAACTCATAAACAAAGGTAGCTCTGTGTAAGTTCAGTGTAAATATATTTTCATTCCTCTGTATGTTTTAGTTCTGGTATAATGAAGATGGAACTTATAAATATCTGAAGAAAAACTGCTTTCATTTTCTGCCACCTAAAGTACATAAAAATAGAATTATCTGATTGCCATTTTTCATACGCTAGCACTAGAAATGTAGCATCAGAATACTATTTCTGTTTCTCATCTATGTGCATATGACCCATTCCTATTCTGTTTTCTTTCTAGCTCACTTCATATCCCCTCAATTTTTTATCCAACTTGCCAATTTAAAAAATTGTTGTCCTAAAATATCCTTACTGGACACAATCTAACATTCTTTACATTCTGATTGCTTTTCAAAACTTTTAGGAAAATACTTAAATAGAAAGGTAAAATGTGAATATCTAAAAAGGAAGGCGTTATTCTTACCATTTGAAGTAAATATAAACCGCTTATCTGACAACGAACCACTGTAAGAAAAGAAAAAGTAATTCAGCCTTTCAGGAACCAGCCATAGGAGTGCCAGAACATGGGCGGCTTCACTGTGGCACAAAATCACTTTTTATCTAGCAAAATATCTCTGGCCAGATATCTGCTTACTTTGCTGCTTGACTACCTACCTCCTAAGAGCACTCTTGTGCATTTCATGCTGTGTGTTCAGGTCACTAACAGCAGTTTTGATCATTTGCTGTGCCTTAAGGTGACTGACTCCCCATCTCACCAGCCGTTTACTCTTCCTGTGCACTTCTGCTTGACTCCTCTGCACAGGACCTTTATCGATGCTGCAAAATCCTTCACCTCCTGCTCCTCAAACCAGCAAAATAAAAGCACACAAAAGAAGCCAGGAGCTGGAAAGCCAACAGGGACTCGCATTACCTACAATGCCTGCTCCAGTGTGGGGCTAAATGCTCTTCTCCCGTCCGTTTAGAGTAACTTCACTGAAATCAGTGAATTTCTATTGGCATAGTCCACATCTAGTTTGAAGAAAATCTAGCCTTAAGTTATGTTTTGTTGTGACCAAGCTACATTAGCTCTGGCCATTCCCACGTTAGCTAAACGTGCGTACCAGTCAGACAATGCAAACTGCTGCTTGTTTTAATCTGGTTCAGATTAAATGGATTATGTTCTGATTAACAGTTTGCTTCTGTTATAACCACGTCCAACAGCTCTTATCAGGAGTTGTTCTTTTGGCTCTGTTAACAGCAGCACATCTGTGGCTTCCCTTTCGTCCCTCCTTGTAACAGACTACTTTACTTCCAGAGCAAAGCCATTCCTTGGGCCACCCTGCACAGCGCAGACCACCATGAAATAACCGTAGCAAGGGAAAGCTGTGCACTCCTTGTCCATCCACGGAGCCACTTTCCTTTCTGATTCCCACTGAGATATCCCTGAGATAGTTTTCCAAAAGTGATCCCTTTGACTGGCTGCATATTAAAAATGAAAGCATGGATTTTAACCTGAAATTCATTCTGATTTCCTGAGAATCTGGCCCCTTCAATGCTGCTCCAAGTGGCTGCATGCATCAGGTGCCCCTTTTTAAAAATTGTGGCCAGTGCAACTGAGCAGAGCGGTAAAACAACTGCACTTCAGCATCAAGACAGCTCCCCTTCAGGCTGCCCTTTGTTGTCAGCAAGGAAAATTTCCCTGAAGGTTACCTATAAGAGTCCAACAGTCTATAGCCTAGCAGTGGTGCACACAGCCATATGTTTAGAGAGTCCTGCAAATGGGGAAGTGGAAAGTGGTCCTGTGTCAAGGTCAATAAAAACACTGCTTCTTTTTGTCGCTGGGGGAAAGTTAATGCCTACAGGCAAACAAAATCCTTCAGGGATGACGGAGGGCGAGGAGAGTAGCTACCGAGGAGAGTAGCTACGATGAGAAATTCAGCCCCTCCCTCCCACATCTTCCCCCCAGGCGATCCTCACGGGCCATCAGATGTGCTCTGCTTGCTACAAGCCAATTTGGAACTACAGCCAAAACTATTTTTGCTTTCTTAGTGAATACAAAGTAATCCAAGAGAAGAAAGGAAAAGGAAAACATGCGGTGATCAGTAAAACCTCCCCAAAATAGAAATCACAGCACTCTTCAAATACTTATTTATATTTATACACTATCCTTTCATAATAGAAAAGTCACTGAGGTCCCTTTCAAACTACAGGTCTGCAATTTTAGCAATGAAAGGGAGGAGGTTAGCATTACCAAGATCTATAAAGCTATAAAATCAAACTGAAATATTTCTGCTATAATTCTGCAAGTCACCGAAGAGGACAAACTAATTCAGTAAGTGGTAATTCATCAGTTTTGTAATGTGACAGGTGGCATTTGTCACACAAATTTCACTTTGTCCTTTAAGGAATGGCATCACCCTGTGCTCCTCATTTTCCTGGCAACCTTCAGGATCCTGCCTAGCCAACAGCACCAGTGACAGCATGGCAGACCTGTGCTGGTGCCTCTGAAAACCAAAAAAAAAAGGATGCTGCTTCACATGATAAATGTGTGTAAATCTCAGATCCATTTTTTCCAGAGTCAGTCCCAAGGAAGCTTCTTATAAGCAGCGTGGGTTAACACCACATCACATATTTCACAATTCATGAGCGTGTGGGCTCTTCAATTTTCAAAGACAAATGATTTCACATGTGCAGATGTACAGTTACAGGCCTCCACAGGCAGCTCACATTACAAAATTAAAACCCCATATATTTGTACTCGGGTAGCAGAACTGTCCAATAAATCCAGCCACTTGATCTTCATTATATCATTTGTGGGTTCAGGTCCACACATGGGGCATGAGAGCTGAAAATCTTGTAGATAACAGGGCATAACAAGCACACTGAAAAATAAAGTCAGGGAGGCCAAGGTCAGGTCTTAAGGGCTGGCAAGTGAGTGATTCATAATTCTGCTGTTACATTATAATACAGATATGTAACAGCCCAATGCACACAAGCAGCGGCTTTGGATGAGGTCAGTTTCAGCTCAAGTCACTAAATAATTTAAATCTTTAATACTGAAATCCACTATAAATGAGATTTTAAAACCTTGAGTAAGCTTTCATTTAAGGGAGTACAAAGAGCTGTGATGACACTGCTGTCTAAGCACCGTTCTTTCCTTGCTGATGCTGGCTCTTCGAAGGAACATATTGCAGCACAGAGGTACCTGAGGATGGGGAAACTAGGCAGCTTTGGAAATACATATCATAAAAGCCTTTTTAAAGCATGAAATGCACTGGTTCATTTTCTTAGCAAACATGCCCACTGTTTCTAGGAACACATTTCCATTTGAAATACAATGATTTCCCTGCATCCTCTGATGTACCTCTCCCAGAGTAATGGGATCACACCAGCAGTTCATCTGCTCCTGGGATTTCCCCAGCTGCTGCCAGGAGCAGCAGAAGCATCCTGTGAATGGCTGTGCTCACCCTCCTACTTTTCTAAAAATCACGCCATCTCACTTGTAGGGTTCCCATTATAAGCCCATTCACGTTTGGCTGCCTGAATAATCTGCAGAGAGATCTGTGTGGCTCCTCCGGGCAAACCAGTCCCTTTGAGAAATGCATCGTCCTCAAGGAGTGCCTCTTCTGCCCCGGGATGCAGGAGATTTAGGGTGACAACGTTCCTCATTAGGGTGCTCTGTATAAGCGTGATGAATCTGAGCCTGGGTGGCTCGTTTCAGCCTGGGAGCACACGTCTCGGCTCTCGCTTGAGTCAGTGGGAGTTGTACCACTCGGTGTAACAGAGACGAAGACGCGTCTCTGTGAGCACCTTCATTACTCATGTGAAATGTATAAGACATTATGTGAGTAGCAGCGTTAAAAGGACACTTGGCGGTTAAGTTCACGGGTTAATTATGCAAACAGTGTTTTCCCCCAGCACATGTACATTTGCTGTCTTCTACGCTTCATTCGTTGCTCACTAACTCTTGTACTGTGAAAAAATACAAGTGGGAATCCCAGCTGTCTTTCATTATAACATTTTATGTGCTACTGTCTGAGTTACTCCTTGGATTCTCAAGGATCACACACACACACACAAATGTATATAAATGGTTCTACGACATCTTTAGCTACAGCACCAAATATTTAATTTCTAAGGGTTTCACAAAGCTGGTATGTGTGACAGAAAGAATTTGCTTTGTTTGCTGTATGGGAAGGCTCAGTGCCTGAGCTGAGCTCTCAGTCCTGCTTTGCTTCAGACAAAATTAAAGTATTTTTCTGTATATTTTAGCTATCAAGCAACATGTTTAAGAAAATAGAAAATATTTAGGCTTTAGAGGCCTTCTGCTAGAGGTCAATGTGCTACCAGCGATCTACATGCTACCCACTTTGTGTATTCCAGTGCCAATATTCAAAGCCTTTCAACCTATACTTAAGGTTAAGAAGAGCAACACACCAGATGAATGCTTATGTTTTCTATAGGTTCACATGCTAATGTGGCCAGGATCGCTGGGATCAAGACTTAAAAATTAAACATTTGATTACATAATTTGCTCATCAGCTGGCAGAAGTGAGATGCATACATGCAGAGCTTTAAATTAGTTTCAGTTTTGACACCACTATGTTTCGTGGTGATCCTGTAGCTGGTTTGCCTTTTTCTGTTTCACTGAGAGAAGGGAAACACAGAATGCATACAAAATGGCTGATATGGTACTGTAGTTTTTTGTTGTTGTAGTTCTTGTTTCAAAATAAAAAAGTCATATTGCCTTAGCTCTTTTAGTCTATGGGACTGAAGATATTTCCCTTTCCACAAGAAAAAATGGATCTTGCAAAATCCAGATAACATTTTAAAATTAAAAAATATGAACCAACAGGAATGACGGAGGCAGTTGCTAGAAGGGTTTACTGTACTGGATAGAGATTAGAGGATTTATTTCTACTTCAACAACAGCACAATTAAAAGTCAGAAGATAAGTGGTAAGTATAACACCCTTGCTATAAATATTCTAAATGAGAAGAATTCTGAACATGTCAAAAGCACAACGTTTAAGAAGGTATTCACTGAATCCCCTATGGCTCAATGGCACTTTTTATTTATTCATTCTTCCTAGGGTTTTTTTAAACTCTAACATGAATTTAGCATGATTTATTAGCACATCGATTAAAGGTGTTTGTTGCAGAACATCATACTTTCATGTATCTGCTAACAAGGTAATTTGCAAATGTGTTTTGGAAGGAAAAGCAAAAAGAGAAAGAAAATACAGCCCTGTGCTGTATAAAGCCACATAAACTTGGAACGTTCTCCTACAATCTGCGCCAACACCATTTTAATACAGCCATAGAAACAAACCCCAAAAGCCCCAAGACCCACACCTAACATCTTCTCCTTCCCCAGAAAACCATCGGTGTGGTGTCCCACCTGCTTCTGCTGACCTGCTCAGTGCATTATGCTCCAGGGATCGCCCCCAGAGCCGGCGGCGGGTGCCAGCGGTACTCACTCGTGCGAGGGGACGCCGTTGGCGACGACGCCTTCGTAGTGGCTGATGCCCTTCTGCTGGGTGACGCTGATCTGCCCACCCAGCTCGTCTGCGATGATGCCCGCGTGTATTGCCGACTTGCACAGCAGCGACGTCTGAAAGGCAGAAGGCATCACACCAAAACACTCAGGGGATGGGGCTGACAAAGCAGTAATGCTCCCACTCCCAACCCACTCTAAGTGTTGGAGCAATAAACAGCCTGCACAGGCATAGTAGCAGTAAGAATTGTGTGTGTGGGACCCACAACAGGAATCTTTGAAACAAAATACATCTGTTTCCAACAGACAATTTTTGTTTTCAAATGAGAAAGCTAATAATCTGGTTCTGGGAAGGTGCTGTAAGGTTTTAACCTAATAAATAGTTGGCCTGCCTCAGGAAAACAAAGTCAAAGGCAACACAACCAGCCTTCTTTGCAAAGGGAAAATTAGAATTACTTCCTGAACTTACCTGAAGGCAGATCTGTCTATTATTGTGTACTGCCTTAGGATTTGTGGCATGGTATGCATTGGGAAATTCAGCTGTGTGTCATTCACATCCACCACTTTCCAAGCTGGGGCGCCTGACTGTCCCCTCCAGGGAGGGCTGGGTGCACTGGGGACCCAGGGGCAGCAGGGCACATGGAGCCCTGAAGGTCCTTCCCATCAGAAAGCTGAATCCCGTGTTCATGGTCGAGGGAAATTTTCTTTCAAAAATTCCTCCACCTAGATAAGATCTGCATGAGGTCATGCCATGTGCTGCTTTTCTTTTCTAATCACCCTGTACAGCAGGAATAACTCAGCTAATTAGAAGGCGATGTGGCATTTCTTTGTTTTTTCAGCTCTGCCATTCTCCGGGATGGGGCGTTGTGCTTGAGTAACTGGATGAACAGGTTGAACATGAACACTGGTATTTTGGAAACTCAGCAACTGCTTTACCTGTGACATGGTGGGATTTTACTTCAGTGGAAGGATTAAGCTTACTCCACTGTGAAAGATGCAAAGATTTCAGAGGCATGAAGGGAGGGAGGTGAGGGGCACAAAAAAGGCAGAGCAATGTGTGATACGAACTGCGGGTAAAACCACTCAGGCAACTTCATTTTAAAGATCAAGCAGTTAATAAAGAATGATCCAAGGGGTTTCTAGTTATCAGTGGGATGTGATTAAGCAGAGTATAGTATTTATTTCATCTCAGAGCAGATTCCTGGGATACTGCAAACAGAATCTTAAAGAAAACCCACAAGTTACTGAAATGCTTTTTATTCCTGCAAGAGATAACTTTAGAAAAGAAATGCACACGGACTCCAAACAAGTAAAAGATGAAGTCATAGGAATATTTAGTACATTGAGGAGCACTGCCTCAAGAGGGAAAAATCCTGTGCAGCCAAAAAGCCAGAAAACTATAGTAAGTTTAGTCGACAATCAGTGGACTTTGTTCTCACACGATTGATTAGTCTGTTTGAAAAGCGTCTCGGTGTGCTTGTACACTGATAACATACCAATATACTGATAGTAAAAGGTATATCTAACACAGATGGGAAGAATTATTGACAAAAGCCAAGCAGCAAAAATTGAAACCAAGTTGCACTATGCAACCGAGCAATAGATTCTCTCTTCTTTTCTTTTTTTATATTTTTTCCCTCATTATCCTGAATACTTACATCTCTGTATCCTTCTCCTATATTCCCAGAAATGTCACCTGCAACGTCTCTGCAGCCAGCAGGACAGTATCTGCTGTAGTAAAAGAACAGAGGCTTGCTTAAAAACTGGACTGTAATGATGATACCCAGAAACAAACCCATGCAAAAGAGATGCTCTCAAACCCACAGATATTTTAGCAGTAAGTCCTGGCTCATCACATATCATTGACTATAGAGGGTAAATGAAAGTGGCCCTGAATAGACTGCACATAGCAGCACACAAAGAATCAAAACAGCAGTTTTCCAAGTGCATTTTTGTTCAATTCTGTTGTTCTAGAAATGCTATTATGCACGCTTGCAGCCCAGCCCAGATAAGAAGCCTGCATGCACATCCAGGCAGTAACCAGCAAAGTACAATTTATTACCATTTCAAATCCTATCAAGGAGCCAAGAAATTATAGCTTGTCCTCAGATAATCTTTTATCAGCTGGGGCGTGATCTGCTCTCAGGAGATGCAATGGAATTCAAGGCTACTTTGAATTTCAAAGTGGAAACTCTTTTTACATATACCATACGTATGTATGCCCAAATGAGAATTGCTGAGAGCTCTGTAACTCAGCAGAGGAACTTGTTTTCCTGGGCTGCAGACTTCCATTCTGCACTACTGCTTCTCATAGCCAGGCCTGACACTATTACAGCATTGTAGCTCAAAAAAAAAAAAAAAATCATTTCTCCAGACAACTAAGACTGTATATGTCTTATGTGACATTTTACAGCAATTAGACCAGATGCCAGAAAAGTAAATGACCGCACAGAGATGTAAAACTTCTTTACCTGTATTCAGTCTTTGTGTAGTGGTTTGCTCGTTCCAAACATGTGATTAGATCTGTGAAAAGTGTACAAATGTCAATACCAGCCAGAGGACAAGGAAATATAGAACAACATTTGGCTAAACGAGAAATTGCATTTGAAGACCTCTCTGTGTAATACTTGCACAACTTTATTAGAAGTAAAACAACAGCTAAGGTTTTCCCTCACTCTTTTCATCTCCCTCTTCCACTCATGCTTTACACCCCTTCATCAAAGATATGCAGATCCCCAGAATATTAAATGTAGGATTTGTATCTTAACCTCTACAATCTCTTCATCCTATCACAGTGTGGTAAAAGCCCAGAATGCAGAAGGTATTTTCTTTTTCACCGGGCCTGTACTGAAAATTATCTAGGCAAGATTTCAGCAGCTGTTAGATCTGCTTAATGTTACAATTGCTTCTTGCACACATGCTATTAAAAATATGATGGTTCATGCTAATAAGATACCAGAAATATTTAGGACCAAACATTTGGGACAAAGTTTATGTGTAGGGAAGATAATGAAATAGGAAGGACAATGCTGCTTATCCTTCAGAAACAGTACTTTACCTGGATGATCACTACTGGCATAGGACAACAGAAAGCCTCGCCCTGACACGTGGGATCCACTCTCAAAGTGAATAGTCGCTTCGTTGCTGTCCAGAATGATTTCTTTGGGGACAGGCATCATATTACCACAGTAGGGCCCTACAGACAGAACGAAGATTTCAGAGTTTAGATGAGATAGTTAGGCTGGAGTACTCTTGTGATTAGCAGAGTTTCATAACATCCTCATTCTCCTTCAGTATAATCCAAATGTTGACAAAAGGGTTTGAACTTCAGTCCTTTATGGGTATGAGCTCCAACGTTACCCTGACAAAGAATGGCAAGAATCCAATCGTCTCTTCGTGGCATAAATTCTAGTATTAAGATCTCTCATTGCATAAGCCTCAAGAGAATGATTAATGCTCTTCCACCTTTGAAGTACAGTGTTCTTAAAAGCAGCAGTAACTCATTAGAGAAAGAATAAAGAGAACATTTAAAGGCAATCCAAGGGATCTACACAGGGTGTGTTAGATAAACTCTCCAGATGCATACAGCTGAGGCTGCTTCAGCATAGCAGCTATTCAGAAAAGGTTAAGATCACAAACAGCATATCTGGTCTTAAGGGATGTGTGTGCACGAGTCATGTTGTACAACAAAGCAGTACTGCTTTGCTCAGAAAATTTCTGCATTTATTTGCCTTTTAAAAACATCATCAGTCCATTGAAACATATAGTTCAAGTTTCCAGAGTTTTAGATAAAATAAAGAGGAAGAGGAAGGGGAAGGGAGCAGGAAAAGGAGACACGAGTCTTGCACTTACGTTGAATTAAATAAGAGTTTTATAGCTACCAACTGCAATACCTTGGAGCACTCCTCAGGACACTCCTTTGTTGCCACAGCAGGCATGCCTGGGACTCTTTGTGACTACATTTGCTCCTTCAGAAGTCAGTTCCTGAGGGGAGCTTGCTTTTGAAATCACCATAGTCTTTGCTCTTCTGTCACCACGCCTGGGTGCAAACACTTGTCCCTGGCTGCCCTCAGATGTAGAAAATCATAAGCAGTTTGGGTCTGCTTCTTTGAATTTATGGGGATGCTTACAATATAAACAATTATATAAGAGGTTTTGTAAAATGACAAACATTTCTTTTTCTAAGAGAAAAAGCAAACAAGACCCTTTAAAAGCCCTCAGACCACCTTTCTCTTGAAGTATATGACAGCTTTTGTATACTAAAGCAAGTCCTTAGGATGAAAAATGATCCCTTTGATTTTTCCTGGACAATCTCATTTTCTTGGTGGTGGACACCTTATGGTAACTTGGAACTGACTTCTGTGATACAAGAAGTTACAGTCAAAGTGCAGCACAAATTTTATTGGTAGTACCCTTCCAAACAGGCTCCTAAAAGCCTCTTCATTTTGTTTGATACTCTTTGGGGGTGGGGAGGTGTCTTTCCCAAATAGTTCACCAACTTTATAGCAACTACAAGATCAGCCCATAGAGTAGCCCAGTCAGAGGCAATGACAGCCAGCTGACAGCAGAGTGGGACAAATTAAAGGAGGAACTCTGTCTTTTGGCTTGTAAAAATTATAAGGCAAAGCCAGGCAGGCAGAGAAACAAGTGACAATTGTGACATTTCCCTCGAGTACTCCTGTGTTGAAAATGACTCACGACTTAGTCAGAGAAAACAATGTCTATAAAAAGGGTTAAACAAATTGCTTAGGAAATGAACTTATCAAAAAGACAGCATTTGACACTGTGTCATACCAGACAACTGCACGAGTGATTTATTTGAGAAGGTCTTTTGTGTCAGATTGCAGTGGGAGAAGTAAAGTGCTAACTTAAAATTTTACATTTTTTTCCAGAGTGGAGAAAGAGGGAAAAAAAAGGAGGAAGAAGAAAGGAAGTCATTGTGTTTCTTCAAAATAGCGAGACTGAGAAAGCTTTAATCTTTTTCTTCTCTCAGGGACTGACTACATGTTTTCTCACCAAGGCTCTTTGGCTTTTTCCCTTGCAGCGATTCGCAGTGACCTATCAACTCTGTAGGTATAATTTAGATCGCTGACTCACTCAACCGCACACTGGCTGGAGCAGGATTGTGTGTCTCCTTCAGCAGCAAGTCTACATGTGTCCCAGGTAATTATACAAACAAATCACATGTAACAATAAAAAATGATAAAATAACATAAAAAAGTCTAGACTTATAGAGTTGTATAATATGAAAGCCAGTAATTCAGATACAATCAGCTTAAGAAATCAGCATGCAATGCCTGAAGAGAAGTTTCTACTGTTAAGTATTAAATCCAATATGGGTTACAAAGCTGTCGTTATCTCACAGTTATGCCAAGAGCAGGTCTGGTGTACCCAGGGACTCCAATGGGTAGCTCAAATCTAAGGGAACCCAGGACTAACTACTTCAAGGATATAAAAGCAAAAAACAGAATCCACTGCAGGGATTAATGTTTTTCCAAAGGTTTATCAGTTATCTATCTGCATAGATTTGGAAAAAAAAAAAAAGGCATTTATTAACACCAGAGAACATTTACTTGTTCTTTGTTCCAAACAGATGAAGCCTTGCAAAATATTTCGACACAGCTCTTCTCAAGAATTCAGTTAACATCAACAATACACAACCAAGTCTTCAGCCTTCCATGAGATCCAGTAAAGCTTAATTCCAGGCTACCAAATACAGAAATTAGCACTTAGAGCTAAGGTTTAGAAAAAAAGTATAAGCATTACCTCACATTTCTAACTGCTGTTTTTGGAGATAGTTTTGCCTTTACTACATGAAAGAACAACAGATGTGCAGTCAGTTTTTAGGAAAAGGTGTTATTCCTCACTCTTATAATGATCAATGTTGACCAATGTAAGCATATTTAATTTACTGAATAATATGGTTTTCTGTTTATCAGCTTCTCTCCATTTTGCCCTGTTTTTGCAGAGTGGCCTTTTTGACCTCTGATTCTCATTTTCCTCTCAGTCAATTCATTACACATTGAGTGTCTTTCAAGAAATTCCCCAGGTAATAACTGGTAGTGCTTAGGAAATAACTCTTCAGGGTCAAGACAGTTCTTTGGGTTCAGTTTTGACAGAGAATTTTATGCTTTGATCCATTTTCTAATTTTCTTCAGAAAAATATGATTGTTCTTAACCACGTGTACGCTTTCCTGTGCACTTGCATACAGTAGTTCTCCATCTACTTTAATGTTGAAAAGGCAGAAAAAGGTTACTCTCCCACGCTTCCAACGTTTCAGCTCAGAGTGTGCCTGAGTTAGACGCACTTTCCCTACACATAGTAACACCCAGCATAGTTGTTCTCCATTGACTTACCTAGTCTCCCTTCAACGTACTTACTGTAGGATTTCATAGACATTAGAAGATTAAAACCACTGAGCATATGCAGTGATTGGACTTAATCTGAAAACTGTCTGTCTTAGGCAGTATTTTTGAATTGCAATTGAAGTGACAAGATCACATGTCAAAAATACAGCTTTAGCATCTACTTTTAAGACTCATATGTGCTCCCTGTTTTCTCTGTCCATTCCACCTAGGATCTGTTGACTTCTCCAGGCTGTCTATATGAATAACTGAACAACCTCAGTGGGGAGGAGTGATGAAGGTGCAAGCCTTGGTTTGTGCCTGTATACAAGGGAGGAGCTGATTTAAAGAGCTCTGTTAACTTTTACTGCAGCATTTTGACCTGACTCTGGACAAAAATTTTATTTCTAAGCTTGGGACTAAGCCAGAAGATTTTAAGATCCCTTTTAAAAACCACCAGATCCCGTTATCAGTTTTTAATCTTCTGATGTTAGTTGCGAGGTGGGTTGCTTTGCATATTCGGCTCGACAAACGAGTCACCGACGCTGATCTCTCTCCCTGTTTCCTGTTTAAGTGACTCTGTTGGATGTCTGCTAGGTAAGACATCTAAGTCTAAGTAAGCAGGATTATTTGGTTTGTTTACTAAGAACAAAGAAAGGATTTTGATTTAATAAACAGATGTGTTACATGTCATGAAACTGAGTAGGTGTTCTCCACATTTCAGTGTTACTATATCTGCATGCCAGGGCCTTTTCTTCTTTCGGTGTCTCACTAATGAGCTGACCCAAGTGTAGTTCCGTCTGTTCACTCCAGATTCATTAATATATATGTATTTTTTTAAATTCTGCAAGAGAGCTATTAGGGGCTTATGGATTTTGAATGTACCTATTTTAATATTCTCTATAATTAAATTAACATTTAATGCCTTTCCTCCAGAACTCCTGATCTGTTGATATGGTTTAGGTGGCTTAAATGAAATACTCCTATTTTGAAATTATTGTCTCCGAGCAGTATTAACATCCTGCGAAATACACAGTAAATTGTCTCATGGATATCCTTTGGCTGGCTTGTCTGGAGACTGAAGAGATTATTTTATGCTTTGTTTATTTTTAAAATTTTAGCAATAGTCTACTGCTTTTGTCTTTTTCATAATAGTGTTGTCTTGCAAATCTGACCATCTTTACAATATTGTCTCCTTTTATGAAGTCTAGTTTACTTCTACTGTCAGCCAGTCTCTGGCATATTTCCTGAGATTACTTTGTTGAGTTGTGCTCCTTTATTCTTTCTACTTCTCTCAAGAAGCACTGTGACTAGAGGACTCACTTCTCTCACACCGACTGGCAGTGCCTACATGGTGCTCGTTTCTGTAGCATTTGCTACTTTCTGCTTTTGCTGTAAGGCTTTTTTCTTTCTTTTAAAATCAATTCTTTTTGTCTTTACCTATTGCACGTCTGGGTCATTCCGCTTTCAAATTCCTCAACTTCATTTAAAACTTCCACTTTGATATTTGAAGAGATCATTAGGAAACTCAGTTTAGATATAAACTCATAAAGATCTATGGTTCAACAGGGAATCTTCTCCCTTTCTGCTTTCTGTCTTTAACATTAGACTTGCAGAGCAACACATCTTATGAACAATGTGTGCAATGATCCTAGGGTTATGCTTCTCCAGAACTATCATTTCCTACGGAGTTTGCATGGGAAAAAATGTTTGAAATTTTCATCCTTCCTTTTGTCAAACAAAATGGCTTGGAAGTACCTCAATAGTCAGGTAAGAACAGGGGATGCGATGAACATGGATTATGCTTGCTTTACTTCAGAGATAAAAACTCAGCCAGTGTGCAAGTCTTTCACAAACAGCTCACAAAACTGCAAGGATCTGTTGTATGAAAACATATGCATTCTTGAAGTTTGTCTCCATCCCACATTCACAGAAATGCTTCACTTTCATAAGAAGTAGCTGAGCATAACCAGTAGCTCTTCCTCTCCTATTACCAAGAAAGAGAGAAGAAGAGAAGCCTCTTCTTCGCTCCAAACCTGTGATGAACAAGCGCAGGGGTAACCAGCACCACCCTCAAGGATGTGCCACGAGATGAAAAGTGCAGGTCCACGTCCTTCTCTGCAGGACATGGGGAAGGTGGTGTTAACGCTCAGTAGATATGAGTTGATAGGGTAGTCACACTCATTAGTCAGGATGAGACAGCCTAGTTATTCAACATTTAACTCTGTGCAACACAGTCTGACCTCAGAATGAGTGTAAGTAGTTCTCGTTTTAAGAAAAACATATATAACTTTCAGTTAACATCTAAAAGGTTGCCAAAGATTGTGATAAAGGAGAGAAAAAGGCATCCAAGTAGAGTCAGGCTGGAGAAGTAATTACAGTTTAAAAACGGAGGATCTGGGCCACCTGCTCCCACAGTCTGTAGGTCTGCCTGCTTGACCCCAAGTGAGATCTCCCCTTTTACTGTGGCTTTAGCTAAATCCAAAGACAGAAGCATAGCAACAGCTAGGAACCTTTAGTAAAGAGCTGTACCTGTTTAACAACAGCAACAAAATAAAACCCAGAAAAATACACAATACAATTTATGCATCTAAAGGGACTAAAAGTCATTTGATAAAAGAAAAGCAGGCTTTCTTTGCTTTATAAGTAAATCTTTCCAAAACTAAAACCTTGGGCTTCTGTAACCCCTCAGGTGAAACCCAACTGTTAAAAAGAGTTTTGACTGTTAAGAAACCGCTTAACTTGATCTTCAGTGAGAACTTGTCTGGGCATTTCACTGGATTTCCTGAAATACCAGAAACAATACTGTAATAACAAGTTTCCTTTGAGGGGTGAAAAAGAAACCTGGGCACACCCTTTATTCAAGCAAGACACTTATTACAATCTATAATAAGGAAAGACTGGTTCGATGAATCGCCTTCAGCCACGATGACAGGTATGAGGCATTGGAAGGCACTTGGTTCTCCTACACACCTGCACACACACACACACACACATGCACACTCACTCTCAACAGCCATCAGACACTCACACATCAGTAAATGCTCAATTTCCCTAACAACGCTTAGAGACTGGCTGCGGAGAGGAGAAAGCATTTTCAGTAATTTCTCTTGCTATTTCACACTAGTTACTGACTGCAAATTATGCAAGAACAAGTTAACTGCACTAACTCTCCAAATTATTACTAGTCACTCAGCAGATCTGACATCCACCCCAGAGGAACACATCAACCTCCTACTGACTGCAAGTGAATGGAGAACTAAGTAGGCACTTATCTGTTCTTTAATCTCTTTCCAGTCAAGACTGATGATCATCTCACAAAATTAAAGGAGAAGATGCTAAACCACTAGATGGGGAAAGAGTGAAGATAGCAAGCAAAAAGGGTCAAAAGAAATACAGGAATCTGATAAAGTCGTGAAAAGAAGCTGACTAAAAGCAATTCCTGTTGAACTTTAAAAACATGTATGTTAATACGTTCATAAGCAGTGCAGCAATGGCTGCTGTGTTCTTGAGAACTACAGGGACCACATCTTGTTTTCACATATCCCTTTAACTAATTAAAAAATCAAAAGCTCTTTTCAGAGCTCAGTATTTTTAATATGCTCAGCTAATGCAATTAACTGTAGAAGAAAGGCATTTCAGTAGAGGCTGCACCTTGTCCATACTGTGAGATCATGCTTTATATTATCATCTATTCTAGATTCCTTTTGTGGGAGAAAAATAAATAAACAAACAAACACCACCCTATTTTCATCCAGTGCAAAGACATGCCTTTGAAAAGGGACATTATAATGAATTTAATTCTCCTAGAGACAACATGTGCAAAGATGTGTTAACATTGCAAGATTTGTCAGACAAAGGTGACTCAGTTTCACCAAGACTGGTGTTAGACTACCTTTGCCGACTGATGATTAATGTTTTCACATCTAAGTCTGGATACAAAGCTAGCAGTTTGAAAGAAAAGACTTGTTACAGGGTCGTTCCTCCGGTTAGCATAGAGGAAAATAGCGTGCAGAATAATAACCCTGAAATACAGTGTTCAGCCACTTTATGTCTCCAATTTTAGAGCTTCATTAAGATTACTTAATGACTATCTTTTGATGGCAATATCATAGAAATAAAAAGGCAATGGCTGCCTTCACAGGTTCATCAAAGCTGAGAAGCATCAAAGGTGAGAAGAGCTGTAGCGTAAAGTTTGTGTTCCAGCTGAGCAGGGAGGCTTTAGTAAATCAGTGTACACAACACTATGTGCTTTTCCAGGAAGGAATTAAATCCATAGTACTCTTGGGGTCAGACTACAAAATTAGAGGAATGCCCTGAACTTAAATAAAACTCTCAAATTAGTGTTCTGCTGTCTAATCTGTAGTCACAGGCATACTAAAGTGAAAAAATCACCTGGCTAACATAAATCCATGAATCCACTCATTTGTGTATAACAGCTTCCCTTTAGGGTATGAAACATAAATATCCTGAATGTGAACCGAGTTGCTCCTTGTGTATTCCATTAATCCCAGAAGAAGTTTATAACGATGAATGAATCAGAGTTATATATAAGACTTGTGGAAGAAATCTGAAATGAAAGAATATTTTGTCATCTGAAGACTTGTTTACGCTAATGTTGTGTTTACATGCATATAGTTTGGTGCTTTGCCTCCGACCAATTTTCTAAGCTTCAGATACACTCCTGAACAGGAGACTGTATGCATACTGATGTTGCCTCTTTTGTATTCTGTGGAATTTAAGAGACCAGAATAGTATTTAAACCATATTCCCCTTTGGACCTTATTTTCTGATAATTGCACACCTCAAAGAGCAGAGGCTGTCTGGCTAATTTGAAGTATGAATAATATTCAAAGTGCCAGGCTTCATACTTAGCTTTTTGGATTTTCCTTTTTAAACTCAGGTCAAATACAGACATCCCCAAGCATTCAAACATTAGTTTTTAATTGTTCAGATGTTTTCAATGCCTGCAAAACATTTTTAATTCTCCGTTATCTTATTAAGGAATTTCAGTGGCAAAGCTCAATATCTTCTTGGCTGAAGGGAAGATGCTGACCTGCTTGTAAATTATTGTGAAGAGGGAAGAAATGTGGAGAGGAGATCTGGGCTGAGAACAGCTACCGAAAATGACACACAATAAGACTGACTGTACTTAGCCATGCCTACTCCCAGAGCTTCTTCTGCTTACACAAATGCATATTGAATCCCAGAACTATACCAAAACTGTTGTAACAACTCACTTAGAGAAGTCCTAATCTCATTTGTAAATTCCCATGCCTTTTAAAACACAAATGGTGTTGTGAATTTATGCATACAGTCCTATTTCCTCACTGCATGGATTCACCTGAAAGTAAAGCGAAGTCTCTGTACGTAGGCTAGTACAAAAGTCTACAGCAAGCTGCAGACCAGAAAAACCATTGCAGATAACATGTCTGCTTAAGCCACAAAACTTGTTTAATCAGATATAAGTAAAATCTGCTAATTGTGCAGTTCATTACTGAGAATGCAAATTATAGTCCACATGCATCAGACATTACCAATCAGGTATGAAAATGGGTGTGGGAATACTTGAAAGAAATTCATTACATGGATGTGATTGCATAATATACCAGTATTCTGTTTATAGGCTGAATAACTGCATGACTGAACTATGTGAAGATGCCTTGGGGCTGGTGTGTAAGGAGCCAAAATTTCAATCAGCATTTAAGCTTCATTTTTCACTTCAAAAAACAATATATTGATTTATCCTTGTTTCCTAGATAAGCCTTTGATTAGAAATGTTAAGATAATATCAGTAAAAATTATTCAAAGTTATGATAATGCAGTACTAAACACGTAGCACTTACCAAGTACAGACAGCTGTAGCTACTTAGCCAAGTACAGACAATACGCTTCAGGTGAACAGAATTCGTTACTTACAGGTAAACGAACATAAACATAAATACAAAAATCCAAGCACACACAAACAGAAATGTTCCTTATGCCTCAAATCAGGCTGTACGCAAGGCTTAGATATGAGCATGTCAGGGTTCACTCTTGTCGAAGGCTGTTTCAAAATGTAATACCTCCCTCCTGATGAACAATAATTACCTTTACCTTCGTTTGTGAGAGAAGCTTTAATACCTCACCTGATCTTATCTTACCAGATGAGTTATAGGCCTATCATGCTCATGAATGAAAGGCAATCATCCCTCTTTACTATTATGAGTCCTGAGCCTGGGAGAACCACACACTTCACTGAGACAAGCAATGAGCTGGGTGACCTTGAAAACCTGCAAAAGCTCTGTGTAGCTTATCTCTTCATTCGCTTTTTCCACTGAACCTGTTCTGCTTGTAATGTCCAGCATAGCACATTCAACTGCAGCTGACTGGAGGGCTAAAGCCTGCTCCCAGCTGGCAAAATCTTACAAACTTGTTATTCCCCAGTTTATTCCAGTATTACAGAACTCCTTGCAGCTCCATGTCTTTGGATTTAAATCTGACTTCTGCAAAAGAGCTCACTGTCCTGAAAATCTGTTTGACTCTTCTAGAGAACAAAAGTCTCGGCAACAACTGACTGGGAAAACTGATTTGAAGAAGGCCTCAGGTTC
The DNA here is from genome assembly GCF_013377495.2 of Cygnus atratus. Lineage (NCBI taxonomy): Eukaryota > Metazoa > Chordata > Aves > Anseriformes > Anatidae > Cygnus > Cygnus atratus. The sequence continues at coordinate 52,552,977 of NC_066364.1, read as the reverse complement.
TCTTAGGAGGACTTTGTGCTATTGTTTTAAGTACACACTTAAAGTAAAACACTTAAAACACACAAAATAAAACACACTTAAATAGCATATTCAATCACCTATCCTCTTGTGCAAAGCTCTTACACAAGTGCAGCCTGGCTGTACACGTTTAATATCTGCAAGTATTAAAGCCTGTAGGTTAGCAAAGGCTATCAGTGTCTAACAGCTCGCAATAATAAAGGTTATCTCCTCTCCTCTCCAAGGTCTCGACAGACTAGGAAATAGAGAGATGCAAGACAGTGGGCTCCAACTTCTCACCTCTGTGTAGTTAGTGAGCTAGCTCTTTCTTGACCCGAGAAGTATGTACTGCTGATATAGATCCATGCGTTCACTGTATCACAACCATGATAAAGCTCCACAGGCCTTAGAGCTCCATAGGCCTGAGGGCAGAGCCCTGTAGATGGGTGTGCCAGAGGAGGGCACGAGCCCCAGAGGACGTGCAGCCCCCCCGCAGCACTCCTAGCCTTGTCAGCACATGAGGTGTGAGAGCAATGGCTCTGCATGCCCGGAACAAAACACTTGAATATGGAAAGGAGGAGGAAAGATAAAAGGGTAACATTCCTTGTGCTTTGCTGAGCTGGGATTGACTCACACTTCTCATAGTTCATGTATTTACCATTGCCTTATCTTTTACATACCATGGACTGTTGAAGAACTCAGGATGGTAAGGTAGCTGGATTCACATTTCTGTGATTCAATGTCCAGGTCTCCAATTTTTAAGATCAAGCGTTTTCCCTGAGGTACTTGGATTTTCTTTTCACAAAGAGTGTAGTTTGGGTATGTCCCAGGATAGTTCTTGGATGCCAGGGTCCCACTGTCTTGATACGTCACCGCGTGCCCACATCCATCCCCTGCAGAAGGAGAAGAAACAATGAAGAAAACCAAAACGTATTCCTCAATAAAAAAATCTGTAATGAAATAAAATCTGTAATAAAATGCTGACCACAAAATCATCTTATATGCACTCTGCCTTCTAAGAAAATGTTTTGTAATGCTCCACCTCAGTTATGCAGTTGTTGGAAAACAGGTAATTAAAATAAATGGAGTCATATTTATCTTGTAAAGCAGTAGAAAAGAGGGTTGGAAACACTCATGAATTAAGATGTATTTGACAGTCCTATATAAACAGTCTTTCTGGTTTTGTTTTACAGCCAAACCCTACCGAAACCTTAAAGACGCAATTTCACATGTAATAGGTAGGATCACTCCTTGAAGAGTTTTCTCTCAATTATCGTTCCGTATTTTATTTCCACAGAAAGAGCCATTAGGGAGAGGGTAACTGAATCATGCATGAAAGCACAGACATGACTTAACTGCATACTATCACAGACCTGACTCATCTTACTTTCCTGATGGTTTTCTTGCTCCACTTGCACAGTGCAAAAAGCACTGGGGACAAGGCAAACACAAAAAGGTGGGACGAGTATTAGCAGCCCTACACACAGGCTACTTCACAGCAGCATGCCTGGAAATATCAGTGCTGCTGCCTCCTTGCTAACAGGTTGAGGGTTGGTGCTTGCCTGCTCTAGCCCGGGAAGAATGCTGCCACTGGCAAAGTTTTTTGTGGCCATGTGTAGGAGTGAGCTCAGCTTTGGGGACTTTCCTTGGTGGAGAAGCATCTGAGGAGCAGCTGCAGCAGAACATATGACAACAGGAAAAGGCACATGGAAATACTGGGGGGATGTGGGGGCTGACATGGAAAACAGGATGCATCCACGGAGGGGAAGGAAGCAGGTATCAGATAAGAGACCTTGACTACTAAAGGAAGCAATTTTTAGTGAACTATTTAAAAGTATACTAGTAATGTGAAATCTATATATTGAAGCTAAAGTCATTTCATTCTGCTGAATCTTTCAAATAATGAAAACTATCTCAACAGTGGAATTGGTGCAATATCTATGTAGCAGTCCTCAGGTTTAGGTCAGTTAGGGCACAGACACTCTTTTCATAGGAGTCTTATATTCTGTTACCCTTTATCACTACAAAATTGATACTAATCCTAAAAGTGTTAAAACAGAGAATCCCAAAGAGCTGGGAATTCATGTTTACTTTACCCAGAATTTTACTTTCAGGGATGTTTTGGTTAAATTGTTTTGACCTGGCCATTTTAATTACTACCTGAATTTCCTTCCACAATCACATGGAGGAACATACTTAAGATTTGGTAAGATTGTTTAAAGGTAAACAACTAGAAATGAAGTATTGATAAGGAAATGTACCATACTGGGGACTGGGGGGAAAGTGGCATGCTGTGCAAAGATAAGCTCCAAGCTATCAAACTTTGACTAACTACTATATAATTACACTGCCATTTCATGCAACTCACTCAACTGCTTTTTCACAGGCAAGAGCATTTATTTTGAAGCTTTACCATTATTTCTAGCTTTGTTGCCTGCTATTTAATTCTGTCAAAGGTTCATGCTTGGAATAGAGGTGAATAGAAGACAGATCCAAAATTGTATCACCACAAAACACATTAAATATGTTTTTTCAGATCTTTATGTTCATATGCTTGAAAAAATAGCTGTTGTTAAAGTTTGTTATCCTAGCTCTATTGATTTTAGAACACATAGGAAAATGCTAAAGATGAAAGGCAAACTGGTCTCTTGAGAAAATCATCTTTTTAATGGAAACTTTCTGCATCAGGAATTAAAATGTAAGAAGCAACACAGCACATAGGCTGTCAAGTTTCTTGATCCAGAGAGAAGTCTGGGGAGGTCCAGGCAGCATAAAAACAGATCACTTCCAGGAGAAAACAGGACAATCCTGCTGCCAGTGTAGCAAAAAAGAGTTGCCCATGGCTTTTTTTTTTTTTTTTTAACCACATTTCTAACTGTAAGCATTTATTTTAATTGGGCTTATGAAAGTAAAGTGACTGCAGTCTGTAGTCTTGGTTTGCTACTTGTACTCATTGGGGAGGGAAAAGGGAAAACAAAAGGAAAAGAAAGTTATACATCCACAGCAGAATGTCATGGGGATGAACTCCTTAGAACTAAAAATCCAGTGTTTGCATTGCCTTCATCTCACTGGGTCACATTCTGGCCTGTGTCACCTCAGTAAAATCCCAAGGATCCTCTATGGTACAACTCTCCTAAAAAAGCTGAAGAGATGTCACTCTCATGGTGAGACGCTGACAACTGTACAGGTCACAGAGCACTGTATTTCTGCAGAAAGTGTACAGGCAAAACTGTAGAGACCTCAGCTTGCCATCCCCCTCTTTCGAGGTTATACAAGGTCTGGTCCCCAGGGAAACTCCCTTCTAAAAATCTGTCTGTGAGTCAGCATTCAAATGTATTAAGACCAGAACATCTTTAGAACTAAGAAAGCGTATTTGCTATTTTCCAACTTTTCACTCGTGCGATGTAGATAGCACAGTCATTCAAGCACTCCAGCTGATGAGAGGCAAGCACAGCATCATCTTGCACCTGTAACATCCCTCACTGCCTCTGCTCTGCCTGCTCCCTCAAAGGAATAGGTCACGGCAAAAGCTCATCTGCCAAAAGAACTGAAGCAATGTCCAAAAAGTCAGGCCAAGTCCTAGTAACTATCCCTTCTGACTCCAGCTCTACATTTTGAATTTCACAGCCGGATTACAAGAGGGAAAAAAAAAGTTACAATGAAATTTACTGGAAAATGCACTCCAGGGAAGGAGTCTGAAGGTATAGGGGCAAGGCAGAATAAAATTCAGGATCTGCTAATTCAAATAGATTTAATGACTAAATGCAGAAAAAAATGTATAATGTATAACTCCACTATAAACCAAAGGCTCAGAAATGGAGGCAAACTGAAAGGAATTCAAGATGTATCCCTGTACTCCTGTTCATATTTTCAAATAAAAAATGTGAATAAGGCTATCATTAGTTTTGTTCTTATTGGTATTTTTTACATGAAATTTTGTTTTTCAGTAGAAATGCATTGGCCAAACCTCAAATACATTGAGTTTTAAATCCAACTGCTTGTCCTTATTAAAACTACAGTTCCAGTTTCTCATGTCACATTCTTTCCTATAGGCACAGCTCTTCTGGCTGGAAAGATGTGTATTTAACCGGTCAGTTCAATGTAGGGTTTCTTGTTAACACCCAGTTTTCATTTAGCTTTGCTTTTGGGTGCTGTTTTCTATCACCCCATCTGGCAAGAAGTTGATGGCCTTGCCTCAGACATCCAGGTTTCATTGCTTCCCACTGGACTCGAGATAAGCAAAATATTTGAGCACAAGGTATTCAGCAGCCAGAAAGTCTAAACATGCTTAGATTTAATAAAATCTCTCCTCAGCACCAGAAGTTACTAAAAGCACATCAAACATGCTTTGTAAACTGTGTTCCCACGGGCATTTGAATCGAGATCAAGATCGCAGCCTCTGGATTGAGGGCGCCCGCCTGTTGGCCTACGCTCAGGTTGTACAAAAGATCACACAACGTTGGAATTAAGACTGTTTACCATGAAGATAAAAATAGTCTCCTGTGGGAGATGATGGAAATACCTCCCCCAGGACTGGGAGGCACAACCAGCACCTTCTGCTGCAGAAGCAGGTCCCCCTGCTTGCCCTTTGCCTTTGCTGAGAGTAACGCGTACGTGTAAAATCCAGCCTCGGCTCCCCCAGAGGACATCAAGACGTGGGCCACGCTACCTCTGTGGAGAGGGCGAGGGGATGTGCTGATGGGTGGTAGCATTTCTTCCACTTGGATGCCTGCATGGTGGATGTGCGTGGGACAAGGTGAAGGGAGTATCCCCAGGGAAGCCATGTCTGGGCTGGGCCTGGCCATGGTGGCCGGCTCATGAGCAGGAGGGTCCCCTGCCCCAGAGGGACATCAGTGATGAAACCCGTGCTCATGAATGAGACCCAGCACCATGAGCTGCCCCAGGAACTGTGGCTGGGAAGGGGATGCCTTTCACTAAATGGTGGCAGTCCCAGAAGCAGCAGAGCTGAAGAGCTCTGAAAATAACACCGGTTCCTCACGGCACCTTCCTGCCATCCTAAATCACCTGGATGCCTCCCTGCTCCTGTCTCTTCCCAAAGGCCAGCTTGTGGGCTGAGCCCCTCTTGCCCCTGGGCTTACCCACCCGTGGCCCACACACACAGGAGGTGCACACAGTGCCTTTGTCCATGGGCTCGGAGCACTGCCCCCTGCACTAGGGAAGAGGTTACTGTTCTCAAATGCCTGCTGTAGGAAGGTTTCATGCGCTGCAGCTTTTATTGAACGATGTTTATACCGCCAACTACAAAATCGTTACAAGGCATGATATCAAAGCATGTTTTCAGAAGCGCTGCTACAATGTCCTGGCAGAAAACAGCTGCCTTTTTCATCCTTCTGATTCACATTCACTAAGCAATTAATAACCGGCTTGGCCTCGCTCCAGTGCTAAATACGTTCTATTCCCAAGCGTGCTCAGGCACACGGCTGGGCCCGCATGCTCCGCCGCCCCTCTGGGCGCAAAAATTTCTCTCCCGGTTACTGACTCCCAATGCCACCCTGCCCTTGGCTGCCTTCTCACCGCAATGAAGACCCCCAAACCAGCCTTATTTCCCTCTCTGCCTCATCTCTCCCTGTCTGGCTGCCTGCCTTTTCCGCCTTCACAGAGATGCTCGGGGCAAATTGAGCACCATCTCCCCACCTTCCCCTGCCCATATGGAGTCCTGGGTGCAGAGCTGCTGGCCTGTCCTCTTCCTTCCCATTCCTCCTGCTCCTGAGAGCATGGAGCTTCTCTGCCAGTTCCTATATTCCGGGTTCAGCCAAAAATCAGCATTTTCTGAAGAGCTACAGCCTGTAGCAGCCAAAGCAAAGAAAATGTCACTGAACTGAGCACGGGGCTTTGTCGATAATCCCCACATGGAGACATGAGATTCAGCTCATCTTCCATGTTGCTTTCCCTGAGGTAATAACCCCAACTTATTAAAAGATGCAGTAATAACTGTCAAGAAAGAGTTCTGTGCCCATGTTTGAAAGATTTGAGTTATGCATAAAAGCAGATGAATATCTAAATAAGAAATCAAATCTTTCCAGTCAGACCTGTGCCCTCCCTGATCACATGGGATAGGAGAAAAGACCAGGAGAAAAACAAGATTTGTTGCCAGATGCCACCCAAACCACTGATGCAGTCTTAACAACATATTAATTTTCCATACATCTGCTACGACCGTTGTCACTTACAGAAGCATGCACACTGCAAATGAAAGTGGGTTTGTGCTTTCACCACTCTGTGAGTGATCAAGTGAGGCTCGGAGTTAAGCACTTCACCTCTAACCTCTCCACCAACAAACCTGAGTGAGGAGTGCTAGCTCTTTACTGGGCCGTTACAATGGAAGAGAGAGGTCACCACAGAATCAAGACCTAAACCTGTCACTTTTCCAGAGAACAACAAAAATCTCAGACCTCTTTGCTTTTCCTGGCAATGGGCTCAAGCGGCTAACAAAAACACAGGGCAACATCGTGGGCCTGAGGCATTTCTGTGTGGGTGAGCATCGCCAGCCCTCCACACTGCCTCCCTGGTGGCGTTGACACCCAGATGCCATTGACGCCAGTGGAGCAGCTGGCTGAGTCCTGTCTGCAAAAAAGTATATAAAAATCCACAGCAGTGTTTTCTTTTTTTCAGAAGTCCAGCTTCAGATTCTTCACAGCATTTTGTGGAGACTGCAAAGAGAATTTCAAATGATGAAAGAAACTACGGGAAATTAAGGCAAGTCTATAATCATCTGAAAAAACAATGACCGCAATCTTCCATGGCCTTTAAATCAGTCTTAATCTTTTCAAGGAAAGAAATCCCCCGCTTTGCAGTATGCCCTATTGCAGATGGAATAATAAATATGGTGTAAACTTTTTCTTTGAATTGCATTCTCATTTGTTTGACTCCATAGGGTCCCCAGGAAACATTTTAACCCCTGTGCTGCAGCTGTCCCTCACAACACTCATTTTGCTGCCAAAGCTAACCAAGCGGGAGGTGGGGAGTGCTGGGAGGGGGGCTGAGGGCAGGAAGGGAAGGTAGAGCAGCAGAAGAAACAAAGGAACATTGTAGAGTGCTGATTTCGTAGCCCAAATTATTTACTTACTGACTTCAAAGGGATGCAAAAGGAGAAGGAGGTCAAACAAACCACAGCGTGTTTTTCCCTCCTCCTCACAGACATTATTTACTGTAATGTCTCTCTTAAAGTAGGAATGAGAATGCAGCAAATGATCTCAAATTGGTTCCACAGCAGTTCTATAAATCACAGAATCCTCCCATGCGCCCAGCTGTGATCGCCCCCCCAGGCATTTGGCAGTGGCTAGGGGCTGGCTTTCCCCTTGGCTTTCCTGCAACCAGCCTCGGGGGATGCCCTGTCTCAGACATGTAAGAAGTCATTCTGGTAACCAGTTGGATTGCCATCATCAAGTATATTTAAAAAACAACAACAACAAAACTGACAACCATTTTTATATTCCTTATATAACAAAGTAGCTTCCAACCATATTACCATTTTTCAAAATTAGGTAGTTTTTTTAGCAACAGTTAGCAGTAGCTAGGGAAATCCTTATAGCTGTGCTGACCTACATGGCAGTACTTCAATGGATTGCCACAAACAACGTGGGCAGCCTTTACTACCCCAGAAAGCTCTCACATTTGCAGAAGTTTGCAGAGATGAAAGTCTCTCAAGACCGGAGCTTTCATTTATTTAGCTGCTAAAATGTAAAAAGAAAGCAGAAATCTCCTTTTGAGCAATTTCTTCTATCAACAGGAAACCATTTTTCAGTAAAGAGGCAACTTTATACTTAGCATTCAGGCTCGCAACCTTAACAAGGAATAGAATAAGTTTCACTTAAACTAACACAAATGTGAACTAGAAACTCACACGCTGAAACCCTTCCAGTTTCTCTGTATACATGAAGATTTGATTACTTTTGTCACTTAAACAATTAACTTTCTGGAGACCAGCCATGTCCTCTGAATATACATCTTGGGTACTTGTGTCATGATGAAGCCTAGCACTACCTGGCTACAACTATGCATGAGAGTAAGTGACAAGAAAACTCAGATTACCCTAGAAATTACAGTACCAGAAAGAGAAAACTGCAGCTACAGCCTTGATAGTGCCTTTCCTATAAATTATTTATGAAGACGCAGGATTAAGAAGTTGCTGCATTCCGTAAAGAACAAGATCGTGCAACATGTAAGGGACAAGGTTTATACAAAAATTAAAATAGCATCATACAGTTCTCTTGCTTTGCTTCTATCGAATACTCAGAAGTAGTAGCAAAAGAGGCTTGCCTTTGCTTTTCAGGACGACTATCTGGTTCCATCACAATCTGTGAAAGACAAACAGTACCAGAGTACATGTCAAAAATAAGCATGTTTTAGTCACTGCTTCCAGGACTTAGGCAGTGTACCCAAATGTAGTCCTACAGAGAAGCGAGTTTCAGCACTGGAATTTGCTTTTCAGCATTCTAAATACAGCAATCTTGAGCCTGTGGGTGTGAGAAACTTCTCTATGCCTTTTAACTGCTGCAACAAAAAAGATTTTTACTTATTTATTTATTTATTCACTGCATAGCTGCATATAATATTTATCAATGCCTTTCTTTTACGAATGTGGCATATTGCTGTGACTCATCACCTCAACACTTTATTACACTGTGAGTTTTGGGGAACAGATGTGAGAATGGATCTACATATTTATGGATGCTTCAGGGGAATCACAAGTGTAGGGTTCCATTTTTCAAGATAGAAGTTGGTTTTTTATTTCCCAACAAACATCTGCCCACCTGAAAATACATGGACCCCACATTAAAGTGTCCATCCTCAAATGCAGAGATGCTGAGAAGGCACAAGCACTTGGTTCACTGCCCAAGCACTGGTTGTAGCTGCACACTGAGAAGGAACCTCGGAGGACTGTTAGTAAGTGGGAATGTGGTCATGCTCCTCCACCAGCCACTCATGTAGAGTGGACCTTGGGGAAGCTCCAGGACTGTAATGGCTATGGGGAATAAATATCCCACAAGCAGGCATTTATTTCCTATCCCTCTGCCCACAATACTGCAGCAGTGCAGCAGGGACAAAGTGGGAAACGGAGCTCCCACTACCCCATGCTGGCCCCACTGGGTTTGGTGGGGCTCTTCTACTATCAGGGCACCTTCTCTGATTCCCCTAACGTGGGGCAAATATGCAGTTGGATTTCTATTAAGGGCTTTTCAGGCAAAGTAGGAAATGCTAATCTTAACTGAGAGACATATCATATATATGCAAATTGGTTGCTCTACTTTCTCCATCTGTTTTTTTTTTTTTTTTTCTCCTAGGTTTTTCTCTTTGCTATGCTTTACTGGAGATTAACTTACAGTATATTGCACTGAACTAGGACTGTGTGGGAAACATATGCTGCAAGCTCAGGGCCAAACTCGAATATTGGGTAGCACAGAAATAGGAATATTCACAGCCATGGTAAGTACTGGCAAACCCACAGGGACAGGAAACTCGGAGACACCAGGTTAAAAAGAGGCTGAAGCAGAGCTGTTCCAGTTAAGGTAGCAGGTGGGAAGGCAAGATTTCACAACAACTTTAATTTGGGTAAGAGCAAATGTCTGAACGTGATAGGACGAAACCCCACCACCACCACCTTTTGTTTTTAATATGCAGCTCCCTTGTTAGTGTGATACAAGCCAGGAAAGACTGATATTTATCATTGATTAAGGTGGGTCGATTTTCTTAAAATCATACCTGTCCTGACTTACTAGCACAATCACACATTCACTTCCTTTTGCTTGTATGACTAGATTGAATATGTGATTTGTTGTGATATGTGATTGAAAGGACAACAGAAAGCACACTACTTCTGTCAAAGCAAATTATGTAAATCCTACTTTATCCACGAGGTATAAGTTACTAAATATCTCAAGAGAAAATTGGTTTGTGAGGGAAAATAATTGCCATTTATTCACAAGACTCAATTTTCTGCTTTGCCTTTTGACTTGTTTAACTTACAGGAAACCAGCTCTTTCTACCATAATTATTGCATTCAAACAGTAAGTGGTCCCCTACAACTCTAGCAGAAATGGCAGCAAAACTGAACTAAGACACATCTACGATCAAAGATGTACATCAGGCTTCTGACCTGGAGCACTGAAGGTGAGAAACGTTTTCTTTCAGCATTCCCATGCTACTAGCCTGCCTGATACTCATCATCAAGGCATTAACCAGAACGGTACACTCAGCATCTCAGTAAAACATGAAATGTTGTGGTCTCCCTGGTTTGCTGTGGTTACATCTAGTTGGTGTGAACTGTATTTCAAATTTTAAACATAAAAATTTTACCAGCCATGGTATTATGTAAGTACTACATTACTGGTTGTGACACTGTGTATGAACCACAGCACCATTTCTTCCACTTTCAGTCTTCTGTGACTTGTTAATATGAGATTGTGTAAAATGTATTTGCAAATAGAAGTGAAAAACAATGCACAAGAGAGTGTTTTTATACCACTCTGTGTACACTACTTACACTGCAACTCCATATTTTCTTTTTATTTGACTGGATTTTTTTTTATTTATGCATTTATTTTTGATTAGCCCCAGTCTTGTTCTCCTGTTTTCAAACAGTGTATGGCAGAAAGGTACGCAATTTTTCACTCACCTTAAGAGTGAATACTTCAGTGCAACTGCTCAGACACTAATTTATTTTGATAAAACATTATTTTGCTTTCCACCCAGAGAACAAAGGGAACTAATTTCTTCTAAAAAAGAGGAGATTCATTTTCAAAGCACAAGCATTAGCACTTGCTGAAAATCAGTAAGTTCTCAGGTACGTGTTTTATGGACAAGTTTAACTATACTTCTTCTACCTGTGATAAAATACTAATAGATCAGCAAAAGCTGACTCCTTGGGCTTGAAAATGTTGACAGTTCTGACTGCCCAGGTTCTCATCATTCGTGACGCAACACTTCATATTACAGCTTACCTGCAGAAATTCTGTTTTAAAACACTCAGTGTGGGCACACAGACTATGGCTCCAAGGCATTTCAACTTTAATTCTTCCTTCCCTGACATGGAAAGCGTGGGATAATACAAAACCCTGGCTTTGGGAGCAAGCTGAGACAATGTGGATGGAGGGCAATGTCTCTGGTGTTAGCTCTGGAACTTGCTGCTAAATCCTCCCAGTGGAGGGGCACCCTCAGGATCTTTGAATTTACTTCACAGGTTTGGATATATTTTTTCATACTCAGAGGATAAAATTGACTAATTTTTTATTCCAAGCTTGTTTTGCAAAGGAAGAATGTCTGACTGTTAAGTCAAAGCAATCCTCCACCACGGTACTGGTATGGCACCTGAGTAAAATAGATGTCAGTGGTTTCAAGAAGCTGCACGTTTCTACTCTGTGCAGCTGCAACAACAAGGCTCAGCCACGTAACAAAGTGATTCTGTTTGGATAGATGAAGAAACCCACCTATGTTTCCAGTGTTTTGAGGTCTCTCCTTACTACTCCATGAAGAAAAGGTTTGTTTCATTTCTTACAGGACACATGGGCCTTTGTATAGCACGAGAGATCACATCCAGAACTCCCCATGTGTTTTTGTAATTTGAAATAAAGCAAATAAACACAATTTTTATTCAGTAGACATGAACATCTGGAAGATGACATCAACATGACTTCCAACTGTAATGTCAAAGCGTTAGACTGAAATCCAATACTGTTGAACAATTTGCGGTGGGAATGCCAGAAACTTGAACATCGCAGATTAAAACTGTGATGGAAACAAGGTTTCTGCGGCAGCTGAGGGAAGGAGCAACATTTTGGAGCTCTGCTAAAGGTGGGGTGGAGGAATAATACAACAAACTTGTAACTGCCTGATGAAATTACTACAATTACAGTAGCAGCTTGAGCCTAAATGTGATACTAAATACCAAAACAAAGAACCTGCTCTGGAGGAAGCTATGGATCTGCCTTTCTAGCTTTGACCTGCTCTGCCTTCCCCATTTATTCTCCTGTCTTTCTTCAGGGTGTTTAAAAACACCTTTACTGGAGCTCCTTGGAGATGAGCAGAGAGAATATGGGCTGAATGGGCTTGTGCTTTCCTCTGCCTACGCAGAGCAGCGGCGTGGGGCTGTTGTACAGGCAGCTGCTGCGGCCAGGCAGCAACCCCATCCCACCAGGGAAATGGAAATAACGAGCAAGGTCGCTCTGAGACTGGAAGTGCTAGTCAGCAAGGATGAGAAAGTCCCATCACCACCAAACTAAACCTTTCTATCTTGGAAGGAAACTCCTGAGAGGCGTGTCCTAGCTCTTTCTAAAGAAGAGGCAGGCAAAGAGGGAATGCTTACCTTTCTAGTAGTGCTCTCAGCTCGTGGGCTTAATTACACAGCATAAAAAATTCTAACTACTGGCAGCCTCCCTATGTGCAAGTGTCTAGTAGACCTCGGAAACATGGCTTTAGCATTCACACATTTTTCACAGACAAAACGGGTTTAATTAGATAATTCATAATTTTTGCTTTCAGAATAAATGAAGATATCTTCATACTCTTAAAATTAGTCAAGACATTACTTTTTTTTTTTTTTTAATTTAACATATTATTATTTTTATTTTAACATCACTAGTGGATTGTCCCAGTTTGAAGTTTCCTAATCCCAGTGGTAATTCTAATTAAGCCTTCTGGGGAAGCTGTGTGCTTATTCTTATGCACTGCTATTAAGATTTTTTTTTATTTATTTTTCTTTTTTATTGCAGATAGTTGGGATCCAATGCCATTCCACTGAATTCAGTCAGAAGGATTTTATTTTGATTTTGTCTGGCTTGTTTTGTTCTTAACAGATGGTGCAAACCCATGTGTTGACGAGTACATGCCACAGGAGAGCATCTGATACGATATAGCCAGCCCCAAACCTCCAGCAATGTCTACACTGAGGACTTCAGCGCACACCACCAGTCAGGAGCACGCTTCTCAGCATGGTGTGTTGTCTCAGGTGAACTTTCTAAACTGTCATACTTCTGGTGCCCAAAATGGCTTTGAGAAGGTACCTCAGCTATCTCTATGTAGTGTAAGCATCCTCAAACATGGTGTTTTTAAAGCTATTTTTTACTGTGCAAAACACATAGCTCCAGTGGACTATAGGTGGCATGGTCTCATAAATACAAATTAATGTATTTTTGCATATGCAAATCAACATATAATTTGTATGAAATATTATTCAACAGCCATGCATGTTATGTGCATGTGCAGATAGCTCAGGGAAGAGCTTTCCCAAGGCATCTTTTTCCTCCCTCCTTTGCCAGTGAGACTCCCAGAGGCCTCCCTGTCTCTGATTTCATTTGAAATATGTCCTCTGGTAACCTAAAGAGAAGTACATATAAAGGGCTTACAGCTATTTATAGCAAAGCCTGTGCAACTAAAAACATGGCAGTTTTCATGTAGTGGGTATACACAGCACTTATGAACTGCAACCGGAAAACTGTTGCCTCCGTCTTCAGCGATTCTAGTCAGCATTCACAACGTGACACAGAGGGAGCCAAGGAAGGAAGTAGACATAAGGACAAAATGCAAACAAACTGAAAAATTTACCAATCGGTTATATGTAGAAACTGTGGAGGGTGTGGGGTGTGTGCATACAAGAAAGATTCATCTTTATCTGCATTGCAAACTGCTGGAAATGGGTATGCAGACTGGATTAGCATTATCACACCAATATTCTTCAGTACGTGTTTTGTGCAAGTCCCTGAGAACAGGCATATTCTCTCATAATTACTGCATACACTGTTACCACATTAAGTAACAGCCTTGACTCAAAAGCCTACTGCCCCTAAGTTCTCCCAATTTATGCGAAAAAGCTGAGCATTGGCTGCAACCGTCAACAGACCCAGAAACACTGCAACCAAAGTTCACATTTGGATGCTGATCTGCAAATCCCACATTAGCTAGTGTCACTGTCGTGCCTTATTTGATGTGAAAATAAATGAGTTATACCAAGAGTGGTGGCTTCAGTCTTGCTCTTAATAGAGTGAAATCCCCCTTGCCTATATGCCTTCCTACAAATAACCAACCCACAGATTGGTTTTAAATCCAACTGGCCAGAATTTGCTTAAGAAATGTAATAGAAGATTACTTAAAACTCTGAAGAAGGAAGACTCAGATTTGACTCTGATTTAAGTACCTGCTGCCCAAAATTACATCTTTCAGTCTCCTGCTCAGTGAGACCAGAAGACTGGAGAATGGTGAAAGGCAAAGGTAACATGTTGAGATCTGCCTCCCTTCTACCTTGGTCTTGACCTGCTGGAAGGAGACCTTGAGAAGGGACACCAGGACATGGTTGTGTGAGGCTGGGCAGGTAGGGAACAAGGTATAATCTGTGGTTGTCAGCAAAGAACTGGCAAGTGAAACCACAAGAGAAGTCAAGATCAGCATACAGCATAATTAAAATGTGCTTATTTTCTCTTTTATTATAAATCCCACAGTTATTTTATCACTCATGCACAGTCATAGGTATGACATTTGTCCCCAGGTAAGATGTACTAAGCTCACAAATATGTTTTAATTAAAAGCAGTTCCCTAATCACTTGGCCTTTCCTGTCATCAGTCTATGAACAACAAAATGCTGTGTTTCATAGATGTCCTCAGACAATGTACATCTTTAACATGAGCAGAAAAAGAGCTGACACAGAGGCTCTGCACAGTCACCTCAGTATGAGCTACACTATGAAGCAACAATGTCGCAATGAAAAAGGGGCCTTTCCCCAATTTAAGACTTAAAAGAACAGAAGATATGATGGCAGCTTCATCCCTGTTTTGTAGCATCCCTCAGGATAGACTGAAAAGACACGTGAACTTGTTATCTGTAGGTTCTGGTCAGGAAAAAAAGCAGATTGCACAGCCAGTTCATTAGATGACAGAAAACTGCGCTACTTTATTTAATATATATATATATTTAAATGAATATATTTAAACTGGTGCATCTGTCTGTGAACCAGCTGGTGGGAGACACCAGTGGTGACAAGATTCAGAATTAGCTGAAACTCAGGCCTGATTCACTCTGGCACTTCTCGTGCTCCATTACAACTTTTAAGTCAAGTCAAGAAGCTTGTGTAACAGGAAGTTTGTCTCCACTTATCCTTATCTCCTCTCTCCACTGGTGCGGCTGCAGAACACTTAGCCCCTAATTTATAGGGCAATATCAATAAACAAACAAGTAGAATAATGCCCCCCCCTAAGGAGAAAGGGAAGATTTGGGTCAAAATCTCTTCCGCTCTCTAGACACGGGGCAGGCTATCTTGTAAAACTGAGTTTAGCAATACGTTTTACCTGGTTGTCTTAGGACTTGTGTTTCTGTGCTGTTGGTTTGATAGTAGAAACATTTTGAACGTAAGAAACAACGTAGGCGCCTTTACCACCCAGTTTTGGAATACAGACAAGGAGTTGGAGTCATGCTTAATTGCTGCTTAAGTGCCACTGCATGCACTAAAACCCCCAGAAATCTCAGCAAACTTACTGACTCTCCAAATGACTTTGTCCTTGAGGTCATCATGACAAAACATCGGTGCAAGAGGAGGCAAAAAAAACACACCACCACAACAGAACATGGATGGATAGAGGGGAAGTTTTTTGTTCCATCCCTGTTTCCCAGAACATATCAAATTGGAGTCTCAAAATCAGGAAATATATATTGAGGATAGAACAGCAAAGTTTCAAGAGGAAAAAAAAAAAAAGCTATTGCATGAAGCTGATAAGTGGAAAGGTCACTCTGCTCATACCAATTTTTCCCTTCAGTGGAGATTTGTATCAGAAATCCCCACTACTAGGAAGTTAGGGGAAAAAAAAGGTATAAATCAGCATAAACAAAATGCTTTGTGGCAGTGCCTGGATGCTACGCTAACCCACAGCACCGGGTGTTGGAATTTGCAGCCAGATTTGATACGGGGACTATCGGTTTACCTGAAATGTGCTGTCAGGCTCATTACTACGCCTAACTTCCAGCACTAACTATTTTAGCAGTAGCTGGCAGTGAACTCCTCTAAGATGGATGCACCGGGCCGGGCAGTGCCACAGCCAGGAGCTCGCAATTCCCCCGCAGCAAAAGCCAGCCGTCCTCGCAATTCACACAAGAAGCCCAACTGCGAGCCGCACGCAAACAGAGGGCAAACAGAGCAGCTCCCGGGCCCTCGTTTCACCAAGCTGCGGGATCCCAGCGAAATCCCAGCCAAACTTTGTCTCGGCCAGAGCAGGCGCTGCTCTTCCCTGCGAGGCTGCAGGTGAGCAGCCCGGGCTGCGGGGCGGGGGCAGCCGGCACCGGGAATGGGCTCCGGCCCCTGCAGCAGCCCCATCCCCATCTTCATCCCCATCCTCATCCTCATCCCATCCCATCCCCGCCGTCAGTGCCAGATCAGAGCCGGTGCCGAGCCCGGGCGCCCCCGGGGCCGCAGGCGCCGCGCCTCCAACTTGCCGGGGACTTTTCCCCGCTGCCGTGACTTCGGGAAAAGAAAAGAAGAGGAGACCCACGAGGAACCCCCCCCCCGACTAACGGAGGACGAGGGAAGCGGGAGGACGCGCTCGCCCTCAGGCCGGTTACCGCCGTAATCTCGCAGCTCCTCAGAGCGGGGATAAAGGCGGCGGGGATTAACCGGGTCAGCTGCGCGCAGCCCACGGTCCCCCCCGGACCCCCGGCGCCCCCTGGACCCTCTCCCCGGGGCGAAGGCAGCTGCCAGCTCCCGGGAGGGGGGCGAACACCCCCGGCCGCCCCTTGCCCCCGGACTCACCCAGCTTCTCCGCCCGCAGCCAGAGCGGGGCCGAGGCTCCCAGCAGCAGCGAGAACAGCAGCGAGGGGGCGGTCCGCGCCCCCCCGGCGGGGCTCATGGCTCCGGCACAACTTCCCCGCTTCCCTCCCGCTCCTTTCTCTTCCTCTCCTCCTCCTCCTCCTCCACCTCCTCCTCCTCCTCCTCCTAGCCGGGGCGGCCCCGGGGCCGGCCCGCCTGTCCGCCGAGGTGGGCGGCCGCCCCCCCGCATCCCTCTGCCGCAGGTGCTGAGCAGGAGCAGGGGCCGCCCGGGTGCCCCCCCCCGAGCCGCGCTGCAGCGCTGCCGCCGTCTGCCCGGGCTGGGGGTGGAGAGAGGAAGCGGGAGAAGGGGCAGCGCCGCCCTTCCCATCGGGCTGCCGCCTCCTCCTCCTCCTCCTCCTCCTCCTCCTCCTCCTCCTCCTCCTCCTCCCGCCAGCCCCGCTGCCCCCTCCCGGGGCTGCTTCTCCCCCCTGCCGGTGCTTTTCGCCGCCTACAAGCTAACCCCCCCCGACCTGCCCGGCCCCAGGGGGGGACCTGTGGCACAGGTGGGGGGCGGCCCCGTGCGCTGCTGAGGCGGCTGCTGGCCCCCCAGAAGCAGCCCACTTGCAACCCACCTGGAGTCCTAGACAGCCGGTGGTTACTAGCTCCTACAGTACTTTAGGGAAGGTCAAGCCTATAACCTTTATACCAGCTGAGCTCGTGTTTCGCAAATGGTAGTGTCTGTTTTTTAACTTCCTAACTGGCGCGTTATACATATGTTACCAGGCACGTTTTTTACCCAGT
Organism: Cygnus atratus; assembly: GCF_013377495.2. Classification (NCBI taxonomy): domain Eukaryota; kingdom Metazoa; phylum Chordata; class Aves; order Anseriformes; family Anatidae; genus Cygnus; species Cygnus atratus. The sequence continues at coordinate 52,535,437 of NC_066364.1, read as the reverse complement.
ACATTACATTCTTATATACATGAATTTAACACAGATTTTTAGTACTCAAGACTTACCCCTTCCTTACAAAGGAGGGTTTGAAGTCTAGACTTAAACATTAGACCTGGCGCAAGGCAGAGTGTTCATGACTGCAGCAATTTTGAAGAATTCTCACTGGACCTCATCAGCGAGTGCCAGCGTTGGGGTGGCTGAACCATGGAGGCTGTGGTGGGTGCCTCGCCTAGAGGAGCTGAAGGCTGAGAGAATTTGGAAGAGGGCTGTGTTCATGTGGATGCAAGGGGCCTGTTCCTGGATTCGTCTTGCAGATCATCAGGAACAGATCCATACAAATGAGAGAGATTATGGATGGAAAGGGGCAAGAAAGCCCAACTCTGTGACAGCCTCAAGTCTGAACTGAAAAATAACACAGAACTGGTAAACCCGGTAATGCAGAATTGAGCAGCCTGGTCTAGTGGGAGGTGTCCCTGCCCATGGCAGGGGGTTGGAACAGGATGGCCTTTAAGGTCCCTTCTAACCCAAACCAATCTGTGGTCCTATGATTCTAAAACCATTGTGGTTATAGAAAATAGCTTCTCCTATACCAAATATTGTTTTAAAACCTACGGATGAGACTCAACAGAATGAAAACACCAGGGAGAGGAAACAAATAACACAGTGATACATCCTCTGCAGCATCTACTTTTGAATGAGTTGCAGTTACTGAAAAGCAATATAACAACATCCTAGCATACATTGGTTTATATCAGTTTTGGTGGGCCATCAAAACCAGTGACTCACACATGGATTTGTACTGGGAATTACACTGATTTGCATTCCATCGACTGAGAGCTAGAATATGTTCTTTCATAATAGGGCCAGGCTTTAGTTGCAATTATATTTGTTAAGTGCTATGACAAATATATGCAAAAAACCACCCTGCAAAGTCAATTTCAAGTCACCTCAGGGATGCAGTGTTGCAATAAACCAGGTCTGGTGATCTTGTGTAATTTAATAAGCAAAAACCCCTGCCATGATGCTTGCAGATAATATTGCCGGTACCGAGCTCTCAGCAGACCCTGGTAGTTGATACAGGCAGGTAAGCAGCCTTAGAAGGCCAAAGAAGTGTTTGCCTGTCACCTTTTGCCTGTCACACCTGTCAGGGAGAAGGAAGGTGGGTTGGCAGATGCCGGGAAAGGAAGCTTTCTCCTTCTCCCGGGCAATGGAGGCTTGGCAATACCCTCTGGGAAGGATAGCTAGAGGATAATTTGCTTCATGGTTATTTTTATTCCAGCAATTTGTGGAGGAACAATAAGTCACGCCCTGGAGACTAGGGTTATAAAATACCTGGGAGCGGTATTTGTTTTCCTTTCATGACTGCTGAAGGAGTTTGCTGTGCAGGAGAGCACTTGCAGAAGGAAGGGCAGGCAGCCTGTCTCCTCGGTCTTCCCATGGCCCTGGGCTCCAGCCACGTGTTTCCTGTTGCGAATGTGCTCAGTGCTCAGGTGGAAGGAAACTCCACACCTCTTCCAGAAGGTGTTGGAAGCGCAGGTTTCCTATCGACTTCAGCACGGTAATGAATAACGCAATCAGTGCTGAAGCTTCTGTATTATTTATTTTGCTATTAAATTCACATTACTTTATCATGCCCTCTCTCTGTCAGTTTTCAATATGCTGTAGGCAAGGAACTTACTGTCAGCTCCCAAGATTAAATAATCATTAAGATGAATGAAGTAGTACATAGCTCTCAAAGCTATTATTCAGGGACTTGTGTAACCCCCATCACATTACTACATAGGTTTATGCATACTTTTTCAAACTTCCCTTTGTGAGAAGGAGAATTAAAACCAGCTTTTACATAAATGCAGTTTTAAAGGCAAGGACTTTGAATCAAGGCAAAAGATTTATTCAGAAAGAAAGCATACATGGAGCCTGGCTAACATCTTTTGAGGATGCCACTCAGTGGGTGCTTCACAACATGAAAACTCCCCAGCGGATCACTTCTTGAGAGCTTAATGCAACTGATGTTGTTCACTAACACTGACTTAACTTCGGAGAGACAGGATTTACCCAGTGATGTGGGCAAGCTGCTTTTTTAGCATGAGGACACTCTTTTCCTTTACAGTTAGTTTTTCCAAGGATGTTAGGAGCATTTTGTGTCTTTACCGTAACTGGTAATTAACTGAGTCACCTACAACTGGATAGTGTATCTCATCTGCTATTCCTTATATGTATACCTTTACTGTGCAGGCACCCACCAATGAGCATCCACAGATGTCCAGTCCCAGGATGAACAGCAAGACAGAACTTCAGAACAAAATCAGCACAAAACACTTTAGAAGGTGGTGGGCTGGGGACATACTCAAGTTAAAATCATAGACTTCTACAGTCTCTGTGGCTTCATGAATTTACCTGCTTATCTATATTTGGTACATACTATTACATGCTTGTATATAACACACTGAAAGAGCTGCTTCCAAGCAGACCTAAAGCATCTGATGAGGCCTTGTGTGCCCTCTGGGCTTGAGTTAGGCTGGTAGCTTTTTCTGGGGGAGGAGGCAGAGGAAGAAAGAGAAATGCACAGCACTGAGGAGTTTCCCTAAGCTTATCTTGCAAGCTTGACACTGTATACATACTTTCTTTCAAAAGCATCATACAGTTGTTCTAGGGGGAAAAGAAAAGGCAAAGAACTAATTTACAAAGAGAGGTTTAAGTTTCAGCTTAGTGGAGCAATCTTGCTTTTGTATGGCTAACAGGGAAGTTCCCATTCCTCAGAAGTTTAAGCGCTTTCTTTGCTGACTGTGCAGGAGAAGGGGGAGGAATCATGCAGCACAATGAAGTGTAGCAGACCCGAGGTCACAAATCACAAAGTGCAGGGACAATTCTAGACATTGTGAGGTATGTTAATCTCGTCATTTAGCAGAAAGATAGCTTGCAGATTGAGAGGCCTCTGAACGGTCTTTATACATGGGGCACGTTTTGCATTTGCATTGGTGCAGAGCAAATAGTCATAGAGCTGCAGGATAAAGCTGAGAACAAAATACTCTAATCCCTGTGTTTCCAGGTGCTGCCTTCTGCTGGAAGTGTACTTTATGGTTGCATTAAAAAAATCAGGAGAGGAAACGTATAAAGAAAAAGCCTGAGATGTGGCTAGATTCAGGATTTGTGTATGACATCCGGGGAGACCTCCTTGTTAAAAATGGTTAGGCTACAGCAAAATCAGTGCCATTTCATGACGCAGCTTAGAAAGTCCAGCAAGAGACATAACTGAGATATTCCAGATACACAGAGTACTTACTGCATACAATATCCCAGTAACAGTGGAAGGCTAAGGCCATGCTCACAGAGCAGCAAAGACTTTTTGACCTGTACGCCACTGCCCCGCTTTAAGGGCTGCATACCCTTAAACCAGTTGGAGGGGGCTGATCTCCAGTACTTCCCTGGGCTTCTGGATATTCATGTAACTGTCACTGCTGAAAAAAAAAAAAAAAAAAAAATCTCTATCATCTGTGGCAGACTGCAGGACTGAGCTCCCCCTGACAGAGCCAGACATGGCTCAGGTGAAGCTCAGGTTCCCTTCTTGCTCCGTGCAAGCGTAGATCTCCAGGTGTGAAAATGCATGCTTGCACAGAGGTGAAGGATTTAGGAAAACATCTCTTTTCAAATAGTTCTAAGCAAATAACTCAAATGCTACCGCAACCGGGTGCTTCATTACTTGAAGGGAAACATGAAGCAAAAATCAGATGGGAGAAAACAGAGAGGAGAAACAGCCTAACTGGCATGGGTATGGGCCCCTGTACCCACACTGAGCTGGAGCCATAGCAGCAGCATCGTGCCACGACACCGGGAGCAGAAACCATGGTGGAGGGACCAAGAATATTCTCTGACCATAGGAACACCGAAGAAGAAAGTGGGGGCAATTTGGGTAACAGCCTCCAGGAGAGAAAACCCAACTCTAGCAGGCCTCAGGACATTTTTTCATTACTTTCAGCAGCAGAGATGTTGCCCAGGCGGGAGCGGCAGCAGCAGCAGCAGGGCTCTTCCCAGCAGTGGCCCAGGGTGAGCCTGTGCTAATTGGATGCTAAGGAGGATACGGGGCCTCATTCACTGCAACAACAGTTGGGTGTAGCTCTAATGAGAGCCGTACAGGAGATGAATGTGCACCCTTCATCACTTTAATTACTGTAACCTACCCAATCTTGTCACCTTTTATGATGCAATTATGAGATCAAGCTCAAGAGTAATCGCTTGTCCCACTGCCACACATTTTGCAGTTTCTCACTGATGCTTGGCAGTCTTGTGTCATCATTTTTCTTACTTTCAGACAAAATGAAATCAAGTTTCTAATCATCCTGGTTTTGAAGATAATCAACCAAACGTGCCATGCTGTCGTTTTTAATCCTGTCAAGAAATATGGGACAGAATGTTCCTTTTCATTTAAACATATTGTTTTAAGGTTGCCTTGAAAAATATTATGATCTAAAGATTCATGACATTCTTTGTCAAAACAGAGCCTACTATTTTATAACTTGCTAGTTGGCAGTACCCTTGATCGATTTGTCAGAGACAAGGCTCTCATTGTGTTTTATGGATGTTTAAAATAATTTTCCTGTTTCTATAAGGTATTAGCTCTCACACATTTAAAACATTACAACTTTTCCCCTTTAATCCATAGGTAGTATGTAATTTTAAACTATAGCATGATTTTGAGGGGGAGTTCACAGCTGAATCTGCATAGTCTGCATTTTTTCTCCATGAGAAACAAGTAGTCTTAGTAGTTACTCATATTTATGAGGCTACATCCAAGGAAAAGCAGGGAATTACTTCTGCAAAATATGAAGCAATCCAGTGGTCACTTACAGGAATGACCAATTGCATTTGAATCACATGCCTTTTTAATAAAGACAGTAATTAGTCTAGCTATATTCTTCCAATTCTTACCAAACAAAAGTGTGGAGTAATGGATGGTGAATGTGAGTAAGCAGGGCTTAACCATTTTTCATATTGTATGTGTGACTCTTACTCTCATATGTACCATAGAGGGTAGCTTACGTGCTGTTTTATTGACCACTATACCTCCAGCTATACAAATAAGAGCTTAGAGACCTGAAGACAAATACAAGCATGACCTGAACGATTGACTGATATAGCTGAAATCAGTCATTTTACAACAGACCTAGCCCATCTATTCAATTTCAACTTTTCATGCCACCTTGCAGTTTGTTGTTTTGCAGGGCGTGTCATGAACTCAGGCAAGAAAGCCTCAGGGGTTGAAAAGTAAGTCCAGAGATACTCTTCATTTCATTCAGTTTATTACTTTGAAGAGAGAGGGATGGGAATCATGCTTATTAATTCAGTAATTAGCGATGAGTGGGACTTTCCCTCCCCTCCCCACGCTCGTTTTGAAACCTATGAAAGTCTGCATTCCTCGAGAGCTTCACAGAAGTAAGCCAGTTATGCGTAGAGGAGGCATGGGTCATAAATCTGCAATAATCATTATGTGTGGAGAAAAAGCTTCTTGTGCAACTTTTCCACATAGCATTGGGGCATAACACCAATGAATTGCAAGGTCAAATTCTTGTAATTCATAACTGCCACAGCTGTGAATTACAACTGTATATATAGTTTAAGGGTTCACTGTCAATTGCTTTTAAGGCCAGACTATGTATTAAATGTAAAAAAGTGATTAAATGTCATCATCTGTTTTTGTGAAGGTGGGTCTTTGTGTCCATTTTTAAAAATAACTTCAAAAAATTTGGGCTTGAATTTTAATATTTTCTCAAAATTTAATTGCAGTATTCAATGTATTATGGAGACTGTGTGAAGCAAAAATGAGAGCCTACCCTATTTGTATAACAGAAACTTAGCAGAGTGATAAATGCTCAGATCAATTTTAAACCTTCATTCCTTATAACGTGATCAATGATCAATAGCTTGAAATTTTTATGACTTAAAGTTAGGTTCATGTGGACTGTATCGTTTCTCAGATATGTCTTCTCAAAGTAAGAACTTTTGGCATCCTTCTGTCTCCTTTTTGTTAAAGATACTATACTCTTAGTTATGTAGACATGCATAATGGTGGTTGTTTTTGGCCTGGGGGTTTACCAGTGGTCCTAAAGGATTTTCGAGATGTGATATTTGAAGTTGTGACCTAGTTAGGTCTGCCTCCTAGGCTTAAATTCAGCCTATTTTTTAATTGTTTGTTCCACATCCAGTGTGGCACTTGCCCACAAAAATCACATATGATATACTCTCTGGCTCTTGAGCACGATGGTGATTTTCATGCAGGATGGTGGGGTCAGACCCACTGCCTTGCATAGATTAAATGATGAATTCACCTTCTGTGGGCTCCTCACCTGCATGAACAGCAGAGGTTAGGGGTGGGTCAGGCTTTTACTGGGTCAGTCAGAATCTAAAACTTTACTTTGAAAAGGGAGAGATCAAATGGATTTTGATTCATTCTCATGGCATAAAGTGTTCCCTTTCCTACAGTCCCACCAATATGTCCTCATTCCTAGGGGTCTTTTGGGTGAAGAACTCATTGAGAGCAGCCCTGCATAGAATGATTGGATGAAACAGTTCATTCAACAGTTCTGTTGGATGAAAAGCTTGATATGAGCCAGCAGTGCATGCTTGCAGCCCAGAAGACCGACTGCATCCTGGGCTGCATCAACACAGGAGTGGCCAGCAGGTGAAGGGAGGCGATTGTCCCCCTCTGCTCTGCCCTTCTGAGGCCCCACTTGGAGTGCTGCATCGAGGTCTGGGACGCCAGCACAAAAAGGACATGGATCTGTTAGAGGAGGGCCATGAAGATGATCAGAAGGCTGGAGCACCTCTCCTATGAAGAAAGGCTGAGAGAGCTGGGGCTGTTCAGTCTGAAGAAGAGAAGGCTCTAGGGAGACCTCGTTGCAGTCTTTCAATTCTTAAAGGGGGCTTATAAAAAAGATGGAGAACAACTTTTTACTTGGGCAGATAATGATAGGACAAGGGGGAATTGTTTTAAACTAAATGAGAGAAGATTTAGATTAGGTGTTAGGAGGAAATTCTTCATTCAGAGGGTAGTAAGGCACTGGAACAGGTTGCCCAGAGAAGCTGTGGATGCCCCAACCCTGGAGGTGTTCAAGGCCAGGTTGGATGAGGTCCTGGACAACCTGATCTAGTGGGTGGCATCCCTGCCCATGGCAGGAGGGTTGGAACTGGAGTATCTTTAAGATCTCTTCCAACTTGAGTCATTCTATGACTCTATGATCTAGAGAGGCAACGTCAGGAAAAATTATGGTCAAATATCCTCTGCACCACAACATCCACTCCTACTGCTAGAAAGGTGGTGAATTATGACTCCTCAGTTTGCCTGTTTCACCACTTCTAAACATGCAGGGGCAGGAAGACATGTTGCTCTTCACCTGCTTCTCAATTACAAACCACTCTTGGAGCACATGTAGCTTATCCTACATTGGTTTCCTGTGGTTGCAGATGGTGAATTTGGTGGACCATGAACCTTCACTTACTTCCCTGCATCCTACAAGCAGCATTTTTTTGTTGATGTTCCTTGTCCTGGGGAATTTGTTGTTGTTGTTGTTGTTGTTGTTGTTGTTTTGACATGTGGAATTACATTAATGCAATAAAATAGCAAACACTGAAGCAAAAGAAACAAAAACAACATGACAGAGATACCACAGCCAGAAAACAGTGATGATAACATTTGTTGATGACTCCTCTACCAAGTGAAGGCTAACTTGTTGTTACACAACAAAAACATTTAAAGCTATTTTATTTTATTGGTATTACAGAAATACGCGTACAGACAGTTTCTCATATGTATCATCTCTATCTAAAAAGCACATGAAAAAGAGCAGTACATGCCTGAGTACTTGTTCTGGACCTGGAAACTCTACCAAAGGAAGCACTTCTACTTAGTAATCATGCCTGGGCAGAGTCTCTGCCTTCAGCTTAATTCTTGGATCTAATTCAAAGAACCTTGAGGATACCAGGCAGTCTGTGTTGACATCATCACCAAGTGCTCTTTGGGGCCCTTACTTCTCAAATTCTGATGGATCTTGCTGTAGTGGTTCAAATATTGTTGTGCCCATACCTTTCTGCTCTGCTCAGCTTCTGCAATCTACAAACCAGCAAAGAGAGCACACACCTGCACCTCAGCTGTTTGACCTTTGCTTAAATTGCCATTGAGATGGGTGTGCACCAGTATGCTGGACTGTGAACACAAATGGCTTTGGGGGTTGAAGGATGTGGTCTCCAGCAGTCTCTACTGTGGATTATCACAAAAGGACACTTTTTTTTTTTTTCACAGAATAGTTCTTCTCAGGTTTATAATTTAGTCTGTATCCCACACATTGCTAGAAAAGAAAAACATAAAGTAGGATATTCTCAGAAATAGTTATACAGTATCACTTCTTATAAGAATTTATCCTTATTATGCTGTTATATCTGATTTGACCTAGAGATTTTTTCTTCCTAATTTACTCCTTTTGTCCTTGAGCTTGTCTGAGTCCTTTCACTATTGGAAGAGATGTGTGTACACGTGTTCTTGTTCATGTAAGTAATACTGGAAAAATGAAATACTTTTCATAAACCAACTTATATCTTTAATCTGGAGAGCATAAATTTATGAACTAGTATGACATCCCTTGTTTAATGCTTCTTCTCTCTTATCCTGCTTTACCTTGACATAGTATTTGTTATTACAGTTTAAGCATGTCATTGTTTTGCAAATCATTTGGGAGTCCAGATGTGCTCACAATTAAAGGCCAGCTCTTATTATTTGTATTATCATAATGCAGGGAGAGGTCACTGCCCCAATGTGCAAGATCACATTCAAACAGGTCATAAGCAGCAGACCCCACTCCCCAGGCTTCTCTCTATTAAGGGACAATGATGTAACCTTAGACCTAAATTTAGTTAACAATAGCAGCTGTTACAGTGAAGGTTCAAACCAGTTGGGTCAAAGGGTCCCTTTTTTGGCCTTACTTCCCTTCTTCCTGTTACTCACCTGATCTTGTGTTGAGCCAATTCAACTTGCTGAGCCAGCAGAAAATTTTCTTGACCACAGGGTAAATGGCTTTCTGCTGTGTCAGGGAGCTGAATTATCTTGGTACAGGACCAAAACAGCACCAGAGCTGGTGTGAGGGGGAACAACCACACAGCTAGGGCAGGGCAAGAGAGAGCGAGATCTGGGAGCCTGATGGGGTGGAAGCAGGGAGGGAAAACAGGAGTAGGGCTGCTCTCTTTCACAGAGCAATAAATCACCTCAGCCTCAGTGTGTATCCTCGTCTTTAGTTTTCAGGTGGAGCTCTGTGTGCCTGGCCCTGCCTGCCCTTGCCTGTTGGGCTCCATTAGTGTGAGGTGACACCAGCCTACCCGGGGCCTAAGGGCACCCCTAGGCCTGCCTGTAATTGCAGTGGGGGCTCCACCACCTGCCCAGGACCCCATACCAGCCCTGGGGCTCTCTGCCCCTGCCACAGCAAGGCTGCAGCAGGGCTGGGCTCCAGCTCTACACAGCCCTGCCCAGCCTGGCCATGGCCCACCTGCCAGCCCACATCTTGGCATTGGCCTGTCCCTGACTGCAGGGAGGTGCTTGGTGCCCCCTGGCAGCCTTGGGGGAGCTGTAGCACACGGTGCCCCAGCCCTGGGTACAGTTTTGGGTGTCCCTAGGGAGCTGTGCTTAGGTGATGGGACCAAGCAGAGGCTTGTCATGGGCAAGTGGAGTCCCTGTGGGCTCCCCCACAGTGGGGACCTTGCATGCTGGCAGGTGCTGGTGTGCTGTCACCGACATTTTGGGTCTGTCTCCCAGCATTGATCTGAGCCTGGGGGCTGCTGGAGGTGTGCTCATGCCTTTTTCTCACAAGCGGACCTGGGCAGCAAACCTCATGAGAGTGTCAATTCTCTCCTGAGGTGATGCAGCCTCTTCAGCCACGGCAGCAGCTGTTCCTCCAGACAGGCTTTGAAACCTTTAGATAAAACCTTAAGGGTGGACTTGGCTGTCTGTGGTGTTAGCACATGTTAGCAAGTCAAGACAAAATGTTGGCCTTCCCGCAGCATATACCTTTTTTGACCTGTTAATGCATGTGAAAATTACGTGCTGGGTTACCATCCCCAGCAGTTTCTCATGCTAGTAGGTCCAGTAACTATATGTTTCCCAGTTGAATGTTTCTCTCACAGGGTTTTTGGCTTGAAAAGAGAGCTACTAAACCAATGAGAAGGGAGAGCGGTCTCTCATTTTGTTTTATTTTATTTTGATTTTTTGTCCTTGGATGCTATTGGGGTATAGGGACTGAAACCCTAGATTTTTACAGAATGGTTAGTGAGTAGTGCATCCAAACCCCTTCACAGGCAGGTGACAGAGATGGTTGAATGCAGCCTCTGCTACGTTCCCCCCAGGTGGGCTCTGTTGCTTCTCAGGCTGTCACAGGCTCCACACATATGGGCTTACTCCTGGATTGCTGGCTGAGCAGTTTCTTTTTATGAAAGTGCCAGGAGATGAAATGTTCAGGTGTTTTGGAACACCATGGAAACCAGGAGGTGTTAGAGGTATAGCCTTTTATGGGAGATGTTTATGCAGACTGTTTGGAGAGTCTGTACAAAGATCATGTTATCTATACAACTGCTGTGGTTCCTTTTGTCTTTTTCTCCTACTCTTGGCTTTATACCTTCTCGTACACTGATCTACATGCTCAGAGCAGTAAGTCACTCCCTCTGCAGAAGTCAATCTTCTTTTCCTTCTGTTCCTCTCTAAAAAAACCTTTGCAAATCTTTTCCATGTAGTCCTCTTCAGGCATGCTGCATATATCCATTTCACACTTGCACTGTTGCTCTGTGTGCTGCTTGCGTGTGTTGAAACCTAGTTTTCTTCAAATTTCAGATTGCACAATTGATTATTAACAGTCAGAAGATATCTAGGAGACAATACAGTTGAACAAATCACTGAAGAGTTTTGCAAATATCATCATGCCAACCTATCATCTTAAAAGCAATACAAAATGCAATGTGAGTTTTACCCACCTAACAGCAAGGCTTTTATCGTCACTTTGTAACACTCACATTTGTGTCACTCTTTCTCCCTGATGTCATATGGGATGATTACACAAATGTAGTATAGTAAGCTCTGATATATATATATATACACATATTGCAGCAATCAAGGATATTTTTAAAGCCTGATCTTTTTTTGTAATTAACCGTAATATACTCTTGGCATTGATAGATATTATTCTTTAACATTCCTTATAATTTCTGTCCCGGCCTAGCTTTCAGATCTCTCGCTATTGTTAATCTCCACATTTTAAACTTGCCTAGTTTGAAATGCATCATTGTACATCATTTAATGAGACATTTCTCCAGTCATCATTACTGCAGATCAATAGAAACAAATCCCTGTCTCCTGACTGGTTTAGCTAAATATCTCACGCATGACTGTCTTTCCAATTTGATCCAGTTTAACAGTCTGCTTTTTTTTTTTTTTTTTTTCTTCCTTCCCCCTTCTCTAATCTGCAGAGACAGATATAAATCTTGAGCCAGACTCCAAGGGGTTTCTCTTGTACGGTCTTCCCTCTGTTTGTGCAAAGTGTTCCCTGATGGACTGGCTGTGACTGCCAGACAAACAGCTGCCTTAGCAGTTGTACTAACAAATAAAAAAGGAGGGAGGCAGGGGCAGTGGAGGGAAGCTCTTTGCCCTTAGGGTCCTTGTTCACTTACTTTACAGAGAAATTCAAAAGCTAATGAGGGCCCATTGCTGTCGGGAAAATAATCTGTGATCTTTGGAAAAGAGTGAAAATCAGTCACCACTAGTGAGGATTTCACATCTGCATACCTTTTAAAGGCTATTCCCAACAGCCAAAAGGGTTAGATAAATAACACAGATTTTCCTTTTAATTTCTCTGCCCTGTAGGCTGGTGGTGGGATTGACAGTCTCTCCTTTTACACCTCTCCAGTTTTCCTCCCCACCAAGATAGGGCACATGAATGTGGTCACAGCTTCAAGGAATTTTTATTTCTATGAAACAGGGCACAAGCAGTCCAGATTAGACACAGACATTTTGGGGCCTTGGTGTGTGCCCTTCCTTGCCACCTCAGGCATCCTTTTTTCTTTTTCCACAGCCTTTCCAATTGCTGCTGCATGCTGTGGTTCTGTGAAGCTATGTACAGCTGTTTTCAAATTGCAGTGTGTGGTCAGGTGTTTCATCTGATGAGGTTTTAGGAGCCTGATTTGCATGTGGGAGAAGATTAAAATTAGGTGGCTGGAGTGGGCCACCTGAGCTGACAGGTCTACCTTTTGGTGGAGGCTGCTGCTACTGGGGCAGGGATGATGGGATAGCTCCTGGCTCTGAAATTTGAGAGCTTTCACTCTGAGGTATGAAAATAATCTGAAGTTGGCATCGGTTTATGTTAATGTCTGGGACTGTAACCTTTGACAGTCTAGGAGATGCTGCCCAACAGATCACTCTGGCTGTGGGGGTAACAGCTTGTGCCTGTGCACTGGGGTATATGTAGGGGAGGCTGCCAGCCCTCCTCAGCAAAAAAAATCAGTTTTCTGCTGTAAGTGCATTGGAGCCCTAAAACTTGGTGTCTTACATCATTACCCTGCATATATTATACCATTTGTGTGTACATAAGTACAAACATGTGCATGCTCACATACAGGAAGGATTTGTCTTTACTGTTCATAACCATCCCAGGTATAAAGAAGAAGTTAGTTACTTGCCTCGCTGGCAATTATAATGTGCATTTTTCTTCTCAAGATATAATAACCCTTATTCATTACTGTCAAGGTTGATCATTCATCTGTATATATTTCTATCACTCTCAAAGGAATTTAAAAGATGAATCCACAGTTCGTGAGGTGCTCTGAAATATATTGCAGTTCAAATAGGGAATTGTAATGGAGTCTGCTTTTCTCTTATTAACCACACTTATTTTCTGCTCATTCATACTGTTCTTCATTGCAGATCCTAGAATTTTCTCTGCTTATAATGGTCTTTGGGGCGAAGGAAGTGATGGACTGCATATAGATCTAGAATATAAAGGATAAGTTTTATTAATGAACCCTCACAGATTTTGGGTCCCCAGTTCTATGCCAGGATGCAGTTTTATGGAAGAGATACCCTAAAAATAACACTTAATGTTCAGATGTTTTTTAAAATTTACAGATTTTACAAACCCTCATTTTAAAGCATGGCTTCTGAAGCCCATAAATACTCTCTCCCTGGAGGCAGTTGTTGGTATTTAGGTGAAAAATCCAGAGCCTCAAATGACTACTTGTATTTGTTTGACCAAAGTACAAGAAGGAATGTAAATAAGGAGACATTTCAATACTTTTTTCCTTTGAAAGTCCTGGTTTATGGCATATTACAGTGACACCTGGTGGAAAAGTGTTGGAAGTCTAAGAGAAAATTCTGTTTTTTAAAACGAATCGTTCATAATGTTTTTGATATTAATATTTCATTAATTATCTATATTGCTGTAATGGTTGGAGCACATTTTTGCAAGGCATGTACATGGATGTGCAAATGATCATGTACAAGAATTACCAGCATCAGTAATCACAATTTTTTCCAGTTATAGGGCAGGTGTTAGTTACATGTAATTAATAGCAGCCCAATTTCCTTGCCCTAGGAGCCAAATGCCAACATTTTTAAATGGCTGCCAACTTCTGGCTCTCAGATGCACCTATATTCTGTTCCTAACCAGGATCTTAACTTGATCTTTCCTTCCACCTCCCACTGCTCCTCCGTATACATACCCCCAAAACACCAAAGACACATCCTCCAGTATCCCAACCTAGTTCTTCTCACCTGCTGAGCCTTCCCCACACTCGTTCCCCAGACCCATCTCCACCCACTCCAGGCTCCAGACAACTCCAGACCTGTGAAGGGCTTGCAGAGTCAGACCAGTGTCTTTTCCCTCCAGTAGGGCAGGAGGAGATGTACTGACATTTGTGCTGTAGGATCTCTTCGGCCCCTACATGTTGGCTGTGGCTATTCAGTGTGACCTGTGGCTTGCCAACCAGCTGCATCTGGTAGGTAACGCTACAGAGTGGAAGCCTGAGCTCGGTGACAAAGTCAGGGGAACAATGTGATCCTCCTGACCTTGACACTCCAAGAGCATGGTCATTGGCTGGCCTGGTGGGACCTGATGCAAGCTGATGCTGTGCCTCTTGCCACCCCTGCCATGGGCTACCTGGAGTAAATGGCATTGAGAAATAGCTGAGGAGCGCTAGCACTGGCAGTCCTTGTAGGAGGCACTAGGGAGGCAAGCTGCGTGCTTCTTCACAGTTTGTATAGATTTAGCACTGCACAGGTATGGTGCCTTTTGTCTCCCCTACTCATTTTGGGGCAACGCAATCAATTAGTTCCTTAAAAGAAAAAAAAAAGAATAAATACAATTCAAAACATTTGTAAAATTTTTATTATTTATTTATTTTTTAAGATCAAATTCAGACATTATTTAGTCAGAATGCATCTAAACTGGTGATTTAAAGCCATGCCAGGCAGCATCCCTAATCTCGAGTGATCACATATTCCAGAAATAGTTTAGGAGTCAGGAAAAGCTAGGCGCCATCCTCCACAGGCATTTCAGTTGTGGCCATCCTCTTCTGGAGTGTGGCAGAGTTGTAAAGTGTGGATGTGGGTTTTCCTATGACTCCTGGTTTGGATGCTAGAGCGTTGGCATGGGTACATTTAATTTACTGCCTGAAGGTACTAGAATCTCCTAAAGATCTATGCAGATCACGGACTGCTCTGCTTCCAGAAGAAATCACAGCCTACAGCTGCCTGTCACCAGCTCCCTCTTCAGTTGTGCTTCTCTTGTGAGCACTGACAAAACTTCTTCAGCCAAGCTGAGCTGGATTAGCAAAGAGCTACTATTTAAGCAGTCAGACTAACCTGGCTTATTTTGGCTGGAGCTAAGGAGTTTCCTCCTGAGCAGCTTTGCTGGTGGGTTGGAGGGGGGCAGCATCCATCTGGAGTGGAGAGGTGAGAAGCAGATAGGGCAATCTCCCCCTCACCGGTGTACCTGAAAGCTCACGGTCTTACTCTCATCAGAGCTCCCTTGAGTAGTGGTGAGAAGCCTGAGATGCTGCACGAGAAGGCCCGTCAGGGCTTCCCAGGACAAGGACAAGAAAAGGAAGGCGCCTGCTCCACAAAGCCCTTCCGTCCTCAGGCCACGTACTTGGCGATATCCCTTGGCTCTCTCCAGCCTGCCTTATCCTTTTTATCCTGCCTCTGTGCTATTGGCTTCTTTCACCTACTACGCATGGGCACAGCAGCACATGGGGCTCTGCTGTGACCCGAATCAGAGACAACAGCATCAGGTTAATGCTAACCAATTTGTTTCTGTTGGTGCTGGGTTAGCATTAACCAGATTCCTAGACTGGTTCATTGCATGAACGCATGAATATTTGATCGGCAAATGAGTTGGATGTGGGAAGATAAAGGAGCATTGAGGTATGAGGGGATAGTAGCATTGACAGGATGCGACAGATCTTTAAAATGCTATGTGATTGTCGTGTCTGTACAAATATGTACACAAAAATACACAATACACATGCACAGAAATGACATAGCATTTATTTATACATATATATATTTGTGTGGATTGATTTCCTGTTCCAGTTCATAGAATTATTCTGGGCGTGGCTCTGCTAGAACAACAGAAATGTGCCAGAGACTGGAAGCTGTGTTTATCTCAAGCTTGAATTCCCTCTCACTTCTTTAATATGTCTCCAACTGTAGATGGGATTGTTCACCTCTCTCCAAATCAGATATATGATTTATATATCCACTTCCATTTTCTTCCATGACATGGGTACAAACTTATTAAAATATAATGAATTAATATTTTTGGACTGACTGATTAGTGTTCTAGCAGAGTTACTCGTCATCACGAACAAATTTTCTTAGTTATAGCCACTTGAAAATATTTAGAAATAGCTTAATCACAGTAGAAATGAAGATTAGGGCAGTTTTCTCTCAGGCTTTCCCTGTTTCTGTGTTTTTTGCAGCACCTGGCTCAAAGTGTTACACTTAGTTTCCTCTTCACGTTAATGATATTTATGTAAGGAGATACGCTGACTTTCATTGGTCACCTCTTTTATTTCAGTGGCTTAATAAGAAACTATGAAATAGGTGTTGTGCAATTTCAAGACAAGTGCTCCAGGAAGCTGAAAAGTCGTACAAACAATGGACTAAACAAAGACTTTAAAATATTTAATATATCGAAAAGTAAAATCTCACGGTTGTCTCTCCGTCATCTAGACTTAAAGGAGTTTGTATGGCCAAGTCAAGAAAAGAATCAGACTGCCAGATGAAATTGTTCAAGTTATGAGGAACACTTGCCTGTGGGATCATCCACTAAACAGACTTGCTACTTTTTACTTTGTATGGATTTCTGCAGTGTACTGTACTTTCTCAAAAAATTGTCAAAACCTGTGTACAAGTAACTTGGTAAGTTCTGAAAAGTTATTCTTAATCTGTTGAAATGTATCTGATCATTAACACTGTAAGATTTTTTTTTGATTACTGATCAAGTCTTTAAAAAATCTTTTAAAGAATGTATTTGAGTAAAAACAGAGTTTTAGAACTAATATTTTACATTTGAATTTGTAGAACCTGGTAAAGAAAAAAATCCCTTTAATCAGCTTGCATGGGTTTTCATGTTATACTTTCGTCTCAGCAGCTCCTGAAATTACTGTAAATTCTAAAGACCCTGGACAGTGGAGGAGAGCAACCTTTGATCATTCAGTTTATTCACTTTGCTTACAGGTTTCTGTCTAGCCTGACTTTTCTTATGTAAACTTAGAAAAACTCTAAATTCATAAGAAATTGGCTGGGAATCTGTGGCTTGCACAATTATCCCATACTAGTTTCAGCTTCTTTTTTAAATCATCTATGTTTTAAACTGTAGATATTTCTTTAAGAAGTAAAGTAAGTGGCTAGATCCTTAATCTTATGCTTTCTTAGTGTTCCTTTGAGTAGTCGAGTGGAATTTATTATTTTTCCTTCTACCGATGCACAACAAAGATAAGCAAAAGCTCTCAAATCCAAATGACAAATCTTCCTCAGACTTTCAGGAGTTAGCTGCTTGTTCCTATTTGCTTGAAATGTTGATGTTTTTAGACATCATGTACCTTTGCTCTGTAAAAAGGACATTTTGTGCCTTCAGGCTTATTAACTGTGTAAACCTCCTGCAAAAGACTAGCACCTGCTCCATTTTATTTCATACATTTGTCTGACGGTTCCTTTAAAACTATTTCTAACTCTGGCACCAGTGAAAGAGTTAATTGCCTTCCCTGGTGGAAGCCTAGCATGCTATGATAACTTTAATGGGGATCCTTTGATTTAAGCTTAAATTAATTCAGAATAAGAAATAAGTTTTTCTTCCTATCAGCTTTGAAAGACAGGAAAATCACATTCGTGTTCAGTGAATGTATTGTGTTAGGGATTCAGATGAGAAAAATATAATCTTGGAGCCTAAGAGCTGTAAATCTTATTTTTCTCCTTCAATCTACTTGTTGTGTTCACATTTGTTCTGTGACAGCTTTATGTGGGTCTGGGGTTCTACCTATTGTCATGTTATGCCTGGTGTGCTGAAATGTCCTTCTGAGGGTTGTCTTGTTAAGGATGTTCTTACTTGCTTGCAGGACCAAACTAGAGAACTAACATTCAGCTTCTCAAAGGTTGTTAGATACATCCCCAAATCATTTGCACTTCACAGGAGATGACTGGTTTTACACACTTTGAATGATGTGAAAAAAGAGGCACCTTGGCTGGAAAGCCCTTCTGGCAGCAGAGCAAAGCTGGTCACCATATGGCTGCATACAACCCCTTCAAAAGCAGGCCAGACAAAAGGCACTTAGCTCGAAGGAAAGTCTTTCTGCTCCCCAGAGGTCAAAGCCACTTGGCTGTGTTATTTATGCCCAACGTATTTACGAAGCATTTGTTATTGACTCTGTGAACCAGAATCAGGAGACAAGGGCCAAATTCATACCTGAGATAATTAAATTAACACTAGCTGATTCTGCCAAGTCTTTGTTTTAGCAGCGCTCTGCAACTAGTCCCAAGTGAGAAGCTACTTGTGTGTCAACAATAAATTTATTCATATGAATAAATGTTAGTCAAAGAAAACTTGTTTTACAAGAAACTGATATTTCATTATATTTGAAATAAATTATTTTTTTGGGGGGAACATTTAGACTTTTTGTAAAAACATGTATTTCTCTTATAGGAAGGAGAACTCGGAATTGCAAACCTTTGCAATGTTAGTGACATCAATGGGGCGGTGAGTAATGGTTTGCTTTGTTAATTACTGGTAGTTTACATAACTGCTATTTGGCTAATATGGGTACAATGACCATATTGTCAAAGACTTCATGCAAATGTGTACAGTTCTCTGTCTGCCATAAGTCAGTAAATTGTGTGCTTAGATTTTGCTCACGTTATTAAAGAGACAACTATCTTTTTTGTTAAAAGAAAACTCTGTGTAAAGTGTCTGATTCTCTGCAGCTAGTTGTGTCCAGATTTGTGATCTACAAAATTCATAATCAGTAATTTTTTAGAAAGTGAGTCAAAACCAGTGTTCTCTCCAAAATGGAAATCATTAAGACTTTTATTCAGCTAGCTTTGTACAATTAAGTATGCTTATTTTGTTTTCTCAGTGATTTGATGGGAGAAAACTTAAGCTGACAAATGTTTAAAATTCAGAGTTCTTCTGTAGGACTTCAAATGTTTGTGCCTGTAGCAGGAGGCTCTTTAGCTTAACATGAACTTTCTATAGCAGCAATCCTGTGAGGACATTAGCTGATGTTCTCCTCCTTCTGATTTCATGCACAGTTCATGCTGGTAGTTATATATGTATTATCTGAAGAGCTGTGAAGAATTCAGGTATCAGTATTTTCTGCAGAGATTAGCAAGAAGCAACCTCAGCACCAGGTATCTATCAAGGCTGGGTCATTTATGATGATGGGATAGTAAAAGGCTGTGTTGTCATGACAGTACATAGTTGACTTGACTAGGTTACATTGTATCTTTGCTCGGTGTTATTAAGCCTTGATATTTTTTTTTTCATGAAGCTTTGCAGGACTCGATGTCAGAGTTGTCACGCTTCTAAAGCAATTCCCTTCCAGGTTCCCTTTAAAAAGAAAAACGTACAGGAACATTAAAAGGTGGATGGGACAGAATAAACAACACAGGTCCAACATCAAATTCAAATCACATAATATTTATTACATCTTTGAAAACTCATCGTTTTAAAGCCTATGCCTTGCCTGTTGAAGAGCAGGAGGCTTTTATTTGAATGGCTTTCCACTGTGCTTGGCTGTGCTGCATAATGCATATCTGCCACTTCTACCCAGTGAACAAGTGTTTCTGAAATGTTCTCCTCACCCTTAGCACTGGAGTTTCCCTTTTCTTTACAAATGTGATTTCAAAGTCCTTTTTAAAGCCACCATCTGTCTTTGCAGTGCACACAGGGATGTCAGTTTTGGAATGCAACGGTGCAGCTCAGTTGCCCTCTGAAATGTGTGAGTATTGCCTTAACCTTGGCTTTATAGCAGTTGTCTCCAGTCCATCAAGTACATTATCTAACAGCAGATGTGGAAAACTTAACGAGAGCAGTGTTTTTATGAAAAGATGTAAGGTCTGTATTTTTTTCTTAGTACGTTTGTAACTATCTCCGTTGGGAAACTAATCATAGAATCATAGAATATCCCAAGTTGAAAGGGACCCACAGGGATCAATAATAATAATTCTTAGTGTAGGAGTTACCTGTAAAATCAGAGGTTTAAATTGTATGTGTCACAATATGGGGACACTTTACAGTTTATTCAGTTCAACCACTTACCCAGATTTTCAAGCACTGAGAAAGAACTAGTGATTTCAGGATTTTACACTGCTGGGGCCTATATTGGATGTATATGTAGCTCATCTCTTCACTAGACTGTTTTCTTGCTTTTAGCAAACCAGATGGGGAAGAATTAGCATGGGTCTAGGACAACTGCCATGAATTTTTAAGCTGATCTTTTTGGACCTACCTGAAAAACTGAAGCTCATTCAGCCTTGGCATCATCTTAATGATGGCTTTTTTTTTTCCACTATTTACCAATGATAAGATTTTTGAGTATACTTTCACAGTAAGAAATTTCTAATTAATTGATATTATCTGTTAAAATACTCTGTCATTATATTTATGCTAATACTGTGTTTCTCTAATTTGCTTCTTGGCAGAACAAGACATACGCCAGAGCATGTGAGGTAAGTTAAATGCTATCAGATTGATACAAACAAACAAACAAAAAAATCATAATTTCAGTTCTTACAATGTTCATACAGTGCTAAGAAATATAATGCAGATACACAAGCTTATCAATCCAGGTGTAATTGTTTTGTGTTCCCTAAAGCTGAAGAATGACTTAAGTATTTGAATATACAATCTCTTCTTCCCAGCATGTTTGCTAAGGGCATGTTTACATTGAAGACTGTTCTGTAGCAAGAAGTATTGCTTTAAAGAAAGCAATCTAATCTCACCAGCATAGGACACAATAGCGACCCACTTCAGCTATTTTCTGGGCTCTCCCTGGGTCTTGTTCCGTTCAATTTTTCATTGATACCATCAAGGATAAACCAGAGAGAATGCTTATTCAGGCTGGTATGGCATTGGCTGAGGAGAGGTGGAAGCTAGACTAGAAGTAGTGGGAGCTAGACTAGAAGGCAATACATGCTCTTGACTGGGTAGAAGATGTGAAATAAATAAAATGTAATTCAGTAAGGCGCAATGTGTTGCCCTTTGGAAGGAAAATGCCTGATCTGTGCTGCAGATGGAGTGGCACTTACTTTGGTAAGCATGAGACGACAAAATGCTGCTGAGGAGATGATGCTTTACAGGGGCCTTTTAACTTGAACATAGAGGGTAGGATGGGACAGTGATGATTGCAGGACAGTGGCTGGCACTGCTAAGGCCAGTTGTTGTATCCAGTTGGAGGCAAGCTGGCAGTAGAGGAGCTGGAGAGGATCCCAAGTAGAACAAAAACCTGCTGGGAGTCTGGAAATCTGATTGAAAGGATTGATTTTTCGGGGTGGTGGTGGTGTGCTTCTTGATCTGTGAAACTGTGAACATGACAATAGTTTGCAAGTAAGCTAAATGGCTTACAGATAAAATGGTTTTAGAGCGTAGGAACAGCCCAAGAAGTAACCAACTTCTGTAGAAACATAGAAATAGTGGTTTTGTTTGTTTTTGCTTGTTTGGCCACACAAAATGTCAATGTTAGTTCCACAAATTATGCGAGGGCTTTTCAGGATTATCCTTATGCTGGATCAGCTGCCTGACTTGACTCCCCATGTGGTCACGCGAGCACCAGATCACTGCATGTAGGAGATCAGATCATTGCAGTCCTCAGGGGAAATGAGAAGGCACAAGAGTGGGACTTTTCCTTTGGCATCGGCTCAGCTCTGTTGTGTGACTACGCCCTGAGACTGAAGCCAGGAGTATTACTCCTTTTGAATAGTACTGCTCAGCTAGGAACAGGAGAATGCCTCTAAATTCAGTGGGGATATTCACAGGAAGGGGCAGTTCCTATAGATGGAGAATATATGAGGATTTCTTGTTTTCAGGCAGAGCAGATGGCAAATTTCCTTCAAAATTTCTAAGGGTTGGAGCTTCTGTAATCCTCCTACCTAAAGCAAAAATTGGATTTATGGTTCTGACACAGATCAGAAGAAGAAGGAAAAACAATACAAAACACAAATGGTTGAAAATGTCTGTGTTAAATGAAGCAGAAAGCACGAAGAATCAGCTTGTTAAACTGACAAAGTGATCCCCTGCAAAGTAAACAATACTTGGTTGTAAAGACAAGCTGCAATTTACAGCTGATAAGTAATATTTACTTATACCTAGACCTTTGCCTGCTAATAGCCATTGTAATTCACTTGGAAGTATTTTATTTCTCTGAACATGAAAGCATTGGAAAAACTTTTGAAATGCTTGTACTTGGCAGCTAATGCCTAGATTTGAGGTAATATATTTAAGGATATACTGCTAAGGAAGTTTTGAAATCTATCTCAGCAGCAACTGACTTTTCTGAAGTCGTATGCCTTATCAGTGTCTGAAGGGTGCCAGAATTGGATATCCTGGAGTCTTAGAAAGAGCGCAATTGAGGAAAATCACTCAGTTAATATAATGAATTGCCTCTGAATGGTCTAAATCTTAATTATCACTCAAAACATGGCTGCTGTATGAAGCAAACTTCAAGTTTTATAGGCCAAATAAACTCACAGAGTAAAATGAGCGCAAATAAAATGCCTGTCTAGAAAAAACTGAAACCATCACTTCTCAAATTTTTGGAATTTCCTGGAGACTCAGTCTTAAAAGTGATTTTTAAGCTACTACGATGCATCTGGGAAATGTTACCACCTCTTTTTATGTTCTCTGCCTATAAAACAGGGTAATGCTACCTCTAGGTTCCCTGCCTAGACTGAAACCTCTTAGAAGTTTTCTGTTCTTAGGATGTGAGTGTGGAGAACTCACTGCCCTGGGATATTGTCATGATTTCAGCTTGTAGACATGATTGTAGCAGAAGTAGTAACTACTACTGAGGAAGAGTGAATTAGCCGGGCTGTTCTGAGAAGTTAATGATTTCAACCATTTTCAAAATTCTCTGGAATTACATTTGTAAGAGTATGCTTCATTCATGAGAAATACGTGAAGCAAGAAAGAGTGAAACCCTAAATGTAGAATACATTGCCAACAAGTTTTTTGAAAAAATATTTTCTAAATCCATGGTTGTCACCAAATTCTTTTTCCAGCTTTAACACAGCTCCGTATTTGTGCTTTCCACAAAGGGACAGTGTGTAAGGACAAAAGCCCTCATTCAGTGCCCAGTGAAGTTGATAGAATGGCTCTCAGGAAAATCTCTGGAATGAAATTGTGGTACTGCCATTTTTAAAAATGAATGTAATTATTTCTACAATATTTTAATGTATTCAAAATGTCTACAGGGTTTCTATGTATTTAAAATGTATGTATTTCTACAAAACTAACCAGTGATTTCTGTATCCTACACAGACAATTTCTTGCAAGTTTGGCTGTAGCCGTGCAGAGGATGCATATGGTGTTGAAGCACAAGGTAAGTCTAAACATAGTCCTGTGTCTAACTCACAGTCTGATAAATTCCAATTTACGATTACAGCCTTGCTTTGTGATCTGGATTTCTTTGGAAAAAATAGGGATATTTTGTGTTTTTTGATTCATTGGAAAGCTATCATTCTCTTCTTTTTTCTTATAACAGATAAAATGAAGTTAACTTTGCTTTACAGTAGAACATTTTTCCCCTCCCTTTCATGGACTTGGGACTTTTTGAATCCATTCTCAACTACTTAAGATGATGCTTTGTAGAGCATTCATCCTTGACCTGACTGTTACATTGAAATCATTGCCAAAATCTCCTGTGACTTACATGGTAATAATTAGGCTAATACAGTGGTATTGAAGCAGGCTCCGTGCAAATCCTCTCTTCAGAGGTTTCCCATGCTTTCTCTACTCATCAGACCTTCACTAGGTACCTATAACTAAAAGTGCATTTACCCAAGTGCAGAGTTGTAGCCACATTTGCTCAGTTTGAGCTTGGCCCGTTCAAGGTTTTTTATCAAACTACTTTTAAAATGTCATGTGATTCATTCACCAACAGTTTAAATATATTATTTTATGAGTTTTTGTTGGCTTCACAGCTATCAGGTGCATGAGGTAATAGATCCAGAATTTGCCATGAAAGGAGTTTTCTTACTATTGTGTTTGTTTCCTCCTCAGAATATTTGAACAATCCTGGAGCACCATTTGCATCTACCATTGGAAGCCACAATGTCACACTAGGTTGGAAGCCAGCTAACATCTCTGAGGTGAAATATATTATCCAGTGGAAGTTCAATCAGCTCCCTGGGGACTGGAGATACACTGAGGTAAAGAAGGACAATTCCTTTTACTTTGCAAGGGAAAAGGTTCTTCGAATTTATAATCCATTCCTGCTTCACTGGGGGGAAAAAATAAGGTAATTTATTAGAGTGTAATCATGTCAAAAAACACGTGAGGAAAGAAAGTAACAGCCAGATTTTGCAACAGAAGTGGCTGTAATTTAGTGGTGAATTAAGTGGCTCCTTTATTGTTTTCTAGCAGTTTGCTAAGACTGGTAAAACATATTAGGATTCTTAATGTACTTGTAGGGCAAAGGTTACGTTTATTGTCTGCTCTTTGCTTTATTTTAGAAAATAATTTAATAATATATTAGGCACGTAAAGGAGGTTTGTGAATATCATGGATAGCATAGAGAAGCTGAGAACTGAAAAATTATTCCTTTTCCTCCAACATAAGAACTAGGGACCTTAGTGGAAAATTCAAAACAAGCACACAAAGGTATTTCATTGCAGAATATTTAGTTAAGATGTTCAGCTGCTTCCTGACACGTGTGGATGTTAAATTACTAAATTTAAATTAATAAATATTAAAATTATTTAAATTACAAAATAGGGTTCAAAAAGTGACTGGACAATTTAATGGAAGAAAAAATTGAGTTCTACTAAATATAAACATTGCAATTTTTTCATGTTGATCCATACTTATAAAATGTCAAGACTGTGATTATTCTAGAGAAATATAATTGCATGCTATTTTTATTTTTATTCCCCCTCTCACCTCCCCCGGGTATTCTACCTTAGAGATATTTTTTTTTTTTTGGTTCTTGTAAAAGACACAATACTTGGCTAGGTAGACCTTTGTTCTGACTCAGTGCAGTCATTCTTCGATCATGCTCTTTTGTGTCAACTGCATGCTTGTTACCTTGTCATCATCTCTATTGGACCAATTTATGGAGCATGGTGAGTTGGTACAAAAAAGCATGAAGACCATTTGCTAACCAGGAAGTTCTTTTGAATTAATCATTGGTGAAATAATGTGGAACAATGACTTCAGACTGTAAATATTTTAGGGTATCTAGGAGCCATTGGATCAACCTTTAGTGTATATATATATATATATATATATATATATATACATCAAAAGTTTAAAATATATTGCCCATGTTGTTGTTGTCATTGTTATTGTTATTATTATTATTAACCTTATTCTTCAAATTTACTATTGTATCCATCCTTCCACACATCCACTCACTGCTTAGATTTAGTAAAAATTTAGATTTTCTGAAGAAAATAGGTGGTAAAAAGTTCTGAAAGGAAGAAAAATCAAATTCTGTGATACAAATAGCCCCCAGAATTTGTTCTTATTTAAACTTAGGATACTGCACTCCAGTATCTTGAAATATGTATGCTGCTGTATCAGATCTCTTTTGATCAGATAACACGCTACGTAATAACTCCAGGTGGAGGAAGAAAGAAAATGGATGTGTTTATACATTGATCTAGGTAGTATCTGAAACTTCATATACAGTCAAAGACCTTCAAGCCTTCACAGAGTATGTGTTTCGAGTAGTTTGGATCATAACATCTCAGCTGCAGCTCCATTCTCCGCCAAGTCCCAGTTACCGGACCCATGCTTTCGGAGGTAATATATTGCACTATTAATCACTTCTTTCAGGACCGTATCAGACACATTTAGGTTTCCTTGTTGTTTCTTGCTTCCTTCACGGAAAAAAAAAAAAAAGCTGCTTAATCTAAAGAACTACATTTGTTGTCTGCTAAGTAGCTGCAGAAGACTGAGCTAAAATGCTATAGGCTATTTTTATTTGAACTACAAGATTTAGGACTGTTTGTGGCTTCTGATTTTAAAAATGTAAACAGAAAAGTACATGGTCAAATTGTTAGGGCACATTGAATACTTTTGTGCATAATTACACACAATAACTTTTTGAATGAAATACAAATGCTTTCCTGGACCTTTAAGAAAAAAAAAGACGGTTGCTGTTTTTTTTTTTTTTTTTCTTTTACAACATGTCAGTTAATTTGCTCATATTTAAAAAATCTATATATCTACAACAGAAAGATGGAACCTCCCTGTACCTTGTTATTGTGAGACAAATTACATTAACAATATTCCTTAGTTAAGACATCAGTGATATGAAAAGGTAAACAAAATTATAGTATTTGAATATAATTTCCTGGTCTGTTATTGTCTTACAGACAGCATATGATGTCATGGTCATGTTAGCAACATTTCATGGAACTGACATTAAAAAATATTTTACTTTGCACTGATACTGTTTCCTTTCTCTTGGTGGTATATGCAGTTTCATATTGAGAACTATATATACCCTTGAGTAAGGCATTAGAGGAGGTGTCATAGCTTTTTAGTTTGCATCTCATGGCATAGTGTACATAATTTCATAGAAAAAAATAGATATTTTTCATGATTTTAAGTTACTTTGTTTTCCAGCTTCACTGAGCTTAGTGTTGAAACATTACTGCTGCAAGATCTAACTTTAAAAGTCTTGCTCATGTTCCTAAATGACATACTTTTTTTCCCCCCCCCCCCCCACCTTGCATCTCCTGTTTAGGAAAACAAAGAAAATTAACAAACCCTCAAGACTGAAGGTAGAAGGAAAAACCCTCCAGGGTTTCTACATTATAGATTGTGACAAATCCATCTGACCAGAGAATACAATATAGGGAAAAGTCTATGGAAGCTGAGACTTGGCTCTCAGCAGATTCCCAAGTACACTGTGGTGGGGATCACAGATATGTGAGAAATTAAATGTTCTCCAACCTTGTAAGGCTTGGTTTGCTTCCTTTTTTCTTTTTACAACAAGGTCACTGTATAGATACCAAATAAACTTCAGTGAAAATGTGATGTGGACGCGGCACTGAAAAGGCATAATTTAGAAGATTCACAGGGCAGACTGTTCTTGTTCTGTTCCCTGTTACGTGGAGCAAACAGATATGAGAATGAAGAGCTGAAAGGTTATACACTCAAAATGGGAAATTAGTTGTCTTCTGCAAAATACAAGGAGGCTAGCTTTTCTTCACGATCCTTTAGAAACTGTTCTGGTCCTAATGTATAACTTTTCAACACCTTATATAATATTTATTAATTATTTTATAATAATAAATATTATCAGGAACAATATTACCAGGTCTAAAAACTAAAACAGTACTTGAAAAAATGAAAAACTATTCATGTCTTAAATGCCACAACACTGTCAATTATTTCTGTCTTTTGCAGCTCCTACTACAGCTCCTATCATTAAAGATATTCAGAGTTCAAGTCCAAACACTGTTGAAGTTAGTTGGTCTCCACCACTTTTTCCCAATGGATTGATTATTGGATATAACTTGCTCCTGACCAGTGAGAATCATAAACTGTTGAGAGCATCAAGAGGGCATAGCTTTCAGTTCTACTCTACTTTCCCAAACAGCACTTACAGGTATGAAAAGAAAAGATAACCAACAAGGCCAAGACTGCTGTACTACTTCTTGCCCAGATATAAGAGGGTATGCCTGAATACCACTTCTGCACAATTGTGCTGCTTACTTATGTTCTTCCCAAAAGCAGAGGTACCTTCCTTGAGATAATGAAGTTATTCTGGTTGGGTAGGCTGCTTATATTTATATGGAATCCAGGCGGGGAGGAAGGAAAAACAATCTGATATAGGGCCAATAAGCTGCATTTTCTTATCTTTATATATATATAAAGCTTATATAGCAAGTTTTCAGTGTATTCAGGGAGTGACAGAACAGTCCTCTCTATTTAAACATTAGAAAAATTTCCTTCATTTTTATTAAACACCAGGGTCTGCATTCTACTTCACTGGTAAATACAGATCTTTTGAAATGAAATTGAGTTGTTCTTCTGAGTCTAAAATCCCATTTGAAATTTTCACTTAGAGGATATTGCTGTTGCTTCACCTTTCACAGCTAGAGAAATCAGATTCTGGTTGATTATATTTTTATTACAAATTTCCAAGAACATTTTATTTAAATGTATGTTTTCCAAAAGGAAAACACTTCTGTAGCACCTGCCCTTCTTTATAAAATGCTTCTTAATCAATCTCTCAAAAGAAACCCTCAAACCCAAACCTGTCTCTTTGATTTACCATAGGTTCAGCATTGTAGCGGTTAATGAGGCTGGTGCTGGACCCCCTGCAGAAGCCAACATCACAACACCAGAATCCAAAGGTACAGGAGCAGCAGAGTCCTTATCACTGTCTGTATCTGGGGACAAAATCACATTCATTGGGTTGTCATGTACCCTGAAGAAGAGAACAATATTTAAACTGCAAACAGAGCACAAGTTTTACACTGAGGGACTGATAGTACATCAGAGACAGTCCTGTTCTTTGGCTTTAGCATTATTGGGCTACACAGCACAATAATAATCTGAGATGTTGGTAGGCCCAAACAAATTCATCTTGAGTTGTTCTACAGGTGAAAAACATGCCAGTGGTCCAAGGCAGTGACTGAGAAGACATGCTTTCATTTTCTACAAGATTTTGATAAGCAAACATATATTTTTAATAACATTGAATATATCATATTAAAGTCTCTTGTCAAAATGTCCTCAGTAATCTCATGCAAAATATGTGGAAATGTATCTTTTGTTGGTTTTATTTTTTTTTATTGCTGTTTTTATTTTTACTGTATTCACTTATAATAAAAATGATGCACTATAAGTATCACTTGAAAAATTACAGAAATATTGATTAGTTGCCAGAGAAAGGTTTATGTTGACATAAACCACAAATGAGAATGAATTCACTGTTATGAAAATGTATCTTTAGAAAAGAAAACATAAGACTCTTCCATTCCTGAAGAAATCCCTGTTGTCAAATACTTGGAAGCTCTTAACCAAGCTCTAGCAAACCCTTTAGTCTGCCTCTAAATCTAAAAATCAGTAGTCCTTTTCTACCGGTTGAAGAAATTTGTCCGTTAGCTTCAGTTAAGCTTTTTTAAAGCTATGCCTTAAATTTTTATGTAATAGCTCAAGTTAGTTAACAGAGTGGTATGTCCTCATCTGGAGGCTCCACAGAGGTGGAGAACTTGCTGCCTATACCCTAGAGCTTGCTGACTCTGAGCCACAAACATTTGTGCCATTTGTAAAATGTCCAGACTAGTACACCTCATTGGGTTCATTAAGTCAAGTCAATTTGCAAGCAATTAATTTAAAGTAGAAAACAAACAGACAACCCTTCCTGCCAGAACAAC
Organism: Cygnus atratus; assembly: GCF_013377495.2. Classification (NCBI taxonomy): domain Eukaryota; kingdom Metazoa; phylum Chordata; class Aves; order Anseriformes; family Anatidae; genus Cygnus; species Cygnus atratus. The sequence continues at coordinate 52,506,321 of NC_066364.1, read as the reverse complement.
TTTTGGTGTGGGGAACCTTCCCCCTATCCTCTTCCTAGTTGCCACTTAAAACAGGTGATTCCTGTGAGTTGCACCCACATGCATTTTTTGTGTGTGCTCACATGAACAGGATCTCCCCTTTCTGCATGTATCACATTCAGAAATAGTTTTACTGTATCAGAGACAGAATCTGATCTCTGGGCTAAACTGTAAGAAATGTCACTGGAAAAAAGACGAGGAAGTGACACTAGTCTCTTATACTAGGTACAAAGGTAAATGTACAAAGGAAAACGCTGAGTGCTGCACCTGGATCGGAGTAGTGCTGGACGCACGCGCAGGCTGGGAGAGGAGTGCCTGGGGAGCAGCTCAGCAGAAAGGACTGGGGGTGCTGGTGACAGTGGGCTCAGAGTGAGCCAGCAGCATGCCCTGGCAGCCAGAGGGCAAGCGGCACTGAGGGGTGCATTAAGCACATCACTGCCAGCTGGTCAAAAGAGGTGATACTCCTGTTATATTTAGTGCTGGTGCGGCCTCACCTTGCACATTGTGTGCAGTTCTGGGCTCCACAGTGTAAAAAGGGTGTTGTGGTCCTTGAAAGCATCCAGAGGAAGGCAACAAAGCCGGTAACAGGGTGTGAAGGCATGTACTGTGAGGAGAGGCTGAGGGCACTTGGGTTGTCTGCTCTGGAGAAGAGGAGGCTGAGAGGCAACCTCGTTGCTCTCTGCAACCCCCTGAGCAGGGGGAGCGGAGAGGGAGGTGCCGGCCTCTGCTCCCTGGTCACTGATGACAGGATGTGAGGGAACAGCACAAAGCTGCACCAGGGGAGGGTCAGACTGGGCGTTAGGAAAAATTTCTGTACCATGAGGGTGGTCAAACACTGGAACAGGCTTCCTGGAGAGGTGGTTGATGCCCCGTGCCTGTCAGCGTTCAAGAGGGGTTTGGATAATGCACTCAGTAATGTGCTGTAACTTCTGGTTAGCCCTGAAGTGGTCAGGCTGTTGGACTCAATGATCTCTGAAAGTCCCTTCCAACTGAACTACTCTACTCCATTTTACTAGTGGGACTATTACCGAAATGACTTGTAGTGTCTGCATCATGTGAGATGTGCAGGCAACTCAGACTATTCAGATTATACAGGAATGAATTAAGACAGCATTTGATCACAGTCTTGTGATACCCATATGAAGAAAGGATCACTGATAGCAGGAATTTGTTTAAACTAGAAGAAAAAAAAAAGAAAAAAAAGGAAAGGATTATTTGGAAACTGAAATTACCCAAATTCAGACTTAAAATAATGTATCACTTCTTAAAATGAAGGTAACTACCTTGTAAATCAATTTAGCATGGAATGCATTAAACTTTCAGAAACCTGAGATTCAGAAGCAAGGATAGCTATCTCTTCCAGAGCTATGTATAGCCCAGACAGAAGGTAAAGGCTTCCTGCAGAGATTTCTGTCTAAGATACCTGGGCCCGTATAAGCAGGAAGTCAGTTTATGTGAACAAGCTCTCTTTTTTGACCTTAAAATAGATGTGTATATATATCATCTACTTTGAAGAATATAGTATTAACTCATTATCATTATTTATCAGTGAAAATAAATTTTTCCTTGAAAAAATCACAGGCTAACATGATGATATACACAAAATAAACGTAATAAACGTATTTGCTTTGCACTTTCCAAGCTATGTGGGATAATATTATAGTTTGACTGGGGTTTTCAAAGAGGCCAAGGGGAGTTAAATATCTGGCTTCCACTGGATTTCAGGGTGATGTGGATGTCTTAGTGTGTTCCTTTCCCTGGGAATCCTTATGTCCTCATTTGCCGCAGCTCACTTTCCTTCACTAAGGACTCTCATGTTACAGGAAATAATGGTGTGAAATTCAGGTGGTTCATTCTCACCCTGGACAAGTAGCCAGATGCTGTTGGTGTAATGGTGAATAACTCCATCCACTTGCAACACTCAAAGAGTTTAACTTTTAGTCAGTCGTTGCTACCACAAGAATATGTGTGTATGTATATATGTGTGCGCGTATGCATTTCTGTTAATGATGTGTCTGACTTAACATTATTTTGTGCTGCAGGCATCTGTCTAAATTCTGAATTTCTCCTTTTTTTTTTTTTAATTATTTATTTTTTTTTTAGTTAAGGAAAAAACAAAATGGCTCTTCCTATCCAGGAACCAGTCTTTAAGGAAAAGATACACGGAACATTTCGTCGAAGCAGCCCAGTGCCTTCAAAATGGTATAATACACCACAACATTACAGGTAAAATTTCATTGGGCTCTCTCTCTCTCTCTCAGGTGTAACTTACACCTCTGTGTTCGCAAGGGCAGAATGAACCTCACCTAGTCTGAGAAAGTATTGGCCTCCCTTCGTAATCAGTTGGGAGAAATGGGAAATTTCAGGATGTGGTTTGACCTGTTTGAAATGACAGGCATTAGGATGAGATAAATTTTTCTCCCCAGTGTTACCTCTTCACTGAATCTAGGCAGCTAGTTCAGAGGTGGACTTTTATACAGTAGATATACGAATAGAGGTAAGGTGAAGCCAAAGCAGATGTTTCCCTATGACTGATGACTGCATTTTCTCAGCATGAATATGAGGAAGTAAAGTGGTTCAAGCTAAAGACTTAATACAGTGTCAAAAGATACTGGCTGAAGTGTATGTTAGTGTTGTATGTTAGCAAGTCTGGGGCACATTGCTTCTGAACAAGACATTTAAGTAGCCTAAATCACGAGACTACCATGTTATCTCAAATTACTTGCCACTGTAAGGTCTGTTATCTACACTGGTGCTGTATGTGGTCATTGGAGACAGTGTGGAAATCTGAGTTTATCTTCTACAGTTCACAGAGCCGCAAAGACGCCAGAGAATGAATGTTGCCCCAGACTAAATACTCTTTGATAGTACAGGAGTGGCACAGATAATGTCTAGCTTAAATTAGAGTACATGGTGCTTTGTGAGCAGATACAAACTGCATCTCTTTGCCCTGGAGAGGAGGAATCAGTGTCAGTTGGTTTGCATTTTATATATTCTTTTTCTGTCTGGTTACCTTTGTGAAAGGTAATTGTCTACAATAATATCACTTACATAGGAGATGGGAAAGTTTCATTGTCTGAATGAAGACTAGAAGTGGAGGAGAGAAAAAGTTAACGTTTCTCCTATGAAGTTGGGTTGCAGATTGAAAAGTGCTTCTTTTCAAGGCAATTAGGAAAAAGTAACTGAAAAATTGAGACATATTTCTTATATTATTTGTGTGCACATATTTTTCTATTTTTTAGGAATTTCAGTGAATGTTTATCAGCAAGTTGTCTATTTTTCTGAGGGGAATTCCATCTGGGTGAAAGGAGCTGCAGATATGTCTGACACATCTGACCTAATGCTCTTTTATGCTGGCTGGGGGAATATAACATCAATCTCAGTAGACTGGCTTTTCCAGAGGATATACTTTGTCATGAATGAAAAGGTAGAGCTCTGGGGCTTAATTAATTTCTTATTTTATTTGAACCACTCCTATAATTTAATTTACTTGGGAAATTCTCTTTGATGCTTATCATACACAAAATATAATTGTAGAAATAGAGTTTTAACTTCAATAATATCCACATATTTCACAAAAAAAAAAAAAAAGCAAAGAGGAATATCAAGTCATATTTAAAGCAAACAGGTTATACAGAACTCTGTATCCTTGTCTTATTTTTCCCCTTAAGACAGAAAAGGCTTTGGTTTTAAATGCTTTATTTTTTTTGAGACTGGCTTCATGTCCAGCTCATACCCAATATTAATGACTTTGTTTCTGTTACTGGGTTCTCTATGTACCTTGTTCAGTTCCTACTCTTCCTCAGGAAGATGGTGTGGGGTGTGGTAACTAGTCAGTGATTACAATGCTCTTCATAGATGGCAAAAGAAGTTCAAGAGGGAAAGTGATGACAGCTGAAGTTACTACTGTTTCAACCTGAAGTAAAATTATAGATAGAAACTCTGCACTTGATTCCCTACTGCTGAAACATCACTTATGTTAATGGCCAGATTTTACATGTACCTTTGTGCTCTAATGCACAAAGGACTAGAAAGCTGCCCTAAATGGTTAGTGTTTTGTTGCTGTTGTTGTTGTTTGTTTTTTTATTCGGTTTTGCTAGCTTCTTGCTGCTCTCATAGTGAGAAACTTAGTAGTGAGAAAATAATACAAAAGCAGCTGTAGATGAACACACTGAACAGCTTTCTGAAGCCATTGGAGGTTAGAGAAGTCCCAAGGTATTGCTCCCAGTATCAGCAAAGCACTTTCTTCTCTCTTTGTCCTACTGTACTAGATCATTTTCAAAGCACAGTTTGTCAATACCCCAAAATCAGGCTTCTCCCTCCAGCTCAGAGGCAGGAAGCTAAGCTGAAGACGACTGGCAGACAGCTCTTTCAGGGTAAGCTGTCATGGATCTATTTGTACATGCTACACTGATATACCTGGGTGTCTGACAACACTGGAGCTTAGAAGGACCTAGGCTTGTGAGAGAGGTGTTTTGTTGTTGGGTTCACCTGAAAGAATCCCCAGTCAGCTTGTTTGCTTGTTAGCAAATGCATCACCGGTTTCTCTTCTCTTTCCCCAGATACACGTTTGTCATTTAGAGAACTGCACAGCAGCTGAAGACATCACTCCTCTTTATGTGACATCCCCTAGGAAGGTTGTAGCTGATCCCTATAATGGGTGAGTGTCCTCCTGTGAGTGTTTGGTGTCAAAGGTGCTATAAAGCTCCTCTAATTGTCTCCACTTCAGTAGTCATCTAGTTCCTGTTTCAAACTCTTCCCTTACTAAAACAGAAGTGCAATGGCAACAAATAACAAACGATAAAACTGTTGGAACAAAAGTGACACCTTGCAGAATTGTTTCAGCATTTTCTTCCCTAGGGTGTTATCAGAGGAGATAAAGTATTTCCCATGCAGAAATTTGTTTTATAGACATTTGGTGCATTTACAAATATAAAGCTCTTTGCATTTTAAATGTCAATGCTTAATACCTGAGGTATTATAGAAGAATATTCTCTAGTGATTTGCCAGCCAGATCCCCAGAAGGTAAAAAGTGATGTACTTAATTCTCCTAGGATGTATATTATTAGCACCAAAAGCATTTTTTCATTGTCTGCATAAAGTCAGGCACATCTTTGAGCTGTTAAAATATTTGTGACTCATCTATAGAGTTCTTGCGCTGTAGTTACTTGGGTATATTTTGCTCCATGGCCAGGTATATTTTCTGTCTCCTGGAGGATGGTATATACAGAGCAAACCTTCCACACTTTCCTGACACTGCCTCTGCAGCTTCACTAGTTGTGAAATCCAGTGCTCTGAGAGACTTCGTGATCAACTTCCAGTCGAAGAGACTTATTTTCTTCAACAAAACAGAACAGGCCTTTGTGTCGGGTTTTCTTGATGGTTCAGAATTTCATATGTTGCGATCGCACGTGACACTTGATGACATGGAGAGCTTTGTTTATGAAGATAACATGTTTACTGTCACGGATGGCCGGGCAGTTTTCCAAGAGGAGGTTTCTCTAGACGGAAAGTCTAGCTTCAATGAGTATGTTATGGATTGCAGTTTGGATTGTCCAGAGTACTTTGGCTTTGGCAATTTGCTCTTCTATGGGGTATCAACTCAGCCTTTTCCTTTACCAACTCCTCCTCAGTTTGTCACAGTTCTATTTGGATTGCATCAAGCTGTGATTAGCTGGAGATCACCTGAACACACTATTGGAACCAGTAAGTTCAGATTTTATTTCCTGAAAGACCAGTCCTTTTCTTTCTAGGGGAAATCCTCCCATTTTTTCCTGTCCCTGATGTTGGACTTCAGTGACTTCAGTAGCCAGTTCTGCTGGAAGATGTGGATTTACCTCAGTCTGAAAAATTTAACTCAAGATTTGCCAGTAAAATACCTGAATTGTCGGCATAAATTTAAAAAAAAAAAAAAAAGTTTATATAGGTGAATAGCTCATCTGTCATTTGCAAGGGATTTTAAGCAAGGTTCCATCTTAACCAAGGTATGGAGTGTCAGTAATGTTTGCTGATGATATCACACAGAAAATGCATGTCAGTGACATAGTGGTTTTCAATCTGTGCTATTGTCTATCCTCTGTGCATACGTGTTTGAAGAGTAACACCAGAAAACTACCTGAGGAAAATTTGGGTTCTTCCAACTTCTTTCTTCATGGGGAACTCAGCCACTACTCTTGGTTGGTCACAGAGACGGAGATTATAAATTTTTAATTCATCCCTTTCTTAATTCCCCTGTCACTGGCATTTTTGAAACAAGCTTCCAACTTACAAACTTAGAGTTTTCTCAAAGAATACATATCTTCCACTACAGTCATCTACTGTGCAATAACATAAATGTTTGCATCTCACAGGTCCATCTGCTTGGCAGAACTGGACTTATGATGTGAAAGTGTCATCTCAAAATCCTTCCAAGGAGGAACAGGTTGTCTCAAACATTAGTGACACCAGGTTTATGGTGAAGGATTTGGCCAGCTTCACAGCGTATGAAATGTCTGTCAGAGCTGTGTCTCCTGCTGGTGAAGGGCCGTGGTCGGAGTCATTTAGGGGCATGACATTAGAAGGAGGTGAGAATTTCTTTGTTATCCAGGAGAAATGATGAACGAGTCATGTGTACAGCTTTCCACCTGGTCCAGGCTTTGGATAAAGACTGCAACTAGAGGGGTACAAAAAGGATTAGGTTAGAGACACTAAAGATTACAGGATAACTGAATTTGCATTTAGTTAAAGTAGCAAGATTCTCAAACTACAATGATGGTACTACATAGTATGTATTTATTATTAATGTTTATATATATATTTATAAATATATTATTTTCTAATGCAAATACACCGTCAAACACATTTTTTATACATGGAAAAAACAGGTATACAAAGGGTGCTTTGTACTCTGTAAAGCACTTCCTATGAAGAAATAGTTTGAGCAGTGTTTTAGGTATTCATGGAAGTTTACAGGAGAGTGCACGCTAACTGAAAACTGAAAACTGTTGGGTTTAATGGAGATAATGGGAGAAATGCGCATGTGCACAATGTCTGAGATTAGTAGATCTTTGAAATGCTTTTTGATACCTATTTCACCTGTAATAACCTATGTCTGAGGGAAAAAAAATGTTTCTATTTAATGTACTGGGCTGGCAGTTGAAATCTGGGATATTAATTGACTTTGATAAGCAAGGTCCAAACCTGCAGTAGTGTTTAGATATCTAATAGGGTTCCAAATTGTCTTATTCTGGGTCTAAACCTGCCTGAATCTGTAACTTTCTCAAATTGTGATATTTTCATGCCTGCCTTCTTTGTCCATTATTCCTTAACACAGGCCAATTTTAACTATGTACTTCTGTAATTTCCCAGAAACAGGAACCCCTGCTAAGATAATTAAAATACAAATATAATAAATTAGCTCTTTGTTGGTGTGCACAGCTGCAATTTTCTTTCTTTAGCAGCTGAAGAGGAGGCATATATATTGGCAGTGGGGGCTGAAGGGCTCTGGAGGCAGTGGCTGGACAGCTATGGACCAGGAGAATTCCTTTCTCCCGATATAAGAAATATTTCAGGTAAATACTCCACCAAACTTAGTGTTGCTGCTGCATATTGGCATTTATGAGGTCTTCATAAATTTTATCAACTGAAAGGCAAGAGTTTTCATTGCAGCAGTCTAGACTTGAAGGTGTAGTGAAGCAGCTTCACTGAGCCAAGCCTTTGACTCCATCCTCTTTCTTCTACTTTCTGGATCAAATTAGTCCTTAGTGAAGTGCTACGGATCATAGAGTCATAGAATGGCTTGGGTTGGACCTTACAGATAATCCATTTCCAACCCCCCTGCCATGAGCAGGGATGCCACCCACTAGATCACATTGTCTGGGGCCTCGTCCAACCTGGCCTTGAACACCTCCAGGGATGGGGCATACACAGATTCTCTGGGCAACCTGTGCCAGTGCCTCACCACCCTCTGAATGAAGAATTTCCTCCTAACATCTAATCTAAATATCTTCTCTTTTAGTTTAAAACCATTCCCCTTTGTCCTATAATTATCTGTCCAATTAAAAACTCACTCTCCATCTTTTTTATAAGCACCCTTTAAGAATTGAAAATTTGCAATGACATCTCCCCAGAGCCTTCTCTTCTTCAGGCTGATACTGATGTCATCACAGCTACAGCAGAGCTGAAATCATCTCTCTGAGCCAAAAGGTGGTGCCTCCAGCATCCCAATACAGATGATATACTTTTATAACTGTCAGAGTGATATGCATAAAAATTTGTGATTCCTATACGGAAATATTTATCTTCATGTTAACTGAGACTAAGTGTTCATTTGCATTCTTCTTTAAAAACTAAAATGTCTGGTTCCTTTTTATTTTTAAATATATATATATATTATATATGTTTGTTTGTTTATTGTTTTATTTACATGCTTGTGAAATGCTTAATATCTTTTTTTTTTTTTCTTCAAGACCTCGACTGGTATAATGACACTCTGTATTGGAGTAATTCCATGGGGAAGGTTCAGACATGGTCATTGAACAAGAGAGAGAGTACCGCTGAGAATCCTTATATATCTGACATCAGAAATGCAAGAATGTTGGCCTTCGATTGGTTGGGACAATGCTTGTATTGGGCTGGCAAAGCAAATACGGTAGGGTTGCACTTAAAAATATATGTATATAAATGAAGTCAATAAGAAGACTGTAAAACAGTATTTGGGAAGACAGTCCTTATTACATGCAACCTGAGATGCATTTGGACCTTTGCTATCATAATATATAAAGAGGAGGCTTTTCTTATGTGATTTTCCAGTCTTATACAAATGTTTGGGGTAAAATATTCACTAATATTGACTAGTGCAGGGTACTGAACTGCAGGTGCAAAACAGGCAAATATGTTATCAACAGTTTTGTAGAATTCAACATTGTAAAAATGAGTGAAGATGGCAAAAACGAAGGCTGCCAAGTCCATCTCAGCCATGAGGGAGATGGACTTTATTTTAATCCTTATATATGTAGCACATTAGCATGACTTGTTTACACAAAGATTTTCAAGACTGGCTTCTGTACTGTGATATTTTGCAGATCACTGTAGATAAAAAATAATTACAATTGCACTTTGTACACTCTCATATCAGAAACACTGACATGTGAATTATTTAAAAGGTATCTGACTTCAAAATTGCAGTGCTAATTTATGCAGTGCTGTCAAATTATGCCTTTCATTTCTTGTAAGTGCAAAGTCAGAAGCTTTTTTTAAAAACTGGAGCTAGAAGGCCAGATTTCACACTGCCTTGCACCCTCATTTACTCTCGTGAATAGTGAATAAGAAGTGGGTGAGAAACTCTGTCAGACAGAAGGCTGCTGAAACTTGTAAAGCCAAGGGGTATAGATATTTCAGCTTTTTCTTTTGTTACTTTCTGACAAACATTAACTAATAATTTTTCCTTGTTCTTCTTCCATTTTGAATGAAAAGGTTCAAGTTTTGGAAGCCTAAGGCTTGCATAAACTTGTGATATATGGCTGTGGGAAAGTCACTTGTGTGTACTCAATTGATCATGGCTGACAATTTAAGTGTGGTGCTAAAAGCAATTCTGTTGTCCCTAGATCTACAGAAAATCACTGCTGGGAGGCCATATGGATGTTGTGGTTCATGTTGTGTACCTAGTGAAGGATTTAGTAGTAGATTCAGTAAATGGCTACTTGTATTGGGCTACAATGTATTCAGTGGAGAGTGCAAGACTGAATGGAGAAGAGTACCTTCTGTTACAAGAACAGCTACAGTTTTCTGGTAAACAGGTGACTGTATTATTATTATTATTATTATTATTATTATTATTATTAATTACTTAGCGTGTTTTAGTGGTTAGATCTCTTGGGTATAGTCAGTGTCTATGGTTGTTAAAATCACCATGTTATAACCAGAAAAACAGCATGCTCTTCTAGCAATATTGTTTTGTCCTTTTGAGAGCACGAGGCAGGGTAAGAATTAAATCATGTAATAACTGTACCAAAACTTTGGCTCCTAATTCCGCTGACACTGTGTCAGTGAGGGTGCCAGCTTTGACACTGACAGTTCCCATCCTGCCTGTTCCTGCTTCTTGCATGATAGCAAGAGCAGCAAGTCCTGTGCTCTGGGGATCTTTGAGGTCTCTACCCCCAATTTGCTCCTGCTCTTCCCAGTCTTCTCTTTCTCAGTTGCCCCAGTAAGCTGGAGGCCTGGCCTCAACTTGGCTCCTCTTCCTTTGCTTAGGGAGCTCCAGAAGGCTGAGGAGAGGCTGCCACAGAGGAGAGGAGCTCTTCTGGTAGGAGAGAAGGGGCTTCTTGAAAGAATGAGTAAAGACACTATAAGGTCGGGGGGGGGGGGGGGGGGGGGAAGGCGGAGGAGAGGGGGAAGGATGGGGGTTGTTATTTTACCTTCATTAGGGTGGATAATGGATCCCATGAAGACATAGGCTAGTAGAGTGGAGAAATGCCATGCACCCAGAGCTCAGCAAAGCCTCTGCAAATTATGGAAGCCTGTTACCTCCCTCCCATCCCTACCTGGAGACCTCCTGGTGTGCTCTGAGGTTCTCCCAAACAAGCTGTTTCTCTGCTGACCTCTTCACGTCTTTCTTCTCTATCCACCCTTCTCTGATGTCCTATCAAGACTTTTAAGTTCACTGCTGGCTCCCTATAGATCATCCTTGCTTTTCCCAAACCCATTCTGACACTGCCACCACGTGGGATTTGCCACGCAAGGGACTTGCAAGGTGGGATTCAGTGTTGCCTATGCAGCCAAGGAACTCTGAGACTGAATATTTGGTTCGTGAAAAGATCAGCCAGGGTCACAGCAGTTGCATATATTTGCTTCTTTCCCTCTCTTCCTTCCTTCCAGCTTTTCATGTAGCTGGGAGAAAAGTGATGGATGACCCATTTCCCTGGCAAGAAAACACTTTATTACCATAATGGGGACAGGAAGAGTCTGGGAGTCAGTTTGATTGGGACTGCAGAATCAGTGAAGCACAAAAGGTTTGATGAACCTCTTCCAGGCTCTGTCTTCAGGTCAGGCTGAGGGACTGTCCTCTTGCAGGGCTTTTACTCTGTGGAGTCTCTCTCAAAGAAAAGTTGAATGATCCCCACCTGAAACCACAGCCTGTGTAGGGTTTCACTCTCTGTCCCAAGCCCTGTAGTGAGGCATAGTTTGACTGCCACAGAAGACATGAACTCAGATTTATTATTGCTTCAACATCATTCTTTAAAACATAGTTTTTGATAAAAAAGCCTTTTTAAAAAATTCCACCCATCCTACAACTTGTGCCCCCATTTTACCTGAAAACAGGTTCTCTATTAAAAAGCCTTCCAAAACTTTAGAGATCTATGTCTCTTGGTTAGCTTTGTATCATTGCCCAGAACACTTCAATCTCCCTCTCCAAGAGGAAAAGAGGCTGGTGTTTCCCTGTTTAAAAAGTCAAAACAAAACAAAACAAAAAAACAGAAAAAAAAACACAACAGAAAAACCCACCACCACCACCACCAAAAACAAAGAATACACATGCCAAAAAAAAAAAAACAAACCAAAAACAAAACCAAACAATACAAACAGACAAACAAAACAAAACAGGTCTGATTTAGTCTCTGAAAAGTGATTAACATTTGGAAAGGCCAGCTGATCTCACAGGTCTCTGTTACGTTCACATTGCAAGAGGGTCTGGTGAGGACAGGGAAAGCTGTTTCTGGTGTGGCACCTGCTATACTTGTAAAAGTAAACATAGAAGAACTGAACAGCTTTTGTCACATGTAGAGAACAATGCTGTGCTGCAAAGGGCCATTGTATTTTCCACTACTAGCCTAACACCTCTCCACAGAAGCTGGATAGTATGGACTGTCTTCGTGGGAAAAGGTATGTTGTCCAAGCTCAACAGCACACTTGCACTTATCTCATATCTTCTGTGTGATCCGTTGTGAAGGACTGACAAATTGCAATTTAACCTAAGTGGCAAAAGTCACCTTTCCTACCCTTCTCTTTTGACATATGACCTGTTTCTCTAAATCACCTCATTCTAACCTCATTTTTCTTGTTTTCGGCTTCGAGGCCCTTGGCAGCAATAAGACTGCCTGTCTGCTGCTGTCATTTTTTTCTGCACTTTTCTCTATGTCAGTGATACCAGCCTTCAACCATCCACTTATTCACACCTCCTACAAACAAACATCTCCTCTCCTGCTTCTGTGTTGCCCCTAATCTATGCGCTGACTTCTTGAACTCAGCCTCCTGCTGTGATACATACAGGAAAAAAGCCAAGTAAAAATGTCTAGAATGAGGAGTGACCAATCATAACTGACAGGTGATTATTTAATGAAATAAAATCCCAAATAAATTCATCCAAAAAAGGCTGTACAATATTGTTTAATGGCATAATTATACCATATAAATATGCAAATGCCTGTTTGTACAAGTAATAGTATGTATCTTGTGAAATGGAGTCCTTTATCTTGAGAAGAGTACCTTTTAACTCAATATTAAAACACAGATGTAATAGATAATTGGTGTTATGCAACAGTTAGAACATGCTTTCTACATAGCTGGTTCTTACTGGAATTTACTAGCTGCTCTTCTAATGAAGAACTGTTGTTCAGCTGCTCAGTACAGGACCTTCAGCAGTATAGAGCTGCACCTCTTTTAGCATGAAATTTCAGTGATGGGAATAGAAGATCGCTAGTATGGAGACAATAGGTTTCCCAAAATATATGAAAGCAAAGCTTTGAAAGTTCTTTGGCAGGAACTAGATGTTTTTGTGACAATTATTTTATTTTGCAATCAGTTGCATAGCCTAGTTGGTGTGTATGGTTTGATTGATTTTGGCAGAGTTATTCTGATTTATTTCAGTTTAGGATCTGGCCCAGAATATTCAAAGCACTTAAATAGTTTACACTGTACAATTTGCCTGGAACAAAAGTAATTTATAGAGTAGCAAAGTGCATTGTATGCAGGAAGGGCCATGTCTTTCTAGGAGTTGCCTCTTACTATTGCTAGTCAAGGGGCATTTCAAGTAGCTAAATTTATCATGTCCAGAGACCAATGCCTTTCAGGAAATGGAAAAAGTCTGTTTATTTTTGAAGCATAAGGGAAGGGAGGTGTTAAATTATTCCCTAACTGCTGAACAGTACAAATGTTTTTTTTTTTTTTTTTTCCTTTTATTAATGGGGATACAGGGATTAGGAGAAAGATGAGTCTGTCTGTGGGAAAATGTAATAGCTGCAAAAAGAAAACAGGGCAAGAAAAGAAGATCCAAATGTTTAAAAAAGCAAGGTAGACTCAGGAATATGTAATTTGGTATTGAACATGGATGGGAGAATAGGTAAATGGGATAAAATATAACATGCTTGGCTGAATATGCACTAAGGCATATACATACTGTGAGATATTTTTAACAGCAAAACCTACAGGAGCAATCATTCAAACCTTGATTTTCTGACATACAATGTCAACAGAAATATGTCAAGAATGTGATTACATAAGGACCAGCAGACAACAAAGTGACACAGCATTTGCTTTCCTGTCATCATCTTCTGCAGCTTATTAATGAAGAGTTAAAAAAAAAAAAGTGTTCCACTTACATTCCTAATATAAATCCGACCTTATAAAAGAGTAGCTACAACTAGTTTTTGTATGTAAAGTTTGGGAGCAGCAGGAAAAATGTTCTCAGAAAGGCCCCTAACAACTTGTGAACTGTGCTAATGACGTGACATGGACTGAACTTGATAACATTTAGCAGAATAACTTCTGGAAGCAAATTCTTTGTCAGTCACAGAACACATTATTAGATGTCTGATTTCTATTATTTTTGCATATGGTATTGAATCTGTTGTTTATTGCAAAAGCAAGAAAGCTTTATTTTGGATATTAAATCCTATTTAAAATAAACAAAAATCCTGCACCTAGCTTAAATTAAGATGAAATATTGAAGTAATGAACATTTTTTTCCCTTGACTCTTATTTAATAGTAGAGGATTTACTAAAATGTAAACATTTGAATATCTTGTTTAACTGAATACATCAATAAAAATGCATATATTTTCCATAAATAATGCAACACATTAAATATTCTATGCATAAAATCAAAGCTAGAAAACAAAGACAAAAGATCTGAAACACTTCTTTTAAAAAGTGATTCTGACTTTCAGTCTGGATATCAACCATCTGTTTTAGAGAAAGAATATTAAAATACCAGAGGTGCTTTGGAAATTTTGATAGGTAGTTTCACTAATCACTTGATACACGATTGCCATCATATCTGAAGTACTCAGATGCTCTAGGAATGAACACTGTGACAGATGCTCATAAAATGTTATCTGGAAAATCATCAGCTGCTATAAATAAGTACCCACCAAGGACCCGATTATTTTCTAGTGTTACCTCTTTTAGTGTTAGAATAAATGTTCATGGTAATAATGTTATTTTTGCCAATAAAGAGCTACCCGTCATGCTGCCTGGACAACATTGATGCCTAAGGGCTTTTAGCCCAGAAGTGAAAGTATATTCAAATTACTGTTTGAACTTTTTGTTTCTTAGATGGTTGGTTTAGCTTTGGATCTCAGCCATGGTTTTCTTTACTGGCTTGTACAAGACAGTCTATATCTAAATCTATATAGAATTTCTCTTTGCAAAGAAAGGTAAGTAAATGTATAGCACAGGTAAGAAAGTCTTTATTTTCTTCCCTTTTTTTTTTTTTTTAGGGGGGTTGTGGGGTGAGGCTCTATTTAAAAACAAAGTGTCTGGTGCTGAACACACTAGTTACTAATTGCACAATAAACAAGAAGAGCTGATGGTCACACCTAGGTGATGGCAAACTGTGCGTTGAGATAGTTGTCAGCATGCTTTTACAGTGAGAGAAACACAGTATGGATGCTCAGCTGAACTTAGGTCATGCTCATCAATTTTTAAACTTAGCTTTAGGAACTAATCACTATTAATTGTCTTTTTTATCTTGGTATTTACAACACCTGATGGTTTTCAAGTGCCCAGGGCTGTAACTTGTTTATCTTACATGGAGGTTAGGACTTGAATCGACACCACTTTCTCAGAGAATCAGTGCTCAGCAGGGTTTCCTCTTGATAATCCTGAACATGAAACAGCTTCATTATTCCTGAAAGGCAATTAAAATAATAATAAAAAAGTACAAAATTGTGTTTATGAGAGAATTCAAATATATGATGATACGACCTTGAGAAAAATGATAATTTTTTGCATATGTGCCAAGCACATCATACAGAAACTATTTGCCAGTGTTGATTTGTGGTAGCTCATGAAACTACATTTTTGCTCCTTTTCATATGGGGAGAGTGCTGCTTTCTTACAAGCATGAAATTAAACCTCTTAAACTTAATTGGACAGTATCTGTATTTACATGTGTTCATAATGTTGTAAGCTGGCTGTGAGTGGAATCAGATGAATTCTCTGACTGATTTTAGACTTGCCATGATTAATGGTAAGCATTTAAAGCATCAAAATATGTTGATTAGTTTTAGCTCGAACATGCAGCTCCATTGGGAACCAATTGGCAGTCATAAATCATCATCTCTGGCATGCCAGAACAGAGAGATTAGAAGTAATCCATCCTAATGGTCCTGATGGTGCGTCAAAGATTTTCCGAATTTGCTTTGGATAGCACTTGTCTAAGCTGAAAGACATTTCTAAGATGCTAAAATGATGCCTTTTACGAAGTATTTAATCTCTTTCTGAGAAGATAAATTGAGATCAAAAAGGACCTGTAAGTTTTGACATAGAAGTAACTAGACAAATTAAATTTTCATTGATACAAATGGAGGAAAATGTTAATAGAGTTTAATAAATAATGGAAGGTTATTGAAGAAACTAGCAGGGTCAAATTCATCTGAGAATCTGCTCTAATGAAGCAGAAAGGATCTTAAACTGTGAAGTAGTCTCCATTGTTTCAGTGGAGTGGCTGAGAAGTTAGGCTGATTTTTTGAAATACTCAATTTTCTACATCCATAGGTCATAGTACTAAGCCATTTAACATTTATCTTCTAATGAAATCAAAGGAATGAAGGATTTGTTTTATGGGTGCTACTTCCAGTTTGAAAAGTGTTGTGCTCTAGAGAACTTCAAAACTTTTAAATTTGTTTTCCTGCCTCCTACATGAATATTAAGAATTTGAATGACGAGGAACTTATTAATGGGTCATGTGTTGCATAAATCCTGTTCTCTTTACACTATGTGTTTTCGCTTGCTGTTTTCATACATGTTTTCACAGTTGTGGTAATGTCATAGTCACAGAATTTGCAGCATGGAGTATTTCAGAAACATCTCAGAGTACACTGGAGTACTACAGTGGTCGTCTGTTCTGGATTAATAATCTTCAATTCATTACAACGCAAGAAGTCAATCAGAGCATTAGCATTCCCTTTTCAGAGCCAGCAAAGTTTGCAGCCTTCACCCTTGTTCACACATCACTTAAACCTTTGCCAGGTATATTATTTTCTTTATTGAACCCCCTCAGTAAGGGTATTCACTGTCAGCCTGTAATTCTCCACTCATAAAATTCTTTAGTCATTTGACATAAGAACAACAGCAACTTATTAAAAAGTATATCAGGCTATAGCTACATGATGTGCAATTAGAAAAGCTAATGGGTATAGCTAAAAAGAATACAAATATTGTTTTTCGTAGGCCCTTGTTTCTATTCAATGGCATTTTACTTAATTACCCATTGCACCTTCATGTTTTAAATCAGTTTGAAAACTCTACCTATTCCTCATGTTCTTTAAATTATTATTATTTTTTTCTTCTCATTATGTACAGGAAACTTTTCCTTTACACCAAAAGTGATTCCAAATTCAATACCAGAATCTTCCTTTAGGATTAAAGGAAATTCTTCAAGTTTTCACATCATTTGGAGTGCTTCCACAAATGTGGAATGGGGAACTGTCTTTTACTGCGTGGAATCAAAAGCTCTACAAGTGAGGATATTCATACAATCCCTCCATATTATCTACGTATATTACTGCCTCTAGTCACTCATATATTTATTTTTAAACAGAAACATAGTTTGTTTCTTCTCCAGACTTTAGAAATTGGTCAAGCAATCAAACCAAAATGTAAATATAAAGCACCCGTCCCATTTCCCCACCACTGAGGCCAGCACTGGAGAAATATGGGCTTAGCAGCAGCTCTGGACTAGCTTCTGGAGTGTGAAGTGCAAGGCGAGGAGCTCCCAGGGCCCAAAGATGTGTGAGAAAGCCTTTCACAGTAACGCAAAGGCAGAAGTGTCCTCTGAGCTGCTAGTAGGACAGCCTTTGCCCAAATGTGAAATCTAGCCTTCACCCACACTTAAGTTTAGCACATTTGGTGAGCTGTATGTTAAATTCAAAGGGCAGATTGCTAGCAGATTGCTGTGCACTACAGTGCTACAGGAGTTGGAGAAACAATGATCACTCAGACGAAGAGTAGCTCTGTCTTGATTTTGTTGACCAGATTGATGAGAAGAATTTGGAAAACTGAAGGTCTGTTTTGTTTCATTTCGTTTTGTTTCATTTCATTCACAGTCTTTGGAGAATGAACAGTGCCTCCAACCCCATAACCTGACAGTTCCATCCTACCAAGTTGATTGGCTGGAACCATTTGCACTCTTTGATTTTAGTGTGACGCCATACACATACTGGGGCAAGGCACCAACAACATCTGTATTCCTTCGAGCTCCTGAAGAAGGTACCGGAATTTCAAGTCCCATTCCTAATCTGTAGTGCGTGCTGGGCCCAGGTCTATGTTAGCATGTGGAACCCTGTCTAGAGAGAAATGAGGAGCTTTCAGGGCTCGTTGACCATAGGCAGATTTGCAAGGACTTGTTCTTGCTTATCTTTGGCAGTTATCTGTTGCCCACATAAATGCACGCAGTTGCAGTAACAGAATTTGAAACAGCAAGTGCATGACAATATATCCACCAGGCACCTATGACTATGAGTAATAAAGAGAAATTGAGATTCATTATAGTGACCATCAAAGGCTGCATGTAATATATTAACCACTTATTAAGTTTTTAAGAAGTATTATGCACTTTTTACTTGTGTTTGGTTTTGATCTCAAGCAGGTCAAAGTTAAGGCAGCTAAGACATAGTGCTGAAAGACTGATGCATTGAGAAAGCTTATGAACTGCAGTAGATTTTGAAGTGGACAGGAGAGTGGATAGAGTTCATTCTATATTGTGAGAATTCTTGCAGTTCCACTGTTACCTATAGTATTTGGCTAAATAGAAATGTCCCAATCTGAGACACAGAGTGCTGCTCATATAGCTCTCTCTTTTTTTTTTTTTTTCCTAAGCAAATTAAAAGCAGATACATATATGTTGATGAAAAACAGAAAGCAATTACCATGAAATTTTAAATACTCTAACTTACACCTCACCGCTTGCTATCTGTCTCTTTCAGCGTTAAAGTTGTCAAGGCTCAAAACTAAAATAGTTATTTACAAGGTACAGATTGTGTTTCAATAGAAATACTTAATTCTGTGTTTATTTATTTATTTTTTTAATGTAGTTCCTTCGGCCCCTACAAACCCTAGAATATATGTGTTACATAATAACCTGCATGAAGGTGAAGAGAAAGTCCATGTGGAGTTCAGGTGGAACAAGCCTGAAAGGGACAATGGTGTACTAACACACTTCAGGGTTTACTATCAACTATTGTGTCAGAATGACACCGCTGACACTCTCATGGAGTGGAATGTGAGCAATGTCAAACCCAATGTGTTGCTCTTTTCTCTCAGAGATGTGCTTCCCCACCTCACAGTAAGGTTTCAGGTATGAAAAATTACTGAGCTCATCTCAGATGTAATCTGTGCAGCTTCATGTGTTTGTCTAGGAGATTGTGTTGGACTTGGGGCAAGAGTTTGTGGTTTCTGCTTTTGGAACTGCTGATTCACTGACTCACCCTTGGATACCTGGTTTAACCTTTCTATATGTTGTATTGTTCATTACATAAGGTGGAAAACAATACTGCAATATTATACAGGTTTGTTGAGGCCCAAAAGAAACTTTTCTAGAGGTCTCCCAAAGCCACTGCTAAAAGCTACAAGTTCAACACAGATTCTGCTGAGCTGGTGGAGGGTCACAGACCAGTAAAATAGAGCCACTAGATCAAGAAAAGTTTCACTGCGGGGGAAACACAAGGACTCACATGATATCTGTAATAGGAGACTTCCATATTAAAACTTGCCAGGAGGTCATGCTTCCGTCATGATAAAAGAACACACAGAATGTGTGCATGGAAGACAAGCTGGAAACATGAAAGCATGTAATAGGCCAGGTAGATAGGGGAGAACACCATGTTGGTTGCAACATCAACCAACAGTAGGAAACTGCTCCAGCCTGGGCAAAGAAACAAGATTGTCTGGCTTTCTTTAGGCACCGATTGATACATGCAGCCTGAATTGCCACTCTATGAGCCACAACTTAAAATTTTCTTCATAGCCATGGTCCAACCTTCAATGTAGCATTTGAACTGACCAACAGAGCAGAGCACATACATATATGTTCCTAGCTCAGCAGTCAGGGGATCTGGTTGTCTTTTTGTTGTTGATTGTGACTCTGCAGGCTCTCTAATGGAATATTTTATGCTGCTGTTTAACGTATGTAACAACCTCCTGTCTCACAGGTGCAAGCTTTCACCTCTGTGGGTCCAGGACCTTTGTCTGATATAGCACAGAGGAATTCATCAGGTATGGATGACTTAAATGCCCCTTCATGGTTTGTGTGTAATAGCTGGCAAACTCGACAGTACAGAAATTTGGTAATCTGATAAACAGTCTGACAATTGGGTGACGTTTGTTCCACCCTATGGTAGACTCCACAGAGGAGATAGCTACAGCAGATAGTTTGACAGGAAATTATTAACACATTTCTTTAGCTTAAATTTGGGGAATTTCAAACCTTTTCTCAGAAGTAAGCGAGATTAACTTTTCTAGGCAGCACCAGCGTAGCACAGAACAGCAGTCTTTCATCTGTAGTCTGCATTCTACTGTAGCAGTATAGGTCATTTGTAACTGGGCTAGGGATCGTAGGTTATTTCTAATTGGGCTGTGACAGGTAATTAAGAGAGCAAATCTATTTTTGCTAGGCTTAAAGTTGCTGGGTAAGCATCCTCAATGGCATTGAAAAATTCTTAGAAGTTTGCATGTGATGACAAGAAGGCAACATCAATCTGTGCATGTCATTATTTTATTTATTTGATATGACATATGACCAAATATAATTTGTGTGGGGCCATCATTTGTTTTTGTACTTGCTTTCATTATGAATGACTGCTATTGTCTAGAATGTTTGGTGTAAATTCTGCTGTGCCCTTTTCCTTCCAGATCTTTTCCCTGTCCCAACTCTTATAACTGTTTCTGCCAACAAGTTGTTTCTTACTGACATAGACAATAATCATACCATATGGGAACTTTTGGCAAAGACCAGTATAAAGGACATCTGTTATACTGCTAATGATGACACGATGTACTATATCCTAGAAGACTCTCTTTTTCTTCTGAACATACAGACTACTTCAGTGTTTCAGGTATTCCTTTGTCCATTACCTTGCTTGAGGGAAATATATGGCCATTTTTGCTATTATTTTGGGTCTAATCATGTTTTTAAAGAAGTCAAAATTGCATGTTGAAAACAGAAGAAAGCACCATGATGAACAAAGCACATTTAATGGCAAAATGAAGTGGGGAAAACAGAACTGGAGAGATGCAATTTTCTTAATGACTGTTGGTTCATATGAGATGCTTATATGAAGGAGATGAGTGGCCCTTTCTAACAGTGCAATACGAATATGTATAATATAATAAAATTTGGACTTCCAATTTTTTTTTGTCATCAATAGTGATTGGAACAAGCCTGTGTATGCCATTGGTATAGTTTTCCTGTTAAACATGTATGATTTTACTGACATCTGCTTTGTTCATGAGACATTTCAACAAATATTTAATTTAAAATTCATACTATTAAATACAAGAAATGTAATTTTTGTATGAAATGTATTTTAATTTAACTTGTTTTCTTTCTAATTTCAAGAAAACTGAATCAACATGGAAGGAATTATTAATATTAGTGAAACAACAGATTTTGTTTGTATAAAAATATTGGAACCTTCACTCCATGGTATCTCTCTATATTTTGACTTCTATTTTCCAAGTAGTAATGACTTGGGAAACAAATCTGATTTCATAGTGCCCTAGCATCAGGTAGGATAATTCTGCTCTTAAGCAGTTTTAATAATTTTTTTTAACCCTTAAGTTTTTCAAAGATGCATTTCTTCGCAATGTCACCGCCATCACAGTAGACTGGATTGCAAGACATCTCTTTGTTGCCCTGAAAACATCATGGAATGAAACTCAAATATTTGCTATTGATCTGGAACTCAAGAAAAAGTCTTTACAAGCCTTGAACATACAACTGGGTAACCATAATTCAACTGTATCGTCTCTGTTGTCATATCCTCTCTTAAGGTAAGATATATATTGCTAATAACTTCTTTAAAATATATTTGAAACATGGTTCTCATGAAACATAGCTCTTAAGGACCCAAAAGTACTTTTTATATGATTTTTTTTTTCTTTTCATTGTGTAAGTCTCAGATATTTCTGTGTGTAATTCTGCTTATATATTGCTACTTGAGCTTGGACATATATCTAATTTAAAAAAAAAAGTCTGTGTGAGTAAAAATTTCCAATGATACTTAAATCCTGGTAGGCTGTTCTGTTCAAGTGATGCAAATGGAAGTCAGCACCACGTAATCATTAACATAACATTATTGTAAACATTTATTCTGAAATAGTCTGTTATTGTGATCTTCTAATCAAAAATTTTCTTTGAACACCTAGAATCTCTCTGGAAGTATGCTGCTTTAGTTACACTGTTTGAAATATTTGGGAGGTTTGTAACTGTATTCACTTACAGGAGTGCATTTAGTCCAGACTGTTCAGATTGAAGTTTTTCTACTGTAAGCAATGCATTTTATTTGATAGCCGTTTGTACTGGATGGAAGAGCTTGATTATGGCAGCCGCATGTTTTATTACAATACTCTGAATAACACTGTGCAACACATTTTGGGATACATATCAGTGGAAGAACAAATGAGGAACTACTGCAGCTGTAACGTGACAGAAGCAGAACTAGGAAGACCTATGAGTATAGATGTGTCTGACTCCAAGAACCCTCAGCTGCTCTTTATCAGAGGAAGAGATGAAATATGGGCCTCAGATGTGGATGGTTGCCATTGCTGGAGAGTTACCAGAATACCAAATTTTCAAGGTCTGAGTGCTCTGTTATGTTTCTAGGTAGTTTGTGATTAGTTCTGTTTCTTACACTAACAATGATAATTTCAGTAAAATAGTATTCATGAAGTACTTTCCTTATAATATTGATTTATCGGTAGGCAAGATCAACAAAAATTGTTGTGTTCTATGTTTTCAGTTGTGTACCCTGTTGATAGTAACTAGGAGAAAGAGCAGTGTGAGGATATTTACTGATGCAAGCATGCATTCTGGTAAGATGTCAGTAGAATGGAGATACTACAGCCTCACACACTACTTGTCAATAGATTTCACTTACAGTATTAAGACATTGTTTTGTTGGGGTTTAATATTAGATACACCTATTACAGCTTATCTCAATGAAAAGTTACCATACCATCTGAGGTCATATCTGTAAGTGGCACTGAACACGTCAGTATTAGATGTGTGTGGGGGTGCTTCATATACGTAGAGTCATGTATGACAGCTTATCTGTGTTTCACTTATTGTAATAACATTTAATCGTGGTTGCTCAGTTTTCAGCTCAGTTCTGCAATAGTGCTGGTAAAGCTGTCCTTTTACCAAAGGAGCTGCCTTAACTGCCTTGTTCCTGGGAGAGGGCAAAACAGTGTTTTTAATCTTGGAAAAATGACGAAAGTTTCTTTGGACAGCTCTTGCTCTTGTTTTCTTTTCTTTTCTTTTTTTTTTTTTTAAACAAACAAACAAAAAAACAAAACACCAAAACAACAGAGTTGCAGTTCTCATGACTAAGGATAATAAAAAGCCCCCAAATCTACACTCGTAAAGAGAAATACCAAAGTGTCTCAGCTTCATGAGACCTATTGGAATATATCAGAAACCTCTTTTCCAGGGAATGTCTTTGAAATTATGGTGTGGCTGAGATACTGACCCATATTGACTCAATGTGAATAAAAGCATCCATCTGCTTTTGTAAAATTGTCTGCTCAGTGTTTATGCTGAAGCATAACTCTACAATGTTTTCTTACAGATAAGAAAATTGGCAGCTTGACTGTAGATAAACAGTTTTTATATTGGAGCATTGAAACGAAGAAATACACTGAAATTTATCTAGCAAATAAAGAAACCACAAGACTCTCTCTTCAAATGAAAGCAAATCATGGGCTGAAAATTTTAGCCTACAGCACAGCACTGCAATCATATCCAGGTAGTGGGGATTTGAGTTGTTCTGTAAATGTAATAAATCTATTTCAGGGCTTGTAGTTGAGTTGCAGATCATGCTATATATACTTAGGTAAAATATGCTTTATGGATTCAGATACCTTGTAGAGGGAAACAATTCACTGTGTACGTTTTTAAAAGGATGGAAATAAAAACTGGCCATGTGTTGCATGAAAGTTCATGATGATGTAAATATTGCCCGTGTTTCAATGTCTTAGGGTGGAAATACCAAACCATACCTATTTTCAAATTTGTGTTGAACCTAGAGATTTAGAAAAGGTGGTGAACATTAAAACAGAAAAAGAGCAAACACTGTGTCCTGAAGATGGTCTGTAGCCACAAGGTGTTGTTGCAAGAGTTTGTTAATGATCCTTGTTATGACACAGATTTCTGCTGTTTTTTGTAAGTATGCAAAGCTGAAAATAAATGTATGTGCTTCCAAAGACAAACAGATAAGACTTCCACTTATTAAAGTGATTTATAAAGAAGTGCCTGAGAGGCAATTACAGCTTACATGCTAGTAATCTCAGGCTTCACTTACAACTCCTAATGTTTTAAACAATTCTGGAGTGATAATGAAAAAAAGAAAAATTAGTTTCAATACAAATCCGGGATTCATCATAGATATAGGGATTATACTTGTAAGTGTAGATGTTTAGAACAGCTACTAGCATGATGAATATATTAAAATAATACTGTTGTGGTTTAGCCCGGCTGGCAGCCAAACACCACACAGCCGTTCGCTCACCCTCCCCCCCTCCCTCTCCAGGATGGGGGAGAGAAACGGGAAAGTGAAGTCTGTGAGTTGAGATAAAGACAGTTTATTAAGACAGGGAAAAGAATAACAATAATAATAATAATAATAATAATAATAATAATCGTATTAATAGTAATAATGTGTACGAAATAAGTGATGCACAATGCAATTGCTTACCACCCGTTGACCGATGCCCAGCCAATCCCCGAGCAGCCGGCCCCCCACCCCGGCTAGCCACCCCTATATATTGTTCAGCATGACGTCAGATGGTATGGAATACCCCTTTGGCCAGTTTGGGTCAGCTGTCCTGGGTCTGTCCCCTCCCAGCTCCTGCTGCATCCCTAGCCTGCTCGCTAGCAGGACAGAGCGAGAAGCTGAAAAGTCCTTGGCTTGGTGTAAGCACTGCTCTACAACAATTAAAACATCAGCATGTTATCAGCGCTCTTCTCATTCTAATCCAAAACATAGCACCCTGCCAGCTACTAGGAGGAAAATTAACTCTGTCCTACCTGAAACCAGGACAAATACTTTTAACTTAATTTTTACATAAAAATCTGAGAGAATATTACAGGAATCTGAGAGAATATACAAGAGAATATTTTAATGGGATGGAATTCTTTGGAATGAAAGAATTTCATGCAGTTTTGGGTAGCTAGCAGAGTTTCTCCTGAGTATAGCTGCTCTGACCAGCATCCAGGCTATTCTCATCAGAACTTTGGGCAAGTTTATTCACATGAGGTCTGCGTGGGCTTGGCATTGCTACAGGAGCTTGGTTTGGCCCTGGTACAAAATGTACCAATCCCTCTCCTGAGGGAATGGGCTCCCTGTAAGAGCCCTAGGCTTACCTAGTGCAGAAAGGGAGCAACTTAAGTCCAAAGGGATTGTTTCTACCCAAAGATCCCCACAGAGTTCTTCTGATTGGAGACTGGACTTCTGCAAGTATATTTAGAGGAACACGCAGGATTTAAGGAAAGGAAAAAAAAAAGTAAAAAAAATTAATGCACAGAATTATTTGCAGAAGTTTAAGATAAAAGGAAATGAAAATATTAAATTAAGAAAAAAAATATTTTTTGTACTGAAAGCAAATAGGGTGTATGTGAAACAGTGATGTTTGCAAAGACCAGCTGTGTTAACTGACATGCTTTTTTTTTTTTTTTTTAGTGATGTGTTCAAGTAGCACTGTTACTTTCCTTTCATTCTAACCTATTTAATTGCCATCCAGAGTAGTGATGTCAGTTGATCATTTAACACATCAGAAGTACTCAGTGAAAATTATCGTCCTGTCACAGATTCTGTGAGAGAATGATTTCTCTGCTGGGTTAGGAGGAAAGGGACTGAATATGCAGTGAAGGATTTTTTGTCAGGGTAAACACGTTTCTATGGAACTGCCTGACAGAAACTTTAGTTCTGAAAATGACTCAGATCTTTATTCCACCTGGGATTTTTCTCATGAGAGTTTTACTACTCTAAGAAAATATAAATTGTCAAAGACTCAACATTACATTTATTTCTATCAAACAGGCTTTCTGATTCTCCTTCCCTTATGTGCACGAGCCTGCCTTTGGCAGGAATAGCAGGGTTGCTCATTTAGGGAGAAAAGATCTTAACAATGTGGTCAGTTGTTCTGGCCAAAGGGCAAACATTTGTCCTTGCACCATCTTTTCCTTCTTGGCAGCAAGTCACATATTTTAAATACGTTTTTTTTTTTTTTTTTTTTTTTTTTTTTAATATATCAAATGGTAAGGTGTATTTTTTGTTACTTTTTTGTATACTATCATTGAGTATTTTTCTATTGTTTTCTCCTTAGAGACCACTTTTTTCCTTCCAAAACTTGTCATTCCATTCCCTGTTGTTACAATGAACTTTACAAGTGAGAAGCTGATTGGAAGAAAAGAGAGATTTAATTGTGAGGGAAAGTTACTTTCTACTCTGCCTATCTGCCTTTTCTGTGACAAGGAAGTTCAGACTCATCAGTGTGTACTACCCTCAATAGCATAGCAACTAAGGTGTGGATTTCCAGGTGTGGATTTTCTTTAGGTACCTAAAGATAGCCTAAATACTTTAAGAGCTCAGATCTTATCAAAGATAAACAAGCCTTTACTTTGGTGACTGCTATCTTTGTGTCTATGAAAGTAATTAAATATAGCATATCCAAGTGGTAATTTATTCTGTTTTTATTTGTGAAAGCAAAGAGAATACTTTGTGCTTATGCTTTCTCATATGAATCACGGTAGGATCCCGTGAAAATTTGGATTAGTCCAATAGTAACTGTTTATTTATATTTTTTGATGTCTTTCTTAGATAAGTGTTGCTTGATTCCATTGCTAGACACTGAGAAACCTTCTATCCTTGATACAACGAACACCAGTCTTACATTAAGCTTGCCATCTGTCACACCACAGCAGCTATGCCCTGGCATATCCCAGCCTACACCAACATATCTGGTATTTCTCAGAGAAATGACTAACAACACCAGGAACTCATCCTACCATTTGTCTACTCTACAGCAAAAAACATTGGTATGGCTGTTTTGGAACAAAAATACATCTGCTATCATATATGAACAGGGCATGATATCACTTCTAATCATTTTATAAACCAGTCTGTAACTTTCTAGCATAGAGTTTTTCCACTTCTACATATCCCATAGCAAATACCAATCAGAAATTAGAATTGCTAAGTGTTAGATGCCTTAGCTTTTCTTTGTACAAGTACTCCTCTACCTTTTAACATGTCCTTGCTAAAATCCTGTTGGGACTAGATGATCTTTAAGGTCCCTACCAACCCAAACCATTCTATGATTCTTTGATTCATTGACAGATAATTGGTGTGACATGAGTCTTTTCTAACAATACATATTTGTTATCTGATTTCTAATCACAGGAATTTCAGGGACCTATAGATGTCATAGACAACCTACAGCCATTTTCAAGTTATGTCATACAAGTTGCAGTGAAAAACTACTATTCAGATCATGAAGAGCTGGCCATGGGAAAGGAAACAATTGGCAAAACTCTATATGGAGGTTTGTTTCACATTTTATTCTAGTTCTGAATAGAATTCTCATCTCATTTAGAGAAATGTGTGTGTTTGGTTTGCAAATCAGAAAGCAGAGAAATTTTCTGCTCAAAATGTAACCTGTCTAGATCTTCAGAAGAATTTGGAGACCAAACCTGATGAATCCATAAAAGTCATAATAAATGTGTATGTTCTTTAATGTTTTTACTTATTGGCTTCCTGTGGAAAGATAAACTATGGTTAAAATGACTAAGCAGTTGCAGTTTCTGCCTTAGACCACATTTTCAATAAGTTTTGTTTGAGTGTATATGCAATTATATATATTTAAATGTGTGTTAGATAGCAGCATTAAGATTTTTTTCCCTTGGATTGACATTGTTCTCATAATTACTGTTTCTTAGGGCAATGCAGAATTGTTTTATTGTAAATCAGGCTAAAGAGATAGCACTTCATTTTTACTTTGTCCAAGTGCCAATAGCGTCTCTTCAGTAGGTTGTAAAAATTTTGATGTGCCCTTCTCAGTCACTTTCATAGAATAAGAAAGCTAGAATAGTGTTTTTGACTTGTGCATTCACTGTGCCATTTAGAGTAGAGAGATGACTTGTTAGGGATTAGCTAAAATAAATAAATAAATACATCTGTCAATTTCTCTAATTATGGTAGAAGACTTCTAAGAAACTTGAGTGGGAGAGGACAGTTGAGGGACAGTTGATGGGTGAAGGCAAGAGCCTAAGATATGATGACTAGGTAGCTAAAAGTAGTTTTACTGAAGCACAGCTGTCTCTGTGCTGTGTGATGAGGTATGACCCACTGATGCAGTGGCAGAGGACAGGGCCATGAACTTGTAGCAGCGTCTAAGGGAGCAGGTAACTACAGCCTAGAAAAAGATGACAGGAGAACAGCTCCCTTTCTGGAAAAGCATGAAGCATTCACAAAATGACAGGCCAAGGCTGCATTTGGGAAAACCTGCACAGTGCTCTCCCTAAGAGACAAGCCAGTGAAAGTGAAAGGTGTATTTTGTTTTAAAGGTTTTCCCCTAAGTGCAAAGTTGCTTTTGAAAGAAGAATGAGAAATTAAAGTAAAGAGAAAAGAGAGTGGTCAAGAATGGCTAATGTATATATAGCTTGTTATTCAGTCTGTTTTTTTGTTATTTCAGAGCTGGGCCTGTGCTTCTGTTGTGTGTCTAGTTTATGAAGTCAGTATTCACCTCACATAATATATTTGTGTATTAGCTGATGGTGAGCTCAAGAAATTTTAAATGTTTAAGTTAACATCTCCTCCACTTCCTGCTTTGAGTTTGGTATTTTGCAAGTTTCCCTTTCTACTGACATACTCCAAAGGACCATCTGTCAGTCACTTCAGTGCTCTCTTAGATAGCTGTCATGTTAAATACACTTATTTTATTTAGGACACATTCTTCAGAAGAGGAAATGAGGGATTTCCTTAACACTTCTGCTGTTGATCTGTGGACTGGGTTACATTATGGGGAATCTATGACTACTCAGCAAATGCTAAGTATTCAGCTGCAGGTAGCAAGATACCATTTTGCCTGATCACTAGCACATATCGTACTGTGTCTTCTCCTCACTTTCTTGCATTTACTGCCCTTTACTTTCATAGTTACCCTCTCCATCTTGTTCTGGAGTTCCCAGTTCAGAACAGTGATCTGGTTCTGCCTTAGCTCCCTATCTAAAAAGAAAAAAGCAATGCTGTTTTTGTTGGTGGATTTAGACTCTGATTTGAGTGCAAACATACCAACTGCTTATCTTGTCATTGTTGATGAAATGTAGGACATGGCATAGGGAAGAAACTCAACTCCACTGCACTTTAATGTAGATGGGGGTCTTGCCTCCATTTGCCTTGGTACCAAAATGGCCCAAAAGCCTTCCTCAAATGCCAAAAGGGCAACTGAGATTTATAGGGAGACAGTTTAAGCTTTCTTTTTCTTTGATAACCTTACTAGTCTGAGCTAGATGTGTGCTATAGTTTGAAATACCTTAATCAGGGCAGGAAAATGCTTCTGCCCACCCCCTATATCTCTCTCCCTGTTTGCACTGTTGAACAGCTACAGTCCCAATTTTCCTGAAGCTCTTGTCAAGTCCCAGAAAGAAAAAGTGAAACAAGAGATGGAGGCATGCTGCCACTCTTCTTTTGGGTACCAGACCTGCTATACTTTGGAAGTTATCTTTCAACCCTGCTATTTTTTTATCACTTAATTGGATTTCTCGTTGTCTGAAGCATCACGCAAATAGGATCACATCCAGTTTAGATGTCTGAATACTGTTAGCATATCTCTAAGTAGTCCATTGCAGAAGGTAAGAAAAACTGACCAATGATCAGTGGATTTCAGTTCTTTGCAGGGGAATCCACTGTAAAATTTGTATGACCCAGTGATTGAATAAGATTGAATATTATTGAGATGTGGCAGGAATTCACACTTTTGCTCCTTTGTGTGGTAAACTGAGCCATCCTACAACAATGTACTCACTTTCCATGGAGAAATATAAAGGTAGAATATGAAATGGGAGACTGGGTTGCACCACTGAAATGGAATTTTTCAGGCTCAAGTCAAATGAAACATGAAACTCAGAACAGGCTTCTCTAGTTGGGGCAATATAAAACAGTACAACCAAAGCAAAATAAAGTCCTAGAACAAAACAAACAAACAAACAAACATATCCCAAAGTCTGAGCATTTTAATAGGTATTTTTATCAACATTCTGATCTTTTCACAGTTTGTTGAAAATTTTCCAACTGGCTGTAACTAGAATGTGTATGTGTCCCAGCACCTATGTTCTCAATTTCATGAATGTAACTGCTAGTTTAAATTGTAATCAGATGCTACTAGAGCCACTTGAAGTGTGCATGCTATTTCACACCTCTGAAGCTGTGTGCATTCCCTCTGTCTTTCCCTCAATTCTGTAATGAAATGAAAGAAACTTGGATTAATCTTTACTTTTAAACAAACAGTAAGATAAAGGGAATGAAAAAAAAAAGAGAACAACTTGGAAAAATAAATGCATTGCTCTTGCCACAGAGTGTCACTCTTCCTCCACATATCTTTTAGGTAGTGAAACAAGAAATTTGTCTTCCTTACTACTGCAGCTTCTGCACATTTCACTTAAATAACCTGCAGTCTTGCTGTCAACATATAATTTATAGCATACATTGTCATCATTCAGATATGTTGGGGACTTACATAGTGTAGCAAATTTTAGCTTTTTACCATCTAGAAAGTTCAATAGAAAAAAAAATAATGTGGAGTTGGGGCATTCCATATACCAGTTCAAAGTTTGTTATCTCAAAGATTCGAAGAAATAGTTGATTTTTTCCAAAACAGTTAGTGAGTAACCAGCTGGCATGGACAACAGACCTACAACAACCCAGTTTCTTGTTTACATAGCTCAGTCAGAGCATGTATTTCTGAGCAAAACTGTAAATTATGGCAAGCAATGCTTAGGAAACAGAATTTTCTGCTAGCTTCTTTTTTGTGGAGAGCCTATATAACAAGCCATTTTGCTGAATATATCTAACTTCCAAGTTTGTTCTTGGAATCTCAAAGCATCTGTCAAAATAAACAAAAAGTCTATTTAATTGTGATATTCTAAACTGGACAAAACAAAGAACTGAGGAATATATGGATTGACGAAAAATGAACTGTGGGGGGCTTTTTTTTATCTAATAGCCCTTTCAATTGCATCATTCTTACATGGTGTATTTACAAATATTTTGATTTTTTTTTTGTAAGTTCCTTACTGGCAGTCCAGAATACAGTATTTCTGTTCACCACAGAAAATGGATTTAGCGCATCTCCAAAATTTAGAAAGTTTATTCCATTAGGTGGGTATGCAGTGTTTTACTATGTTGTTATCTATCTTCTCTTGACTTACCACTAACAGTGACATCTTAGGTGAATTTAAGCTCTCTGTCAAAGGCCAGACTCATGATATATGAGATGTCCTGAGTTTAATGATTTCTTTTAAAGAAAGGAGAATACATAGAAGCTATGCAACAACTTAATTTTTCTAGAGGTTTTGGTATAAAGTGAAACTTTTACTTCTAACATTTAGATCAGAAAAAAATAAATCAGTTTCAAACTATGTTGGAACTGCACAATTTTTAGAGCCCAACCTGAGCAATTTAATTCATCTTTGAATGTGTCTTTTTACTAGTATTGCAAGATATTTTCAAATTTGGGTTTTTATTTCAGACTTTTCTGTTCAAAAAAAAAGACTTTCCAATTGGGGTAGTGCATAGGTACTTTTTAGCGTATATCCAAATAAACATCATCACAAACTCACATCTGATACTTTGATTAGTAAACTAAAGAAAGCAGTTTTGTGATATGACTATAACGGTAGAGATATAGGACAGCAGGTTTTTTTTTTTTTTTTTTTTTTTCTTACTTACATGGTACAACAGCCAAGGATATTACCATGTTCACATACTTATTTGTTTTCCTTCCTCAGTGACATTTCTTTATTTCTCTAAAAATAAAACAAACAAAAAAACTCTAGTGAGATCGATATTTAAAGGTAGATACATTTTTCTTTTTGTTTCAGTACCAGAGGCAGTTGATTCCATTAAGGCAGTCGTTTTGTCTGATACCACTATCGACCTATCTTGGAGAGAACCTCTGAAGCCAAATGGACCTCTGGAATCCATCCGCTATCAAATCTCTGTCAATTTTTTATCTCCTGTCCCAGCAACACCCTTACGAAAAAGTGAATTTCCAAATGGGACACTTGCTTGGTCTGTCAGTGGACTCCAGTCCGGAAGAAACAATTTATTCAAGGTATAATGATAAACAGTATAATCACAACCTGTTTGTTCACTAACCTGCAAATTGTTAGATTGCTCTTCTATAAATCTATATGTGTGTTTTGAAAATATGAATTCAAAACTTGGCAGACTTCTCTCAGTCCTTTACTCTTCTGATTAAGGAAAATTAAGTATAACAGCTTATTCCTACATGGGTTTATCAGGTGAAATCCTTAAAACTGAGATCTTTTTTATTTGGGGACCATATCACAGCTCTCAAAAGTAAATAGGAGTTTCTGCTGTAATCCTGCTGTAATTGCTCTGATAGTTGCTGGAATTGCTCTGAACATGCTAAAAGAGGGTCAACTGATGGAAAACCTCTGTTCTCCAAGAAAGGGGCCTAGAACTGTGGCCTAATTGTAAAATGCTAGGTGTGCAATAAACAGGGCCATGCAAGTGCAAATAGGTCACAGTCAAATGATTAAGTTTTTTTCTTGGGAAAGCAAAAGGTCTGAAAATTTTGATACGGGGGAACTCTCTCTCTATTATTATTATTAATAGCAGGCTCAGCCATTTCACCAGTTGCTGTTTTTAACAAATTTTCTAACAAATAGTTTTTCCTTAGGCAAAAAAATATATATTTTTTTCCCTTAGTCCAATAAAACGAAAAAGTATCTGATAGGTCCGTGGAGATATAAGTGATGATTGAATTAATAGCTGACAGAGCATAATGCTGATTCTGTTTTGCAGCAGTCACCTTTTAAAATAACAGCATATTATATAGCTTGCTTGCAAGCTTCACAACAAGACCAAGATATCAGTGTTGATATCTTTAAAAAATGCAGAAGACTAACTATGACTATAGCTTAAAAACGCAAGCATGGGCTTTGCTCTTTGGAGGACTTTTAACAAAATTTCTGTAGACAAGAATATTGAAGGGTGGTTGCAAACCATCTGATTTTGGATTTTGTTGGCATATGATGCTATCAGTACAATAGAAAAAATAATTATTTCAACTGTCTAGGCAAGTCACAGATAAAGGAAGATCCAGGTTTTTCAACTACCAATTTGAAGCAGAAAGTTTTAGAAGAATATTGAAAATATAATAATAGGTCTGCCCCAGGATGACTAGCAGAATGGGATATCCATTCATCAGCTGCTGCAGTTCATGTGTACTCCCATATCAACATCACATGAAAACTTTGGTGGCTTGTGTGGTTATGGTGTCAGACTAACTCAGGCAGACAGGTTGTGTGGGCAACTGGGGCAGGGGGAGCAGCCTCCTGAAGTATTGTCAGTATTATCTGCCTGCGCACATGTCACTGCCGTAAGAATAAGAGACAAGAATAGTTTAATGTGGTGATACAACCAAGAAAATGTAGGAAGAATAGGTTGCAGTATCTAGTATTTTTTAATTTATTTTTTGAGGAACAGGAGACCTATATCTAGGTATTTAACACAATGGCATGAAACTAAATGTAGTACAATATATTTGAAGGAAAGATCAGCTTAAATAATATTTTTAAAAGTTAGGTGTATTTAAAACATCAAGGATCTGTTTAAAAATTGTCTGTGAACATTCAAGATTATCTTCTATAATTTTTGGAAGGGAGGAAGTCCCACTGAATTAGCAAAAAGAAAATGTCATGCCTAGCTTCAAAAAGGAAATTATAGACCACTTTGTGTAACTTCAGTACCTGAATGCATTATTATGTATATTTTCAGTAGGACTACATTAGGACAAAATGATAAATAATTGGTATACAAGCAACTAGAGGAAAATAGGGGAATAAAAATGTCTGGTGTGAATTCATAAGAACAAAACATACTGCTTCTTCCTTTACAGATGACAATTTTAGGTTAAAAGGAAGAGAATAGATGATGTACCTGGACAATAGGATTATCATCAGAGAGACATTTTAGAAGTCAGCCAAGCACACGTTGTCTGCAGAATTCACACTGCAGAATCCATCACAAATGCAGTTAGTTAGAGTGGTTTTCAGAGTTCACCCTTGGCCTACGAGAACGTTCAGCTGATGGCTGGAGGGGATCTGTTCTGTCCTAAATTTTATTTTGTGCTTTTGTTAATAATTTGGGTGGTATAATGAGGAATATATATATATACATACACATATAAACCTATATGAATGTATCTACGTATGCATACCCAAACATATGTCATATTTAGTTGTAGTTTACTGGAAAACATTGTGCTAAGGCACATTCTCACCTCGTGTTTTTGTGGTTGTAGAACACTGACCAGCATGTGCACATATAACATCTGCATGCTGGTGTAAGAGGCTATGGAATTAGGAAAGGTCTAAAAAGAGAGGAGTCTTGGTAGAAAGATGGAATGAGAAACTCAGAAGAGACTCTGAGGAGGGGGACTCTAGAAACCATGAACTTCCGGCCTGAAGATTTGTAATGCTGGAGCTGTGGAACTCAAAATGTTTCGTCCCATATTGCCTGAATATTGTGTTGATTGAAAACAGCTATTCTTCCAAACATTTTGAGTTGCTAAAGCTACCTTTTCCACCTGGTCTGGTACTGTGCAGTTCATTTCTTTCCTTACTAGGTTCTTGCTTTTCATCCCAATGAGAACTGGTTTTCTGAAAGTGTCCCTGTTACTGCAAAAACTTTTGAGACTCCACCAGCACCTGTCAACATATTCCCCAGAAATACCAGTTTCCAGCTAGAATGGCAAGCTCCTCTGCATGTCAATGGAACCAGCTTCTGGTTTGAGCTGTGTAAGGTAAAAATACTCCTGAGTTTTTTTTTCCCGGTTCAAACTTAACCCGCTTTTCTCGTGGTGAGCGAGACAGGGTGGCAGGACATCTATGAAGAATCTCAGCGGTTAATTTGGGTATGGTGACGTCAGTCTTAGTGACTCAGAAGGGGCAGGATGGAGGCAGCATTTGCCAGGAACAAGGGGGAGTGCAGCTGCAGCATTCAATACTCCACAGTGCCAAAGGACATCCTGGATCACCCCACCAGAATTCCTCCTGGGTCTCCTGTTTCAGTATATTCCCCTCCCTCTTTCCTCACTGCCCTCCCCCAGCCTAGCTGGTAGTTACAAATGGTATGTCCACTCTGCACAAGAAAGTAAAGGAAAGGATTTTCAGCACTAAATGTCAGTTACAACCTGGTATATGCATTTTATTTTCCTGTTACAGAGGTTAGGAGAAAATGCTGAAGAGAAAAACGGGCCTGGTTGTGCAGACTGGTGAAGTGCTGCAGTGACAGCAGCATGGATGGAAGCTTCAGGTTTTAATTTCTGGACCACTGGACACAGAAAATGTCATGTGTTAATCTGGATCACATAGATTCCTTAATATAGATAATCAGATCCATTAGGCCTACACCAGACATTTCCCATCTGCCCTAAAACAAATGTCATAACACAATTCAACTAGACTGTCTCTTTCAATTGCGTTGTGGCAAGCTGAACTCACGGGCATGTCACCACAGTGATCCAGAAATATAAGCTACATAGAGATAAGCAAGGGGAAGGTTCCTTTTGGCTGTGCAAAGGGGTCACTTAATCTGTTGTCCTTTATGGCTGCCAAGATTTGTAGGTCTCATGAAAACAAAGAAAAAAACTAGTTTTTGTGTCCTTGATCTCTAAGAAGACGAAGTCCTGTAATTGAAACAACACATGCATGATCTCTCCCCTGTGATATTAAAAGTGTTAAAGTAGTTAATATATCCAGAGATGGACATACTTTCAATAGAGCAAGAATATTGACCATGATGATATTTTATTTTTCTAGTGGCAAACAAAAAGTGACTGGTTTTCTCCTGCAAGCACTACATGCAGCACCACAGGTCTTATTTACATGTGTAATCTCACAGGAACTCTTCCTTCTACCAACTATCTTGTAAGAGCGACAGTAGTATATGTTACGGGAGTGAAAAGTACTTCCTCTTCAACAATCTTTAAAACTACAGGTAAGAACATAGTGTAGAATAACAAGATTCTAAGACTGTTTTTAGGACACGAATAATCAAACACAATATTTTG
Organism: Cygnus atratus; assembly: GCF_013377495.2. Classification (NCBI taxonomy): domain Eukaryota; kingdom Metazoa; phylum Chordata; class Aves; order Anseriformes; family Anatidae; genus Cygnus; species Cygnus atratus. The sequence continues at coordinate 52,470,294 of NC_066364.1, read as the reverse complement.
GAAAGCAGGCATTTTTTTATACTAAGAGCCAATAGTTTTGTGTGTTTGAAAAATAAATAACAACATACCATCTCCACAAAAATAATGTGAGGAAAGAAATTAAGGTTTACTTTCAAGTGGAGCACAGGAAAAGAGCAAGGGAAATTGAAATGAAATATCTATATACATGTGAACTCACAGCTACTTATGAAAGGCTGCATGAGAGCGAAAAATTTGAAATTTGGACATCACAAAGAGAAAGCCAAAGATTCATTCTCCATGGGGATTATTAATCTAGATCCTTGGTCCGCTTGAATGTACAAACAGCCATGGACATGTCCAAATTTTGTTCCATGTCTGTTAGCTCTTTGTCTTGGTATACATGTTTTAAGTGTTCTGTTTCTTCCCTGTTTGGTCAAAGCTGGTGTTCCCAGTAAGCCAGGTACCCCCAAAAGAGCAGAAAACACTAAAAACTCTGTACAGTGGGAAAAGGCTGAAGACAATGGAAGCAACCTGACCTACTACATCTTAGAAAGCAGGTAAGCCATGTGTGCAGACACTCTTCACCTAGGGAGCAGCCCAGAACAAACCTGGGTAAGCAGGGGGAGGCTTTCCTAGCAGTTGTGTCTGGCTGTTCCAGCTACATGCACATCGTGCCAAGGATGCTATAGTCACCAACTTCCCTCCAAGGAAGCACTGGAGTGCTGTTCATCCACAGGTCAGGGAAAATTTCTGTCTACCTCTGAGAGAAGAGGGCAACCAGAAGCGATGTGAGAGAGGTCCATGAGAAGCAGCAGGTGTTCTGGATGTGTGCTCTCCCTGCTGAGAGGCAAACGCATCCCCCTGCAGTACCTGGCTGTGAAAGCTGCATGTTGTGAAGACGAGGGTGATGGGATGGCTATAGAAAGCCCATGAAAAACAGAGAGTAGGATGGCTACTCTGCCACTGTCAGACAACTCACATGGTCTGCAAGCCTGTGTCTTGGGAAATTAGGGTAGCAGTCACGAGCTAGGCCTGCTCATGCCTCAACTTTGGTATGCTAGCTAAGAAATAAGTTTTGAGTTGCCCTTTGAGCCCAAACCAATATGGAGATTTTGGAAAATTCCTCGGAGTTGATTGTTTGTCTTTTTTAAATTATCTTTGCTTGGGCTTTTGCACAAACTAAGAGTAAAAATATGAAACTTCTGAACTGACTAGCACTTTTTGTTTTCTCCATTTTGAGTATCCAACTTGAGACAATTTAATTTGTTCTGATTTTTCAGAAGACTTACAGGGTTGTGTTAAAATTAGGCTTCAACACTCTTTTTGAAACTGGACAATTTGAAGTATGGCTGATACAACTAATCATTTTTGGAAATATGGATCTGAGATCTCAAGGGCTTTCAGTTTGGTCCTGGTGGGAAGAGTGAAATGTCAATGATGCAAATAGTCGTTCCCATAGGATCTCTTCCTTGGGTAATACAAGTAGCCATTGTTTCCGTAAATTTCTAGGAAACGTAGAAGAAAATATACACTAGCAAAATTTCCAGACCAAGGCTGAAATACAGGGATGTATCCATATATATATATTTGGATATATATTGTTGATTAGAAGACTCAGAAATAATTTCAAATCTAAATTTTCAAGCATTTCATAAATATTCTCAGCTAAAACATATGTAGAAATATCTTAGCATTCAAAGGGCCCACAGAAAGCTGTTATAAAGTTGCCAAAAGGAATCATAAAGTATTCCCACCAACATGGGATGACTAGATAATTTTTATAGTGCTCTGTCAGCAAATACAGATGGTCTGGACTATACAAGTAACACTCATTAGGCATCCACAGAGAGTTAATTCACACTTATTCCTGCGCTAGCATTGTCAAGGTTGTATGGACGGGTTAGAGTATATTGCTGAGGGCAGTGACTTTGAAATTTCTTATTTTTTTGATCATGACTTTGGAGAGGTCTGTGCAAAGTTTAATTAAGGCACTATTAAAACTGAAGAGGTTCCATTTGCTGAGATATTCCTATAATGTTTAAATGAGCAGTGATAGAGGGAAGCAAGGTTTTAAACTCAGCTAGTATTTATTTTTCCTCAGTTAACTTGGTGCTTATGAAAGTTAAGGACTGACAGCGCTGTGGAGTTGAGCATACTTTACTTATATAAGTTTTCACCCAGACATATTTTCCTGCTGCTGTAAGCTTCCATACAGTTCTGTGAGTGTACATCAGCACTGACCTGCATGCTATGAGACCACAATAATTTTGATATGCCAGCAGCCACATTGTACCTGGCTTGCTTTGGATGGGAAAAGAAAGGACAGTTCCTTGGCCTGTGTTGGGGCCATGCTTTAGTTGCTGTGTTCTCCAGGCTCCAGCTTTGTATTCATCTCTGAATCATACTGTATCACTGAAGCTTTTTTTAGTTTAACAAAATATGTTTTTTTCATGCAGTTTGAATGTGCATACACTGGTGTTTTTGACTGAATTTGACTTTGAGCCTCACGGTACTTTTACACCAGTTAGAAAAATGTAAAGTCAGACCCAGAGTATTCTAGAAAATATTTGCATAGCCCTTTGAAACAACCCCTTTTTTTTCATACAGCTATGATAGGGATGTAAACAAGAACATACAGTTTTCACGTGTCTTTTTGGTTTAGAAATATTTGGCCTTTTTTTCTGCATTGAAGTATGTTGGGAGAATGATTGACATGCTCATGAAGGTCATTTCACATGAAATATTACAATCCTGTATGACATGAAATGATATTTCAGATATGGCCTTTCAAGTTTAAATACGTGGTCTTCTTTTGGTTGGTGAATAATCAGCTCTGAATTTATTGTGAGCAATCAATCTCAGTCCAATGGGGAAAGGAAGAAATATACGCAGCAGTCAGCAGATACTATGGGAAACTGGCTAGCTAAAGAATTGTGTCTTCACTGCCAATGACTTGCTTCCTCTTTAGCTTGTGAAATCTGATGCACAAGAGCCACTGAGTTACTCTAGGCCCAAGAAAGCAAAAACTTCTAACAGTACACAAAATAAATTTAGTACATTTTTTTTTTCTGAAAGCTAAATAAGAATGTTTTGAAACCTTGGCTGTAAGCTGTGTACTGAAACAGGTGAAAATGTGCTGTAGCTTTGTATGTCTAAAATGTTCTAGCATTACATTTCCCATGACAAGCTAAAGATCTGTGATTCCTAGCATGGCTGAAATGGCATGGTGCAATTTTCTGCTCTGTAGCCAAAACCCCATGAATAGATTGAGCTTCCATACAGGCAGAGAGATTTTGTGAAGGCTGTGGAACTGAAGAAGGGGGAAGAAGCAGTAAGCAGCCCTCACCGCATTAATAACATACACAGGTAATTTTGATGTGCCTGTTGTAGGAAGCAGACTGACAGCACCAACCAAATGAAGTCCTTGTGGGTGGTGGTTTATAATGGCTCCTGTGCCAGTATTTGCACATGGAAGGCCAAGAACCTAGAAGGAACTTTCCAGTTCAGAGCAGCAGCTGCAAACGTGCTTGGCCTTGGTGAATACAGTGACACGAGCAAGGGTATCGTGTTGGGTAAAGGTATGTCCTGCACTTTCTTATTCTGTTAATCAAGTGTGTTATACAGAGTAATTGTACTGATTTCTGAAGAGAGACCTGCTATTTTATGATGAAGTTGCTGCACAAGTAAAATAATGTGTCTAAGTGGCTGATCATTAGTAGCATTCATACGGTGAGCCTAGCTCACCATGGGCCTGAACTTTGTTTCTGCTCCTTTATACTGATTTGTCTCTGTGGCCCTACATTGTGCATCATGGTATGATCCTTGAAGTAAATGCAAGCTTCTGTGCTGGGTAAGATGTGAAAATTACTTCTTGCCATCAGCCAGAATGTTAGACCTACATACCGGGGGTGTTTTTGAAAATCCCATTGTGAGTGGTCAAGCAATTAGCACTTTCTTGTTACATATACACTGTAGGTCATCACTGCAGGAATACTCCAGACCTAGGGGAGGAGAATTAGTTTGACCAAATGTAGATGTCTCCATACAGCCTATAAGAGAGCTTTGTACAGAGCTTTTGTACTTGTACTTTTACACAGCAAGCAGCTAAAGGGTCCTCTCAGGTTTACTCAGTTCCGTCAGATTGATATGGTTCATGTACACAGACATTTACCAATTTTCCTCTTCTATTTAACAGATACTGTGACCTACCCAGACATCACTGATATCGTTGCTGTGATTGGAGCAGTTGTGCTGGGCTTGTGTATGGTTCTGCTGTTTGGTTTCGGTATGCAGCTGAATTTTTTGCATATCCTTGGTTTGCCAGGCCTCAGTAAAAGGCAGTTCAGACAGCAGGGGATAATGGGCCTCCAAGTTTAGTGAAATGCTGAACAATCCCCAGTGTGGGAGCTGGGGGGAATTTGTGAGCTTTCATCTTTCAAAACCCTAGAGATAGCTGGTTACATTTTCAGTATCTAGGATTCCATCCTCAGGCATTTCTTGCTGTTGATTCCTTGCAGGGAGAGCACAGAAATGTTGAAGGAGCTCTGACATTCCTGTATCCTTATGAAAACTTGTACTTTGTAATTCTCAGTTGGGTACTGCATTTGTTCATCAAAAGTTCCCATTTTTCTCCTCTTCTACTTTGTCCCTGAAGGAAGGATGCAGAGATTACCCTGGGATGATGGTCCTGCCCTCTCATTCCTTATCTTCTCTCTGGGACATTGCACCAGCCCTTTGGGTTTGGGTCTTGCCACATTCAGAAGTGGGCACTTGACTGATTTCTCTGTTGTCTGTCTTTCATGGGAAAAGCTGGTGGCCAGATGGAAATATCTTGCTTACAAGAGCTGCTGGGGGATCAAGCTGAACAGAGTAACAACAACAATAAAAAAACACTTGTAGCCTTTCAGTCTACTCACATACTGGTGTGCTCTCAGAGTGAAAGATCTGGTGGTCTTCTTTTCTGTTCCAGTATGGTACCAAAGAAGGAAATCCAGAAAACCGTCCTTAATTGGGCAGATAGTGCTTGTCAAGGAAGATAAAGAATTAGCTCAACTCAGGGGGATGGCTGAAGCAGTGGGACTATCCAATGCCTGTTATGCTGTCAGGTATGTCCTTGGAGCAAATGCATTTTCTGAACAAAAACATGTAAAAGGGCTTCACTGGACTGGTTTTTATCAGTGTGCTTATCCCTGATGCCTTGACATGATGTTGAGGGCCACATCTGTAGAACAGGGCAAGTCTGCTCTGAAGTATGCCCTGCCATGCTGCCTCCCTGGTGCATACCCTGGCCCAGACTGCCTCTAGCCCACCCTGCACACTCACTTTGGCAAGAAATGCAAGTGCAGGGGCATGGAAGGAGACACAGTGTTTTCCGGTAGATTCTAAAACATCTAGATCTCATCTGAACTCCCCTTAAATGCTCCTGATGAGACAAATAGTACCAGATTCATTTGAGAAATAAAGTTAATAACATTTCAAGCATTTTTAAGTATTAACAAGTGACTAGTATTGCTGTTTTGTAGCACTCTTCCTTCTCAAGCAGAGATTGAATCATTGCCAGCTTTCCCCCGGGACAAACTGAACTTACACAAATTGTTAGGAAGTGGAGCCTTTGGAGAGGTGTATGAAGGAACTGCAGTAGATATCCTGGCAGATGGAAGTGGAGAAACCAAAGTAGCAGTCAAGGTAATCACAGCTGTGTAGTTCTCTGGCAGCAGAATGGGATGGACAGAGAGATTTGGCTCAGAGGTTATACCACCAAAACAGGCATTGTGAGATTTTGATATTTCCTTGCAGGATTTCTTGCAAGTCTTTAAAGCTGAGCCTATCACTTTGTAATGATTGCTGGAAAATACTGTGTATTAAAGGCTGTGTCTAAGTCTGATTGCTTTACTTAAGCACTGTGTGATAATGGTGGTGGTGACCTAAGTGTTATTACACTTGTGCTTTCTCTTGAGTAGACTTTAAAGAAGGGTGCAACAGACCAAGAGAAGAGCGAATTCTTGAAGGAGGCACACTTAATGAGGTAGGAAAGGCTTTGCCATTGAGTACCCTTTGTAGCTGTTATCATATGAGGGTGGTGGCCTTGAAGAGGAATGAGAGCAACACTTTTCTCTAAACAAATTAGTGTGGCATTTTGGGGTGTTCTCATGTTTCTGCTAAAAAAAATAATACTACTGATGAATCTCATGAAAATAAAGCTGTAAGACTTTTGCAAAATTTAAGATACAGACTGCAAGTTCGTGTCATGGATCTTTTGGTTTTTGGACCCAAAAAATATTTCAATATCTTTGCTTCCCTAGTTAGTTGTTAAAGGTAAATGGGCAACTTTTGTCTAATATTGTTTTATGAAAATAAACATACCAAATAAACAATAAACAAAAAAACCCACAATAATAAACAAAAAATAAACAAAACAAACATACGAAAACAAGCTGATGCCTTGCAGTTTCAATTTACTGAGGAAATTGTTTTTTAAAAATGTGCATAATTTACCACTAGAGGCTGCCACATACTTCTTCTACTAAGGTGTACTCCAAAAAATAATGTATGTCAACAGTGCGAGAACTTCGCATGGAAAGGTCAGTGTGTTAGCTAGAAGTCTGGTTTTCCAGGGTTTCCAGAGAGAATAATAGAAGTTGAACTGAAGTTTTCAGCTGATAGCATAAAACTAAAAGTACAGTTAGGCTTTCAGATATGCTGATCTGGACTTCTTTGACTTTTGTTTCATGAGTGCAGGATTATAATATTTTGAAAAGTGAAGGACTTCTTCCTGTACAGTAGAAATGCTATTCTAAATTTGAAATTGGTTTACACAGTAGTCTTTTTTTGTTTCCTTTTTTTCTTTTTTAATCTTGCACTACTTTGACTAACTGTTATTATACACTATACTTTGAATGATGGAAAAGGCTTTTGAAAACTAAAAGGAAATCATATTGTTACAATCTAAATTTGTGATGAAGAGTAAGAGTTGTGTGTAAACTTCCTACAGTCTATCTTTGTCTATCTGGCAGTCATAAACCTGGTTAGGGACACTTTTCTCTGTACTATGAAAATTATATGTACTCAAAATCCCTGAAGCTTCCCCAATTCTGCCTTTTTTTTTTTTCCTTTTTTTTTTTTTTTTCCCTCCAGCTATTAATCCAAAATGAGAATTCCTGGAAAAATATGTTATTGGAAATTATATTTAAATGTAAACACTAATGTGGGCCCATGAATATAACAATCCAATGAGACAAAGAAACAAAGGGAATAGGAAAGTTTAAGTGTTACATATTCACGGGAGTCTTTTAATAATAATAATAAAAAGCATGTTTTACATGTTTTATTTATTTATTTATTTATTTATTTTTACTGTGAAAAAGAGTGATTTAGTTTCCTCCTGGAGGACTTAGACACTTTTTTTGATGCTCATCTATGAGGCCTCAAATTAAACCAAAGGTAGAAAAGACACATACATGGATCTGACTGTTTACAAAACCTGATGTTCATTGTTCAAATGTTGCTTGCCTCTTGGAAGTGTATTAAAATTCAGTAGTGGTGTTATGCTGTCCTAGTTAAACAAGGACTATTGGCTTCTTTTATAATTGCTATGCAAAGCTGTGAGTATCTGTTTTTCAAACAGTCATTTGATATTGGTGATTGGTGGGTCATTTGTGTACAAATATATGTAGCAAATTCCTGGGTGTATCCCATCACTTGGGAACTAAGGAATGACAGCTCAGTAGAGAAAGGGCTGTGTGAGCTGTAAGGAAAGTGCCAGGTGTTCCTTCCTCTGTTTTTGTTCTTGAGAGTGCCAAAGTTTTTCTGATTGAGAGGTATGTGCTGGAGGCTGGGGGGCACTGTCAAATTCAAAATCACACTTTTTGCTAAAGAGTTTTTGCCCACACCTGAGATTACGCAAATTGAAAGAGGTTAGAAGGAAAATGTTCCTCTGTTGTATTTGTTTGTTTACTCTGGTACGTTTGACAGCTCTTTAGACACCATCAGTTTCCCCAACAGAGTCAGGTTTCTCTGTCTGATGGTGCAAGTCCTTTCACACAGCAGTGTGAAGAAAAAAACATTTTTAAACACAATAAATGTGGTTGTAAAAGCATGAGTAGTGATGGAGTGGATAAGTGTTCTCCATTCCTTGAAAAGTGCTAGATCTCAGAGGGCTGATTGCTCTGTCATAATCCCATTTTTTTTGGACACAGGCATTACTAGCATATCTGCAGGTACTTGTGCATATTTTGTTTCTCTGGAAAATGTACTGTCAGAAACCATTCTTCTCTGGATTGTGGGAATAAGAAGTTGCACTTTGTGCTTCTGCTTTTCTATGTGCATTTCTCCAAAACAGTAGTTCAACTGTGATTACTGTAGTAAAAATACTCTATTAAAATAATAGAGATACCTTTAACATATAGATGGCAATTCATGTTATTCCTAGATGAGACTGCCATTTGGCTACCTTGCTTTGCTTCCTGTAAACATGATGACGTCTGCTTTTAACATGTATGCATACATTAGAGTGTTTGTCAAAGTACAGTGTAAATCTGTATTTTGAAAGGATGTCCCTGAAATTGTCCCATTACTGAGCAAGTTCAGGCATTTTAAGTTATAAAATCATGATGTTGGTAGAGGCAGGCTTGTAAATGCTAAACTGCTCATTCATTACTTGTAGCTATGTGCAAATTATTAACTGTCAACCAATTGGACTTTTCATACATAATCTTACATCATTTCCTTCTCTTTAGTAAATTTGATCACCCCCACATTCTGAAGTTACTTGGAGTGTGCCTGTTAAATGAACCTCAGTACCTTATACTGGAGCTGATGGAAGGAGGGGATCTCCTTAGCTATTTACGAGGAGCCAGAAAGCAAAAGGTAGGGTAAAGACTCCTGAGGGGTCTATTTTTATCCTGTAGCTTCACACTGTTTCTCAGTTTTAATCTTTCTCAAAGGCCATGCTGATGTCCAGCTTTTCTGCATCTGCAAGCTCAGACCTGGTTGTTCTTTAACAGCCTGGGACCTCAGTGTTGACTGCTGACCAGGCATGCTGTGAAGAAGATTGAATGTCGTGTTAAATGTCATCAGACTGAAATTGTTCTTTTTTTTCAGTCATGATATGTCTGCTGAGTTCCTTTCTATGAACACCATGAACAGTGTTTGGAAAAAGGATTTTACATAATGATATCTGGTCATCATACATCATACATATGATACATCATGTATCTGGTCCACTAGACCTCACCTTTTTTTTTCTTTTTTTCTTTCTTTTTTTTTTTTTTTCTGCTTTGAATAGTGGAAATATCCATAATGTGATAAGCAGAATCCAAGCACATAAGAGGATACTGTCCTTGTGCCTGTATCCATAAAGTCTTTACAGTAAAGAGGAGAAAAGAATAAAGAATAATTCTATTTAATTAAGAGGTTAATTAATTTTCATAGGTAGCATGTAGATTAAAAGCTTTAATGGTAGGATTATATGGGCTAAAAGGGGCTTGACACTGAAATTTTATAGCATCGTAGCAATCATCTAATTTATGTAGATGATCACATCAAATCCACAGTCATTATTGAAGTCTACCGATAAGTATATATATGTATGTATTCTGCTGGAATAATATATTCTCTTAATACAGCAGCAAACAAACCTGATATGATAGTGGGAGGAAATTTTTGGTGTCCCATTTCTGTAACTGCAACAAAGAAGTGATTCTGAAGTCCCTAGGATATTCTTAGCCCCAAATCAAAGAACAGGATGTGTTCACCTGCCTTGCAGTGCTGTAATTTAGCAGTTTACCCTGCAAGTAATTGGCATTTGCTCTATTGGCATACAGATAGTTTGCACCTGTTTTGGAAAAATCCTATAAATTTCAAAGAGAAAACAATACTGTTTTTTGTATAGGGAGGCTGTTATTCTGAGTTTGTAAAACTGGAAGACATGGGTAACTTCTGCCTTTGTTTCTTGTAGCTCCAGAGTTCCTTACTGACAGTGACTGACCTCTTGGATATATGCTTGGATATTTGCAAAGGCTGTGTCTATTTAGAGAACATGCGTTTCATACACAGGTACAGAACTTATTTCCTTAGTATTCCAAGGCTTACTGACAGTATCAGGAGTAATTATCTTGCCTGGGAAAGATATCACAATATGACAGGAAAAGTGAGAGCACTGTATTAAAATAATGTGATGCAAAGGGGGAAATCCTTTTGCTGTCTTTATCCGTCTAAGTGGATGACCATATAGGACACTGCAGTCAGACTCAGAGGTGCACAGGGAGAAACCAAGAGGTGATAGGAATAAGCTGCAGCAAGTGAAGTTAGCTAGTATTGTTCACAATGAGTAGGATCAATCACTAGAACTTGTTGTCCAGCAAAGCTGTGGCACCTCCAGCCTTGCAGATATGCAAAACTTAACAGGGTGATGCCCCAGACACTTGATCTAGTCTTGAGGTTGGTGCTCTTCTGAACAGGGGGGCTGAAGCATCTTACCTCCAGAGGTCTCTTCTGACCTGATTTATTCTGCAATGCTAACTCCATCCTCTTGTTTTCTGCCTTACAGGGACCTGGCTGCTCGCAACTGCCTTGTATCTGAGAAGGACTATGAGAGCTGCTCCCGGGTAGTAAAGATTGGTGATTTTGGACTTGCCAGAGATATCTATAAAAATGATTATTACAGGAAAAGAGGAGAAGGCCTACTCCCTGTTAGATGGATGGCTCCTGAAAGCCTTGTTGATGGTGTCTTTACAAATCACTCTGATGTCTGGTGAGTTATAGCAGGCAAGAGCAGTGGGGATAGTAATACTAAATCCCACAGCAAGAAAATATTGGTTTGCAGCAGCAATAATAAGTTTGTATATTTCCAGCTCCAATAATTTATAAGCTAAGGCAGATTTCTTCCTAAGTGGCGTTTTCATGAGCTAATGAAAAGTTTGGCACCAGGACAGTACCCGCATGGAAGTATTTCTTTACTTAATGCTTTGAGCTCTAGCCTTGGATTCTGGCTGGAAAGAATTAGTGTCACTCAATCAAACAATTTTGTACAAGGCCTACAATGTGATTTTTTGCTTGCTTGAGCAGTGAATTGACTACTCGCATCCTGTTCTTTCCACTTTGTTTTTCATTAGGTTAATTGACATTTCTTTCCTACCAGCAAATACTTTCCCCTTATCATTTTATCCTGTTCTGGCAACTTTGTTATTTTGAAGCCCAATCTTCACAGCATCATCAGGGGAAGTTCATGGTAGTTTGCTGTGGTGGTTTATTTGAAGTGTATATGTGGATGGGCTTGGGTTTTTAGGGAAGAAGCGGAGACCCACTGCCAGGAGGCCTAGAGAAAACCAAACCAAACCAGATCCTTTAAGCTTGAGTTTCACACAATTTTAGATTGGGTAACTGCGGATAAGAAAGGGTGTGCTGTAGCACACTAATCTTGCTGAGGTCTGCAGCTCTCAGTTTAATTACCACTTTTGCATTTATCTAAGAAAACCATTTCATGCTCTGTACCAAACCCAATGAGGCACTGATTGCTTTATGAGTGGTGCTTAAGAGATCTTTAAGTGTCTCTATTTCCAATGACAACTCCAGATATTTCTAAATGCTTGTTTAATTGAGGACATGCTCAAGCAGAGAGTGGTGCTTGGGGAAGCTGTGGGTACTCAGTGTCTTCTAAGCTCCATCTCAGTCTGGGAAAGTGTGTCTGTTCCACATATTTTAGCTATTTCAGAGGCTGGCTAAAGTATGTATGAATTGTTTCACATAAAATTAAAACTAGTTACTCTAATTTTTTCTGAGTCTTATTATTAGATTGGAGTCATTTTAGTTAACTGTTGATAGGGAGCTTGCTCATCATGACATTGGTAATTAAAATCTATTGTTGGTGCTTCTTAGGTCTTTTGGAGTCTTAATGTGGGAAACATTAACCTTGGGTCAACAGCCATATCCAGGTCTCTCCAATATGGAAGTTTTACACCATGTACGATCAGGGGGAAGGCTGGAATCTCCAAGCAACTGTCCTGATGACCTGTAAGTTAGTTTTGTTTAAATATTGTTGATAATATTTATGAGACATCAAGAGGGTTATTGCCAGCAGGCCATCATTTTGAAAGTCTACTTACACCCATTCAGAGTTCAACAACCTACTTTTTTTTTGTTTGTTTTTGTTTTTAGACAGAACAGCTTGCACTTGTAGCTGCCAACTTGCTACTAACTCTTCCAGTAGTGCAGCCTGTGAATGTGAACTTCAGCTGCAAATTAAGTCTTGAAGTTGAAAGGCTGATACATATTGGTCTTTTAAACAGGATTTCAGAGATAATATAAATTCAGTCTTGGACATGAATCCAGCAGTAATGCGATAAGAGGCTGAGAATGCCTGATCAACCAATTCAGTATTGGTTAGAAATTAAGATGACTGTAAGGAAGAATTTACCTGTCCCTCTTATACCACTGTGCCTACAGTAGCAGATATAACTGGCTTTCTCATTGATAGCTGCAGAAAATAGGCTAACGTTAGATTATATATGGAAAATAAACCATACTCTCTTTGCAGATCTCTGTCAAAAAAGACAACAATAAAAGCTGAAGCTGAACAACAAAAGTGAATTCTGCATTTCTGGTTAGTCTTTAACTGAACTGGATAAACAAATCTTTCAATTTCCAACTGTTTCTTGAGCACAAAATTCAGATGTAATTAAAAGAAAAGAATGAATATATATAGTGGATCAAACTCATACTGGCCAGAGGTGTATGAAGGAACCTGAGCCCAGTAATCACTCAGTATTGTCTAATTTCATGTCTCAATTTCTATATGCCCACTCTGCATAAGCAGTCTCAGCCATGCACTTGACAGCTGGTCCTACAAATGGAAGAAGGGGCTACTTAAAGTGCACAATTCTTACTCCTGGAGCTGAGAAAATGGTTTGAGAGTAATTCTGTGATTGACAAGCCCACATCTCTGTGATAGGTCTCACATTAATTACAATGTTCTCAGTTCCAGAGGGTATGATAATTTATCATTATCTGGGTATAGATGAAATACCGTATTAACAATTTAAAAAAAAAAAAAAACAAAGGAAAAGAAAAAGAAACTTCAGCACTTGGAATAACTAAAGACATTAGGATTTTGTTTTAAGAACAGAGTTCAAACTGGAAGTGACAGAACAAAGGAGAGCCCAAGAGCAATTTCTGTTTCAATATTTTCTGCTGAAAAATGTTTCCATAAAAGTTTGACTCACACCTAACCTTTGAATATAAAAGCATGGTAGATAAGGTATACTCATGAAACTAGTTTGATATTCAAATCTACACAAAGGCTTATAAGCTGCCTTTAAAATGTTTGACCAGATCTTCAGCATAATCAAGGAAACTTTGAAGTTTTCTTTTTTCTTTTTTAAAGTCACAGATCTCAGAAATTAGTATAACAGGTAGGCCTTAAACACAGGTCCACACGTTGTAACTTGTAGGATCAGGACCTAATAGCCGTAACCTAGTTTTTGAAAGCCAAGGGGCTGAATGAGCTCTTAGATTCTTGTACCATCTTTTTATCTCATTTGGTGAACACTCAGCACCTGCATACAGCTTCTGTCAGTAGCCTAAATAGCTTTTTGCTACTTTGTTTGGTCATTAATGGCATGCTGGGATTCTTGACATTCCTGCTTTCCTCAGTGTGGTTTTGAACCTGCATCAGGACATCAGCAGTCAGTAATTGTCTCCTCTGCACTTTGGCTTGCTCATTGTCATTTGACAAAACAAAACATCACTGATAGGAAGAGAGTTCAAAGGCCAAACTACTTCAGCTGAGAAGTGTTTAGGAATCTGTGGTAGGCTTACACTGCAAGGGCAAGTAGGGCTGACACAGAAACCTCGGGGTGTAAAAGGCATTAAGGAAGTGGGTTTGTTTTTATTTTTTTGGGGTAGCAAAAGGAGACGAGTTCTGCCCCTCATTTCCCCAGGATATGATTCCAGGTCCACAAGATATTACTTCAAGGAGTAATCATCTGTTTCCCCTAGAGAAGTATGGATATGCAAAGCTTGGTAATGAATTGAAAAAGGGGCTTTGGGATCTGTAAATGGGCTAGGTTTATTGAATTATGAATCAGATATATGAGTGGTACTAGTTTTGCAGTCAGAGACATGCATCTGGTCACCTCGGTGTGAGGCTTGCATGCAAGAGCATGGTGAGGTTTGGGCAGAACTGAGCTCATTTAACAGACCCTGAAAGGCTGCAATTGCAATCAGAAGAATTTGTACAAGTGCAATGCCACTTACTGACATTAAGCTGAAGTTTCACCAAATGCTCACACCCTTGCAAAGTTGTATGACTGAGTTTGCTGAAGAAACTTTTGATAACTACAGACTTTTGTTCTTTGATTGTAGGAAAGTTCCCCTGGAGGTTTTGGAGGGTGGGGGACAAGGAAGGGTTGCTCAGAATGCATCAAGTGGGAGCAGGGACTCTATTTTATTCTAACAAACAGTCCCCACATCAATGATATTTTCCATTTTGTGTGTGAGAAAATTGGTAATGTCCTGTAGCTTGTGTGCACTAAAGCAAATTTCAGGAGTAGTTCACTTTCCACCTCCAACGTCAGCTACTCAATATTAGTTCTTTGGTTTTCCAGGCTCTCAGCTTCTCCACAAATGCAGCTCTGTTGGACACATGGCTAGCTGCTGTCCAGCCCAGATAAAACACAGCTGTCATGTGTAGGTGTACATCTAGGTGTACAGGCTAGCTCTTAAACCTAACATAAAACTTTATCTGATGATGTGTTTGGAATTGTTATTTTTCATTTCTTCTTGAAAGGCTTTCCCCATGATGTAGGGCAATCCTCTGAGTCTCATCCTCATACTAAAGCAATATATTTGCTAGTGCACATTTGGCCCCCAAGAAAATACAGGAAAGCGCTTAAGCTGTCATTCATGTACATCTTGGCCTATTAGCCTAGCTTTCATCCTCTTGATTGGTCTCATGCTGGTGCATTTCTGGGCTAGTGAAAGTTTATGCCATGTGACTTAAAGCTTCAGCTGCTACAACATGCCTTGAAATCTAAAAATCATGCCATAAATAGCTGTCCCTGCAAAATTTGCAGATATTTTCTGGCTTCAGTCATTAGAAACCAAAACTTTATGTGAATTAAATAAATTAAATACTATATCTATTCTACCCGGTATTAATATTTTAAGACAACCAGCAAGTAATTGTCAGTTTTTTTTTCTCCTTCATTGAATATCTCCTCTTTGTAATGAAACTGAATGGCTTTGTAAAGCAGATTGTCCAATAAAAAGATTAGTTATTTAAAAAGACAGAAGTTGGTCTTAGGAATGCAAAAATGTTCAGAATATGCATTTGTCAAGTTTTTGTTTCATAAGTATCATTTCTTATTTCTTTCTCCCTCTGCTGGCTAACGGCTCTCTGTTTCTTCCTTTCTATCAGAGCAGCAGTGTATTCAGCAAGCTCTGAACACTTTGTTGCTACACCTTGCAAAAGGCTCTGCTCATCAGGGTCCAGGTGCTAACCTTGGAGCACAGCACCTGAGCTCTTATTCTTTTCTTGGATATCCTGCAAATCAGTCTGACAAGAAAGTAGATTGTTTGGCTTCCAGGGTCCAAAACTGGCTTTTGAGTTGAATGTGACAGACATTTTTTGTCAACAGAAGGAAAACCAGAATTAGCTCATCTCATTTTGAGTCTAACTCAATACTTTTCCATCTATATTTCCAGTGTCATCAATAACCAGTTCACCTGAAAGTAAGTAAGGAGAGGAAGTGATTCAGTGTGTCAGGAAGTCACTACCACTTTTTAGCCTCTTAAAACAAATTTTCAAGTTTTCATTGAATTCTTTTGAAAAGCCAGCATCACTCTGCCAGTTCTGCAACTGCATGATACAGGTTGATGAAAAGTGGTTCTGAAACTATTTTTCGAATTTTTTTCCATTCAACTACAATGATTTGATGAAAAATATCAAAAATCAGAAATAGATTTCTCTCAGCTGTCACCAAGAGTTTTGTAAAACACTGAATTGTGGTGAAGGACAGCCGTCTCCTTTTTAACATGGATAAGTGAGGATCTGAGCAAGCCAATTCATTTCACATAACTCAGTAACGCCTGGTATCACATAGCAGCAAGTCTCTGAAGCTGTTTGTCAGGGAGGATTTGAACTTAGGGCTTAGAGGTGAATACTCTGCATTCCCGTAACAGCTTCCTGAACCATCCTTTCACTGACTGCTTAAATGCTGCACTCCAGTTTTGAAACCCTAAGACCCCTCTCCTCTCCCAACACTTAGCATATCCAGGTGCTGGCTGCATTTTGGTTTTCAACCAGGCTCCCCCTGGCTTTTGTAGGATTTGGTTTTGTGTAGCTGGGACTTGCTACATTTCATGCCCTCAAGTAAGCAATGTAAATCAGCCCTATCCTTTAGACAAACAAGAATGGCAGATTTTCTTCTGAATGGTACCAACAGTTTTGTTCAAGGCAGGCTAGGATCCCTGCCAGATCACCCAGAGGAAACTCATGCCATTTTTGCCTTTGATGGGAAAATGCTCCTATTTGTTTTACTCTGGAGGCAGAAGTCTAAATTAACCTTCTCTGTGCTGGAGGATTTGCTTTCGACCTCCCCTGAAGTTGAGGTGGTGTGAGTTGAAGGATAATTAAATAAGTTGATAACTTCAAGCTCATTTTTAGTGTTAGTGATCTTTCTTCTGTGAAAGGTTTATTTCCTTGTCACCTTTCCCAGAGAATGTTGGTCAGTTTTTAGGTGAGAGTGGTGGGAGCAGGTATTAATGGCAAAAGTGTCTTTTTTTTTTTTTTTTCCCCTGCAATGTTATAGATCCTCCCAATCTCAAAAATGTCCATTGTTGAAAAATTGGAAGTATTCATAACGAGTATTCCCAGCAACTGACCTTTAATCTACTTTTCCTTCCCTCAGCAGCTGGTGATAATATTTGCACCACATATAAAGTTTTCAGAAGTTGAAAACCTAGGCTGAACTTGCTTGTCAGATGATTTAATGACAAGTGATGAGATGAATGACTATTATCTTTAATATTTGCATTTTAACACTTTTTTTTTTCTTTCCAGATGTGATTTAATCACAAGATGCTGGGCCCAAGAACCTCACAACAGACCTACTTTCTTTTATATTCAGGACAAACTGCAAGAGATAAGACATTCTCCACTGTGCTTCAACCATTGCGTTGGAGACAAAGAGGCAGCAACTGGAGTCATCAACCAAGCTTTTGAGGGTAAGTCTGGGCAGCACCTGCTGTCCTCACTGCCTCAGCCCCATGAACTGCAACAAAGCGTGATTCAGCAGTTCTTTTCATTAGTCACTGCCGCAAATTCTCTGCCGATTAAATGGGAACAGAAGAGACTTACTTACTTCTCTCATAATGAACTTGTAAAGATGCATTAGGTGCCACTGTGTATGATGCATTAGGTAAAGCGTATATAAGATTACCAAGCAAAAAAAAACAACGCTGTGAGGTTGAGACTGAGTCTGCCTCACAAGACACATCCAACTTGCACCTAAATTTCCATTTCTCCATTAGCTAAAGATGGCAGTTGGGCAATTTAGGAGTACCGGTTCAGCAGTTGCCTGAAGGGGGACATAAATTAGATACCTAAATAAGGCAGGCTTTATCCTAGCCTGAACTGTGATAGCTTCAGTCAGGAATCATGGTATGCCTGTGTTCTGCACACTGAATGAATAAAACAAAGTGATGTTAGGGAAGATATGCTTAACAGTCTACACAACAAAATCCAATTAGAGAATAACATTGTTAAAGTTGTGAAGGCAAGAATTCAAAAAATAGGTGATGCCAAATTTGAAGTTGCCTGTGCAACTATGATTTGGAGCATCTAAACATGGAAATGAAAACAACTGACTGGAGCAGAAGCAGGAGCTTTTCCAGTCCTGCAGTCTGACTAAACGTAGGGGAAAGTGAAGTCTTTGTAAACAGTGTGATCTGAAAATCTTCAAAAAGAAAGTTTTCTTTATTGATTTTCCTTTTATTTATCAGTCTTTTTCAATTTAACCTGTTTTCATAGTATGGTTTTCTAGTGAAAAAACAAAAATATTGTAAGAAAAGTGCTTCCCATTCTAAGAAAGCAAAAACTACTTGTTTATAAAATTTCTGAAGAGTTTTTTTTTTTTTTTCCTCACAAAATGATATTGAACTGGGAACTCACCCTGTTTCATAAACAGTTTTTATACATCAGTATATTGTGACTTTCTAAATAAAGAAATAAATTGCTGATCCATTCCAGGAATGATGCAGTATTCAACTACACAATTTTGTAGTATTTTTTCTAGATATTCTGTCCATGTTCAATTCCATGGCATTGTCCAATGCTTGGTTAATGATAGTTTATTTGATATTTTGCTAATCTTTACCATTCAATGTAGCTTTACAGGTGTGAGCCTCTCCTATTTTACCCATCATGATTTCTCTTTCTGTCAGATTCACTCTGTGCATGATATGGTTATGTGTAAAGAGGGTAAAGACTAAGGCTAAAGACTTTATCATTGACATGATGGACCAAAGCAACTTAGCACTGATAACCTATAATTTCCTGCCTTTTTTTTTTTTTTTTAATGGTTGATTTTGCGTCCATATCCTATAATGAAGAGCTTTGTGCTATGTGTATATGCATGTAATTTCCTAGTTTCTTTAAGGGCATCTTTGCTCAGAATATGCCAAAATTGTAGGTTCAGGTAAGAGATACTTAATCTGTACAAGTCTAAACCTGGCATTAGCTCAGGAAATGAGTACAGCCAATTAATTAGGCACTTTACCCAAGCTAATAGGCCTTAAATTTTGGATAGATGTTACCTCACCTAAATGCAGCTGTCCAGAAGCTAGCAGTGTCATCTAAGATATTCAACAAGGTATCTCTGTGGCCAGAAGGAGAAACAGCCATGTCCAGAGAGTGATGACTCTCTTGTTTTAGGCATGTATCATAGCAGGAAAGGAGTCATCTTTTGCCTTTCTCTCCACTGACGACAGTTGGCTTCTAGATGACTCATTGTACTGGATTTGGACATGATTTGGATTAGATGTTTAATTTTCAGAAGGCTACTGAAACACAACATGCACTGGACACAGGGCTGTGCTGATTTGTCTGCTTCCATCTACTCCTGAGCTAGTTTGATTTCCTAATTTAGACATCTGTGTGTTCCCTGACTCCATGAGAAGAAAGAAGACATGAAAACTAAGGGAGTTAAGACAGTACTGTGGCATTAAATCAATACCAGTTAAAGAACTTCAGCAGGGTTGAAATTTTACATGTGCACCCTGCCTTTCTGCTGCTTGATGTTGGGGAACAGACAGGAATATAGGTTGTCATTCTTTTGGTGGAGCAGACATGACACATGTAATATGCAATGAGTTTAGTTTTGTTGCAAGTCTCAGCTTAGTATGTTCCAACTACAATCTTTGCTCTGCTGTTAGCTTGCTCAAGCTAGGCAATCCTTATGCCAAAATTGTAGGTTCTGCCGTACTGCAGAAATCACAGAGAAACATTGATGATTTATTTCTTTGCCATGGACGAAAACGGTGTTCTTAAAAATGGTGAAATTACTGAAAAGTAAAATATGGATTGAGACTGACATGAAACGTTTGGTTTGAATAGGTAACATTTGTAAAAAAGTTTACTACACAAAATATGGTTATGTGGTGGGGTTTTTAGGGCAGTTTTAATAATAGTGCTACTCTATAATGTACATTACAGGGAATCTGTTGGCAATGGTCATTTTTTAAATTAGGCTCTGTATCTGTTTGTGATAACCTAATTGGTAAAATCTGACCCACTATGGTAACCAGGGCAATTCCATATAAGCGGAACTTTGGCAGTATCTCTCAGAACCAGAGCGTATTTTGCTCAGCACATTCTCTTCCCTAGTCTTACCCTTTTCCCCATTAGGTGCCCTATTCCCTCTCAAAGATTCCCTCTGTTCTTTCCTTAACATTGTATCTGCCCATGTGGTGTTGCCATAGACCCACTGTTGCATCTGCATTGGGACAGGGAGGCAAAGCAAATCTTTTTAATGCTTCTGTTTCATCTTTTCACGTTCCAGTTCTCAAAATTCCTCCTTAACTTCTCCCCGGGCTCATGTGGTGATTTTCACACAGAGAATGTCCATCAGAAAACGGTGTAGCTTGAGTGTTAACAGTATGTCTTGAAATTTATTCATCTACATATTGTCCTTTCATATGATTGCATTTTAAGTTACTAAACACTTGATAAGCTCTTTACAAGTCTCTATGACAAACATACTTATTTCTCCATATATTCATAGTTAATCTGTCAGCTATTTGCATCTTTCCCCAAGAGGGTTTTTATAAGTCCATTAAAACTACGCACTGCATACTTGACTGAAGGCCTGGAGTCCTGGCAATACTTTAATGTTGCTGGATTATCTGATCAGAGAACCAGTTTTCTGTAGATCTCCAGCCCTGAAATTATTGAACTGTTTTTCTGCCTTCAATGTAAACCCCCTGCTGTGGAGTTCAGTGTAATGCTGGCTCTGGAAGTATGGTTGATTTAAGCAAGAACTAGCAATTCAGGTTCTAGTCAGCCTTCCAGACTAAAACACACACTCTTTCATAACCCTGCCATACACTGTTTGGGGCACAGAGCAAGTCCCAGTCAGTGATTTATAAAATGCTGTATTACAAGTAAGTGATTTTTAAAATAACCGTAACTTTGGATTCATTTTTATCTGGGACTGAATGGAGCTCTTCTTGTGTTTGTAGGAGTAGTAGAAACATGACAGCCAGAACAAATAATCCAAAATACTGTTCCATGATGGATTGTCCTGGACAACATTTTCCAAAAATGTTACGCAGTCATTGGCCTTTGTGTGTAATGAAACTCCTGTCATGAGCCTCCCGCCAAGAAATGCTTGCTCTCACCAGGAGACTTGGTTCCAAAAGAAAGAGCCAAATGTCAAGCAAAGTGAAATGATAGACCTCAAAATAACCACGATACTTAGCCCTATATGGAATCATACATCTTCCAAATTCAGTTGAACCTTACCTGCTTGTACTTAGTCACACCTTTCGCAGGTCCGTACGTGCTGTTAGCACTATTTCATAGGTGGAAGAGCTGGAAAATGTTAGATTTCCGTATTAACGTTAATGCTGGTGCGGTATGTCATGCAGACTGAAAGTATGGGTGAATTAATATAAGGAGTATGTTAGTGATCTGGACTGCATGCTAACAAGATAGTGTAGGGATGGCAAAAGGGACACCAGCCTTGTTACTGCAAGCTACCCTTCTAAAGGAGGCAACGAGTAGTGGTAAATACACCCAAGCAATACTGGCAGGTCGTGGCACTGTTGCTTAGGAAGGGAGGGAAGGAAACCCAGGAAGAGTCTGACTCCACTGCCTTGATTAAAGGATGATGGGGATGGCCGGCTATACGCAACAGTAACTCTTGCAGCACTGGAGAACCAGGCAGCAGCCCACCAGGATGTGCAGATTGGTTCTCAGGCTCCAGCAGCAGTGGTCTAAAAGCGGTATTATTTTTACAGAAATAAACATCACAGTCAGGAGAACATGAGTCTGTTTCTTTGGGTTATCAGTCTGCAAAATAAACGCTGCAATGAATACTTTATTAAGCCTCAGTTCCACTCAATATTTTCAGCATTTCTGTTGGGTCTCCATGGGTATTTCCTCACCTACCTCTCACTGATTTCCAGTGAAACCCTTATCAACGAGAGTTATGTACCTAAATCCACCTGTACCCTGTTACTGCTGCATTTCAGCAGCTGGGCACAATACCAGTCCCAGCAATCATTGCAAGTGCTCTGTATCATGGCAATGTAAAGGACCCAGAAATCTACCAGTTTAGAGTTTTTCCTTCTTGCTCTTACAGGCTTTCCTGGGGCATTGATTGTGGGCAGGCAAGAAGAATTAACATTTTTAGAGTGAGGGAAGCACTTTCCGTCAGGAGGACTGAGACATCTGTGGGTTACCTTAACGGTTTTGAATCAAATGGGAATTGATTCAGCAGATGCCCATCCATTGCTGAAACATTGGCTGTTCTTCCCCCAATTGCAGTAAGTGCAAAGGAAATGTACAAAGGATTCATAAATCAGCATGCTAAAAAGATGGTCCTGCATTGCTGTAAAAATAACCAGTCCATCTATTTTCAGACGCAACTTTTTACATGTGTACATGCAAGACAGCATGATATTTTTTCAGGTCCCAAGCGTTCCTCTTTACGGATGGAAACACCTGTTTGTTTTGGCAAATGTCTTTGCCGACATCAGACAACTGGGCATTAAGCAGCTGGAGCAGCTCCTTGCCTTTATGACCCAGTGGAACTATTCTTATCAGCGCTGCTCGCCCCAGTCCATTTGGACCTTTAAGGAGAAAATGTCAAACTGCTCAGAAACTTTGTCAGAGCACTACACTGTTCCTGCTAGAAGTGTCTCCTCTTGCAAAGGCAGATATAAGGTTCTTCGAGGGTCCCTGAGGAAATCCAGGCCAATCTGCTGTGCCAATTTCCATGGATACCTTGTAGTTATCCTGTAGATAGGAGGGAATTTTACCTTCAACTGACAACATTTCTCCTGTAGTGATTTTTTTAAATCACTTTTTAAAGGCTGTTAATGTGCTAATCTACCTTTGGTAGAACCATGTGGATCATAGATTTTATTTTTTTTTGGTTCATTCTTTGAATGGAAAAATTTGGTGAGGAGAGGAGTTCTGGCATGACTGGACACAAACAGCGACTACAGAAAAAAAAAAAAAAAACAACTCAAAGGATGGTTACGTTTGCCCACAGTATTTTGTTTTGTTTAAAAGCCATAAGTGCTTTTGTTTAGAAAGAGTAAAAGGAAACACATTTGGCCTCAAAGAGATCATTTTTTAATCCCCAAACTGGAGCTGCCTCTTGAAATATGTAGGAAGAGATTTTTGCAATTTCTCCTTTTTTTTTTTTTTTTTCCAAAGCCAGTTGTTCAGTGTATTTACTTTTTTTTTTTTTTTTTCCCAGCAATTAAATTACCTGCTAAAATTTTTTCTTTCTTTCTTTCTTTCTTTCTTAATTCATTGCAAACTTTTTGAGGGTGTTTGTTTTTAAAATCTGGGGTCAGTGATCTCACCATTAATGATAATAGCTGCCTTCTCTGCTGGCTGAGTAGTACTGGATTGCTGTTCCCTGTGTAAGAGCGATCAGTTTATTTTCCTAAAACCAGCTGCCTTTTAAAAACTGTTCTGCACACCTCTCTGGACTTAAAGTAATC
The DNA here is from genome assembly GCF_013377495.2 of Cygnus atratus. Lineage (NCBI taxonomy): Eukaryota > Metazoa > Chordata > Aves > Anseriformes > Anatidae > Cygnus > Cygnus atratus. Next base: position 52,447,101 of record NC_066364.1, on the reverse strand, counting down.
ACTTGGACAAACGGAAGCTCCTCTGAAGCAGATGTGTTGATAAGAGACATTTTTTTAAACCTAGTATCTAGCCTCCTTTGTATTTTTCTGAAATTCAGTAATCCTCTTCCCCACTTAGCTTAGTGAGTGCCTGACCCAGAGCCTGTGGAGGTCAGTGAAAAGACTTCTTCCAAAACAGTGAGTGGCTACAACACTGAGGGAAAAGGTAAACTTGGTGGTGTGACCATTTCATATGTGTAACCTAGACTAATGCTGTTTGATTCCAGACAGCGCACATGAGCCATATGACATTGCAAGAAAAGTAATGCTACTACTTTGCCTTGGACCAAGGGAAAAATAAAATAAAATCAGATGATCTGATTTCTGTTGTATGGGTGCAAAGATATGACCAACTGAAAATTAAGTACTGTGTTTATACTGGCTGTCTAAGCTGTTTGAAAGTCACCAGAGAGTTGTAGACATGTTCAGAGGACGTTACTGCGTAAAGGTAAGTGTGAAAAATAAGCATCTCAGCAAAACGACTCATCCCTCTTTTCTCTCTCCATTGACTGTAAAGGGAGTCTGGGCAAGGAGCCTAAACTAGGCACATAAGATCTGAGTAATTAAAACTTGGTAAAATGACTCCTGCTTTGTGACCTAGAGAATGGGGCTGCTTCCCTGCTTTTATATATATATAGACGTATTGTATTGCAACAAGTGTGAAACTGGCCTTTTTTGGGTGCTCTTATATTAAAAATGATAACAAACTATTTAATAAACAGATTTATATCTGTATTTCCCAAGACAGCATCTTGCACACAGGGGGTTCTGTCCACAAATCTCTAAAAAAAACCCTATCCAAATAAAATAAAAAACGTCAGTCTATGCTTCAAGCAGTTTAGTGCTGTAAAAGTGCAGGATGAGCAAAATTCTTGTTTTTAGCATCTTTAGTGTCTGACAGAATAGCAGGGTTGGTGAGTCACCCTCAAGCCATGCGAGATCATATGCTTCATTAGACAGGAAACACAGATATATCTCCACTGATATATAATACAGAGTGGGGTATTAAAACGGATATATATTTGTTCTATTTATATTCTTACTGGCAATGTGCAGACACTGAAACACAGCACCTCCAGCTCCAGGTGGCCAACAGGTATCAGTAAAACACTCCACACACAGGAACTGTCTCCTTGAGCTAACTGACACAGCTGAGAAAGAGCAGTCAGGGTTCAGTAACCACCTTTTTCTCCCCGAACAAAGATACATCATCAAGCGCTTCTTTTGAATGCTTTCAGAGCACGGTACATCTTTCTGCCATGCCAGCAAGTCAGCCAGTCTCTTCTTCACCTGCACGTAAATTGTGCAGAAGGGACAAAAGGCAGAATATGTATGAGAAAAGCAAGAGGATGCTAATGGGAAAAAGTAAATGTGACCGCACTTCCAAAGAAGTGATTCTTACCCTGTTGTAGGTGCTAAGCATTGTATATGATTGCATTGCCCAGAATTAATAATGTCTCAGGCTGGAAACTTAGCTGGTGTAAGGCAGTGGTGTCCCACCGTTTTCTATACAGCTTTGTTAATTTGTGCTAGCTGAGTATCTGGCCATGAAACAGCTCTATCAGAAGACCAATATCTCTAAGATCAGTTTGTTCACTCCCTACCAATCAGCTTTTCTAATGACTTTTTTTCCTCTTCTACATTGTTGTATTCTGGAATTAACACCGTCCCCCCCCCCCCCCCCCCCAAAGCATCTGCTTATCAAGACATCATAAAAATTTGCACCCTTCCAGGCAGGATTTCAAAGCATGCTGTGAGCCCGCACAGCCTAACGAGAAGGCAGCAAAATGCTCCGTGCGATGGCGATGCTCCATGCTTCAGCTGCCCCATGGCAGGAAGCAGCCAATTGAGATGCTGAGATCTGGACGGGGAAGCACAGATTTTATCAGGTCAGGACCAGTCTCCTCAGAGGAGGCTAAGCAAGCAAACTCCATCCCTCATGAGTATGAGTCAGGCGATCATCGTTTCTTGTATCACTTAATGCAAGGCTCTTTAGGACATGGTTCTGCTACCCCTGGAGAGGTGCACTGTAATTAATTTACCAGCAGTTTGGCTCAGATGTTGTGCTTACCACTGCTATTAGGGAAAATGTCCAGAGAGGTCAGGGTCACATGCATTTAGGACCTGAGACAGGTATCTATGCAGCTACAGCACAGAGCTTTGAAGGTGCCATTTTATTACTGGAAGCAGTCTGTCTGAGGGCACACAGAGCTTAGTGGGGACCAACTTCTCAGCAAAGTTGTTCTCCGCCGGTACAGAGCTCTGGGCTGCCAGAGCTAGCCTGCCTCGTGCCCTGAGGTAGGTTGTTTGAAGTGAATGTGGGTAACTCTACACTATGCAGCAGTTCCAGCATAGACAACCCCTCAGGATTTAAGTGTTTGGAGTCAACTCCTCAGCACGACTTCAGATTCCATGAAGGTGTTCCTTGGACGCCTCCTCTCGGGGCGTTCTGTTGGCTCAGCCAGGCTTTGCTTGTGAAATCTGAGGGGATCACATCACATGGTTTATTCTGCATTTACTCACGTATAACCCAGCATGACTATACATCAATCAACTAATTTTAGCAATGTTAAAACTGAAAAGAAAAGAATGATATCTCGTGAATATGCTGACCTGCCTCCCCACTCCAGCTTGTCTCTATCTTCCTTCAAATTCTTAACGTTTTTTGGAAGGGTCTTCCTAAGATTATTCAGACTTCTCTGTGTTGGCTTATGGCTTCCCAGGGTGTTGGTGATGCTTCTAGTTCTCACATTTCTGGGGGAATTTCACAGCACATAATGATTTTTTCTTAACTGCTCATTTTCAGTTTCTTCTGTCTCCATCCACCATATAACTAAGTGAGCAGAAATTGCTTGCTTGCTTTGCTGACTTACATGAGAGGCAAGCATCATACTGTGTAACCTGGCATCTTTGCATAGGTTTTTTGGCTTGTACATCAGAATGGTGCTAAGCTTCCATGGGTGCTGAATGCTGTGGTAAGAGGAGATGACACAACAGCAAAGGAAAGGGTACTTGTAGTGAAAAATCTCATTACAACAATGGCTACGTAGCTTGTATGTGTTGTGTCAGAGGAGAAAGGATATCAACATTGTATACTTCTGTCTTTTAATAGGGAAAGAGTATTCTGCAACAAATAGTCTTTCTTGCTGATTTTGTTTCCAAAACTCGAGAAGTAAAACCGAGGCAAGATATTTGACTTTTAGGTCTTTTTCTCTGTAATAATAAACGCAGCGGCATATAGGCTAAGAAAGGATTATAATATTTTATATATTCTGTAGTTCTTCAGACCTGTTGGGGAAAGAATTAGTAATGTATCTATATATCTGGTAAAAATATCTCAGTGACCTCATACTCACATTTGTGTAAACATCACCTCATCAGTTCCAGATACTTATACAGGAAACAAATCTGAATGCTCCTCTAGTGTTCTATACTTAGGCAGGTCAGCCGGCATATGTCTGGTCTCTAAATACCCAGTTTTACTTGGGTCCTTATTTTAAGGTTTCTCTCTTAAGAGTTTGCCGCAAACATGCCGTCAACATTTGCCAGCGTGCCTTTTCCAAAGCAGCTTGCGCCTGAGGGTTTCCATTAAAAGAATTATTGAACAAAAACCACATACAAAGAAGAGCTGTACTGTTTGGTGAAGGCTTGGTTGGGATTGAGTTACTAAATATTGCCATAATAGTCCTGAACTAACAAAGTGAGTATCAAATGATTTTTCATAGCTGTCAGTCACTGTGGTATGTGAAGACAGTTTGTTCTGTCCCAATCCTCATCTTGCTAACAGGTTTCTAAACTCCAAATTCTCTTTCATATTTTTCTTTGTAACATTTCCTAATGGACTCTAGCGTGTGGAAATGACTTTTGACTTTGTAGCTGGTGTGTGTGTGATTGTAGTGACATAATAAATTGTATGTTGCCTGCTGCAACAGCACAATGCTTGTGAGCCTTATGAGTAGAGAACTGTGAATGTCACATGCTTCATTTTCCAGTTGTGAAGTAAAATAAGGAGGGAGTGTAATAAAAAAAGGTATGTGTTACTAAGAATAAATGTACAAAATAGCAACAATTATAACTTGAGCCTTTAGTTAATCACTTTTACTTTTTTTTTTTTTTTTTTTTTTTAAGATATAGCCCCTGAAATGGTTTTCAGGCAACCATGTATATGTGAACACTATCAAAATAAGAAAAAAATACAGTTTTTAGGAATTGGCAAAGCACACTTAATTGCCAACTTCAAGCTTCTTGAAAGACAGAGTATTACAATTCATCTAGAAAGAGAGGATATTATAATTTAGTAGGTAGAAAACTGCCCATGTTACAGGACTCTTTAGCAGTATTATTGTATTGTTAGCAGGGTTACACAAAGACACAGATTAAAACTACTTTAGCTTTATACAGGCTGTCTTTAATACCAAAAGAAGCAAGTTTTATTCATAACTGTATTGCTGCCCGTGAAGGTATGAATGGTGACGACCAAGCGTCCCTAAGTGATTTGGCTGAAGATATAATCCACGCAGGCAATAAGAGAAAATAAGTTTGATTCATCAGTCACTCTTTATGCAGTCACTAGACCAACTTTCTCCACCAGCTGACTTTGCATGCTTTCAAATACTACATGTATATCACCGTATGATTGTCTTTTTTTATTATTATTTTAATGCAGATTCGGACAGTATACTTTCAACTACACTAATGGAAACAAGGGATCAAGAAGGCTTAAATTATTTGGTAGTAGTCAAAGACAGCAACCAAGATCAAGGGAGCATCAATTCTGAGGAACTTAGTTCAGTCTGATTCCCTCTGTTTGAGGACAGAAGAGAAAGCTCTACTGAAGACGACGTAAGCCAAAGAAAATATTCTGCACTTTATCGTACTTATAACGTAACTACCAGAGAATGTCATAAGGTATTGAATGATGTGTAGACTAAGACAACAATTACATACTTTTTGATTTTCTAAATGTTATGGTTCAGGTGTTTCACAATAAATAGTTTAAGGAAATAAAATTTTTAATCAAACAGCAAATAATTTTACTCTGATGCTGATTAACTTTATGCAGCCACATTCACCTCACACATAGACAGTCCTTCCAAAACAGAAGAACTGGTATGCTGTCTCACAGAAGGGACCAACTTATTCATGAAAAAAAAAAGAAAAAAAAACCCAAACAGTTGAAATCTAGCTCCATTGTGTGCACACAAGGATGTACAAATGGAAAAACTAATAGAAGTTATAGTTGTATTTTTATGAACTCCAAATCTGTAAGCAACGGACAAAAGGTGGCTGGGTTGTTCACTGCAGGGGATGGTCTATTTTATTATTTAATTTAAACCAGTGCTTGTAATCATCTTGAATGTAAATTGTGCAGCAACTGATCTGTGAATCTAGATGAATGTGTTTTCTTACATTTCTTTTCCTTTCCATTTTTAATATTGATCATCATCTCATTTCTTATTAGACTGGATAAAAGGAGATAATTTTCCTTGATGTGTTTGGAGATCTAATTAAAATATATAATAAAACAATATATAAATCATTACTGAATAAAAGACAGAAATAAGCTCTATGGAATGTATCATGAACAGTAATTTGCAAATTTTGCAGTTATTCATTGACATCTGTCAGGAAGATAGAATCATGCCCACTTTATGCACATATTTGATCATGGGACATGTTGGAGAGTAGTAAAGGCACCATCTGAGATCAGAATGTAGACATTTTTAAGGTGCACCTCCACTGAAATCAAGTTCCAAAAGTTTCTTAAATGGAGAAACAACATAGATAAAAGATTTGATTTTTTACTTTTTACTTCAAATTTAACAAAAAATGAGGGATTTTGAATTATGATTCTTTAAAATTCTCTGTCAAAACCAATCCAAGTAGTCTGTAAATATAAATCAATGTTTTTCTCGTTTGCAGATTAACCACATTTGTACATGCACAAGCAACATTTTCTAATACCAACAGTTGGAGCATTTCCATCTTTTTTTTTTCTTAAATTATGCTCACCAGGCCATGAATGACAGATAAATAAATACTGTATAATGTTTCCTCTCTCTTCAAGTGCTATTTGATTGATTGTACAGCCATTCCTTACATTTCAGTAACTTAAACATGAATAATGTTTACTAACCAGTAACATGTGCTAGCCAGAAACCAGGAAGATCCCAGTTTTGTAGTCACCCTACCTGGATGAATTTAAGTGCATGTGTAATTCAATCTAACTGAAGAGGACTGCTCAGTCAGCCAGCTGCAAACAAAAGTTTGAAAATCAACCTGACTTCATATGCTATCTTTTTCATTAGCAGGAGAAGCCTTCAGCCCTGTCAAGAAGCTTGTCTAGGCAGCACCATTCCCAGGCCTCATGACGAGGTCTGTGATATAATTGAGGTCGATTCAGTCTTATGTTGGTCTGAGTTGAAAAAGGATCATGTAAGAGCTTATTCAACATGGGTAAATTGGGTTAGTGGATAAGGTGAATGCCAGTGAGAGAGCAGTCAGAAGAACCCTTGAGTTCTTGACAAAGTCACACATACCCAGAACTGCACAGAAAGAGCAGAGGGAAGATGTGTTGCTTTGTTTGCATTTTCTAAGTGCTGCAAGACAAAACTAGATTTGATGGAGGATTTATCACAGCAAGATGAGGAAGAAAATGTCAGGTTTAATGCATTGCCAATAAATGATACTCAGGATATTGACCAGTGATCTATGGTGATTAGGTGCAAAAGGCACTTCGAGAAAGCCTTGAATTTAAGAGTCTTGACTTTCAAGGGTATTTTTTTTTTTAAATAAGTGTAAATGGGTTTAAGGATTATACTGTCTTTTTAAGGAGATATGTATTTAGGGGAAAAAAGAATCCTGATGTGTCAGAAATGTGTTAAATGTGAGATAAGGGTACTAACGAATGTCATTATGACAACACGTGTGACATACTGCTGAGAGTCTCATCCTCGAGTGTAGAGTTAATATTGTGCATTTTTATCTTCCTTGTTTAAAACATACATTGACAATGAGTGTAGGGCGTGCTATCTATACAGTAAGAGGAATTCTTCCTGATTTCCCTTCTGAGCCAGAGGAAGCCACCCAAATAAGATGAGAAACCATTCCTGTGAAGATTCTTTCTGCATGAACTGGAGGAACCAGAAAGAGGTGTTTGCAATCTGAATCATAAATGCACAGGAATTCCTGCTGGCAATTCTGAAAGCTTCTTAACAAAAGCATAATTCTCTGGCTTGTATAAAGCAGATGGTCCCAGACTTCACCTGCTGCAAATCAGGTTAAATACGCTAAGATAGGCTGATGCACAGCAGTGGAGAAACTGCCTCTGGTAGGGGAGCAGATTCTCAAGATTTGGCATGAGTTTGGCAAGTACTGCTTTAGTCATTACAAACCAAATTTTGACTGTTTCAGTGCAGTGTAAAGTTCTGGCCTCGGTATCACCAGCCTTATAGAAAGTATGACTGGCATGGTCTTGAAAAGTCCCTGTTCAGATAAGAATTGGAAATGTTGGGGAGTGGGAATAACAGTGCTACTTTAGCTGTAGTCAGGTTGATGTGATACTGCAGTCAGGCAGTGCATGCACCCAGTAAAGCCGGCAGCATTCACACTACCAGCTCTGACTAGTTCCCTGTGGAACAGTGCAAAAATAACATCCCAAGAACATGAGAAATAAAGATCTAAGAGGGGATATTATCAAAACTCAAAGTCAAGAGATATTTTATGTTGCTTATGTTATGTTGTTGTTATGTTGTAACTCTAGAAAAGAGAATGTGAAAGAAAAGCTAGATCCTGTCCAGTAATGAACAACCCTAATGCACACTTTTTTTTTTTTTTTTTTTTTTTCCTGTCCCCTACATCAGTTTGGGGTTTATCAGAAGTTTGCAGAGTATTAAACACCTCCTTCTTCCTTCCTTGGTCATGATATGGCATCATCAGTATGGCTGAGTGGCTGCATAGTTCTCCCCATTCCTGCTCCATGGGGATCCAGGCTGCTTTCTCTCTGGTGAATATTCCTTCTGGCACACAACATTCTGGGGAGCATTTCCTGCACGGCTGTTTGCACATTTTCTTTTCTGTCCTAAAGTGGCATTGAAGGAATTGGTGAAGCAAATTCTGATCTAGTGTAGAGCTGTGTTCACCCAACTTTGTGGCTCGTCTTCTCTCACAAATGACTGCTGGTTATGCAGAAATAGCTGGACTGTGGAAGGAGCAAGGTCTGCGTGAATGCCATCCCTTGGAGGGGACTAGCTCACTGAACACAGAAAGAGTCCAGGAAATTAGTTTGGAGTAGACTTCCTTTTTATAATAGAGAGGGAAGTGGGGGAACAGTTGCCAATTCTTCTCCTATTTCATGGTATTGAAACTCTACAGAGCTCTGTCGCTCCCACACTCACCCACTGGCAGCAACTGTTCCCCACATTGAGGGTTCCTAACCTAGTGGATTGTTATCCTGCAAGATCTCTCCCATCCCCTTGGCTATCCTCACTTTTCTTCTCCAGACTGTGCTCAGTTCTACAAGCTCCTTTCTGAGAGCAGATCAGGAACACACAGAGCATTCAAGATTTGTACGTGTTTTCAGCTTTCTTCTCCATTACTTTCTTAATCAATCACGCTGTTTTATTTGGGTTTTGACCACTCTGAGTAGTGAGATTACATATTCGTGGGATATATACATATACATATCACAGAATATCATTATACCATGGGATGTAATATATACGTGAATTATATATTATATTCTTGGGATTATATTATTAGGGGGACTGGAAGGGTAGGCACTGATCTCTTCTCTCTGGTGACCAGTGATAGGACCTGAGGGAACAGCCTGAAGCTGTGGCAGGGTTGGTTCAGGCTGGGCGTTAGGAAAAGGTTCTTCACCAAGAGGGTGGTTGGGCACTGGGACAGGCTCCCCAGGGCAGTGGTCACAGCACCGAGCCTGCTGGAGATCAAGAAGCATTTGGACAACACTCTCAGACACATGATCAATTTTTTTGTTTTCTTTTTGGGTGGTCCTTTGGGGACCCAGGAGTTGGACTTTATGATCCTTGTGTGTCTCTTCCAACTCAGATATTCTATGATTATTTCATAATCCCCAAATGTTGTATCTAGGTAATAATGGCCTTCCTGGAGCCCATCCACTAATTTGTGAAGTTATGATTACAGTTTTACTGTATATTTCACTTCACCTTTCAATCACTCCATATTTGAATTTCGGCTGCTGTTTTATTGCCTGGTCACTGAGGTGCGTGAGGTCCTCTGCAGCTCCTCAGAGCTGGGCCTCTTCCTCACTGGCCTACTTTAACTCTTCATGCCCTCCCACCATGTTCTTTCTGACTATGCCAAATTGCACAAGTCCTAGTGTAACTGGCTCCCCTGGTGAGCTCATTTCCCTCCAAGAACTGATCATTTATTCCTATCTTTTGTCTCTGAGCTTTTAACAAGATATGTATTCAGGTGAGGACCCTTCCTCATACAGAAAGCTTAGCTTCCTTAACAGTCTTTGGTGGAGGACTTTGTAGAAAGCCTTTTGGAAATTCACATCAACCATATCAACTGGATCATCCTTATCCATGTTTGGTTAGTTCAGAGAAGTCTGTTAGTTTGTGAGGTAGAAGTGCCCTTTTCAAGAGGCTGTTAGCTTTTGCCAAGTAAATTGAATTGAATATCAGCATTGAATCTTTTAGCATCTGGTGGCTTTTTACTTTCTAATCTGTCTTCTTCATACCGTGGTAAGCACCCCTGCTAAGACAGAAATTCAGAAAGCCGAAAATCCGCTACATATGCACAGGGTATTGTATTTTAGGTATAAAATATATCAATACGGATGGATGAGAAATATTTACTGCTACCTATGAACAGCATTTACCATGACATAACATCAGTGCTGTGGTGATCAATTAATGTTTGTAATTTATTTTGTAAATTGGAAGGGCCAGAGCAGATGTTACTTATTTACTAAGGCAGCAATTTCAGTGGCCTCACTTCTAGGTCTGTTGTCCTCAGACCCCGCAGTGGTTTGGTCTGCAGAAGGCAGTAACACCCAACCATTGGTGCACTTCTGGGTTTGGGGGTTGAGCTTTTGAGCTAGCACATACTGGTGACCAAATCTGTCCAAAAACTGTTCACCTCACTTTTACTTATTTATTTATTTATTTAATCTATTTGGGAACACAATCAGTAACCTACAAAGCAAAACCCAACACTTTTTGACAGAATTATTGAGTCCTTACCAGGTCAAAGAGAAGGTTGTGGAAAGTTTATGTGTAGCTGTTGAGGAGAGATATGCCAAACTCCAGTGGGATCACTCAGTTCTTCCCATGTGCTCCAGAGAGAGTGCTCAGTCGTTTAACATGAGCTCGGGGAACCTGCCTGTCAAGAGCTCTGAACAGGAAGCATGTGGCTTGAAAACCGGTATTTTTGAGAGGTGAAATAAAAGGCAAAAGAGGTGTTTGTGTATCATTGTTTCATCACAATGTATCACATTGGACTGAAAAATGTGGGACATTAAGATGACTTTTTTTCTTTTTTTATACTTAATATTTGTGTCTCCACCACAGCCTCACTTCTCTATGAAGCTCTAGCCCAGAGCTGAGAGTGAAGTTGGTGTTCCTCAACTTTCCTGGTACCCTAGATAACAGAGTCTAGTGACATCCTCCAGAACACAAGATCCCTCAAAATTTGGTTTCCTTACTACTTTCATGGAGGGGCACAAAGGACTCACAGCAGGGGCACTGCACCCTTGCGTGAGACCCTGCAGCAGTTTTCATCAAAGAAAGTTTTACCATCTATTTGGATTGACTAATGTCTCTCTCTCTCTCTTTTTTTTTTTCTTCTTTCTTTTCTTTTACATCTATGGAATGTTGCCTATGATGGATTCAGTAGTCAGGTTTGATTCCACTGAGCATAACTGGGTGAAACTGATTCTCCGTGGTTTGGGTTTAGGATAATGCATTTTAACAAAAACCGTGAAGGCAAGATTTCTTCTAGTAGCAAATTTACCTCTTTCTACACAAAGATGATCTTAATTCGGCTATAACAGAGATGAAAATAGTCATTATAGTGAAGAATGTCTGTAAAATTGCCCTAACAACTCTGTCAGTGGATGAAAAGTCTTATTTCACCTTCATTTCTTTTAATTGATTCTTGAAAGGTTTTCTTACACATGCACACTGGAGTGAGTTGCAGGAGCTTGCATACCAGGTGGATTTTTCAAACGATCATGGCTCTATTTATAATGACACTTGGCACCTCTAGCTGATATTATGTTTTAACTCTAATAAATAACCAGAAACCCTGTGCTTCAAAGCCAAGTGATGATGCCAAAATATTGTCATTATTGCCAGTGGCATGACTGATACTACCGTATAAAATAACCTTTTTTATAATGTGTTAACTTCTTCAGATGACGTCTTCCATTTGGAGGGCGTTCATCACTGCCTTCTATCTTTTACGGTAAGAAGTGAGCTGTAAAATAGCCACTCTCAGTGTGGATACCAATCTCTTTTGCAATGCTGTTTACATAGCTGGCTCTATTTTTTTTTTCTTTCTTCTTTGTTTTTTTTCCTCCTATCTTCCCTAACAGTATAAGTCACTCAGTGACTCTTAGAGATGAGGCCACTAAAATACCTCTGTGGTCTGATGCAGTACGGTAAGCAACTACAGTTACTTTCCTATCCATTCCACAGAAAATTCAGTGGAGTTTCAACATTGTTTTATGGCACCAAAATCTCAGTATCCTGTTTAATCTCCTAGCGTATTTCTCTTCACGTATCCAATTTTCACACCTTTCCAGGAGGCCTGACCATGCCTAAGTTCTCAGTAATTTCCAGTCACAAATATATTTGGCTTTCTCTTACAGAGAAACAGAAGTGGCGGAACTCTGGGAGTCACAGAATTAACCTCTTATAAGAATATCTTCTCTCACATCTTTGTATTTCTTTAGTCTGACCTCACCACATCCCTGAGGATGGAAATCAACCCACACAGTCCAGCCCTATGGTCTTCAATTAGGATCTTGCCAGCTTTGTGCTTTTCTCAGTTTGTTTGCTGACATAGTCTTTGCCATCTTAATAAAGATATCACTCCATAATTTTTGAGTTTGGTGCTTAAGGCAATAAGAATTATCCTCTGCTTGAATCTGCTAATACAAAATTAATAACATGATCTGTGTGTACAAACACCATGCATGCAGATACCCAATCTTATACCTGCTAGGCTTTTTTTTTTTTTTTTTTTTTTCATTAAAACCACTCTGCATTTGCAGACAGAAGGGTTTTGCTAATTTGGAGAAAGCTCTGAGAAGACTCCCTGTGCCAGCAGTTCATATCTTGAAGAATAAATGTTTACTCTCGGGGTGAGTTCCTGACAGAAAGTACCGATATAAGCAAATTCTGTTGGAATCTGTAGGAGTCTGGGTGAATTATAGCTGAATGTCTGAGGATTGCCGTATCAGGAGAGGTGCAGCTCTCAGTACCAGTGTACAGGAGCTGCTAAGTACGCCTCTCCACTGAAAGGGAGAGGAGGGCAGCAATAGCTATACAGCTGTTATACCCACTGATTTCATTTCCAAAATTAAAAAAAAAACCACACATTGGTTTGTATTCACACTTCAGTTTGTGTATGGTTGTGTGATTCTAATTCATGAACAAAACTTTCCAAAACATAAATGTGCAGTGTCTGATGTGACTACAGTGTGACACACTGAGAGTGTTGCCATAGACATGGAAGGAAGATGATTAGGTTTTGCTGGTGACCATGGACTAATTTTGGAAAGAAGACAGAAGCAGTCAACATACATCACACACAGGCTTAATCCTCATCTGAGCTTTCCCACATACTTGCTGCTGGAAAATAAAAAGTAGTTAAGGAACTAACTTTTTTTTTTTTTTAATATCCCACTTAGCTGCATTTTGAGTATGGGTGAATTAAGATTACTTTTCTGTCCTTTTCCCACTGCCATTCTTTAAGACTTGCTATTGCAACCGTATGATGAGCAGATGCAAACAGCCCTGCTGTCCTGCTTTGCACAGAGACGTCAGGGAGAGGATGGCCGAGATAAACCAGAGCCAGCTGTCAAACACGTCCTCACATCTGTCCCATCCGGAGGTGGCTCTTGGCTTCAGAGGCACCATAGCCAGGTTGGGTGCTGTCATTTCATGGAAGCAAGCTGAGAAGGGACTATTGGTTCTGCTGCTTGACAGCAACCAATGTTAAAATAAATGCTATTAAATGCTGAATAGTGTTTAATTTAACACTGAATTAAAGCATTAAATAATTAAATCAGGCATAAAAAAATGAGGAAAAAATGACCCATTTAGGAAAACCTTTAAAAGTCTTCATTCATGTATCATGTGGTCTTGCAGCAATTACTCTAGAGAGTTTCTAAAGGCCTGGTGAGGTGTCTGCCACCAGGAAGGACAAGGGTTTGGCCTTATTGCAGCTCAGTTCTCAGGTGTGCATGCAGCAGACATGCTGTCAGTAACATCCAGCTTTCCCACCCCTCACTTTTGGGTTGTTCCTAAACTTTTTTCAGGATCTTTCTTCAAAAGAGCACTTCCTGAAATGCCTTCTTATATTAATGTAGGCATGAATTTCTGGGGGAAATGTGTTACTAAGATCCTCTTCAGCAGTCTTTGAGACAATTTTGTGCGATATGATGAGTAACATGCAAAGATCTTGATGGAAACAATATAGGAAAATGAGGAAACAGAGTGACTGTAAGTGCCCTATTGCTATGATGTTTGCACACTTGTGTGGCTCAGATCACAGACCCCTGCAGCCTTCAGGAAATATACATGTTTCTAGTGCATGAGAAACAAAAAAAGAAATGGAGCAATAAGGTGACTTTTAGAAGAGAGACTTATATGGGACTAGACAGTGACAAAAATTGTGCCTGTTATTCTAAGGGCTATGTGAATACAGGCATTGCAAATTCTTATCTGATTTGCAGGTTTTTATGTTTTTTAAAATTGCAAGAGTATTGTAAAACAATAAAGTGTCCTGGGAAATGCACTGCCAGAAGAGGGTAAACAAAAACACATACAAGTGCCCTCTTAGGCGCAGGATTTGCATTTTCTTAGCAGAACAAACTCTCTGCCTTGGCTCTCTGTGCTCTCACTGAAGTGGAGGTCATGGCTAGTGACAACTGGGAGCTGTTCCTGGAGTCTCTCTTGCCTTTTTAGGTTATGAGGGTCTCTGTGTGTTTAGGATAAATATGATTGACAGCTCCACTCCGGCCCCAATTAGCACCCTATAATTTATTAGCTTCTGCTTTCAGATTATGCGCTAACTTCACAAATATTTCAACCACGGAAACAGCAGCTATCAAGTGTCTCTTTCCTGATCCAGCTCCCTGTGACTGCACTTAAATACACAGACGGAGCTGTGCAGGTCTGTCAAGAGAGAATAATCATTTGTGTCTGTGTGCAAGTGGGGCTGTTGCAGCTCTTTGGGACTCTGCTTGTGGAAAAAAAAGAATCCCTGGCTCTGCTGGGCCAGGGGTTCAGAGCTGGTTTCTGCTACCAGGGAGCAGGACTGGAGGGCAAGGTGCTGGCTTTTTTTGGTCCAGTTTTGTTTCTTGTACAAGTACTGACACTTTAAACACATGCAAGCAGTACTGATGAGAAGGCCTGTGTCCCTCCTACTGCTGCCCCTTTGCTTCTCATGGGGCTGGGTGGGTAGGTGTGTGAGGGGAGAGGCTGCCTGAGGCAGGGCAGCTGTGGATGGAGGTTGGGGAATGGAGCCCGTGGTTGGGGAGAGGAGAAGCGAAGAAGACGAAAGACAGAGGTGTGGGTGCTGAGCCCGGAGGCATTGTGCCAGGTGGGGCGTGGAGGGGCTGCACCTGGCAGGCTTGGGCAGGAGGAGGGGGCATGCACCTCTCCGAGGCAATGTGGTCGTGGGTGTAGGCACAGCTTTCATGGGGTGTCCCTGCCTGGGGAGGCAGCAGAAGGTGTGCTGCAAAATGGCTCCTTCTGTGTGGTTAGAGACGGACAGGAAAGGTAGGACCTTTCTGGTCCGAGCTGCTTGTCAGTGCAGTCGGGTTAGAGAACAGGCTAACTGTGGTGGAACTAAAGGAACGGATCACTTCCCAAGGCTGTATCCTCAAAGCTTAAGGGCTGATAAAAATAAGGCTTTTTCTTTTTCTTTCTTTCTTTTTCTTTCACCTTTTTCTTTTTTTCCTTTTTTCTTTATTTTCCTTTTTCTTTTCTTTTTCCTTTTTCTTTTTCTTTTTTTTCCTTTTCCTTTTTCTTTTTTCTTTTTTTTCTTTCCTTTTCTTTTTCATTTCTATTTTTTTTCATTTTTATATTTTTTCTTTTTCTTTTTCTTTTTCTTTTTCTTTTTCTTTTTCTTTTTCTTTTTCTTTCTTTTTTCTTTCCTTTTTCCATTTTCTTTCATTTTTCTTTTATTCCCTTTTCTTTTTCTCTTTTTTTCTTCTTTCTTTTTCCTTTCTTTTTTTCTTTTCTCTTTCATTTTTCTTTTTTTCTTCTTTCTCTTTTTCTTTTCTTTTTTCTTCCTTTTTTTTCCCTCTTTCTTGTTCTATTTTTTTTCCTTTTTCTTGCACTACCTTCTGCAGAATTGCCTAACCTGCAAAACAAGTACCTCACTCCTCCAAATAATCACACCACAAGTCTCTCTCCTTCCCCTGCTGCAACTGCTCCTCTGGGTGGCAGGCCAGGGAAGCCAGCCAGGACACCACAATCCCCCAGAGGAGCTGACTCGCCTTTCTGTAACCAAAAGGGCATCTTAATTACAACCCTTGCCCAGAAAAAGATGCACGGGAACTGCCAGTCAGAGGCCCCTGCTGCATCTAAAGGCACCCGTAGCATTTTCCTCCCTTCTAGGAAGGGACCAACCTTTAAGCCCTTGCTACGGCTTGTCACGAACCTAAATAGGACTTCAAAGGTAAAGCGAGAAGGGATGACTTCTGACCCAAGGAGGAGACAGGGCAGATACATTTCCCTGGAGACGGGCAGTGCACAATCCAAGGGAGGCACAGAGGGGTTTTCAGACTTTCTCCTCCCCTTCTGCTCCCCTGGGGGCTCCAGTGGGAAACCCAGTGGGACAGGCGGCAGGAAGGGAGGAACATTTACCCTAAAGTGAGCTGACATGAGGCTGCTAATGCAGGGACACATATATTTGTCTCTAAGGAGCCCTGCACTGCCTTCTTGCAACTGCAGCTATTCCACAGGGAGACCCTTGGTAAAATACAGTGGAGACTGTGGCCACAAATACCACGTCCCATCCCCACTTTCCCCGACAAAACTTCACCGTCAACCTTTGCATTCACTAAAGAGTTTTGCTCTGTGCTGCGCTCAGTTTCAGTTATTTTCAGAGCAGGGATGAAATGTCTGCAGCAAACATGCCGGAGCTCACTCTGCACGCTGACACTCAGCGGCCGAGCAGATTCACCTCTGTGCCTGCTTCGGTGCCAACCTGCTGCCACCCCAGGCCCTTCACCTCCTGCCCTGGCGTCTGCATGGAGGGGCCATGAGTGGTGTTTGTTTGTTAGGGCATAGCTGGAGAGCAGCAAACGGTGCTAACCTGTGTGCCATGCTCACAGGAAGGGCACCTGAAGGGTCTGCTCCTCAGGCTGCAGGACCGGGACCGACAGCCCTGCTCTTCTGGTGTGGGATCAGCATGCAGCATATAAGACAAATGTAACATATAAGAAGCAAATGTTTTGCATTTACAGATTTCTTGCACACTTTCTGGATTAAGCAATTATGCTGTGATGCGAAGAGGAATAACACAGATTTATGAAATGGCACTGAGGTTATTGCATGAGGAGCCTCCCCTCCCTTGTGCCAGGCAGCCTGAAGCACAGGATGAAGTTCCTCCTCTAGCAACATGAGCTGCAGCCCCAGTTCTGCAAAGTCTCACTCCCAAACCTAAAGGTGGGAGCTGTGAGCAGCCCCCACAGTCAGGATAACCCACAGAGCCAAGCTCTGCAAGGCTTAACCAAAACAGGGCACATACACCTCCAGACTGCAGCGTGTCTGGAGTAGGAGCACTTTAAAAAGGTGGTTTGCACAGCACCTAAGGCCATAAGCCACAATCCTGACTTTGGTGTTTGGATGTTTCCATGATATGACAATAAAAAAGTACTTGGAGAACAAATATCAATAGCAATATTCATGTATTCATTGCATAAATCCTCATGCTTGAAAACGGTCAAAATCAAAATAAATTGTAAATGCCTATGAAGTAAACGAGTGTTTTTTATTTACAAAAATGCTTCCAAATGTATTTGGGCTGTATTCCCCAGTCATCCTCATTAGGAGGAGAGAGAGAAAATGAAAAAGAAAAAAAAAAAAAAGAAATTGCACTGAAGCACAAGCAATGCTAGAGCCCAATTAATCTGCCTTCTTTCTTGATAGAAGCCTCAGAATACTTTTGGTTTAACCGGTACTATAAAGCCTGTAGTCCTTTGCTCACCCTTTACAGCTTGTCTGGCATCTTGCTGACTGGGGACTGAGGACGAAATGCCTGTGAGTAAGTCTGGTTGAAGTGACCATGGCAAGTCACCTCCTGCCTTTTGCCCAGCTCTGACTGGGGATGCTCTGCACACTTTGTATTTCAAAGCCCCTCCTTGCCAGCTTCTCACAATATTTGCTCACACTGCTTTATTATTTTCTTGCTCTTAACATTCCTGTTCTTTCCCATAAATTATTTCTCTCAGTTATTGCTGAGCTGGAACCTAGGAGAAGCAAGCTCTGGTTATTCAACACTTTGCCACCTTACACCAGGTGTTGGAAGGTGAAAACCCTCAGAACAGTACAAAAGTCCATTTTCTAATGCTGCTTCTCCTGGTGAGAGGACTGTCCTCTCACACACACTGAAATTTATCAGCCTCCAAAGACATTACATTAAGAAAAAAAATGGAACAAAACAAAATGCCGTAGTGTTGGGATCAGATACTTTGCATGTAAAAACATCAGCTTTTAAGTATAGGGGGAAATCGCCACTTTTGCACTGTTTCATTAGCCATTCATCACTCTATAATAGCATTTTAACTTACCAGTTCAAAATAACCATGCTGATTGTTACAGTCCTTTCTTCTATTGGTTTTGTGAAGAAGCACCTCTTATTACGGGGTGCCACCTTTGCTTTAACCCACCTTAAAAATACACTGTACACTAAAATGTAGTGTTGCCACAGTCTTGCTTTTTTATCTTTTGTATTTATCACCATATTTTTTTACTCATTAACAAAATATTTTCAACTACCAATATCTCTATTTAGCTTTAATGCGAAGTAATAAAATAACTCACTTCATCCACACTACAGGTATTTTTCCTATTTCATCCTGAAGTTTCTAGTCTGCCTCATTTCTCTTTCTTAGTTTTAATTCTTCATAAAAGCACACAGGGTGAAAGAAGGAGATACCTTTAATGCAGCTTTCCTACCGTTAAATAGATATCTTATTCCCTCTTTCAAAACAAAACAAAACAAAACAGCTATTAAAGTGACAAAATGACAGCAACAAGTAGACAAAGGGAAATGTTAAACCCAGACCTATTGTTCATCATGGGCCTTTCCTTAAAATTGTTGGGTTGAGGGCAAGCAGTTTTTCATATCCTTCCCCCCTTCTTTAAGAGGGTTTAGCTTTCATCATAAAAAGGTTTCTTGTAAAAAAAGAGAAAAAAAAAAAGAAAGAAAACAAACAACTGTTACGTATCCAATGCAAATGCCAAACTCTGAGAAGTGCCACCTTGGTTTTTGTATTTCTGGAGTTTGAACAGTTGTCCACAGAACAGCTGCATTTCTGCAAGCCCAAGGCAGGTGGCCCAAGCTAGACGCTTGCCACTCATAACCACAAAGCTGAAAAATCTGACCAGTTCCTTGGTAGTCCGAAAATGTTCATGCGTTCCAGTTTCTTCTCCTTTTACTTTTCTATAATGTAAAGTAAAAATCCAGTTCAAAACTGCTAAATAGATTTTCCCATGTTGCATTCGAGAAATAATCTTCACTGCCATGAAAAAATATTCACACCACTAAAAAAAAAAACAACACAATTTCCTCTGTCCCCTGTAAGAAGGCCAGTGGTTTTGCATCACTGTCCATGACGTCATTTGACTCTTTTAAAGCAGTCCAACTGCAGTTCAGGGAGTGGAGTTTGGTTAAATAGAAGTTCATAGTCTTTGGCTCTCCTCTCTCAATAGAAGAGTTTTCCTCTCCAAAATAAGTCTAAAGGACTGTCCTTGCAATGCCAGGTCGCCTTAAGTCCCGTTGTCTTTCCCCGAGCTGCAGGGCCACGGTGGGCTTGGAAAAGGGCAAGGGGGGTCTGGGAGGCTTTGAGTCAGCTCGTCAGCTCAGAAGGGATCCACCACAGAAGGAGTAACGTCGAGCTGCAAACCAAGACCAGAAGCTGTTACAAACTGACCCGACTTCAGCTCCAAATGCCACCATGCCTAAGAGGCAGAGATCTAGAGGGGAGAGCCAGGGGAGGAAGAGTGAAGGACAGCTCTAAAACCAGTACAGATCCTTGCTTTTGTCCTGAGGCTGCAAACCTGAGAACGGAGAGAAGAAAAAAAAGGGAAGAAAAATAGGAACAGGCATTTAAGGACAGAGAAAGACAAACTTCATTTCTGCCACACGAGATCGGAGGCTCAGCCTAAAGCACGGGCTCCTAAAGCAGGGCTGGAAGGAAACAGTGAGGTGAGAAGAGCATGGGCTGCACCAGAGGCAGGCACGCATCCCTGTTGAACCTGAAGCAAGGATGCCGTACGGAGCCATTTGTGGCTGCGGTCACCAAATTGCAGCGAGAGCTGGCTTTCCTCGCCTCTGCTGCCACTGGCTGAGGAGCAGTCACTGCTGGCTACATGTCTGTCACCTCTTTGACATGGCTGCAGACCTTACGTCCAGGCACCTGACCAGACAGATGCCTGACACCAGCCTCACTGGCCACGGCAATAACCGTTGCCCTTTTTCTTTTGTTATTATTTTTGCTGGGCAAATGTAATTGTACTTTTCAAAGACTGGGAGAAAAAAATAAGTAGCTGTGGTTGTTTATAAACCTACTGTACTTTACAGAGCCATGCAGCTGCCTGCACACCTGCTCCATGGCAGGAGCCCAGCGATGGCCCTCGGGGCTCCACCCTGCTGGCAGCCCTTGCAAGGCCAGGGCAAGAGGGCTCCAAAGCAAGAAGGGCACACGGGCCAGAGCCAGGAGGTCCCAACCCCGATTTGTTTCCCCTTAGGGCCCCACCATGTTGGGTCCTCCCCTTCTACCAGCTTCATGGGGGTGGCCCTGAGCTGGGGGGACCCAAAGGGGCCGGGGGCTGCTCTTCACCTGGGTCCACATTGAGGCCAAGGCTCTGCGCCATGTCCCCTGCTGCGCTGGGGAAGGGTGCCGGTGTTGTCCAAGTGGCAGCAGCGCCTGCCTCGGCCTTGCCCAGGTCGCAGGGGGGGCTGACCGGCGTGGGCACGGTGGCGGGCGTGAGGCGGTGGGGGCGGACGGAGGCGGTGGGCACCAGCAGCGAGCCATAGCGGGGGTCGAAGTGGGGGCCGTAGACCTCATGCACGGCAGCGGGGCGAGGGTAGGCGGTGCTCTGCGTCCCGAGGTAGGGGTGGTGGTGGTGGTGGTGGTGGTGGTGATGGGCATGGTGCCAGGCCTCAGGGCCGCCCTGGTGCAGGTGGCCGTGCAGGGAGGCCGGCGCGTAGGGGTCGGCGGTGGCGGCAAAGGGTAGCTCGCTGTGGGCGGCGGCGGCCAGGGGGCTGCTGAGGGTGGCGGGGACCGAGGCGGGCTGATAGGTGCTGTTCCAGAAGGACGGGGGGAAGCTGCGCTGGCTCATCGGGAAGGAGCCGTCTGGGTGCGGAAGAGAAGAGAGGAAAGGGAGGTGAGCACCCAGCAAGCCCTCCCACTGCCTTTATCCCCCAGAGCACTGCTGAACACAAGGAGACACTTTACATGAGAACAGATTCCTCTCCAGCCACACATCCAACACGCCTAGCCCAGGGATGATCCATGAAAATGAAGCGATTTGCTCCAGGTTTCTTATAGTAGCTGCTTAAGGAAAAGCCTGTTACCTAAGGCAAGGTAAATATCTATCCCTCAGTAGTGGAAACTGAGTCAGAGCTATTGTGCACCACAATAAGTTCCAGGGATGGATTTCTCTTGTTTGTTCATTTGTTTGTTTTGTCCTAATCTCCCTGTGAAAGCATTTATGCCCAACACCTTGGAGGATGCCCTGACCCTGACAGGAAAGCCATTGCTTCCTCGGTGAGGTTTCAGAGCGGACAGCAACAGTGTGAGATGTGACTATGTGCCAGCTTAAAGTTTTGAAACATCTGGGGGCAATTTTGCCATCTATTGCATTGGGCTTATGCCTGTTTATTGGATATACCACTAACATATCTGGGAAGCATTCTGCAGGTCTTTAGGGATTGGCAGGGTGAAGGACAAGGACCCTGCATTTTCCTTGCTCAGTAAGACGTGTGAGGTGGAATAGTGGTTGCTAACAGAGTACAGAGATAGGTGCTACGCATGATTGATCGGGAATGCAGAGTGTTGCTGAAACAAATGAAAATGTGCCCTTAATCCACATTTTCCGGGGAGGTAAATTAGCTCAGAGCCCTGGCATTACTCAGGAGAAAGGGAAGCAGTTCATGATGGACCAGGAAATCTCCCTGCTTTCAGCACCGCATACCTTCCACCCATGAAATACTTCAACTAGCGTTTCAGTCTTAGAAGCCACCAATGAGAATTTCATGGACAGACTGGGAAATTAGCTCTCAGCTGTGCAGCTGGCCTGGCGATGGGGGTCCCGGAAAGCAGCGCCCATGGACAGGTTATTCCCTGCCACATCGGGTACCCCATGAGCCCGTCTGGGGTAAAACAAGACATGGCTATGGAGGATCTGTGTAATTTGGGGTCCTTGCCACTGACGAGTGCAATGACACACATTGGGCGATACATGGGGTCGTGCATCGTCCAGTTTGCAGCGGTGGGAACCTGCTGAGCTCCTTCCCGTGGCCACTTGTCCTTCTGCTCCCATCTCCACTCCCCACCTCACCAAACCCAAAGCTGTGGTGACCGAGCCGGGTCCCGCAGCCCTCCAGCCCCGCACCCCGCACCCGCACGCCCCGCACCGCGCTCACCCCGCCAGGAGCCGGCGTTCCTCGCCTTGGCGCTGCCGAGGGAGAAGCTGCTGGGCTGGCTGAGGGCCCGGCTGAAGTGCTCGTCCACCACGGCGCTGATGTCTCCCTGGAAGTAGGTGAAGAGCACGCAGCGGGAGCTGATGTACTCGGCCTCGGGGGGTCGCTCCTTCTCGGGGCTGCAGTCCTCCTCCTTGATGCTGGCGGCGGCGTGGCCGGAGAAGGAGCTGCTGGTACTGGCGCTGCTGCCGCTCTCCGGGGCTTCTTGCATTTTGGAGTAAAAGGCGAGTTTCTGGAGGAAGGGGGGAGGCAGGGAGGGAGAAGCGAGACGGTCACGCCGTGCAGAGCTCCGAGGTGCCCGAGGCTCGGCGCTCCCTCCGCGCTCCCGCAAAAGGATGCAAAGGGTTGCAAAAGGATGCAAAAGGTGGCAGAAGGATGCAAAAGCACGAAGAAACCCTCCCGCACAGGAAGGGAAATACCGAGGGGGCGAAAGGCGGCGGCGGTGCCGGCAGCGGGGGGAGGCGAGCGGCGCCGGGCTGCACACCGAGTGCACGGCGGAGAGGAGGAAGCGGAAAAGAAAAGAAAAAAAAAAACAAACCAAACCAACAAACACAAAAACCACAAATAAACAACCCAACGCCGGCAGCCTCAAACACTTTTCAGGGCAAAAAGCACCGCCTCGGCCGGCGAGAAGCCTCAGGTATTTCCTACGAGCTTCCACTGCTCCTGCTAGGTTCCGCCGGGGGAAGCAAGCCGCAGGCGCTGGGAAGTTTGCTGGGTGTTCCCCGTGCCCTCTGCACCCGCCTCAAAGCGCCCGCAGCCGCTGGGACTTTCTTAGAAATAAGCGAGGGGGCGCGGAGCCCCTTCTCTTCCCGGCCGCTGCGGGTCGGGAGAAGCAGCACCGGGGCCGGGGGGAGGCAGGGAGGGAAGGAGGGAGCCCCGGGCTGAGCCCCGCGGGGTATTTCATAGCTGAACCATGGCTCGAAATCCGGCTGAGAGTCACGTCGTGACCGCCGCCTTTCCACTTGGCTGCCGGCTCGGCCATTGAGGTAATAATCATCCCCCTAAATAATGTCACCCGTGCGCGGACGGGCCCGGGGGGGGGGGAGGCAAGGTGGGGGAAGACATCATTTGCTATTTGTAACAGGTATTCCGGCCCCGCTGCCAGCTGCCCGAGGTGCCACCCGGGTGGCCACGCCGTGGGGACGAGGAGCTGGGCCGGGGGCTGCCGCCAGCCCGGGGCGCTTCTGCCTCCTCCGCTCCCCTTTTTCGTTTGCAGGGAAATTCCGCCTTCCGGCTTTGGCAGGACTAAGGGGCAGGAAGAAAAAAAAAATAAAAAAATAAAAAAAAAACAAACCCACACCCCACGAGCAAACGAGTGGAAGCGCCGTGCAGCAGGTGCAGCCCGGGGGGAAGGAGCGCGCACCCCGATGCGACGAGGCCGCCGCGCACGGGGGCTGCAGATGCCACCAAACGTCCCCTCGGCCCCCCCAGGGCACCCGCCTGTCCCTCGGGGGCCGGAGCATCCCCGGCGGCACCGCAGCCTCGGCTCCCGTCGGGGCCTCGGCTCCCGCCCCGGCCTCCCGGCGCTGCCTCCGCTTCCCGAGGGAAAGTCCCGCAAGCGGGGGCGCGCTGCGGGGTGCCGGGGGCAGCTCGGGCAGCGCTCCCCCGCCGGGCCCTGCGCGGGCCCCCCGTAAAGCTGGAAAATGACTGTACCCCCCTCCAGCCGCGCTCGGATGGAGCCCGTGCAGGCAAAGGGAAAAAAATAATAAATTTAAAAAAAACCCTAAAAAGCCATCGCGGGGTTCAGGTCGCGCTCCCGCTCCCGGGGCGCCCCGCCGGGGTACGTACCGCGCCGAGCCCCGCACCGAGGTGGGATGCGGCTCTGCTCCGCTCACCATCGCAGGCTGCCGGAGCTTCTCCCCCACCCTGTCCCCTCCCCTTCTCCTTTTCCCTTTTTCCTTTTGGTGAGGCCCCAGACGGCCATCCTCCCGCCGACACCCCTCCCACCCTGCAGCCCGCACGTACCTGGGGATAGGGGCTGTAGGCTGCCGCGAAGTACGCCTGGGGCGGCCCGTACACTTGGTACATAACATCCAGGCAGCTCATGGCTGGCCGCGGCCGAAATTTCGTTTTTTGCTCTGCAAAGCGGAGCTGTGCTCGGCAGGACGGAGGGAGGATCCGGGGGGTTAAGAGGCACCGCTCCTCGGTGGGAGGAGTGAGGGGGGACGAGCTGCCCCCCCCCCCCCCCCCCCCCCCCGCCCTGCCTCCCCCCGCCGCGCGGCTCCCTCCCGGCTCCCAAAACCGCCCGCAACCGCGCCGGGGGGCTTCGGCCCCGGGGCAGGGGCGGGGGGAGCCGGGCAGGACCCCCGGCAGCATTTTTGCTGTCGCTCCGGGGGGGGGTTTCTCCGTTCTCCCTCCCTGCCCATGCAGCCGCCAAGCTGGGGCGAACGGGGAGCGAGGGGGTCTCTGGCACTGCCCGGCTAGGGGGGGACGTGGGTGAAGCCCCCCAAGCCCCCAGGGGAGCAACGTGAGCCTCAAAACTCTGCCCTGGAGCTGCGGGAATTCCCAGGTCTGGCCGAGCAAGGTGGGAAAAAGTTGCTTCTGGAGGAGGAACCTCCCCAAAAACGTCGCGGGAGCGAGGATGCTTTCTGAACGGAAACCCAAGCGACGCCGCGGTTCGCGTGGAACGAGCAAATCCTGGTGCAGGTAAGCGGGGTTTGCTCCCCGGCTGCCCGCTGGGAGCCCCCCGGGAGCAGGCAGGTGGCCGTACCCTCACCCGCGATGCCCAGGAGGGAGAGCGGCTCCTAAGGCAGCGCCGTGAGTCCTCAGCTCAGCAGCAGCCCTTTCAGACTGCCGGCTTCTTCATACCTTCTATATTATTTTTAAGCATTTGTACTAAAGCCGAAAATAAAGGAAAAGTGAAAGAATATCACTTAATTTTCAAATGCTGATTATTAACAAAAATCATGGGGAAGAAAAAGCTGAAATGAATGAACGCTTTGGATTTTGAAGACCTGGAATTCTTTAACTGAATTTTAGCAGGAAATCCTCATAATTAAAAAGGTTAGCATTTGTCTCTGTTTTGTTGCTCAGAAAAACTAATCTTATGTTTCAAATTTCAGGAATTGTTCTGAATGCCCATCCTTTGCCAAAAATCATATTTCAGTGCCTAACGAGCATATTTTTTTCTTAACTGGGGGCAAGGTTTTAAATTCATATTTAAAACATTTGTTTCTCCCTCTTCTAGTTTGGTAAATTTGTTTTCTGTATGGAAACATGACCTGCAACTCCATGGCTGCATGGTTCAGCCCCGGCACCACTCCTTCCTCCGTCACACCAAATTTTGTGCCAGTGGCTGAGATGAGAACAAGGGGAGGAACTGTCAGTATCCAGCCTTAAAAAGGAAGCGTATCTCACACTCTATCATTTTGTTTCTCCTGAGCAGAAAGCAAACAGGCACCGTGGAGGGAAGGGCTCACTCTGTGGTGGGCATCCAAAGGACTGTGGCCAGCGAGGGAGCACCCCTCGCTCCTTGCGGCCGGAGGCTGCGGGACTTCACCAGGGCCCTGGGATCTCGTTTCTGCTGCCCCTGCTCCCAGGGGTCGGGGGTCTGGCAGCTCCCCCATCACCGGGTGATCTGCGCCTGTTTCGAAGGCAACAGCACTCTGGGTGGCAGTCCGAAAAGGGTGCCCATTTCTCAGGAGGTGAGTACACCTTGGACATGCCATCCCAAAACACCGCATATTTCCCTGCTGTCTGCACAAGCGCTTCTCCAATGGCTTTGTGCAACACTGGGGTGACACCTGGCATGTGTCATGGTGGAGCACATGCTTCGTATGAAGGAAAAAGCCAAAGCAACACGAGACTGGGTGCTGTGATGTGGCAGAGAGCCTAGGTTGTGTCCCCTGGAGAACCTCTCCAGGGCTGAATTTAGTGGTTTTACCTCACACACGAGTATGTGTTACAGGAATTAGGTCTGATGTGGCTTGGTGTGAATGCAGTTTCTTTTACAAACAGTCATTTGACAGTGAAACTGCCTAATGTAAGACATGACCAAACTGTAGAGCCTTAAGGCAGAGCAATGTAAGCATTCATAGCAGAGTGCTGGCATTGTTTTGCCTTGTCAGTGCACTCTCTGAAGTCGGTCCCAATATAAGAAATTATCGTGGAAACCACGGGTCAGAACTATATTCACTAATGATCTCACTACATATGTACAATTATATGTAAATATCTTTTCTTGGTCCCAACCAAAGAACCAGAAAAGTGGGTTGCATCACATAAGAAATAACAAAACCTTGGAAAAAAAGCAGCTGAGATATCTTACAGAGAAAATTATGACAGCGATGAAGGGAAGAAAACGTTTAGGAAAGACATGGGTTAGAGTTGGCTGTGTACACTTAAAACATTTGCATGGGCCTCATCCTATGTTCATATACCCATAGTGTTTCACAACAGCACCACAAGGAAAGTTGCATCGTGCCTTGGAAAACATTCCTATAATGTGATTCAAAGTTACCTTCTCATTATGCTGTAACCTTACACAAAATAAGAATTGTGTGTTACAATGAAGGTCTGGACAACCAAACAACCCATCCAACAAGGCGTTAACACTCAGAGAGACCAGGACAAAAAAACAATGGAAATATGGTAGGACTGACTGCCTATGCTGTTCACCTGCCCTGGATGTCCTACATCCAGCACCAGTGTGTCCACCCTCTGCACGCAGGTTTGGTCAGCCAACCTCATGTCTGATCCAAGGCTGAAACATTTATTAGCCAGAAAGCACTGTTCAGGTTTTGAATCTGGCCACTTGGATAATTCATGCTGTTGATGCCATCCTCTTTCAGAAGTTCAGGGAAACTTCTGCTGACTCCAGAAAGGCACGCTGTCCTTACTGGGAGATATCTCAAGCTGGATGGAGAATGCAGCCCTTGCTTTAGCAGTTTGTCACTGTGCTTAACAGCCTTCAGTGTTTCCCACTTCCAGTTTGAGCGGATCTGGCTTCAGCTTCCAGCTGTTGGTTCATGTAATGCCTTACTGCACTTAGCTAAAGAGTCCTTTCATACATAATATTTTATGAAACTTATTTTATTCCACACTATATATTTTTTTCCCTGCCAAAAGAGACAGATGCAGCTCCTTAATTTTCTGTGGCAATATCTCTAGTCATTAGAGAGATTTTTACCTTTTTTTTTTTTTTTGCTTGAACCCTGTTCAATTTTTTAATATTTAAAAAATATTCACACAAGAACTTGTTACTGTTCTAATAACTCTCTTGCCAGAGGTATACACAAAATATCTTCTTAGCAACTTCTGTTTATTTTTGAAGATTACCTTCCCCCCCCCCCCAAAAAAAAAAAAAAAAAAGAGATTTAAAGACAAGGAACTCACACTGACCTGCTTTCCCACTGTGGGCACTACACATTTTCAAAATCACTATTATGAGTTTGTGAAAATTATGGGATGTTTTGTGGTGTGTAGCAGATAGCACGAGGCTATTTTTGATGTTTCTTCTGAGCTCTTACGTAGCTGACTGAGATTATAAGCAACCAACTCAAAGCTTTGGTGATGCCATGCGATCAGATGACACCTGCTCATGATGCCTTTGGAGTCATTCTTTCCAGGACCCTTTCCACAGCCTGCCTACTGTGTTCCTAGATGTGCAACACTGTTAGTGGCTCCATTCATTTGCTGTTTGCCTGAAAGTGCCAGTAGGCTTATCAGCAGACTCAGGTCTTTCCCATTTCCCATTCCATTTGCTGGCATTCTTGCCACTATGTTACCTCCAAAATTTATTGGTGAGACTCTATATCAAATTCCAAGTTATCAATGATCATCCCAAATAGTTTACAATCTAATATGAATGATCCTACATAATAAAGATTTTCTGTTGACTCCAGTTTTATGCGTTTTTTGTCCATTTGCCATGTGATTTGTTTTTTGTGTAGCATCTCCTTTGTGAGATGGTAACTCCAGTTTCAGTAGGTTTCCTATTTCTGTGTTCTTATTTTATTCTCAAATGTCATGAAATGAAGGATTCATACTTAACTTAAAGTATCCAACTTTGGATGTGCTACTTGTGGGTTTGCAATGGTGAAATTTGGCTGAAATGAATTAAGATCGATAACCCTGTTCTTTCTGGTCTTTGTAGTCTCTGTGCTCAGTCTCCCTGAAAGCTTTTTGTTTCTTTTTAGGACTCGGCAACTGTTACCATGGTTTTCTCAGGGATGTTTCTGAGGTGCAGTCTCTGGGTCTGCACGGATGAAGAAGACTTCAGGCTCAGGAGCTGCTAGTTTGGTAGCATTCATGGGTGCTGAATTCATGAAACTTAACGACAAAAATCAGTATGGTAAAATAGAATGAGGGCACATATCACTGACTTCCTTGTCTCATTCACTGCCCCGTGGGACCCAGTTTTGTTTTATATTTTATTTTCAATCTCAAAGACATTTTATAGTTAATTTTGATCTTCCTTTGAAGGAGTGCTTTTTTTTTTTCTTTTTCCTATTTATTTTTCCTTTCCTGTGGCTCTATGAATTAACTGCTAGCTGCTAATTAACCACATGCACAGCTACTATTTGGTGCCGTATGTGACACTGTGCCCGCTCAGTGACGGGCCCTGCAGCAGCTGGACCGTGTGCGGTGATTTTTCCTCAATGATGTATTTAGAGGGGAGCTGCAGCCCCGGTGCGGGTGCAGCATCTGGTGCGTGTCACTCACTGCTCCTGCCCAATCCTTGCCGTGCGCGCTGGCTCGCAGGCCAGGGCATCACCTGTCTCTCCTCTACTGATTGTGGCAGATGAAGAGATCATTATGCAGGGTTGGAAGGGGAACCTAGAGCTGTCATGAGGGAATAGATTAACATGTGTGGGAACACACTGAACCCATTGAACGGGCTGGCTTTTGCAGTATTAAAGCTCATGGAAGTTTTTTTCATGATCAATACAGGAATAGGCTTGGTTTGGTCCTCAGAGGCAGA
Source organism: Cygnus atratus (assembly GCF_013377495.2). Taxonomy (NCBI): domain Eukaryota; kingdom Metazoa; phylum Chordata; class Aves; order Anseriformes; family Anatidae; genus Cygnus; species Cygnus atratus. The sequence continues at coordinate 52,417,979 of NC_066364.1, read as the reverse complement.
GCTAGCAGCTTTTGTGATGCTTGTGTCACAGGGCATTTGGAACTGAGCTGAATCTCTGTGCACTTCTGCTCTGCAGGCACTGAATCACCAGAGCCACCAAGCTACCACATCAGGCTTGTTCCAAGAAGTGTTCCCCAAGACACTCTACATATTATTTTGTATTTATATAGAGAATATAGAATACATATTTCCTCAGCTGTGCTCAGGACAAAGAGGCAATAGCAGGCAAAATGTGCCTTAAAATCATCTCCAAGCACAAAATAGTTTTTTTCTGTTTTGTTTTGCATGTTCTTATTGGCATGAAGTAAAAGTAGAAACAGGTTGTGTCTGAGCTGCGTAGAAGTTACCTAAGCACTAGATTTATTAATATAACATAAGCAGTCAGCTCTTGAAGTAAATGTGACATGTAGCTCTTCTACAATATCCAGGCTCAGTGAGTTTGATGGTGCACAGTCATACTTTTGTGTGCTTTGTTTTGAAACAAAAACAAAACACAAGTCTTGTAACATGAAAATCTCAGTTCCTATAAATGTTTTCATTTTAGAAGTGTTCTTCCTTCCAGTATTGTAGATAATATTTCAGACAGGGAGATAGGTGGCAGAGAAAGACCGCAGCTTGAGAGAGGAAGTGGCTCAATGCAAGAAAATGACAGGATTAGCAGATTTTTAGTAGAGTACAATCTGGTAAAGTATATGCTTTTTTTGTCTGTCCTGACTTTTGTATAACAGTGACAGCACATATCTAGAATGGGAAAAAGAAAGACACATTTTCTTCCACTCTCAAGTCTCTCAGGAGTGGAAACTTCTACTGCTCAGAGTGGGCAATATTATATCATACTGGAGGTGCTCACTGGTTCACTTCAGCTTTCTTCAATGTGTATTTGGCTAAGTCTTGAGAAAATGCTACTAGAAAATGTTAACTATAAATTTTAAATAAATTAAAGGCAAAAATAAGTAAAAGGAAAATTCACAGCAAAATACTGGAGGTGGAGCCATGGTACAGGGAATTGTGTTCTCATCTCCTGGAGTTGCCCCAGACAATGTAGCTCCTGGCTTCAGTGCAGATAGGTGTGATTTCAGAGGCTGGAAAATATCCTGACTTTCTGAAACTGAGCAGAGCCCACACTTAAAAATGTTTATGGTCATACTTAATAGAGAGCTTAGTCCTAATGTTTGCAAAAGCCAACCTAATCGTTAGAGGTAAAGTTGGAAAAACAAACAAGAAAGAGAGAGAAATACAGTAAGAAAGGAAGAAAGGAAGGTATTGCCACTGCCAATATGCACCCAATCCATGTGTGGGAGGATGGGACAAAATAAAATGTCATTTGATTTTCTTAATAACATCTGTCTATTGTAGCCCAACCTACTGGAAACTAGTGCATATATAATGATATTGTAGCCCAGCTGGAAAGTCAGCTATGCTTTCATATTTGTATTGATGTAGATTTAGCTCACTTAATACAGAAGAATAAGAACATAGTATGCATATGCATTATTTGTAATTAATAAAGTTGTCTCAGAATTTATTGAAGATATGTAACTCATCCCCCGTGTCCCTGCTTGTACACAAAAATGCTAGAATAGGGATGAAATTATGAAAACCCATGCCATAAACACACTATCAAAAGGAAATCTTAATATGCATACCAGGGTTCACGTGTTGGGACCTTCAGACACGATGGCTGTACATTTTCAGGATGGATCTCTTCTCATGCTGAGGTAGGCACTTCCCTGAACTGCAAAGTGTTTTACATGTACATATAAATCGGCCAGCAGTCTGGTAGATGGGGTAAGATCAGTTTAGAGAAACTAAGCCATTTCATACTCCTCCCATATTTATGCTTCCTTCTGAAGTCATCCAAGGATGACTTGCATGCATTAAAGTACTTCTGGTGTATGGAGTGAAATTTATGGAGAGAGCATCGTAACAAACTAAGTTTTTGAAATGCAGGTCCAGTTTATAGATCAAGCCGATTTATGATTTTTAGACTAGATAATAAAGAATGCAAGCTCTGCTGGAGTTCTGTATTGCTGGTAAGAGCTGTGCACACAGGGTAACAGATACTTGGAGCTGCTGTCTCACAAGAAGTGAATAGTCAGAGCTTTGCTTAGGCTCAGAACTTGCCATTACTTTTTGAATAGTGGTTTGCAGAAATTGATTTTAACTCACAGAGTTCACTGTCCAGGTGGGAGAATGGTGTATTGTAGAGGATAGCATGAGTGCTGAAGAGCTGGCCAAACCCGGAGTGGAAGGGAAAGGCAGCGCAAAACTTTTTGTGTGTCCCTGGCTGTTGAAATAATACAACTGCCGCACTAGATAAACTGGCTTGCCCTTCATTAAGGCACCGCTTTTGTTATATTGCCTATTGCTGGTCACAGGGGACAATTTTACAATTATCAGTCCGTGTGGCCCTTGTCCTGATGTGCCCCTCTATTCCAGACCTGGCATTACTGCTGGAGCTGCTCTGCAGTGCAGGGATGCCCTCACGTGCCTCTCTAGGGCAGCTGGTAGCAGAAGAAGCAGGGGCTGAGGGGGATTTCCAGGGAAATCAGAAACAGGCAGGCAAAAGTTGGTGGGGAAAGTCTGCCATCAGCTCCACACTTGAGAGGAAGAGCAGGAGCCCCGGGAATCTCCAGCTCCTTCCTCTCCCACACACCCTGTGCTGCGTCCCAGTCTCCTGCACAGCCGAGGACAGAAGCATGTCTTTCAGTATGCCGTGTCTTTCCAGCATGTGTGTGCCAAGCCATACTTCAGTCTCTCGCCTTCCAGCACCATGCAAACTCCACAGTCCTCGCATTCCCGCAGCACGGGACACCCTGCTCCTGCCCCTTGCAGTACAGAGCACAGCTTGCTGCCGTGCCCCAGGGGAAACCCAACGCAGATTAACGGGTGCCGTGCTCTTTTCCAGGTGAGCATCCCCTCATGCTCTCCACTGGAGTTTCAGAAGTTGGCTGCATGTCCTTTTTCATGTAACATTTGTGCATTGCCCTGACAGAGTGTTGGAAGGCAGCCACCCCATAAAAATAGGGTAGTGTTCATCTATTCAGCCTTCTGCAGTTTGCCCTATCCAGGGACTTTTTCTGAAGCTCTCTGAAAAACTCACGTTCTTCCTAGCAGCATCCCAAAAGTGACTCCCCCACGACACTGTTCTGTGTGCTTCTGTTATTTGAGAAAAGCAAGATGACTCCTGCTCTATGAATCGTATCAGTGTTAATCTCCTAAATCAGTGATGCTGCCTCACAGCTTTTACATAGATGAGAGAAACCTGGCACAAGGGTAAAATGAACTTTCCAAAGGGTATTCAGGGCATCCTGAGACTGCATGTTTTCATCCAAGTAGTTGTAAGTGCTTTGGTCAGAACTGTGCTTTCTTCTGCATCTGGGCGAGCTCACGGTGCAATATTGACTCTACACACAAGAAACACTAAGGACAAAAAATATTCTATCATTCTCATTAACTTAGTAGAAATTCAGCTATTTCTAAGCCAACACATTTTTTTTTCCTTCAAATATGTTTCTCTGTATCCACCAGCTTTTTCTTTCTACTCATTATTTATCCTAAAACCTAAATCAATTACGAATTTCTTTGTCCATACAAAGAATCAATCCTTTTGCTTTACAGAAAGAATAATAGATATTTAAAATATATATGAAAATATGCACAAAAAAATATGCAGTGACTTACACACTGAAGAGCCCCAAATGTTTTGGAAGTTGTAGTTTACACGTCTGCTAGACTGAACCCACTGAGATTATTTATCTACCTATGTATCTTCCTACCTTCCTACATATCTACCTTTCTACAGATCTATCTACCTACCTACCTAATAGCTTATTATACAAATTTCTTAAAATGATCAAATACCTAGGTAGAGGCAATTTGAAAGGGATTTCATGGAAAGGGAAGTCTCACCTCCTAATACCTAGAAGCCAGGCCTTCAGATCTAAAAGGCATGACAGGGGAACTGCTAAACTCATGGTTGGAAAAAGCACTTTGGCTTCCCAGGGCGTATATATTTAGTGAATATCATATATATTATTTGTATATATGAAATACAATATGAACTACAGCTGATCACCATTCAGTTCTGTATTTAGTGTTGTATTTGATAGTTTTTACAGAGCTTTCCATGATGCTGTTGCTGTCTCGTGCTTGCCATGCTGTCATGGGGGGAGCTTTCCCTATATGCCCTGCTCCTCCACCAGAGTCATCCTGTCCACCCATTTTGCTGAAGTCAGCTGAAGCTGCAGCCCCTGGAGATCCCAGTATGGTTCCATCAATTTCTGTTGTGAGATCTTGCTGCGCGCGTGCCTTCATTAGGCACCCTTCACTTCTGCAGACCTGGTTTGGATTGGGACATTTTCCTAGAAACCTGCATCCTCATATCAACACTGCCAGTGTAAGCAGCATTCCCCATGGGAATGGCCAGCTGGCTTTTACAACCTCCCTTGACACCTTGTTCTGTAAACCTCAGGGCAGGTCTTGTTGATGTGTGAAAAATGCTCCTGACAGCCTGCTCCCACCTGCACTGGGGTTTCCAGCTCCACAGGCTTGCTGACCCAGAGGGAAAAACAGTTGGAAAAACAAGAAAATGGTTTGCTATAGGTGGCACCTCTAGCAAAGGGAAAAGAAAAGGTGTGGAGGAAGACAAGAAGTTTTCAGAAGTGCACTAAATGAGCATTCATGCTATGGACTAACAGCAATTGCAGTAGGACTAAGCCTGCAGAAACACTTCTTGCATACACAGATCTTTCCCCAAACTGTTTTCTTGGTTAACTTACATGCACTGGCAGCTTTCCACTGAGCTTACAAATAATACATGCACATTTAGCTTTACTGGTTAAATGATGTTTGCGACTACTCAGAGTGATGCACCACTGCTACAGCAGCCACTTGGGACGTGCTCTCAGATAAATATATTCTGGCATAATATGATAAATGGACAATGAGTAGAATCATTCATTATGAATAAGAAAGTAACAGTAGTTAAAAAGTCTCTGCGTGTATACCTATACAAATATACATGAACACATACACACATATTTTAAATATATATTATATATACTTATATAAAGTATATATACACACATTTTTTTGCATTCTCTGGCAACCATAATGAAAGTCTGGAGATGAGAATTGTCAGCAACCAATGAATTGTTCATTAAAAACTGCCAAAAACTGGGAGAATTACATTAAAAAAATTAAAAAAATTAAAGGTAAAACCTGTTATTTGGTTGAAGAACAGGCTCAACATAAAGCACATGGCCAGGCAAGTAACTGATGTTTCTCTGAAACCAGAAGATGCCAGAAACATTTATTTCCTGGAGGACATGGAAAGAAGCCGTTCCCAGAGCCCCTTCGCAGGTGACTCCTTCCTCCTCCTGCAGGAGCTCTCAGGCTGCTGCTGCTCCTTCACCATGTACCACAGGTTTATAAATGGTGACTGGAGATGTTGGACAAGCCTACGGGAAGAAGAAAGGGAACAGTGTTCATGTTCATAGCCGTGTTTGATGTAATAGTAACAATTGCCCATACTTTGGAGGAAAGCTGGTCTCTGTTTTCCACAAATCAAATCAAATATCCACATCACAAAAAATGCACTCTCAAGCCCACTGTGAATTGTCAGTGTTATTTCAAAATCCAAGGACACCAGGGCTGGGAATATAAATAGCTTCATTAATATTCTGGACTCTAAAATGTTCTTAAACTACCTTGATAAAATTTTGTTTCACTTCCCCTAGTTTTTGTTTACTTCTAGAGCAGGTTGAAACGTTCCAATTTCTCCCTGGGACCAATTTATGAACAAATAGGAAAATACTGAGCAAACAGGGAAATATTTTTGAAAAAAATAATTCCTTTTCATTTAACCTCTGGAAAAAATTTTCACTGGCAAAAAAATCACCTAGGCTACATTATGTGTCTTACTGAGTGAAGCTCTCAGAAAGTTCACATTGCATATGGCATGTCTTGTAAACATCATATTTAATCTAAAATGAATTAAGGCAGGCTTGGGGCATGGTTAGGAAAATGGGATTTATTAGTAAAGGGATAATTTAGAATAAATGCAGTAGAAGCTCACCAGATTATAAATATAGTTCTAAGCCATTTCCCCTTTCCACACTCTGTTGGATCTGCCCTTTTACCTCTCTTTGCATGAACAGACCCCCATTGCAAAATAGGTCAACTGGGCAGTAGGGCACTGCATAGGATGCGCCACAGAGAACTAGTTGCTAAGCTTGCTGGAGAGAATATGTTTGCATTATAACTTCTCACGACCTTTGGTAGCACTCCTGATTTGATTTCAAGTACTTCTCATGGTAGGAAAATCACCACCTCCAAAGAATAACTACATATTTGCAAATCTTCCAGGCACAAAGAAGTCTTTGGTTGGGTAAAGGATGTGTTCCAACAAACTATCGCAGCATCTCCAAGTACTTGTGTGTCAGCTAATCCCATTAGATTTGGCTGTGCAATGGAGAAAGACCTACCGAGGATGGACAGGGTGTACACAATGTGGACCATAATCAGGCCTTGTTACATGTTTTGGAGAACCTGAGGACAATAGGATTTCTGCTTTATTACTAGCTTTATCAAATGACAGGTGTAAAATAATTGTTATCCGAAAACCTCACATGATGGCTAAGTTTGGGAGGTATTGAGAACCAAACACTTTTGACTTTATGCTCTGTTTTTGCTACTGGGAGTGTTAATTTAATTCTAGATACCATCCGATGGTTTATAAACTCCTGGTTCTGTCAGTCTGAATCCACACATCAAGCAGAAAACAATCTGGTGGCACTGGATTTACCCTGAGTGAGAAGAATCTCATCCACTGACTCCCAAAAGACTAAGAGAAACTTTAAAGAGAAATGCTTAAAGCAAGATATAAAAATAGGGATCTCTGTAAAATCTTCTTTTAAAGATGGTCTTGTATACATTGGTTTCATGTTATATAATGGCATGTCAGACATGCTCTGCCTCCATCCGATGGCTGAGCCCTTTTCACTCAACACAGTACAGAGCACACACAATCCTGAACTGGTAACAACTCCATACTTCGCATGGACAACATATTTTGGAAGACATTGAGAGACTGGATTCAAAACAAATATAGAGAAAATAAGAAAGACGTAATGTGTAAAGGAGTATTTCACGCACATCCAAATTATGCCTGGATGAAATATTCTGTGAGAAAAATAGCACCGTGCAGGGAGAAGGGAAAGCACAGTTGAGTGGGGTGGACAAAGAGCCAGCTCAGACGAGCCTGGCTGAACAGCGGTTACTGGGCTGTAAAAAATGGACATGGCAAATGTACTGCATTTACTTAAGGCCCCATGAACCTCCAGGGAAAAGAGAGCATTCACAGAGTGGCTCCACTGACAGTGAAAAAGTTTCATTATTATTAGTCATATGCTGAGGATGTCAAGGAATTTTAAGGCCGCACTCTTTGCATTTTTAGAGGTTATTAATGAAATAGCATAGCAAGGTGAATTACATTAAAATATTTTTCTAACCATTCCAGAAATCTGGGTCCAAGTTGGCATAGGGCTGGCAAGTGGTGAACTTTTGACCGAAGCTCGGATTGCCGGGAGACACATCCTCCTTGTTAGTTTCGGGTGACAGTTCACTGTACTAGAGACATCCACTTGTGTGTAAAGAGGCAAGTGGGGGAGGAAGATTTAGCGCTGCATTTTCACAGGGGCAAGAAATTCCATCCAGCTCAAATGTGTTTTGGCCCACTGCCCGGCTCCTTGTCAAACACATGACCATCACTCGGCTTCCTATTTCTGGCCCGAATCTGGATCCTGGGGATAAGCGAGCCCCATTAGTGGTTAAAATTAGGCAGCCGAGCTGTGACAACACATGCTGACTCTCCAACGGAGGGTAGACATATTTAAAAACCAAAAAAGAGTGAGACGCCCGAAGATTTAATGTCAGCGCCGTGTGTAATTCATCAGTTTGGGCTCCTGTAATGGATATAGCAGCTGATCTACCTTATGGAGAAGACTTAAGAAGTCTCTTCTGGCTTCCTCTGACCAAAGACATCCTATAATGATTGTTAAGACGAGATTATGCCATTATTTTTTTCATGGTAGAAATGCATCACCTTGGCTTCTGTCCTGATTTAGTCATATGATGGACAAATTCTCCTGACCTGAGAATGAAGAACCCGGACACCTGGTTTCTACAAAGCTGTACATTAACTGGGAAAGACTATTTTAAATTGAAACAGCAGCAGACCAGCTGGTTAGAAAGTAGACATTTTGGGTTGCTTGGTAATCAGAAGTTTTCATTTACCAAAATAAATGAGCCAAACTCTTTGTGCATGTATGGACTATTTTCTTGGATGCAGCACTAGGATGGCTATTACACTTGTATCCTCTTGTATCACACTTACCTCCATCCACTTGGCCAGTGACTCTGGCCATGGCAGCCCATTTGGCAAGGTCCCACACAGCTCTCTAGGCTTTATCATACTTCCACAGCCCAAAATGCCCTTATTTCATGAAATTATCTGTCCTTGAAATCCTTTCCTAAGCCTTTTCTGTATGTTGAGGTGTATCTGAGAAATTGGCTAGGGAATATCAGGCTGGGTGAGTTGGCTATTGTAGTGGTTGGTGTTTTATTTAATTACAGAACTTTAAGAAGTGAACACACTTTTCCACATAGGCTCTGCACCCTTTCTCATCACCACTAACCTCTGTGTTACCAACTCATGATTCTGAACTGAGAAGTCTGATGGTGATGTGAAGATCAAACTGATCTGATCTGTTGCGCAATGAGCCCTTGCATTGCACAGCCACCTGCTCAAGTCAGTCTTCTCAACCTTATGACAGTTCAAAGCCTTTTGAAAATGGAAGTGAATTTATATATCCTTCTGTCCCCTTTCCTTGTAAGCTTTTAGACCTTGTAATTGTCTCCACTGCACTGTGGTCTCTGCCAGTTGTGCTGGTGAGGAGGAGCACCAGAACTGCTCCAAGCACTCCTGGCTAGAAGTGGTTTGCTGTACCTAGACATCAGGCACATAGCCTGGGCTGTATGGCATGCCCCTCTGCAAGGACAGACATCCTCTCACAAAGCAAATAGGGTCAGAGAGAGCTTTCTGGGTTATTTGTGAGATGGGAATGGGGAATGCTCCATCTGATTCTGCTGGTGGCATAAAGAAACAACTAACTAGCCCACAAGGTGCCTAAACATGTGTTAAAAACAAGGCTTGGGTTTTACACTGAGAAAAATGGGGTAGGTAACACAGGCTGGAGCAGCACATTTGTTGTAGAAAACTCCACTAAGGAGACAGCCTGAGGTACATTGTTCTAACGGAAATCTCCAAGAGTTTTTCAGTTATAGCACAGAGCAAGACACTTGTATTTAATAAGAAATACACTTACTAAGCAAAAGAGCAGTAAGAAATGTGCCTGATATGCTTTTGCAAATGTCTGCCATTATTAACAGTCTGGTATTTTAAATGCTTCCAGTCTAATGAAAGCTTTGAAGCCAAAGGAAATACAACTGATACTTGTGGGCTGATTACTCTTTGTGTAATGCAATTGTGTAAGCAATGCCACAAAGGCAGAGAAATTCCAGGTGCTGACTCAGGTGTGACAAAGCGTGCTAGCTACCCTTTGGATAGGAAGAGGCCAAGGCAGATCCATGTCAGACACCTTGGCACAATGTTCCTGGCCTTCCCTTTGGCTCAGGGTGCAGTGTGGAGCAGCTGCCCTGGAGCTGGCCCTGAGCAGGCTCCACGTCTGCACATAGCACAGTGCCCATGCTAACTAAGCCCACACAGACCTAGATGGGGGGACCACAGAATGAACCTCAACCCTCAACCCCAAGGCAGTAATTTAGGCTTTTTGATTATATGGGATGTTCCAGCCTGCTGCTGCCTGGCACAGTGGAGAGCTGGTTGTGTCTGTTGGCATCTGAGTTTTGCAGTCATGGGGCATGCATGCAAGTATGCATATGTGGATGTTTTAACATGCTGCCACTGCAGTTGGGTTAATAAATATGGGGCAGGCAAAAAATGGCACATGGTATTGGTTACTGTTTGGACAGAAACTAGTTAAAGGATAACTAGTGGTTCAGATCTGGTGCAACAAACTCCCCCCTTTCCTTTCTCTCTTGAGTGCTCTTTGCCCTCTACTAGCAGGGTCTCAACTGGTTTTTCTGCTGTGATCAGGAGTCCACTGTGCCTGCCCCACAATATGCCAGCGAATTCCTCTTGCTCACAGGGTGCCAGCAGCTGCCACTCAAGAGAGATGATCAAGAAAATTCCAGGCAAGGCAGAGATGACCTGTCCAACTGGCAAGGGGACTGTCACCAAGGGGAGCAGGGTGAGAGAAGCTGCTGGTTTTAGACCTGATTAGTGATTATACATACATCCTCATTAGTGGAATGCTAACTGTTAAGATTTAAACCTTCTGCTTGACTATCTTTCAGTCAAGTAGTTTGAAATATTTTAACAGTAGAATATAGTTTCAAAATACTAATATGTAATAGTACTAGTAATATGTTTATTTAAAAGATACAGGATATAAATTGTTCTTTGAGTACGTGTGTTTTAACACGTTAGCACTTCTTTTCTCTGGACTCAGAACATTTGACTTCCTCTGCAAGAAAACTGATGTGTTTACTCATCAAAATAAATTTAAATATTGACCTCCAAAGCATCACTCAGTTGCTTCTGATTGTTTGGAATAAGTTACTACAAGAGGTGCTACAGATTCCTGTCTCATTGGAAAAAATAGCTTAGGATCTTGAATGGTTCATTAAACCATCACTTCAACAGTTTTCTCAAAATGGAATTCCCTTCTTCTGTTCTTTGTACAAGAGCAAACTTTTTACTTAATCTCATCACTGCTGTCATTATGTACAAACAAGGAGAAAAAGCAGAATTCAAGAACTGGTTTATATGTGCTCTTCTGTGAACATGATGAAAGAAAGACAACATTTGTTTTGGAAGAGCAAGGACATGGAGAGGTCATGAACTTCTGAAGAAGGCCAGAAGAATTCCTCCCTCAAATACTCAAGCATTTACATTACTTATTTGTGTTGAACTGCTAAATCATTTCAAACACACCAGATTTAACTGTATAAGGGGGGTTTCTGATCAATTTTTTTTTTGAATCCATTCTCATTGCTCTTAGGTCTCACCTTCCCCACTTATTATTGCCAGTTGACCTGAGAAGCGTTGGCCCAGCTGGTATTTCCTGCCACCTCTGGGTTGCCTACTACCTCCTTTTTACTGTGGACTTTCTATAACAAATGTTTAATGGAGACGGACTTTGCTGTCAGTGAATTAAACAACATTCTTATTGTGGCTTTCTGACTAAGTTTAAAAATACATATTAGTGTAGATGGCTGAATTGCCATTAAGGAGATCTTCTGCAGACATGAAGAGCCTGTGGTCTGTGCCTGGTCACACACAGCTATGCATCTCAGTCTCCACAGTAGTAACAAATGTCATCTATATACAGAAGCTACTCACATATCTTTTTTGGCTGACATTATTGATGCTTGTTTTCCTGAATATGTGTATCAACTAATTGCTACTGCCAAAGTTTTAAGAGTCAGATGAAATAATAAAAGCTGATGGTGGTTAAGCGACACTCTGAACTCCCTGGGCCCTTGGAAATATGGAAGAATTATTTTCATTGGTTTGACAGCTTCCCTTTCACTGTGCATTAGAATTATTGGGTAGGCAATGTTCCAAAAGTGTGCTTATTCGCTACTTTCACTACTGTATGTATGCCATTGACAGCACCCTTCTCTGGAAACAAAGCATCCCTACACCCTTTGAGAAAGAGGGTGGCAGAAGGGAGAAATGAAAGCATGAGGCACCTTGCAGACTGCTGTGAGTTATCACAGTTCACTTCCTGTCTAAATCTTGTGCAGGCTGGAGCTCCCAGATCCATCCTTGACTCTGCCTACTTGGTCAGAAACTGTCCCCATGAGGTGGCCCATTCAGGTTGACTAGAGGAACTTTCTGTCTGTGGTCAGAACTGTTGGTGAACTTTCCTTTTTTTTTTTTTTTTTTCCTGTTGCTTTCCAGTGTCACTTTCCTGGTTCTTGAGCTCTTCCCAAACCATTTCAGAGAAAGGTAGCTACACAGTGTTTCCAAACTGATGAATAAAATAGGTCCAGCAGGCTTCCTCTTCAAAATATTTCTTTTGGAAAACAAGAACCAACCTGTAGTGTAAGAGGTGTGGGACATCCACAAACTTAGCAGGGTAATGCAGACTTCTTGAAGGAATATTTGAGCAGTGCATCTTTAATACTAGAGAGCAGGCAAGGTAAGTGTTGGGGGTAATCAGGTACTTGGCTGTGCTTTCTCTTAGGGGCCACTGTTTTTCTTCACCTCTTTTCCCTTACACATGCCCGTAAACCCATATACACCGTGCTTTACATAAGCTTTGCTTTTTGATTCAATTTCCTCTGTTACAAAAGCAATACAGGTCAATTTTCTGACCGCATTTATTTCCTATTCTACAATTTCAATAACAGTCTCCATGTTTTTCCTTGTTTGTCACTTGTAAGAACTAAATGTGCCTCACAAAGCCATTGTAACCATCACATCATGCAAACCACATCTCTTGTCCTCATTGTCCAGGTGATATGGACATCTTGTTCAATCTCATTTAAATCCTTTTCTAGAGCAACTGTAAGTGCCTACCCATTTTGCTGACACAGGCATAATTAATTAGCACTCACCTGACCCAGTTTAGGACACATTATCATTCACTTGACCTTTAGTAACTTGTTATCCAACACCTTGGTTGTGTCCTCCTAAGCATCCTGTCCATTCTAAGCATCCGGTATAACTAAGACCATGAGCATGTCACGTTTATATGGTCCTGACTTCTAACATTTTCTTCACCAGTCCTATGCATCAGCCCCATTCTTGTCCCCTCTTCTCTACTACTTGCTTACACTGAAGATGACTTCTGAGTCACTGCACATGACCTTCTTATTTCCAGGCCTTGGCTGCAACACAGGCAGTCTGAAGAGAATTTTGGGAGGCAGTGTTTTGAGTAACCCTTGTCTTTCTGCTTTCCCCGGACTACAATGACTACAAGGCAGTTTTACATCAGGCAGACAGTGAAATATGTCCACTGTCACTGTGGCATGACTGCCCATGTTTCTACATCACTTCTAACCCACAGGACTTCTGCATTCAGTGGAGGTGGATGGTTGGCTTCTGCTTATAAATACAGATTTTTTGTTAGAGGAAAAAAAGGGAGGAAGGGATCTCTCTCTCCTAATAAGCTACAACTAGCTGTAGCTCATCAGTACTGCTCTTAAATTTTGGAGTAGTAAAGATGGAGAGAGTCTTTACCCACTTGTTAAACTCCATCTCCTTTTCTCTTGCCACAACACCAGCAGCACTTGGGTTGTTGTTCCAGAAGGCTGGGTGGAGCAGGAAAATAGGAGAAAATAGGAGACATGACTGATGAGGAGAGGCAATGTGTCTTCCCACAGCTATTTCTGGAGCTCTTGGTTCACTGTCTACACCTCCAGGCGGCACCCTCTGGCCTGCAGAGGGAGCCCATTCTGTCTTCCCATGTGAACGTGCAAAGTAAGTGGGCTCCATCTCCCCATTCCCTGTGAGTTTGACCGTTCCTAAAACAGTCTTTCTTATCCTCTGGACATTGCCAGTAAGGAGTTACCACAGACATTCCATCTTGGGATATAACCTCATCTTCAAATTTGATTTTTTTTTTTTTCTGTGAAAATGTCCTTTCCTTGCCTATCAGTTAAATGAAATAATTAAATTCACAAGTACTGTGGATTCATCTTTTACCCTGCATGTTCATTGGGCCTCATGTAGGCTCTTCAAAGCACCAAGGCTCACTGCCAAGGAGAGGAATTGCAGTCCAAGTTTGCGCACATAACTCCAGGCTTACTCTAACAACACCTTTGTTTTTCAAACATATGCTCTAAGCTGGCAGATGTTATTTAGTTACCCTCCATTAAGCACCTGACTCAGGCTTGCAGCCTGGAAAAAGTAACCTCATGTTAGGCTTTGTGGATTGCCTAAGAACCTGATATACCTAAACTCCCTCTGCAACCATCCTAGTGAGATCTCACGGCAGTGATATATACTTAGAACCATTTAAGTAGGGAACACAGAACAAGACCTGAGCATTGCCAAGGTGGCCGTGCTCTTGGGCGTGACAGTGAAGCTAAGGAATGCTACAGGACCAGTCCTCATGTGGAGATTGTGGGGGATTCTTCCTCCCCATTCATCATGACTTTACTTTCCTGTGGGGATTATAGCATTTGCTGAGAACGAAATGTAATAGTAGGAAATTATCTTGTGCATTTTGATATGTCTAAGTGATATCGAGCAGGTGGATACATGAACAAAAGCTTCCATCTACAAAAACAGAAGTCCTGTGCTTGTCTTCTATGGATAAGCCTTTATTATTTATGTTCTGCAAGGACAACAAGTCGAAATGTCACATCTAGGCCAGGACTGAGAAAGCCAAGTCACCCAACTGGGCAAAGGGTAGAATATATGACCAGTTAAAGAGGTGGAGTGGGGGTAATGTTATAGGGAAAGTTTCAAGACAGATGAGAAGGGAGAGGAATAGAGATAATGAGGCAAAAATATCAGGAAAGGAAGGTGGATAATTCTGGCTCATCTTGGAAAATTAAAAGAAAATGACCCTGAGGGAATTTAGGGAGTGTAGAAGCTGCCTGAAGAATTAATATGAGACATGAAATTGCATCTATGAATTAATTCAGCATTCATACACCAGATACTGCAGCATAGCACCTCACATACACAGCATGTCCAGTACCAAGTGTGAATATTAGCCCACATTTGTGTTTTTGCTACCTTCTCAGCCCTCTCTTTGCTTTCAGCCCCTGATGAAATTTATGATGGGTTGATGAATACACAAGCAGATCTAGTCTCCAACCTAGAAGTGAATAGCTCTGGGTGCTTGTTTTGGTTGCAACAGATTCAATAGTGGTGTCTACTGTAGGCTTTGCAACTAACTGACCAGTGTGTTGATTGTCCATGGCATGGAGCACTGATATATTGCTGAAGGCCAGATAAGGTCAGGCCACCATTTTGTTAAACAGACAATGGCTTACATCTTTCCCTGTTTAGTCTAGTGAGTGACATTGTCACTGCACACCATCTTGCTTTGTAAATCCCAAAGATAAAATCCACTCCCATTCTGATCTGTCTGAATATGAAGCAGAAGTGAGGTGGAAATGGTGCAACCAAGCTAGAACTTATTGTTGTTCAGAGAAGCAGGAGGAATACAGACTGATTCAGATGAATCCAGGAAATTTATCAGACTGCTTTATGATATGAAGAGTGACTCACCTGGACATTCCTGAAATCCTACTGCTACATACTGCTGTTTACACAAACCCAGAGATTACCCTTGTTGCAGGTTGTCACCAAGTGATCTTCTCCTGGGGAGGTTCAGACTAAATATTCGGAAAAAATACTTCACCATAAGGGTGGTAAAACACTGGAACAGGCTTCCTAGAGACATGGTTGATGCCCCATGCCTGTCAGTGTTCAAGAGATGCTTGGGTAATGCCCTTAATAACATGCTTAAATTTTAGTTAGCCCTGAAGTGGTCAGGCAGTTGGACTAGATGATCTTTGTATGTCCATTCCAACCGAACTCATCCTGTCCTGTCCTGTCCTGCTCTGTCCTGTCCTCTCCTCTCCTCTGCACGCCTTTCCTCTCATTTCATCTTTTGATATGTGGACTATGCCAGCACAAAGTGGGTGCTGGCAATCTCAATGCTGCAACATAGAAAAGCTCAGGTGTTTCATATCTATTTTCCAGACAGATCATGTATATTCTTTTAATACTTCATAGCCAGTCATAGTTGGAACTCATCACTACAGAATGAACATTTTTTTCCCCAAAATTAGAGCTTCATCTGATCTTAAAACTTTAATACTGTAGCTTTTCATTGAAGGAAGCTTGAGGATCAGCTTAATTAGGAAAAAAAAAGAAAGAAAAAAGAAAAACAAAATTATTCTGTTAGAGTACCTGGAATAACAGGATTCTGCATAAGAAATGATATCATTGGCTTGGTGATACACTACTGTGGCAGCAAAAATTACCCTCTTCACAGCAATAGAAAACTCTCTTTCCACTCCAAAAGCTGGAGTGTCAGCTGCCTTCCTGCAAACAATCTGCAGCTATGTTTCCAGCAGAGTACGTTCCAGTATTCAGTAGAGTACGTTCCAGTACTCAGTAGAGTTGGTGTTTGTTGCAAAGCCATCATTTGAAAAGCTGACATCAAGCAGGGGCTAGACCTGTCTGTAGGTAAACACCCTGTATCTCTCTTCAGGAGTGAGATTCAGGAATGTCAAGAATTCCTAGTGATGAATGTCTACTTCTGCCTCAGAAATCCCATTAATGTCCCCAGGAAAGTGCAAGATCTCTGATATTTCTTCACATCAAGTGGCCACAGCCAAATCCCATCTGTAGATTTGTGACAGTGACACATTTTCACATGTAGACACAAGGTTCCACTCCAAATTTCTCCAGAATGCTACCTTTTCTGGTTTACAGTCTAATTCTACAGTTTTATAACTTTGTCCATCCCTGGAAGTGTTCTACAGCAATATCAAAAGTGGTGGATATAGAAAACATTCAATCTTGCATCTAGTTAACAAAGTACTACAAATATACCAGTCTTTGCAAGCAAATATGCCTGGCATGAGTTGTTCTTTCCTAACTGCAAACTTTGTTGTACTGTCTGGGATGTGTGCAACGCAGAACTTTTCCTATAATTACAATCGTATGGGCTGAAACTACATAACTAGAGATTATAACCCTGCTTCTCCAGAGGACAGGGTATTAGCTTTCTCTCTGTAGACTCCGACTGCACAGTCCGGTGTCACATCACGACTTATTAACCCTACTGAAGTTCATCGTGTTTTAAACGCATAAAATCCTAATCATATCTTTACATGAGTATGAGCATAAAACGAACCACAGTTTGTCTGGCACTGCTCACATAAGGAAACACATCTCTTCAGGCTTCCAATGTGCACCCAAAATATTACGGGTGTGTGTTTCCCTGTGAAAGTGAAACTAGACAGAATGCTGTTTAAAGAGTAAAGTACGGTGACATCACTCCGTTCGCCTACTAAATTAGAAGTTTACTCATTCCCCTTCGGGTCTCAGCTGACCTGCTTTGGATTTTAACCAGCAAGTAAACAAGCCCGATTAACAACACTATTCAACACCACTTCTAGCAAGATTCCAATATGCCTGTAGTTAAACAGTATTTCAGACCATCAGCACCCAGTCACTAATTTAAAAACTGGCCTTTTGCATTCGCCACGTGGATGAGCCCGGTAAGCAGAAGGACAAGGAAAAATCTTATGAAAAAGAAGAAAGACAGCTGCCAAGGGTGCAATCGGATCAACTTCAGAGTAAGTCTACGGAACAGAGTGGCATTTGAAAAGGCACTGAAGCTCTCTCATGGCATCAGGCTGGTGGTGGTGACAGAGCCATCTGTCCTGTCTTTTTTGCCCTTTCCTGTCTGCCATTAATTTTCCACAAAGTCCCCAAGCGACAGTCCCCTCATAGTGACCATACTTGGAAACAAGGTGTATGACAGGCGGGAGGAGAATGGCAACAATCTCCAAGAGCCCCCACGTTACAACTTGGGAAAAAATAGCTGAGAGTTTGTAAAGTAGTGAAGAAGAGGTGAAAACTGAGAAGATCTGCTGACAGGAGGATTCAGCAGGCACGCACTCCCTTGTTACGTGTGCCTTTGAATTGCGGCACAGGAGCGGAGGCGTGCTCTCCTTGTGCACGCACTGCCGACAGTAAACAAGTGAGTATTTCTGGAGCAGCTGCATGTGTAAGCGGAGAGGTGCCTGTTGCTGTCCTGCAAAGTTACAGTTTTATAGGAGCATCTGCCCTGTGCTTCTGAAACTCTCATTTCATGCACTAGCCACACCAGGCCTTCATTCAGCAAACAGTTCTTCAGGTCCAAAGCATGTTTAAAGTTGTTTTTCTGGGCTAGATCGATAATGAAGACAACTGCATACCATACTTTGCCTTTAAAATGAACAACCATCAGCATGATCTCAACTACAGTGCACATAGAAATTAATATAGTTTTCTTTATGTTCAGATCTGTGCTATTCTTAGCAGCAGGCAAGTCTAGACATGGTTTACAGAGTTTGATTACACAAATTCCATCCAAGAGATATGCTAAAATTCAGTTCTGCTCCCCATATATTCAGTTACCATATTCATCATTAAACTGCCCAAATGTCTTACAGTACTGCTTCATGCAATGTAATTAGCACTTATCACATGTTAGTTTTCTGATATATTTCCCCGGAAGGATATGTACATCTGAGATCTTTTTATATCTTTTGTTTTGATATCTCAAAAGTAATGTGTGCACACAGATGCATACATTGTTGCATGACCAAATGTGTATGAAATGTGCTGTGTATGTGTAGCAGAGACTGTTTCATTTAGTCTTGGTCAGTGGTTACGGAGGGAGGTTGCTCCATAGTGGCACAGAGTGGCTACTATAAAAGACCTAGCTCCTCTTATTGCTGAAGCTCTGACTGTATCCAAAGGCCGAGTCTTGAAGCCTCTACTAATAAGTTTCCAACAAACTTTTCCACTTTTTTTTTAATTTTTTAAAGCAATAAACTGATTTTAAGAAAGAACTGTCTTACTGACTCCTGAAAATTTTGACTGTATGCCTCATTGCATGTGACTTACCCATAGAGAAGGTAAAAAGAGAGCATTTATTAAGACCCTGACTGCTTTAAATCAAGACTTAGGAGTCTGTTGGTTCAGCAACCTAAATTTTAGACATGCTTGAACACCTAACATGGACCGTAAAATCAGTGAGTCCTAGGCTGAAGCCCGTGGCTACACGTTTCACTACTGCTGTAGATCAGCCGGCAGGATATTTGAGGTCTTGGCCAAGTCTGTCGAAACAATGCTAAGACTCAACCCATTGGCACAAAAACATAAAAAGACATCTTTGAAAGCTGATACCAGGCTGGATGTTAAGGGAAATGGGTTCTTCCTGTGTAACTGAACAATATGTTTGCTAAGTGCATCCTTAATACAGAGCCCTGAGTTGTGCTTGTGTCTGGTACCACCTCATCAGTACCTATTACTGTGCTGCAACAAAGAGTGGGACACAAACATTATACAGGGCATCTACACTTGTGACACATATGACATGTCAGATAAGCTTCTACATACAAATTGAGTTAGAATAAATGTCAACTTACAGAAGGGCACCAGTGGACAGCTTAATCAAAGGATACTGCCTAAGCATTTTGATAGCTTAACAAGATGCTGCTCATCTGATAATTGTGTTCAGTCTTCATGCAATTTCACCATCTGCAAGTTAAAAATAAAATGAAGTCAGGCATCCAGCTTGTGACCATTCATTTTAGGTAGTAATGATAGGTACTCCCCAGCCTTTGTTTCCATTCCACACTACTGCTCTCAGGACCCAGTAGGATAAATGAACCCATGATGATGGGTTCACATGATGAGCTCACATTTTCATTTAACATGATTTCTGTTATACAAGAGATGTACTAGAAGCTTGGCAGGAACACAGGGACCTGCAGCCATATGCCTTCAAGTGACTTATGTAGATAGGAATTCATGACAGCGGCAAGGGGCTAGTATTCCTCAGAATCACTGACTCTTGTTTTCTTCCTTTCTATTAAAAAAAGGAGGGAGCTATGTAAATAATATCATCCTGACAATGCCTGTTTTGCTTCCACAGTAGGAACAATACTTGATTCCTCTTTCATTTCAACTTCTGAATTAGCCTCTGCTAGACACTGGACATATCTCTCTCTTGTGTGAATCAAGTATGTTCTAGTGTTATGTAACCGACTGAACCATAACATGGTTCAACCAAATGCTCAAAGCTGTTTATTCATTAAGCAATTTATTTCATATATTTTTTGATTTTATATTTTTTTCCAAATGTAAATTCTGTTGGCTGCTAGTCAGATTTGAAGATGCAAAATTTCTGGAAGTTTTAAAGTCCTACGAGACACATTCCTTCCCAAGGTTTTTCAGGTTTTCTGGCAGTTGTTCATTTTCTGGTAACTGAGGCTTGAAAATTAAGTGTGGACTATGTACTTGCTACCAAAATTATTATTATTATTATTATTTACTTTAATAATGTGAATTTTGCTTTTAGTTAAGAAAAAAACAACAAACAGGTGTCTATGTGGGAATAGTGGGAATGGTGGTATTGAATAGTGTTCAATCCTGTGTGATTTATGGATAGAAGAGATACAAACTTTGTGAGAAAAGTATTGTCTTTCTTCTGCTTGTCTACTAAAATGCACCACATCTTTCAAAAAATGTTATGTTTATATATATGTTATTCAGGTTTGACTAGTTAAAATAGAACTGATAGCTAATACTCAGCTTTACTCCATGAAAATGTATGTGGCAATATTTTTGTATTGCTAAAACTGCACAATATTTAGTCATTTGACCTAAGGAATTGAGGAATTTTAATAACACAAAGCTGTAATTTTTTTTCAGTGTGATAACATCATGTGAATGTCTTGATGTTTATGGAGGGAAAATAGACTGCTTGATATTCAGCAGCTATGTGCTTTAAGAAAATACTCTAGAGGTTCCCTCACTGTTCATTTCAAGTATTTCTTCTATGGGAAAGGTTCCCTTTTATTTTTTCAAAATTTTCTTTTTTTTTTTCCTTCTTTTTTTTTTTTTTTTCACAGCCATCCACAGGAAAAAAAAATGTTGAAGAATACGGCTTCATATGTTAAAGTTTCCAGTTTTTCTCTCAGACCCCAACACTTTTGAGAAGGCCATAGGAGCCTAGTAGAAGTGCTGCACTCCCAAGTAGTGATCAGCACAGAGCATGTTTCAGCTATACGAGAGGG
This sequence comes from Cygnus atratus, assembly GCF_013377495.2. Classification (NCBI taxonomy): domain Eukaryota; kingdom Metazoa; phylum Chordata; class Aves; order Anseriformes; family Anatidae; genus Cygnus; species Cygnus atratus. Next base: position 52,397,060 of record NC_066364.1, on the reverse strand, counting down.
CAAAGACTGGTGGTGTTACCTTGCCTCTTCTCCTTCTCTCCTGTGGAAGATATTATGGAAATACTTGTGTCCTCCCTGAAGAAATTGTGACCATGCTTAGCTGACACTTAGGATTCGCTCAGATGAGACATTTTTGCTTCATCCTTATATCCGTGGACTGAAAGTTTAGATTTGAAGCCTTAGGAGTGCTGAACTTCTGTTCACAGCTGATATCTGGGGATGCCAATGACGAGGTAGCTTTGTAGAAAGTGTTCAGTGCAGAAAATTAAATCCAGCTGACTGTTCTGGCTATGTTAAGGTAGGCCGCCCTTTGAACCCCCTTCCAACTTTTTGACATATATCAGAGGTTCTGGCTGGAATTAGATCTGAGTAATCTGGGTTGCTCAGGTCATGTTCTTGCCAACAGTTGTCTACTATAACATTGCTTGACTACTGAAGTGTGAGGTGTTTTTATTTTCCTCCATTTATGTCACTAATGGTACTAGTACTAGTACTAGTATTAGCATTAGCATTACCATTAGCATTGATATATTTCTGTTAAAGGGAAAGAACCCATGGCCAGGGAGAAAATATGCAAACACACAGCCCTTGAATGAATGACTGAGATGAAGGGTCTGGGGCTACCAACAAGGGCTTTGCTATCATGGGGCCACCTGTGACCACTGACCGTATGTGGCCACAAAGACTCAGGCTGTGTGCCCTGTGCTTTCAGGCAGTCTGTCCATCAGATAAGGGAACGAGCAACAGTAATCTATGTCCCTGGGGACTCCCGTCCTCTTCCTTGGCTTGAAATTCACCTCCAATGACTCAAATCTAGGTGGGGACTTCCCATCTTTCCTTTCGATGGCTAACTGCCTGGAAAAATCCCAGACTCCAGCTCCTGCCTGGTGGTGCAAGGGCTGGAAATTCACCTGGTTAGAGACTGTGTCACAGGGTAGCAAACCTGGGGCTGCCAGCAGGTTTCATATCCGACTGTTGGCCAAGGCCAAAGGAGGAGCATGTATGATATCACTGGGAATGGGAAAGGGCTGGAAATGAAGAGGCTATGCTGGAAAACTTCCTTTTAAAATCAACATCTATTTTGCACATAACTACGTTAAATTAATATGTATGCAAACTTTAATTTTATTTATTTTTATTTTTAAAAAAGGATAGGGAGAGAATTAGCCCATTTAAATGAAAAAAATATGAATTAGTAGATGATAATATTGAAAGCTCTGGTAGATCTTATAGCACAGCGCATTGAAGAGAAATGCCAGAAACAACAAAATAATTGGCAGTTACACAAAGCATTCAGTTAAGTGCAACCTGACAAGATCTAGAAGTGGATTTGCTTTGTTACCACCAGTTAATGTACTGTTGCAGGGCCATTTTGATCTACGGCTTGGGTCCCTGTGGAGAGCACAATGAATTTAATCTACGAGTCCCTACAGTTGTGGTTGAAGAGCTGCTTAAATATATTCCTGTTCGCTGAGAGGTGAACCAGCAATCAGCAACTGATTACATTAGGTACTACACCTCATTTCAATATTAGATGTCGTTTAGTATTTTGTATTTTTCATGGCCTGAATTTCACCTCAGACTGTCCTGACACATGTGCAATGAAATGTCCTTCCAAGCAGATACACCAAATCTAAGGATACTCATTGTCACAATTTTTTGCTTGCTGATGAGGCTGGACCATATATGCTAGTGCTAGCATGTATGAGATGTCCAGGTGTGCAGAAATGGCCAGAAAAACAGAAGTAGATTTGGGCCTTCCCATATCATGGTCCTGAGAGTACTGTCAGCCCTTGCTGTCCCTGTCTGACCCCCTGGGGCCTCCCCCTATCCTGCACATAGCTCATGACCCTACTCACTACCCCTAGGGACATCAGCCCCTGTCCAGGCAATGCCGCAACAGTGCTGGTCACCATCTCTATCGTCTGGCTGCACATAGACCTCTGCTGTGGGCCTGTCTCCTGGATGTTTTAGCCTCATCTCTGTCCCTGTCTCCTTTTACTCCCAACGAGACACTCTGTTTGGTCCTGGCCCTGGTTCATCACTTTCCATGTCAGGGGCTGCAGATGGACCTGTTGCAGCCCCCAGCTCTGCCCACTGTGGTCAGACCCTGTGGGATGGGGCCTGTCGGTGAGGGCACGGCCTGCACTGGGACCAGCCTCAGCTCCCAGCTTATCCCCTGCAGGCAGCCTTGTTGCACTTTGACACCACAGTGCCTCACACAATGTGTGCTGGACTCCTCTCCAGCAGGAGCAAGGAGGAAAACCTGTGCCCAGAAGCACTGGCACATGGCTGTGCTGGTATGCTGGGCCTCTGCAGCTGCAGCAGAAGCAGGACAGGAGGGACTGCATTTTCCCCACTAGCATAGTGAATTTTGAGTCTGGGCAATTAAATCCGGACTCCTATGAACAAAGTTGCCTTGGACCTTGTTTTAAATAGGACAAGGGAATGAGGTTTGTCCAACAGGCATGTGGACAAGGGTAGGCTTGTCACTTTTCTTATTCTGAACTGTGTTGGTCATCACTTGCAGTGAGACATCTTGGTTATCTAAAAGGACACTCAATATCCTAAAGAGTCAAAACTTGTCCAAATTGCTAAGTGTCTCTTGTCAAAGATGAAGAATGAATGTTCACAGGAAATCTCTGAAGCACGCTCTCTGAAGAACATAATAGTTGGGTTTACTCTTCGCCAAAACTACCCTTTGAAATCAAAGAAATGGAGAGTTCACAGTGTTCCTGTGGCAGGACTTCTCATGTGACTTTTGTCTAACTGAGAATCTGGGGCAGTTTTGACCCAAGAAGTGTTCGTAAAATTCATTCCTTTACCAGTTTTACTTAGATATATATATCTGAGGGAACCCCATTGCTTGACCATAAGATATAGGGCTCCACAATCTTTAGCAGAATGAGAGGAGCAGGTTAGCAGAGGGAAGAATAAAATCTCCCATGGGAATGGAAGCACACAGTTAGAGGCTGAAGTTACATTTGCATAAAATGAGTACAAACCTCTGGTCCAAGCCATCTATGATTGTACCAAGTTTGGTACATGAACTGGCTGTTCAGTTCGAGAAAGCTTGAAACTCCTATATGGTTTGAGGCATGGACATATTAAATTATGTAGCACGGGTAACACATGCTAGATTACAGCCCTGGAATGAGAGAATCCTGTGCAAGGAGAGGGATGGATTTGACAAGTGAACTGAAAGGAGATTTAGAGATCCTGGACAGATACAGTGATGCACAAATAGAAGTTCATGAGGACATTGCTTTATGGTTATGTAATGGAACTGGTAGCTGTCTATAATTGTCCAGCTGAACTACTTAAATGAACTGAATAGCTAATTGAACCTGTCTCATGTTATAAACTTTTTTCATCTGGGCTTTTTTTCAGTGATGCCTGTAATGTCATCACGGCTAATTTTAGATGCCATTTTCCCCTTGAAACTATTTACCAACACGGTGCACTGAGTCTGTTGTAGTAACAGGAAGTTGGGGCTGCAGAAAGTCTTTCCAAGCTGAATGCACTTCTGTCAATGAGATCAAATTATAAGTGGCTGTACTAATCTGCCTATCATCAGAAATAGCCAAAGAAAAATGCACAAATGCACAAATGTAAACATAAAAGGGAACTCTCATAATTTGCATACTTGTCATAGTTCACCATAAATCAGCCTAAATGCCAGTGGGCTTGTTCTTTTTGACACAAGCTGGAGGCTAGCTTTGCTTATTGACATCTTATCTTCTCACAAGATACTGTACATTAGTAAAGTTAATTGACTAATCATTTTCAGCACTGTGAGTGTAAGTAAATAATTCCATCTATTTCTACCTAGGCCTCTGTTTACGGTCCGAGTGTGCCAAGTATTCAGACTAAATGAAAATATACCCTCTAGTAACCATGCATGGCATCCCCCATAACAAGCTGCAGAAACTCTCCGAAGCATTACTGTTATGTTGTGGAGAATCCTGAGCATCTTAGGCTTAACTCACCATGCCATCAAGCCTCTCGCAGGGCCATCCTGGCAGAGGCTGGGCCGACACTGGGATTCATCTGGGCAGACCCCTGTTATAGCACCAGCATCTGTCATTTTTAGGGAAAAGGGTCTGGTCTGCAAGTGATGAATTAGTGGTGGCTGGGAATGTGCAGGAGACAATGTGGTGACATGTGCTTCAACTAGATAAGAGGAGCTGGATTGTTATCTAATAGCTGATGTTTTCCATCTTTTGACTGTTCCTGCATCATCAGCCATAAATATTTTGTTCTTGTGAACAGTTTTTCCCTAAAGGACAGGGAAGAGAAATTTGCTGGTGCTTCTTCCTTCCTTATCTTTGCCATCTGGTGAATTAAAAAGAAACTTTCTTTGGCTGTACTTCGATTTCAGTGACAAACCTGTAGTGAGGCAGGATGGGGTGCAGAGATAGTATTCCTGGATTTTTACTTTAATTTGTGATGAAGATTTTGTAGGTGACTTAGAGGTAAGTTATCCTGTTGCTGGCTCCCCATTTGTCCCATGGGAATACAGGACCAGGTGTTTTTTTTGTTTTTTTTGTTTTTTTTTTGTTAGTTTGTTTTCAGATGGTATCTCAGAAGTAGTTAGTGATTGTCTGATATCCCCAGTCTGCCTGTATGGTGCATAATGTTCTGCCTCTTTCTTCTTTTTGCAAAATCTTACTTTGTCTAGAAAATCCTACTTTGGTAAACTGAGTTCTCTGTGTGTCTAAAAGGTACAGCCTGGACACTGTCACCAATGACCCAACTGTATGACTTGCTCCAGAAATCTTTCCGTTCACACTCCATCCTCCCATTCAGAGGAGAGCCAGGTCCTGTGCTCACCAATGTATTCCTCTGCTGATTTTATTCCTGGTTCTTTTTGCTGTGACTTCTACCATAAAGAGTATCAATTAGTGCTAGGGTTTTTTGTCATGCACAAACATGAGACCACCAACCCTGATGGGCTGCAACCATGAGAGGCAGCAACTGTTGACTGCTGTGGGGATGGCCTCACTCATACCAAGGACTTCCAGGTGAAAGGCTTAGAGCAAACTACTGAGGCCAGAACATTTCACTCCCTGCCAGGCCTTCTCAACCTGGCTGCTGTCAACAGCTTTGGCCCAAAGTTAGTCAACCAAACTAAGCCGTTTCTATTTTTTAGGTCACAAGAAATGATGAAAACTAATTGCTTCTGTGCAAACTGAACTTCAAAGCACAACTTTTTTTTTAGATTTAAAACATCGAATTGTCATCGATAAAAGGATGTAACCATATACTTCACTGTTCCTGTATTCATCTGCACCTAAGGGCTTTTTTGAATAGGTAGGAATCTAAACACTTAATTAAATACTTCTTGTAATGGAGATTTTAGGACACAGAGCCAGAAAACTTGTAACTTTGTGCCCTCTGTGTTTAAAATACATTTTGCCAAATGAAAAGACCAATTATACTTTCATTGAAAAAAATAAGTAATTCCAATAAATATTATTTCACATCAATATCATGTTCCTGTTTCCAAAAATGTCTCATATTAATTCCTTAAATGAAGTTCTATTGACACATTTGTGCATTTAGCTTATGGATCTCTAGTAGTTCTCATTTTGGCACTCAAAAAATCCTTTATGTGTCCATATCAAAATGTAATCTTACATGCAATTCATATTTGTTTCAGCCTCAGCAGTCTTCTGAGTAGCAGATTTGAGTAAAAGTTGTGGGGGAAGGAGATAAATGTAACATTTAATGGGAAGTGCATTCAAACCCGCTAGCAACTGGAACTAATGGGGACAGACAGGGTTGTGAAATGTGAGCCTACAAGATCTCCAGTGAGAGATATCCATTCCACTTTGTCCTCCCAGACCTTACTTCCCAGAGACTTTGGGTTCTTTTCTTTAAATCAGTTCCGATATTTATGAATATGAGCAGAGCAACACAGTGATTTCTTTCTAAAGATATTTCCTGAAACCCAAGAAATCTTCCTTCCAGAGTGCTTCTACCAGCACTTTAGGCTGTTGGCTTTCTGAGGTAGCATGTTGTTTCCTGTGTGCTTGTGGTACTCATTGTAGTGAATGCTCTCTGAATGTGATTTGATTCTCACAGAAAACAAAACATTTTTATGTTTCCTTAATGAAATTAGCTTTAATAATAGAATTTTGTTTTGTTAGAATTTGTAGCAGTTTACCCTTCCAAAACCCTTAGGGATATAGCAAGTGTTAACAGAGTAATGGCACCTTGGGCAGAGCTCTTTGTGGAAGAAGAGCACAAATTATTATAACTGATTAAAGAGAGGATATTTTAACGAAGGAATGAATCTGGTGATGAACATATACTGTAGCTTTCTGAGGTTAATTATAAACTGTTTATGTTTTGAACACTGAACACGTCAACATTTGAACGCTTTATATATAGGAGGAATTAAGTAGAGATGCTTTTGTGTGTTCTTCCTAGTCAGAACTCAACTATTCAGCCAGCTGTAATCAACCATCTTTAATAATTAGAAATATGCTTTATTACTTTGCTAGTACCAGAGTATCAAGCACAATATGAATACCCACTGCAACAGTGGCAGCCTAGTCCAAGTTGCTGAGTACTCTGCAGCCCTGGACACAAAGGACTGTAAACATGCTGAATGGAGAAACTTCTACAAAGTAGCCCCAGAAAGTAGACAGGATGAAGTAATTCCCTCCGCTGGTATAAAGAAAATCTTTTGACTTTGGAGTGGTGGAGGGAAAGGAGAAGGAGTGGGGAGCAAAGACAGTCCATTGATGCAGCCATGAAGTGCAGACGTTGCTGAATGGAGATGAAGGAGAAGTGCGGTCTTCTGGAATACCAGGAGGATTTAGTCAATTGGATCCCGTGTTCGTCTCTCGGTAATGAGGCATGCCAAGCCAACTGCTCTGTGTGGATCAAATTTATTACTTTCTTGGCCACCCAGCTGGCTGGAAGACTGCTCGTGTGGTAGTGAGAAAGTCTTCTAAACCTTGTTTGGTGCACAGCACCTTTAATATTTATATTGTACCCTTTTCCTAATAATATATGTGCTGAAAATATCATCAAATGCAAGGATTTGGGAAAAGAAAAAATAGGTAAAAAGTATCATTGCCCAGCAAAGGAATTTTCCTGATGAAAAATGCTTCCATAAGGTTGTTCCCTAGTGGTTAAGCTGTTTCAGTGATAACAAGAGCAAGCAGAGAAATGGGTATACTGGGAATTCCTAAGTGCAAACTGGGAAAGCTGGACATTTGTAACTGTCATGCCTAAGAGAACACCTGCAACCTATGTTTGGATCAAAAACAGCATTTACATTTCATTGGCTGCATTTATAACAAGGAAAGGTGTTTAAGAACAAGAAGGGAGTTTCCTTGAGATCAGAAGTAGAACTATTCTTGTCTCTCCATTAACATGCTCTGTTAATCAGAAATGGAGCAGAAGAATACATATAAAATACTGTATGTTTTCACTCTTGTACAACAAGCTTTAATCAATACGACCACAGTATATAAATATTATACCAACATGTAGTTAGAAAATGGCATAGAGCATATAGCTGTAAAATAAATCAGACACTCTTCTGCCTGACATAGTCTTTAAATTACACTAGTGTTTCCACCAACCAGGATCATATTTTTATGAGCACCTTTGGTAGAAAATACAGCGCTCTTGCAAAATTGAAGCTCTTGTTCTTTGAGTGGAGAATGCATGCTATTTCTAAAAATACAAAGAAGTGGAATCCCTTCTTTCATGCAAAATTTAGTACAATCTTAACAAGGGTGTCAGGATCAGAAGAAAAGCTTTTATGGGTCTGCAACAATACACGTACTGCACAGAATTAATTACCAAGAAGTGAAATGTGTGAGTGATGTCAGCCTGAAAATATCTAATCAAGATGTCTGCTGGTAGGTTACCTTCAAACATGTAACCTACTTAACCTGTAACATAATGAGGATATCTGTAAAGCTTCAAGTAGCTTCCCAGCAACTATTGTTTGGAGATTATATATGTTTAGCTAGTCTAGTACAAAACTCCAAAATGTGAAGCTCTAACCTGCCTAGATGGTTTACTGTTGACTCACAACTGTGGAGGGTTAAACAAAAATGAACTATGATTTGTACTTTTTTATTTTTTATTTTTTTTAAGTGAATTTCATCAGAACTTATTTTTATCTACTTATGAAACCAGTCCAAGCCAAATATCACTCCCCTGCTACCCGACTCTCTGGACATGTGATAAAGAAGGCCTCACGTGCAGCGCTGAGCACTGGAAGGGCTGAGTTCAGTCCTGTTCTGTTTAATGACTCAGGCTGTGAACTAAGGAGCTGTGCCTGGAGAGAGACCCTTGTGCTCACTGTCACGGGAGATATCTGTGGGTGGGTTTCGAGAATATGGATCAGTATGGTGAGAACCAGTTAAATGGGCCCTCCCTTGTATTTTTTATCCAATATGATCATAATAATTTTCCTGTTTACAAGATTCTGAGTGGCTAGGTTTGCCTTTTGCTAAATAACTTGCTGTTAAGTAGCAGCACAAGTTAGTTTCCCTTTTCTGAATGAGTTACACAGAGCACAGCAACTAAAACAATAGGCAAAGATCATTTAAAAGAAAAGTCTTTTGGGGATAGATACTGTGCAAAGTACCTACTGACTGGGCTAAACTGACAAACTGCAAGTATTTCAACGTTTACATGGTCACCAACTTGTAGACTCTGAAGCTGTTCTATGACAGCCCATAATAAATCTTTGACGTATCTGGGAATGAAATTTTTCCAGGGTCTATTTTTTCCTAGATACCTACCCAGAAATTAGAATCATTAGGCTGGTCACTATAAATTTGAGTTATGTTATAGCAAAGAAAACACCTAAGGGCATTGCAGCAACTTAGAACAACTGCACGGGCATTGTGGTCCCTCAAACCTAGTCTGTAGTACGCTGATTAAGAAGGGATCTATTGTCTTGGAAAGGTGTTTACAGTCAATATGAGTGTAATAGGATATGGGTAATTAGGACGGCCATATTACTGGGGAAGAAAGAGGGAGCAAGCTCCTAATTCTGTTTGAAGCTAATTAGGTGGTCTGTCACTTTAATAAGATGTTTGGGCTCACAGAATCTGCTTTGTTGAGGTTTTTTTCTTCTTTAATTGGGCTGTGAGTTACAATTTGCCATGAAATGTTGCAAACTGCTTAAAAGCCCATTTTCAGTCTGTCTTACAAAATGTGTTAAAGAAACAGTTTTTTTTCTTTTTCTTTTTTTTTTTTTTTTTTGACCATGAAAACATTAAAGTACATACTGTTTGTTATTCACCTAGTTTGTCTTTACTGTTTTTGCTATTTACGTTAACACCTTCAGGACCAAGCTACTGAGGTCTTCCAGGACTGCAAATTTAGGAGTTATACTCATGATGCAAATTGCAATGGAAGAATTAAATGTGAATTGAATAGGGTACATGGGATATGGCATTGCTCTCTTCTGGGATGATGAGCTGAAAATGATAAAACTGAAAGTCTGAAGCAGCAGAATAGCTGCCCTATTGGAATAAGACATTTTCAAAATCATCAAGCATTAGATGAGAAACTGAAAATTAGCAAGCACTTTTTAGAGGGAATATGGAAATAAACGAGCATGAAACAGCAATCTATTGACCTGCAACAACTTTATGTCTTGGTTAGGTAACTGCTTTACAAGCTTGATAAACAATTTAATGCCAGTGATACTGGACTTTCTGTGGTAGTTCTTTAGGTACTCAGAAGAGGAATAGTCACCAGGTGACAAAACATTCACAGCTGTCTCAAAGGCAATCTTGGTCAAAGCAAAAGCAAGTGTTTTCCATGTCATTATTATTTGTTTCTGTTTTCCTGGCTCAGAAAAGCCATTCTACTAAAGGCAATGGCACTGTATACTCTTGCGGGGGGATTTTCCCCTAGGAAGCAAAAGCTGAGAAGAATTTTCTGTGAATTTACACTGTTGACAAAAAAAATAGTGCTAACCAGTACATGAATTTAATTCTCATGTTCCATGTGTCTGTATTCTCACAGAGCTACAGTGGCCGTTAAGTAATCCCTGTTCTTGCCCTTTCCCTTTGCACCATTCAGGTCCTATGAAAGACTTGTTTTTGAAGAGATTTCTGTAGGGAAGTCACCTTTTCTCTCTCTCTCTGACAGACTGAATTGGAGAAGGTAGCAACAGCAGTATGTGCTCTTGAACTGTTTGTGGAATTAACTGGGTGCCATAAATCCAGGAATAAGTATGTGATGGATGTGGATGTCACAACTTACGTCATTATTGGCCTCTAGTAACTCTCGTGACTATTAAAACTATTTGAGTTTCCTGGCTAAACCAAATCCTGTTTCTCTCCTCTAACGACTTGCTGCAAAGTGTCTGGATCTTAGGCGGTGTAAAGCATCTTTTGTAAAACAGGATTTGTGTGAAAGCACTCAGCCCTGTCTCAAATCTGAACGGAGAACAGTCTGTTTTAAGATTTTTTCCAGTTTGGATTAGGTAGAAAAATAGTCATTTCCTTTCTGGATTTCCTCTCCTTTTTCTCCTAGGTGTAGGCTCCATTAACACATATTCTGCAACTTTCCTCTGCAACAAAATGTTTGCATGTTTGTGGATCTTGCTTCATTTTTAGCAGAGACACCGAAAGATTGCCTTTTGTTTTGATGGTATGCTGAGTGATATGACTTAAAATTTGATTTGGGTAGGGGAATTAAAAAAGCTAAATAAAAAAATGACTCAAAATGCTACAGGTTCGTCAATCCCTTGAATAGCTGTTTACTCTCTTGGTTTTACTATAAATTGGTATCTCATGGCCTCTTTGTATAAGAGTGAGCTAGTCTAGTGGGATGACCTAGTTATTTTTAAAGCCCGCTTATGTCAATGCTCTCTGTCCTGTGACCATGTTGGCCACCATTATTTCAGGGTGAGGTCAGTCATCTTCTTTGCTCGGGCTGCGCGCCAGTTTCTCAACACCTGCCTTGCAAGTGACAGCTCTATGGGTGTCCTCATAAATTACAAATCATGTGCCTCTGCCCTGATGCCTTGGGACAGGCACAAAGTTAGAAACTGTCCTGTAACCCTAGCCCCGGGGCTGCTGGATGGGACAGCTGAGCAGAAGGCAGCGAGACGCAGCAGCGGGGGGCCGGCTACGCCACGGCCTGGCTCCCATCGCGGGCAGCGTGTGTGCAGGTGCCAGCGGGCATGTGCCCATGCCCTGCCCTGGTAGAGACCTTCCCCCATGCAAAAGGGTGGAGAGACCAAGGAGCCAGCAAGGGGACGCTCCTGTTTTTATGCAGCACCTCTGCCCTCGCGTGCCCAGGGTGAGCTGCACTAGCAGGGAGGGAAGAGGAACGAGGAGCAGGGCTCTCTGGGCTGAATGGGCCGTGCTTTGTTGTGGACGTATTTTCCTCATTCCAGTGTGCGCTCTGGATACCCAGCCAGCATACATGTGCTCCGTAGCCTGTCGCAGGCATAAAGCTTGAATTCAGCAAAACACCTGGACCTTCTCCGTGTCCCCAAACTGCAGCTGCTCAATCCACCATGGTCTCACCACCCCGCAGCACACAAGGTACATCCACCCTCAGGGCAGCTACTAAATCAGACAAACAACAGTACAAGCTGCAACACCCTGCTGCCCTGATCCGTCCTCTCCTTCCTCAGATGTGTGTGTCCCCCTCTGTCCCACAACCCATGCCTGGTAGCACCCAGGGGCTGGGAGCAGCACCTGTTATACTGCAGTGCCACAGTCCTCTCCCAGCTCCCTAGCTGCTGGTGCCGGACACAACCGCTAATGTGATCCCTGACGGACTGGCATGCTGTGCACGCTTGGCATGCAGGCTCCTGGTGTGGAAAAGCAATGCAAGCGCTGAACAACGCAGAGGCTGAGCACACATCCTTTTCAACCCACCTGTATGCTTCTTCCAGAGGTGCAAGCAAAATCTGTTACCCTGTTGGTGTGGGATGCTTAGCTGTATAACATGATCATAGCAAACTGGATTCTTAATTAATTAATTTTTTTTAATGATGCATGAGGTGTATTTTAACATATTGTTTTCTCACTTTCTTCTACCTAGTGCTCATTTTTTATGTTCCTTTGAATGACTGGGTATACCTTTCCCACTGAGACTTGTGTAATTCGCCAGTAAGGGGAGGCTGCAGTGGGAGTGCTGATGAGAGATGCCTGTTAGTGTGCACCACCTTGCTTCCTGGCTTCAGAACTTAGATTCATGGGAAAATGAATTGTACTTCCTTTCAGCTGCTCTTCTGAATATTCTGACTATTGATACCAAGTGGAAATACTGAGCTGAGAATGATGAGTAAGCTGCAAAACAAATGTCTTTGGTGAAATAATGAGAATGCATCTCTCTTTTTTTTTTTTTTTTTTTTGGGTCACAGATTAGGTCTTAAACTGGCTGATTAGAAGTTCATGGATGAGTAAGGCTCCAAAGGTAATCTGCTCTAAGTTTGTTAAATTTGGCTGCTCCAGTTTCTGCATGTAATTTCTTTCCAAGCACACTGTATGGTGTGGGTTTCCACCCATGATCCAGTATGGATATCCGTCTTTCTACAGGGTGGTATCTTCTCTTCAGGAAAAAATAAAATAAAAAAAAGAAAAGACAACAACATCTGTGACCTCCAGCCAACTCAGGATAAACCCTGTAGGGATTTCCAGATTTCTCTGCACTTCCTGAGCACATTGCCACTGTGATAATGAAAACGTGTCTCGGCATTAAAAACATGCCATAGCAAGGAGCTATTAATCAGAATGACAACAGTTAGTGTCTTGGAGCAGTCGCCAGCCAGTGCTGCTGTAATACAGACCAAATACTTCAGTAGGAAGGTCCTAGTCCCATTCAATACTTCCCATTCTGTATCTCAAAATAAATGTTTAAGCATCTATTGGAGTTGGAGTGCTACTGGTAGGGCTGCACAGTGTACTTTGGCAAGTCTTTTGGTATGCCTGTTGCTTGGGCTCTTTACAACCAGTCTTCAAGTTCTCTTCCTCTTTCTGTCTTGGCCCTGTTAGTAACTGCCAGCATTGTGGACTCAAAGTCCCCTTTTCCAGCTGGCAGCAGCAACAACATGATAAGACTACAGGCATATGTGGTTGCTCCATCCTTTCTGCCTTAGAAACACCTCTCACCCCACCTTATGACATTTTTATCTTATGACATTTTATAGGTAGGTGAGACAATCCAAACAAAACTGTAGTTTCATAATGCTCAACTACATACAGGACATATACATACAAACCCTTAACAGGCGTTAGATGGAGGTGTGAACAGGTGCAGGAAGATGTCTGAATTTGGGATAAATACATCCAACTGATTTCCTGCTGAAAACAAGAGAAAGGAAATTTGAATCTTCAATGATTTTTGAACCTGATGATAACAAATGATGCACACTTATGTTGTGGTAGCAAAAAACAAACAAACAAAAAAATACAAGAAGTTGAGGCTTACACTAAAGACTGAGCTCCTAGTTTTTCTTTATCCAGGTCCAGTTTTCTTCTCCTAATATCTTTTTCTTACAGTTTTAGGGAAAGACTAGGTGACGCTTGTCACCTGTCTGGTCTGAATTTTCTTTGGATGTGAGGGAACTCCATGAATTAACTGTAGGGATGGCAAGGAATGAGATCCCTGAAAGGGTATGAAAGATGGACTACTTATGCACACAGGTTAGATGTACAAAGATTTGAAAGGCCAGGTCCTGAAACATTATCGTCAAAGCTGAATTTCAGGCCATTTATCACATCTAGCTATCAGTGACGCAAAAGCCCACGTCCAGGTATTTCTTTCAAGTAGAGAACAATTTGCTATTGCAATTATTTGCAATAAAACAGCCATGATGAAAAGGAAGCAGTCATAGTTTGGGTTTCTTGAAACTCCCCATGTTAGCAAAGGGACCGAGAATACAAATGAGGCAGGAGGAGTGCCTCTGGGGTAGGCTGCCCCACTGGGATAGAGCGGTGGCCCCCTCCCACTCATCCCACTCCATGCAGCACCGGGCGGCACGCCGAGAGGAGAGCGTGCCTCCAGCTCGCTGCCTGTGGGTCTGGTGGTGACAGCAGCTCCTGGCCCCCTGCCAGGCCGGCTGTGGCCTGGGAGGAGGCGTTCGGAGGTCTGCAAGGCATCTGCTGGCCCAATAGCTGCTCCGCTGGGAGCTGGAGCATGGCCCTGCACTGGGACCACTGCAGGAGAGCTCAGCAGGGGTTGGGGCACTCTGAGACTAGGAAAAAACATATGGATAAAAGCTCTGTGCCCACTGGTAATAAGAATAAGTGAAAATAACCCTTCGGTGGCGAAGGTATGCACTTACCATGCCACACTTTTGCTTTCTTATTTTCTTCCCCTCATGGGAAACATTCACAAAAACAATAATTGTTAATAAACTTTGGGGAAAAAAGACATGTCACAGCTTCCCAAATCTTGAGGTAATAATGTCTTTGCCAAAGTGATCATCTATTTGGCACCCATGAGAGGTGCTAGCAAAGATTTCAAATCAAAGTAAGGGGTCATCCCTGTAACAGCAGTGCAACAAGAACTAGCCTGGCCTTTGGTGTACTAACGTGTTGGGTACACCAGCTAAAGGTCAGGCTGAGATTGCCCTGGGGAAAATAAGGTGGTCCTTGTCACACTGATCTAATAGCACCTACAGTTGTGTTCATCAGATCAGTAATAATATGGAAATAAAGCATGGGGTACTGGAATAATTTGTTTAAGGAGAAGTTTATGACAGTTGTTGAAGGAGAGACTGAACAATTCAGGCAAACCAGGGGGGTCTTAGAGAACTAATTACTTTTTTTTTTTTAATTTTTTAAGAGAACTTTAGGCCCGATCCAGTAAGTTTTGAAATCAGTGAAAAATGGAAGCATTAAGGAGTTCAAAACTATCAAAATAGTGATGCTCTAGATTGCACTTGTAATTTCAGAAATGTGCTAATGCTTAGTGGATTGTGGATTTAGATTATGACAAGACATGAAGTGTCTGCTAATTTTATTCTTGCTCACCTGTGCCTCCAGAGACCTGGTTGTCCTTGAATCTAAGTTGCATAATCTTCTGGACCCTCTGCTTCCATACCCTACACGTCCTCTGTCTCATTGACCTCAACCATCAGTGACTGGGCCTGAGGTCCTTACTTGGTCTTCACCATTGAACTCTGCAATGTAATAAGGACATGAATAAAAAGAAAGACATGTGAAAACACAGAGCCACTCACTACTGTGGTGCTGAATTAGCTACACATCAGAAAAGTGGCAGCTGTGTAAATCATAATGAGTTTACCTTATCATAACAGTTTCTCTACTCAAATCTTTCTTAGCTTTTTTTCTGTTTGTTTGTTATTTTTTGTTATTTTTATTGCAGTATGCTGTTATGTTTGAATTTCTGTTGTTGGTAATGTAATTAGCATTGAACACGAAATGAATTCTGCCTTTCTCCTGAAGAGCTTGTAATGCAAGGTCCTGAACCTGACTACATATATAAGCATGTTTAATTTCACATAGGTGAGCAGAAGTTAGCTACTTGTATGTAAAACTACATTTTAACTATAACAACTGTGTAAAAGAAGGCCTTGACAAAAGTTTCTGTGACTCAGGATCATTTTTACTTTTTGCCCTTTCCTTTCCCCATCAGTTTTAGGGTTACTTACTTTACTTCATTTCTCAGGGACAAGTTGTGTGGATAAAGCAGCTTGAGAACAACAAAAAATCTGTGTAGAATTTGGGCCAGAGAACAGCAGTTTTGCGGCCTCATTTCAGCATGTGAATAGTTTTATGTGTTTGTTTGTTTGTTTTTAGCCAACAAAGCATTTAAGAATTCAAGTCAGCCAGTAATATTAGGGGGTAAACATTTTATTTAATTGGGGTCTTACATATCTTCTTGGTTGTGTCCATCATGGGAAAACTTCTGAACCAAAGTTTGCAAAAGAAGGCTAAGGAGTCACTCTCCAATTCCATTAAAAAGTCAGGTCTTTCTGAGGAAAAATGGTATTGAAAACACACCAATGATGCCAGATCAATTTTATATTTTAAATGCGAACATCTTGAAAGGCCACAGTTACTAACCTGTTTTAGTCTTTTCTAGAGCAGAGAAATAGTATATGTTGTAAGTGTCCTTGCTTAGAACAGAGAAAACAGTAAAAGATGGTTTCTATTACCATACATTCTATTTCCATATTATTATTACTACATTATAAATATGTATTACTAATATTACTATATTATAAATATTTCTACACTACTATTATATTATAATACTAATATAATAAATACTATTACTATATTATAAATATTTCTATTACTAGATGGGAGCCTGTGAGAATGGGAGATGTTCATTGTTGCCCCCGATGTCCACGATTGTCCAGCAATTAATCCTGTCTTTTGGTGGCTACTGATGAATGAGCACATCTTGCGAGAAGATAAGGTTCTGTGGCTGTCATGATACAGAATAAAAATCTGTAATTTGAACTCCCTAATCCCATTCATGGGTCTTTTTCACCTATTTCACTTATTGCTTCATCATTGCTGTATCAACAGATGTTTTGTTGAACAGGAAAAGTGAGAGTGTGTGCATAAAACAAAAAGTGAGGGAAGGGACTCAAAAAGTCTGTAGTTATAGCCTGGCAATTTATGTATTTGCATGAGGGAATATCTAAGTGTGTGTTCTACACCTGAAAGATCAATTCTCTTGTCACTCTGTAGGTAAATGCCATTGACTGTGTTCCCTATCCTGGGAGTACATCACCTTTCACTTCGAGTACTATTCTGACTCCCTTAGCAGTCACAAACTAGATCTTACTACCCTTGTCTGTCAGGACACCCATATGTAAGATTTATTTTGTAAAAGTTGTTTACTTAAATATTTTTACTTACATTGTTATTTTTGATAATTTCCTCTGCAATTATCTTCTTAGAGTCAGTGTTATCTGATGCAAAATGTCATTTTGTGCTGAGAAGACGCACAGCTCCTGGGGCCTGCCAACAGTCCTTCTGCTGGCAATAGAAAAGCAATGCCAGGCATTTACTCATGTTCCTGAGCAAGAAATTGATAGTAATGTGGGACCTGTTCGTTGAAATAATACAAGGTCATTAAGCTTCCCCAAGAGATGTGTCATGGCATTTTGTATTTTAATATATTTGAAGAGACGTGCAACTGTCGCCAATACCAAAGCAATTGTTGATCTCCCATGAAACTTTTAGGTGTTTTCTATTACAATTCTACAAACAGAATTGAACAATAAAAGGATTCCAGAAAGTGTTTAAAAATATTTTTGCTTGTTGAATCACTACACAGTTTTGCAGTGAGTTTTGAAATTATATTAAGCCACCAATGTTCAAAGAGCTTGGTATTCAGGTCTTGCCTGAAGCTAGTGATAAAAACACCTTTCATCCTTATAAAGGTTGAAGGGCTGCTTTAAGTGCTGTGGAAGCAAGTATACGGAGGTGGATCTGTTTACACTTAATACATACAATGCTTTAATACATTCCAAGGCCAAAAGAATTCAAAAGCGGTACTTGCTGAAAGCTTTCCTTCCCTCAGTTTATGCCTCTGGATTTAGCACCTCGTTAGAAAGCACAACAATATGTTTTCTACCATAGGAATATTTTAATACAGGCCAGTAACTTATATCAAGATGTTCTGAAGGATATTTAGCACTTCCTCTTCCTGATGTCTTCATTACAGATTTAACACCTAGTTGATTTCACTTGTTGTGCTTTATCTGGTCTGTGCATTGGGGAGATTCACAGGTTCATTCACTGTTTCCACACGCATTGACTAACCACTGTGCTGAGAATAGCAGAATATTCGAGGGACTTCTGCACTTGTTTTGCCCTGGATAGCTGTTGAAATGCACAACCTCTTAGGGATAGTAATAAATAAAAGGAAGGGCATCTCAACAGTTCACAGATTTCTGTCCTTAAGTTATGCTACATTTACCTTATCAGCTTCAGTAGAGTTGACTAAGACATCTCTGAAGGTGAGTATTTGCACATTTAGCTGCGGAGAAACAAGAAGATGTTGTCCGTTTCCCTGTTACAGTAACCTCGCCGGCG
This sequence comes from Cygnus atratus, assembly GCF_013377495.2. NCBI lineage: Eukaryota > Metazoa > Chordata > Aves > Anseriformes > Anatidae > Cygnus > Cygnus atratus. The sequence goes on along the minus strand of NC_066364.1, from coordinate 52,379,028 downwards.
AAATCTGGGTGGAGGGGCAAGATGAGACATCCACTGCAAAGAAAGGCTGCGTGCTGTGCTGTGCCGTGCTGTCAAGGCACCAGCTGCAACAGGACCTGTCAACGCTCCGTGTAACAGGACGCACTGATGCAGCTTCTTCCTTTCGGGGATCAAATTCGCTAAGTGCTTAATGCTGGTGAAGTTCTTTCTCTTGGTGACCAGGCTGGTATTGCCCTTCCTACACAGCCTGTTAGAGTGAACGCACTATTATTCACCTACTCAATTAAGCGCTAAGGAGACAGGGAAATATGTGCCCAGAGGAGAAAATGAAGCCATCTTTATTTGTTGGCTAATCAAATCCCAACGGCTTCTGAAGGCAGTGTGAAATTATCTTTAATTAGGAGGGATACCTAAATCTGAAGTTCAAAGAACCTTGTACAAGCCAAGAAGAAAGGGCCTGTGTAGCCGAGGTTGTTCCCCTGAGTTGGCGAGGCCTTTGTTGGCCAGCATGAATCACCCTGCATCTGAGCTGGGCCTGAAACGCATCTCCAGTTTGCACAGGTGCACGTCTCTCTGTGGCACAGACTCCCAAGCAAATACACTAGCTTTTAAATGTTGTCCGATACATCAAGTGTAACTGTAGTCTGGAGATGGGGGTACTGGGAAAAGGCAGCTTCGTGGTGGCATGCAAGCATCAAGCCCTGCAGAGCAAGTGCTGCTCAGCTGCTGGGAGCGCCCACTCTGTCTCGGTGCGGTGATTGTTTTCCGTGGACACCAAGAATTTGGTTTTAAAGGATATAAGTCTAGCTGGCTGGACTGTGCATATTCCAAAAGAATAAGTTTAAAACCTCTTGCTAGTGCTGTCAAAATACTCGTACAAACCTGCAGAAAGCCTGCCGCTTTCCTGAAGGAGGACCTCTGTCTGTCTTCTTGTATCTGCTTCTCTTATCTCCCTGAGGCCTGTGGCTTCATCCTGTGATGTGCACGTTTCACCACTAGCAGTACCATTCAGGTTTTCAGGTAAATTTTTCCACTGATTTCTTGTCAGACTCTTGCCCTAGAAGGGAGATTGACAACGGCTCCTACAAACACATCTTCTTCTTCCTCTGTGTCAGATATCTATCCTGGTAGGGTTTCTGGCAGGACATCTCTATGTCTCTATGGTGACCTGAGCTTAGCCAATGTGGTGAACAATGTGAGATGTGCTTAGAAACTATGTAAGATGAAAACAGAAGACAGAAAAAAAAAAAAATCCAACCTAAGACAAGTTAACACAGCTTTTTTTTTTTTTTTCCTAAGATAAACCTGAAAGTCTGCAGGCTGCAACAGTCAGTGCCCTTAAGTTGCTCTTTTTTCACTTAAAAAAAAAAAAAAGAAAAAAAGAAGCTGATTACAAAATATACTGCCAACTGTGTGCAGGGGAGTAGATCAAGGATTTGTATATTCCTCTTTCAGAGAACTTATATACAGATTATAATACTTGAAGATATTATAAAGGCAAAAGGATATTCTACAAACATAAAAATAGTAAAGCACTACTGCCTGTGTTTCCAGAAAAATATTGCTGTAATCCTTTGTGTCCTGCCTTCAGGCTCAAGTTGGAGTTGGGCCATATTTTTGAGAAGAAGAAATTTTGGCAGCAGTGTGCCCGTTTATTAAAATAATTCTGAGGTAACATAGCCAGATAAAGGGAAATTTGGGAAAGCTGAGGAAAACAGAAGAGAGCAAAATTAGAGTAATTCATAAAATAAATTATAATTTTCTCAGGGTTAAAGGTTTGCAGTATTTCTCTCCTGGGAAATAAACACTTTAATACATGTATTAAAGATTAGCCTGAAAGTGCTCTGGAAGGGCATGCAGAGAATGTCATGTGATAATTTCCTGGAATTTCTGGATTGAAACAGATAAGAGCTACATGTTGACATTTGTGAATTGATGTGACCTTTTCCTTGCAAGCTGATCAGACTGTGATCAATGAAGAATCATGATCAGAAGCACATAAAAAGGACTCGAAGGTATGTCCAAGAGTTAAATTTGGGGAAAAGAAGACCCCCCCCCCCAAAAAAAAATATTTATATATAAGGACTTCAGTCCTACACAGATCAAACTGATATTTACATGATATATATGGACTTCCTCACAGAAAGACTGCTACCTAGTCAGATTAACTGTATTATTTCTACATGCTAAATCATATTAAAAAGTGTATACTGTTCACAAGCCTTCATGAAAGCAGCATCTGCAGTTCCAAGAATTTTGAATATATGACAAACTTAGTCTTGTCTACACATATGCCATACTTTGCATGTTCTCTTTGCAAATTACTTAATTAGTGCATTAAAACCAGAAGAATGGAAATACTGACAGGATAAATAACATTTTAAGACATCCAAGTTTTGAAGAATACACCTTGAAATTATGCTGACCATAATTTTATTATAATTATTTTCAGAGCAAATTGTAACACAGCTTCAAGGATGTGTGCTTCTTCTTTATTTATAAAACTTAGATATTTTTGTTGGGCTTTTCCTTTTGCCTGAACCTCTATTATTTATACAGGGACATTGTTTAGTCTTGTTAAACCAAAAAAATTGAGTTTTGCCACAAATTTTTATAAAGCCAGACACAGCCTTTGGTATGTCTCCAGTATAATGATATGCTCATGACAGTCACAAGTCCTTGCGTTAGGGCAATGATGTAGTTCAGTGTGAATAAAGACAAAATGTTTGCGGGAGAAGGGCTATTTCTTCATGTCTGTGTGGAGACATTTTGGTATTGCAGTACAGCAGTGTAGGGCAAGCACATGGCCAAAAGCTGAAGACTGAAAGCATATGCAAAGAACAGTAAGATCCATTGGTATGGATAAGATCTCTTCAAATCAAGCGAACCTCCTGACTTGCTGCTCTGGTTACGTGCGGATAGCCTTCCCACCACAAACCATCTATTCACAGTTGCAGCTGATTTTAATTTACTACATTAAACATATTTCCCTGAGACTAGAGAACCATGGCTTCATGGAATGAACTAGGGTTGAATAAAGGTTATCCAGTCCAGCCCCCTGCTCAAGGAAGGGCTGTGTTAAAAGTCAGATCAGGTTGCTCAGGGCTTTACCAAGACAATCTTTTAAGGATGGAGATTTCCAGCTTTTCTGGACATGTGTTTCAGTGCTCAACTATGTTTGTTATAAAAGATGTTTTCTGTGTTTCCAGTCAGCATTTCTAGTACTGGGACGATTGACTCTTATCTTTTCATGTATGTCTCTGGCTTCCTGTATATCCCTGTAATCCCCTGTAGATATCTGAAGGCTACTATTAGATTCACTCTCTTGCTTTTTATTCTCCACACCAGTGGAAAACAGTCCCTCAGTCTTTCCTTTTATACTGGGTGCTCAATACCTCCAACAGTTTTGACGGTCCTTTGCTCGACTTACCCCATGTTGACCATATCCTTTTTATACAGGGGAACAGGTGCAAAACTGGACACGTCAGGGGCCTGAGATCATCCTCCCTCCTGGAGGTTTGGGCTGGGGATCAGGGCCAGATTTCTGCTGGGGACAGTGGGCAAAGGCTGCCAGACAGCACTGCGTGGACGCCACGGCCAGGGCTGATGTTCTGTCCCTGTTCTCAGGGAGATGCCCGCTGCCAGGGCTGGGGCTGTCCCACAGCTCCTGATGGCTGCCCTGCTCCTGGCTGGGGTGCAGAGTAGAAGGGAATAATCCCTTCCCTCAACCTACTGCTTAAATTCTTGCTCTGCACTGTGATAACTGTTGTCCTCTGAGCCACTTCTTCTCCTTCTCTCAGCAGACAGTACAAACTGGCCTAACGAAGCCTCTCTGGTAAAATGGGTCTCATAGTGGTGCCTATTTTCTATCATTTATATACAATGGCAACAGTGAGGTGTCTTTAGGGACACAATTTACTTTATATCTCTTGCTTTTAATTACCAAGGTGCTAAAGAGAATGTGTAAAACACTTGATAATAACACACACATTAAAGACCTGCTGGAGCATTTATTAGAAGATTATTTCTTTCTTCTTTAACATGTCAACGTATAAGGGGAGGATGTTTTCCCTGATCCTTTTAAACAAGAAAAAATATTAGGCTTTGATTCCCCGGTTTCTTTTCATCTTCTTCAAGCTTAAAAAGCTTCTGGAAAGGAATAAAAAAAAGGATAGAATGGCAAGAAATCACAAAAGGAAGATATCAATAAGAAGAACCACTGACTACTCTCTAAGCAGTTTCCAAGCAACTTTTAATGGAAGGTCAGGCACAAGCAAGATAAAGGGAGGAAAAAACAAGACATTATTTCATACAATAAAGTGACTGTGAATGCTGTCAGTTACAGAGGAAATAGATTGGCCAGCCTGAGCACTTATTTACGTTTTTCTGTGAATACAAATGAAAATCCTGTATAAAGGGCACTATCAAATTTGAGCGGGAGTGTTAATTCCAGCAATAGGTTTGCATTACTCCTCCGAGAGGCTTTCATCACTGAATACGAGATGTTGACTCTGTGGTAATAATAACGGTCCTGTTAGACTCCTCCAGCTCCTCTGTCTGAAGTTCTATAATACCATCTGTTTTAATTAATCATGTCTCACATTTGCAGCTCCATGTAGATTGGGTATGCGTTAAGTAGATGGAGCAACAGAGGCACAGAGAGGTAGAGCGACTTTACCAAAATTGCTGTAGCTATCCTCAGACATCCTAATGCAGAGACTGCAGTGGTCAGAGGTGTGCATCCAGCCAAGATGACCGTATGTGCAGGCAACCCTGGATGCCCAGCATTGCCAGATCCCTCTACCAGCTCCCAGCGGCAATAGACAGAGGCTGTATCCGCAGTGCATATATCTATATGGGTAAGTTATGTATCCTGTCTACTTCTTTTTTTCCATCTATATGTTTGGGAAGCTAGTGTTTGGTAGCCTTGGACAGCTGGAAACTGGAACAGTCTTTTTTAACCTGAGTGCCATAGCAGGCAGTCTTAATGCATCCCTTTGGTCCCAAAGTCACAGAAGCGTCCCTTTATACTCTGTGACCTATATTATAGTCAGGGAGCAAATGCTCATGTGTCCATGCCAAGAAAAGCACCCCAAATTAATTCAGATGCTGATTTGTAAGCCTGTACATTGAAGAAACACAAATTATTGTTCATTTTGGGAATGCAGGCCTGCTGAGCAGTGCAAAAAGTGCAAAACCAAACCTTTCTCCTGAAGTTACAGTCTTGGACTGAAAAGTTAAGCTGACTACCAGCATAGCTGGCAAAGTTTGGTTTAGTAAAGATTTGCTTCTCAACACTCAATTTTCTGACGTCTGCACCAAAATCATACTACAGTCTCTCTTTCCACGTGGCATTGACAGTTTTCTCTCTCTTACCCTACCAAAAAAAAAAAAAAAAGCAAGTGAAAAAACTCTATGAATTTGTTTATGATGAGGTTCTAGTTCAGAATCCTATATGCTTAGGTGCCTGAATAAGGGCATCAAGAGTGATTTAGGCTCTAGGTTGTCCACAGCCTTGTTCCTATGTTTAATATGCTAACTCCATGGGGAAGTCTTGGATATCCCTAGGACATGCCAGATTCATATATCACCTGCGTCTAGGTGAAATCTGACCTTTCCATCCCAGCACTCTTAGCTAAGAGAAAATATTTTTAGACTGCAAAGGCTTTTTGCTATCCAGGAACAAGGTTCACACACACACTCAATAAAGAGTCTATGATGAACTGCTATAAACTGAACATGAGTGTGTCAAGAGCACCTCTTTGCACATGCTCTTTCATGTGCTTTCCAGAGCTTCTGGGTAACACTGAGGCCACCCTTGCTCTGGTGCAGCTTCCCAGGTGCAGCTGGTTTGTAATCCTGTCCTCTGGGATCCTGAAATTGCATTACTCTCCTAGCAATACATGAGAGCTAGTGGCCAGATAGTCCTGTATTTAAAGTATGGGACTTGAGTTTGAACAGGTCTTTGATGCCTACAGTTCAATTTGTTCAGCCAAAATTTTTACAGATATTAAAGTAACAGGACCAGCTTCTTAACCTGATGTCACCTACTAAAGTCTGCAGTAGACTTTGTGGAGGGAACAAGAAGTTATCCCAGAATTCATCCCATAGTATTCTGTGGGCTGGTTATAGTGCATTTCTCCTGCTCTGAATAATAGATTCAGAGGGGGTTTGAAGGATAATTTTTGATACACAAATCTGTTCCTGTGCTCTGAAAATGTGTTATTCACAACACCATATCTTGGGATCGAAGATAGCCAATAAGCCAGGATACTGATGTCTGACAGCATTTCATTACAGAAGAAATAGATATAGTTACAGCAGATCATTGTCTGTAAAGTGCACTCAGGTATATCTGAAAAGTTCTGTGAAAATCTCAACATTCTTACAGCATTTCTCCTATTAGATATGGTATTATAAAAGAACCATAATCCTCTCCAGATTGTTACACTGATATGCAAACTGCATGCATCTCAAGCTTCAGCCTGTGAAGAAGGACACCAATGAGAGCTAATTACGTCCTAACTGAACATGCTGGCTTCAGCCAGATTTTCACAAGGCCTGCTCAGCAGTGGATGTGACAACAAATGAGCAAAGGTGCTTAAATTGATGCAGCTTAAACATCTTAAACTGGCACAGCTGCGTCTGCAGTAATATTTGAAATAAGATGATAGCCAGTATAATTTTTTCTATTTATAGACTGGTAAGGACAGTAGCAGCTGAACTTCCTTCTGTTGTTTTCTCCTGAGGCATTAGACCAGCTTTGTGGTCCAGATCTGCTCAGCTGTACTCACCTGCTGGGCTGATGTGAATGATACAGCTGTCAGCTATAGGTCAGGAGATGGAAGTGAGAAGAGGTTTCTACCTCAGAATAGGTTGATACAGGTTTTATCTGGTCTGTTGTGCTCTTCCCTGCAGAAGGCTGGTGTCCAGCTCTGAGTACATAGGCTGTCTTGTGGGAAATCTCTTAGAATTGGTTTGGCAGGGCAGTGACCATCTCTCTTGGCCACTTATGGTGGGTATCTCTTCTAAGATGAAAGGTTGAAAAGATTTCCAGTGTTGTTCTTACAAAGCTCTTGTTTTCTTTGCTTGTTTTAATTTAGGATTGTGAAAACTTCTTTGGTCATGATGTGGAAAGAACATCTTGAGGCCTGTGCAATTGCAATTATCTTAATTTAAAGTACTTTATGAAAGATATTTGTCATGATTTAATCATGCACTCTATGAGACAGCATTCCCCATGTTTGCTTACTCTACTTGTTCTGCCTCTACTTTCTGTTCCTTTCTCTGCCTGCTTTTAGTTTTGTGGTGATTATTTTGAGAGTATTTTTTTTTTCAATGTAATGATCTGCACAGCAGTCAGCAGTTTCACATCTTAGTGGGACCACAGTATGTGCTTGTTTCACAAAACTACTTGCTCCCTTGTTTTTGAGGCCAATCTAAAGCTCTCACCATAGTCTCTGTGAAAAATCTCGGGTATTTTAGAAAGTGTCTAAGCTGGAGCAGGACTTCTTTATAGCCAACAGAGCTAATGGTGCCTAATAAAACTCCGTGTAGCTAAGGAAAAAGCATGACTCGATGAAGCCTCTGAGTGGAATTAACTACCAGAAGGAATGAGTTTAAGCCCAGTCTAAGTTGTTTTTGGAGCAGCTGAAAACATTTTAAAAACAATATTCTTGCTATAACCAAAGGCAAGAAATTACAGCAATAATAACAGGAAATTTGGGGTTTTCAACCAGTCCTCCGCAATAGATTTTTAAGAAAACATTAGTAATGGTACAAGAGGTAAGGTCATATCACGGCTATAAAGACAAAGGACTGCAGGTAGGAGCAAAGAGATCCATCTTTCCACCTGTTGAATTTAAGGCAGTGACCTTTCAAACAGAAGCATTTGGAGATGAGTTATTTTAAACAGGATTTAAAATATTAATATCTTACTGATCTACCTTTTTATTGCTAACCTGTCTCATCCTGACCAAGTTCAAGTCTTGTCTTCTCTTTCCTACACACTTAATAGATATTTAGTCACCGCTTCAGGACTTACCTAGCTAAAATGTGACTCCTCACTTTTACTTTCTATACCTTATCTTCCCAACACTGTACCAGCATATCATCTTGTGGTTGGGACTGTTCTTGGCCTTACAACCCTCCCAATTTTTGGCAGATGAGTGAATGTGAAGCATCTTACCCTAAGCCTCCTCTGGCTGTCTTGCCCACCCTGGGTGTGGTTCCATGATCTTCCTTCCTCTTTCACACTTTTTATGCTTTGGTGTGAGCATGTGAAGCAGTCCAGGGAGCTGTGCTTGTTCAGGAAACTGGCAAACCTGGGGAGAAAACAGTATACACTTTAAGTTGCAGCTACAGAAAGACACCTTAACAGATGAAATTTTTCTGTATAATTTCTCCAAAATGTATTTTTTTTTTCTGGTCACCATACAGCTTTTGTTACTGCAAAATTACCTTATTTGTTCTTGAAACCCCATCCCCTTATGTCAGTGTTGCTCTAAATATCATTTTCTCATCTTATAACGTTCCCCAGGCAACCCTTCTCTGAGCAGCCTCCACCATCTACCCCTTTTGTTGTTGCATTAAACACCTTATATCCAGGGCCCTTCCTGGTGTGTTTTTTAATCCTGACTCAACAGTTCATAATCACTCTCAAAATATCAACTTTCTTCTCCTCTTGCACCCTCCTGTCAGCTCCCATCTTATGCTCTATTTCAAGATGCCCTCATCCATGCAGTTATTCCACGTATCTATACTATTACCCTCCCTGAGACCACTTCTTAAGACTTCTTTGGGCTTTGATACCTACAAGAGGTAAAAAGTAATGATGACAAATATCTAGGCATCAGAAAACACTGTGTTACTGTACCTTTTTTCATGCTGATATCTTAATTTATACTTCTTGTATGATGGTGCAATACCTAATAGAGCAGCATCCCAGTTCAGATCTCTCACCTGTGGGGGAAGAGGGAAGGAGGCTACTATTCCATTTTTATTTATCTTTATGCCAGCAACTGTCAGGTGTGCAAGTTGCCAACATGATGATTCATATGGAAGTAGAAGGCAATATGCATAGGTAAAAATTATCTGACCTGCTCATTCATGTTTTTAGATTCAAATGTAAAAGTACCATGGAGAAATGCCATCAATGTCATTTTTACAAAGTTGTTTATGACGATCTAAATAGTATAAGCTATGATAAAAAGGGGGGCAATAAATGGAAAGAAAAAAAAAAGGGTATGAAGAGATCAGGAGCTTCATCGTTCCATGGATGAAGCAGCCTAAAGAGACAAATTTTCAATTGGAACTCAGGGGTAGATCTCCAAATGACCTGTATCTGCAGCTGGAGCCAGGTCTTTGAAAACATTTCCATGGTGTACACTGTGGCTTATGGTCTGATTTTCCAAATGCTTTTGAATATTTGTCCATTTATGCATGTGTTCCCAAAGAAATCTGGAATGTTTTAAAAATATGGGTACAAATTGGTAAGCCAAGTGCTTAAAAATACCTAATAGGACATGTCTGCTAAGGTAAAATTTCTTGGGGTTGAATTTGCTAGGGAGTTTAACAAACTAGGATTTTAAAAATGAATGTAAATGGAATTAAACTAAATAAAATAAAAACTTCCAGACCAGGATGGCTTTTGGCTTGGCAGGCTTCAATGTGGGCTGAAGAAATTCATTTCTGTGCTCCAATGTTTGTTTTTATGAAGACATTTTGTATATAATGACATGGTGATATGTTACCGTGGATGTAACACTAAATATAGCGTGAGAATGTGTGCTATTTAAAGTGATCATACAAGGGTGGGTAGTGGGGGTTGCACTTGCTGTATGTGCAGTACCCTATTTATAACAGACATATAGGATGGATTTAGTGTACTAGAAGTGAGCATTTGAACTGAAGACTTGTAAGGACATCATGATAGTGCTAAATAAACAAGAGTATCTAACATAAAAATGAATACTGAATTCATGAAATGTACACAAAATTAGCTGTCTTTTATTTGTATAGTAACAAAGCATCTCTGGCTTGATTTCATTTCACACCTAATCTTAGTAGTCAATATTAAATACAGACTCGATCTTGCAATTTATGGCAAGTGGCCATAAACAAGCTAAACAAACCAAGTGAAGTCAAGTGACTCCTCAGTACGCAGGCTCTGTTCACATTGCAGATGACTGGGGCTGGGGCTGGTAGGTCCTGCTAGAAGCCACATGGTAATTAATCAGGACTTGGTCTCTGTTTTTTGGTAGAAAAAGATGATGACTTTTTTTTTTTTTCCCGGAGATGGCTCTCTGTATCTTCGTAATGTTTGATCACACTTCGTTACAGCTTTGGTAAATTTTCTTGACCCTGCAACTTCTATCTAACCAGATAGAGAAGCTGAGCATCTACTTCCTCACCTGTGACTTAAGAAATGTTCCCCCCACCACCACCCTAGTATTTGCACAGACTTCCATACAGTTCTGCTGCACTTTTCTTTGACATTATCTCCATTGCTAACATCCTTGAGGTGTAAACTTCCTTCACAAAGAATTTAAGGTTGGCCATAGGCTGTTGGTTTGAACACTGGACCTATTTGAAGTAGCCATATGACTTGCAGATTGATTTCAGAGGCCAACAAAGGATGTGTTGAGGAGTTTCATTTCCCTGTAGCGGTAAAAGTAAATGACTTGGTTGATTTGTCACAAGTTAAATATTTTTGGCTTACCTGGGAAGCTGAAACACCACAAAATCATAATATGAAAACTATACACAACACTGACTTCTTCACCTGCATGTCTTTCCAAAACAAATCATTACAAGTATAAATGTGAATTCAACCTGAGGAACTTTTAAAACTGCAATTGGCCAATATATAGTTACGATCTTTTAAGAGATGGGACACATGTAATAATAGAGATTTTTTTTTTCTTAATTGCATCATTTCTTCAAAGGTTTTAAGGATTTCCTTGGCTTCTGGAAGTAACAAAGATAGCACAGAGACATACCATCCGTCTTATGCAAAAAAAATCTCTTTCCAAAATGTTTTGTAAGGTTACATCTTTCTATCTAACATCCTTTAATTCCTAAACATAAGAGTAGAGGGTTAAGCTGGTTGTTGTCTGCATGCCCACTTCTAATGATGGTCTGGGTGGAGGTATTATGCCTGTGGCAATCCTGTCCTTTAGGGAACAACCTAGGCTCCCTTAGCTGATGCATGCAGCAACTGGTTCTGGGTCTCATCCAGCCTTGCAACTAGATGAGAAGGAGCTGATGCTCCCTGGACTGCAGAGGAGGGATGGGATCCCTTACCAAATTATGCTCTTGGGAGCTAAAGTCTTAAAAGCTTAAAGACAAGTATATTTAGGAGAGGCCCATTCAGAGTTGAATCTGGTCTGTCAAAACAGGTTTTTGGGGCTGGATTGTCAGTAAGAAGAACTAAGCATACCTTTGAAAGTCTGGTCCCAGATGTGCTAAGGAAAGTGTAACCAGGCTCACAGCGCTTTTGAAAGTCCAGCATTCAGACCTCACAGGAAACTTGAGGCAAAGGCTGGAGAGGCACCCAGACCTTGTTTCCAGGTTTCTCTGGCCCAAGATGAACATTCCTGTTTACTCAAGAGAAGCATGCCGTGTTCAGCTGCAAGTGTAAAGGAAAACTTGGTCGGTGCAGATTTACCAGGACTGTAGTTTGGCAAAGATGCTGGATAAAAATACCGACTTTATTTTATTAAATAACTGTCAGTAGTCAAGGTGAGTGAGGCCTGTTTGAAACTTTTAAAAGAATTTATGTTGCCAAAGCTAAAACATTTTCATCGAGAAGATGGAGAGCTTCCTGAACAAGAGATGGAAATTTCTTTTCTAATGCATTCATAGGAACATAACTGTCCCCCCTACTAGGCTGCAGACTTGGACTGCCAGAATGCAACATCTCCTTAACTGTAGGCATAAAATCTTCTGACAGCGCCCCTTTTCTGCAGAGGGTCTTGGTTTTGGTCCGAGGTGCATGGTGACAGCCACGTACAAGCCAAAGTGAGGGACGGTGGCTGGAAGCAATGCCCAGAGGAGAGCATAATGAACCTCCCAGCCTCTCTCAGCCTAACCAAACCCAGGCAAAGTGTGGTGAGAGCTGCTCCAAACCTGGACAACCTCAACAAGAAACACTTCCGAAAGCACTGTCAGAGCTTGAAATGTTCTGTCTGGCTCCAGCAGCAGTCTGTGCACTGGAGGAAGCATGCAACTGGCTGCTGTTGTCAACAAGATAACAGGCTCACAGATTACAACTAGCTCTGTCCTGCTGCCAGCCTTCATGTGTCTGAAGATGACTTGGCTTCACAAAAGGGTTTGGGTTTATAAAGGGATTTCCCCATTTTCTGGGCATAAGCCCACACAAATTGTTCTCCAGAATTATTTTTTGTCTTAAAGCATGACTAGGCCTCATGTCATGACTGAGATCAACAATTGTGAAGGAAGTGTTTTTTTTTTTTTTTTCTTTCTTGATGATGATGATTTGGCATCTTTATTCTGTTCGTCTGTCAACTTCTTCACCACAGAGAAGAGTGGGACAAAAGCAATGAATGAAAGTCTGAATAGAAAACACTATTGTTTCATTAAAACAAACAAAAAAAAAGATAAAAAAAGAATATTACAGGGGCTAATTGCATGATTTAACATTTTAAAACTTTGCATTCCTCCTCTGCTTTGGAGAGTAAAAGGGCCTATTATCATTTCCAGGCCAGATGTTTCAGTTTATTGAGCCTGTTTGATCCCTGCACCTGTCTAAGACCAGCAGTTGCTGGATTAGTGTAAGGAGCTGAATTAAAAAATCTGGACAACTGTTACTGAACAAGTGAATGGTGTGAAAATGAGCAGGCTTTTGGTATAAAGGATTTACTGTTTGTGACACAAGGCAGTACACATCACTTATAGTGCGAAATGAGCATGCAGTGTTCATTCTGCATGTCCATGTGCTGGAATATACATTACAAAGTGACAATTACAGGAACTTCCAGTGAGGGAAAGAAAGGAAGGGGGAGGAGTGAGGGAATCAGGGGACATATTACACCATCCATCTGCGAGACAGCCGTTCAGTTACAAGGAATTATATATTATTTCTGGTGGATTATGCTGATTACAAAAAGAAGAATTTGGTTCCTGTCCCCACAGAGAACACTGCCGTGCATCCTGAAGGAAGCAATGGCTTTTCACTTGCTCCTTTCCTGTGCTGTGTCTCTTTCCTATGCTTCCTGCTCCCTCACACACAGCCATTGGATAAGTTTTCTTTCCTCACATTTTTTTTTCTCTTTTTCCTCCCTTTGACTAAATGTGTTGTGCCACGTGACTTAGGGAAGTTGTTTCATGTCTCAGTTCTTTTCAATATAGCTGCAATATGGTCAGCCATACTGGCAGAGACCAAGGCCCATCTAGTTTGGTAACCTGTCCCTGACAGCTGAGTCTAAGTGGATAGCTAGTACTCGTATGTCACAACAAATATGCCTCAGATATGTACTCTAGATCACTCACTGCAAGAGTTATTTTTTTGAAAGCTGTTTCATAAACCTTCGTTTTAAAATTTAATTTTGAAAAAAAAAAAAAAGCAACAGTAGTGAGCCTGTAACTTCCTGAATCATGTTTGCAATCCACTATAATGTGGCTTATTGTGGTTTGCATTTGAAATCCATTAACTTCTATGAACCACGAAGGTATAAATCTTTGTTTCAAGTTATCACTGACCTACTACTTATAATAGAGTTGAGCCTAAACATTAAGAGTAGATGTAGGTGAGAAAATGACAGTTAAGTGAAGACAAATGGTTCCCCTGCTGAGTGAGGTGGGTCCTGGATCACATTCTATACTACACACAACCAGAGATGACTTGCCATCACCCCCAGCCTTGCTGATGAGAAATCTGCCCTTTCTATTTGGAAAAAGCCAAATGTGTATTCAAATACATAGCATAAAGTTGTTTCTGCCTCTGCAAAGATCATGCCCAAGGTTGATGAGGTAAAGTACTGTGAATGTTACTTCTACTTTATGGGTAGAAACACAGCAAAATAAAGTCACTTGTCCAGCATCAAACAGTTATATCTATGTTAAAGGTAAGACGTGAAATCAAACGTCAGCTCATATGTCATATGTCATATGTCATATGTCATATAAATCATATGTCAGCTCAGAGATTTAACCACAAGTACATATGCCTTTCTGGCTTTCCAGTAATATTTGTAACTGATCTGTATGCAAAGACCCTGTATTTGTGCAAATAAACTGACCTAAGTGAGTATGACTTGAGCAAGGACACACTTAGGTGTCACAATGCAAAGGTAAGCTTGGTCTACATTCATTATAAACATTTTGTACGTGCAGGCAGAAGATAGCTTGTGGTGCTTGTTTAGAGACTGGCATTATAGAGGCAAGACTTGCATCTTTCCAGTACCTTCCTAGATGCTGTTGCAAGGGTACTGACTCACTGCACAGGCAGGTTGCTGAGCATATTCCCTGATGTGCTGATGGTGCAGATATCTTTGCATTTGGAAGATGCTGTGTATGGAGAAATCTTAGAAATCCATTAGTTCCAGATTTCAAAAGGTGTATTTGTGTGCCCTGTCTTTCTTTGCCATGTTTTACTGCTCGAGGTTCCTAAACTCCGTGACTTCCAGTGGCCTAGTGCCTAAAAACTTGCAAAACTCTGGCTTCTGGTCAATTATGATAACCAGAAAGCAAGAATAGCACATCCACAAACATCCTATGTTGATGCAGTTGGACAACTGCAGTTTCATTCTACTGCTTATCGTAATACTTCACACACATCTAGCTAATAAGATGACAGAAGCTTAATGTCAGACACCATTTCAGCATCTTAATATAATGTTTTGAGGAATGAGAAAAAAAATAATTTTTCATTCAGATTATAGAACATGTACCTTATTAGTTACCCACTAGTGTACTTATTGCTGCTGTTTTATAGGGTTATAGTTATGAGTTTTAGTTAGAAAATGGGAAATGTATAAATTTTCATGCAGCCTTCTGTTTTTGCTTTTGCTTTTGAAGTGATTGCTATTTTTAAAGCTTTTCTGCATTTGTATGTGTTTAACTTGTGCAAATACACACACATATATATCTATATACATAGTTTGTCTGTGTATTTAATCCTGTATATAAAAGACTGCTTTCTCTTTTCCTATCTCTGTATGGCAATGAAAAAGTATTTTACTGGACAATTGATTATACATGTTAATGTAGTTTTCCACTGGAAAAAAAATGCTTTTATTTTTAAAAGACTCTTTTGTTGTTGCTGTTGTTGTTCATGATAAACAAGGTAAGAAAATGATATGAGATGTGGTTGGCTAAGTAAAAATTTGGTGTAATTGTCCTAACATGGTTGAGGATTACAATGCTGTCTTAAGTGTCCTGCTAAGTTCAGTTCTATGACATCTTCATGCAGCAGCACTTCTGGAATATTGCTTTATAATAACCAAGCTAGGAGTTTTCCTGTTTGTTGTCACCAGGAGGCCGCACAGTGTAAGGAATAGAGCAAGTACTCTGCTAGTCTGTAGCTTCCAAAATTACCTTAGATTTCTTCAAAGTAATTTACCAGTAATGCTATCTGCTTCTGAGCACAAGCAGATACACAAGTATCTTATACAAAAGTATATCATTGATGTCCAGTGTATATCATTTGCATGAAAATTGCTGTTGTGTTTTGACACTAACTTGCAGACATGCCAAGGAATGATTTCTCAGCTGTGAGACAGTTCGGTCTGCTTAATTTCACTGACTCCAGAATAGCTTTAATGGCATCATTTTCAAGCAACGCAGCTAGTTTTGAGCCCCTGGAAATCAAGGGCACACACATTCCCATTGCTGACTCAAACCCTTGTGCCCTGCTCCATCCATGCAGATGCTGCTGAATACACGCAAGGTAAGGGTTAATTACATGAGGGCACCTTTTAATAAAAATGGTAATACCAAAATGCCCTGTGTTATTTGTGTCAGAACACAAGAGCTGGTGCTGTAATGTAAATGAGAGATGGAAATTCATCATTGGGTCCTGGTGGTCACTGTGGTTGTGAATTGTGTTTGACGCACTATCAGAAGACGTTGAGCGTGTCCAATTCCCAGGTAAACAAAATATGCCTTAGGAAAAGGCTGTTGCTAGCTGTGATTATGCACTTCTGCAGCGAAGGTGAATGGAGCCTGGATACAACAAGGTTCCCAAGGGACCTGCTTGGAAAGGGTTATGTGGGCAGAAAATAGTCATGTACCCTCCCAAAGGAGAAGAGGGGTGCATGAGGCTGTTGTGAAACATGTTGTCTCTTTGTCAGTATGAACTTATTTTGATTTAAAACTACCCACACATCTGTTCACATAGTACTGAGCCCTCTGAGGGACAGCTGAGTGACATGGTGCCTTTGAAGATACAGTGGTGTCACTGGCAAGACATCAATAGACAAAACATTAAGTTCACCTGGCCTGTCTTATATGTCACCCAGCCCTGTTTTAGGCACCAGACCTTAATGAAAATCCACTGCTTTTGTTGGTCTGTGGCTAATCCAGGCAGAGGAGGAAGGGGAGCTGCAGAAAAAGCATTTCCCCTGTATGGGAAGGATTAAAGGTGCCAATTTTGACATTCTACGTTCTCTTAAAATTCTTGTGCTGTCTGTAAATGAAGAAAAATGAAGAAAAGAGAAATAAAAACAAAGCTAAGGAACTGCATTGTGTTCTACAAACCCACAGACCCGACACCCATTTTGTCACTTTGCACTTGCAGCTTAAATTCTCTCTAATCCTTCCAGTGCAGCGTTGAGTAAGAAAGAAGTAAACACATTAATGCCAAAATCTCCCTGCTTATAGGATTACCCAGTGGGAAGGAAACAACCTGGATCCCTCTGCTGGGGAGTTGGTGGGAAGAGGGAGACCCCCTCCAGGGGAGGGAAGAAGCGGTGGTGGATGCAGACCCTGGGGTACCAGATTCTTTGCCAGATGGTGAGGCAAACAGCCTTAATATATTGATGTATGTCAAATGATATTTATGGCTCAGGGTGGTTTAAGTGAAATTGGAACCAGCTGAGGGGCAAGGGGGCAAGTATGGCCCTATCCTGGGTGTTACCTTGGCCAAAAAAGTACAGAAGCAGAAGGGGAAGCAGTGGGTGCTTCTTTACCGATCCTATATGACATTACCTGTTCAGGGAACCTCTGATGGTGAGTAGTTTCTTCATGACTTGTTAAATAATTTATGGGGTTAATAAGGAGAGACTGAAATGCAGGTTATCACTATTTTATTAACCCCTTAGAATGCACCTTCAGTTTCAGGTGGGTGAATTACAGTGTTGCTAGGTTCTCCTCTGAAGCAATCACAGCATCAGTCTGCCTAAGCACATGTGAAACCACCTTTGGAATTGCTTGTTGATGCTGGTTTAGGGAATCCTGAGAGGAACCTGAATCAATGTCATGTCATCATGGTGATGGCTGTACCTGGGGCTGTGAAATCCATACAGGACAATGTTACATCACATTAAGTAATGTGTATTAAGTGGAGTTTATTTCATGCAGAATACATTTTATGCCTTTGGTTATTTGCATGTTTCAGCATAATGTCATATTAGGTCCGCACTAGATGGAATATGGACCTTATGTAGTGGACATGGACAACCAACCCATAAATCCAGAGTTTAAAGTTATTTGACTTTGGTTCAGATAACTAATAGTCACCTTTACAATCATGTTAGGTTGATTTAAAATGACATTATCAAAGAACTGTGAAATGTTTTATTCAAAAAGCTTTTATGTTGTTTTGGATCAAGACTTCAAATTAAACAAGAATCAACACTGACAAGGTCATGAATTGAAAATTTAGAAGGTGCTAAAACAAACAATGTATCCTTATGTTTTCATTTTATTGTACTTGGTGAAACTTGAATTTGTTAAAGATTTTGGTATGGCAGATCTGTCTTTCTGTGGAAACTTTGTTCTGTTTTGCAACCGTTTTGCAAGGTTCTTCCTGGAGCCACCTATTTTCCCTTTCGTGAGCCTTTTGACCTGTTGTTTACACACCCAGCTGAAGTGCACTGACAACTGCTTTCAGTGCTGAGTGGAGATGTTGTAGCTATCCTGCTATTTTTGTTATTCCCATGGTGCAGCTCACCATGTTAGCATGCTTATTTTCACAGGATGAGAAGGAGAGCTGAGGCACAAGAACATTCAAGTCCAGGTCCACAAAACCACCTGGAAAGAAGTAAGAGCAAGCCATTAAGCCTCACCTCAGAGAGACCAAGGGGTCAGAAGTACTCTCTGTATCTGCACTGAGGCTCTGCCACAGTTCAGCAAGGACTACCAGGTTAATGGGGTCAGAGAGAAAATAAGCTCTTGCTCAGCAGTCTGGTGAGGGAGTCCCTTCAAAGGGAGAGAGGGTCTCTGGCCCTGGGCCTTGAAGTGCATACCCAGTTTTCATTAAGTGTTGATGGCAGGAACTGGAAGTCAGAGCAGATCTCTCTCCTCTCCTCTCCTACTTTGATCTCCAGTGAATGCACTTACTTTATTATGGAGTCACGCTCTTGCCTGCACGACCTTGGTCTTGCTGACCCTTTGAGCTGGGGGCTGAGCAATGTCACAGCCCTGCACGGACAGTGGAGGCCAGACACTTCTCCTGTAGAGCCCACAGGCTAGACACTGGGGGCTCAAACCTCTCCAAGGGCCTCCCACTCCCCAGCTCAATGCTCTGAGGTGTTACTTAGAAACAGAGCAAGTTGTCAGTTCCCACCCAAAAAGATGCACCTTCTGGGAGAAGGTGTAGGGCCTCGAAACTCTTGGCTATGTGAAAGCACTTAAGCTAGGTGAGGCAGCAGAAATCATAGATGGCTTTGCTCACCAGCATGGCCTCTTTCTGCTCTGAGGCACCAAACCCCCTGGGTCTCGTGAAGAGCACTTCCATGGTTGCAACCCTGCTGTAGAGCTGACCTTGAGAAACTTTGAGAATGTACACAAAGGGCCTAAAATAAGGTCTCCCACAGTCAAAGGCTGGTTCTCCAGCCCTGCTCTGCCCTTTCCTCCAAGGAGGGTGAGCACAGGGAAAGAATTGCACTATAAGGTAATGCAATCCACAGGCTATTGAGCAAAATCTCTGCAGGGCGTAGCAGCAGCTTACCGGTCACTGACAACTTCTCCTGACATATCAACAACAGGTAATAACCCCCTCCTATCTGTCTAGAACTGATCACAGCCACTCTGTAACAACAGCTCATCACAAATAAATTATTCCATGTAATCTCTGTAAGTGAAGGTAACTCTTGTTAATATCTAGAAATGAACTGAATCAGGTGGACACAGGTGTTCATTGTGTGATGCTCCCACTGTGAGTAATACAGCAGAATCAGTTTTCTGACCAAAATATGTATTTTAGAGTAGAAGAATCAACAAACAGACTCTGTCATAACAGAGAGCAGATGTCATTAACTAAAAAGCAACGTAGAAAGCACTTTTGACTTTGGCTTGCTAAATGCAATGTAACATTTACCCGCCACAAGCCAGAGGTCAACGTCTCTTCCCTTCTAGCAAATGCTAGCTGTGAAGAAAAACTGAGGAGCAGTGTTCTTCTTTTGAACGGTGCTTCCATTAGCAGAAGTACCACTGTTTCTAAATGGCTTTTCTGTTGAAGCACATGGCCACCCTGCTTAAGTGTTTTAGAACTTTTAAAACAACAACAACAAAAAACCCTTTTAAGCAAAAAATCTCCTTGAACTTAAACATTTTAGGCAGAAAGTTTAAAAAAAATAGTTTGTGGCATCACACACAAACAAGCTTTGCCTTTTAAACTTTAGGCTGGAGATGAGAAACACTCATGTTCCTTCCTCTGGGCTTGTATTCACTTTACAATGAAGTATCCATTATTCATTTATACTTAAAACTGAAGTAGGCAGCCTGTTCTCTGATATGTGGTCTATCAGATGCTTATAAGTGGATTGGTTATTGTGGCTTCAGTTTTGGAAGATCCAGAAGAGCCACAATCTGTTATCTTCCTGCCATCCCTCAGTACATCAGGCCAGATGTTGCTTTCTGCCTTTTAGGCATAAGAAGACTCTCGGGTAGTACAGAGCTGAATCAGGGATGATTTCTTAACCCTCAGCAAAGGTTTGCTACAACTGCTGCATCAGATATTTCCATTATTCTGCATGCTGTACTATCATTCAAACTAGACAGAAAGGATATTAAGCAGTAACACATCAACCTTATTTTGCACGTTCCTTGCAAATGATAAAATTCTCTTTAGGAAAATAGACAATCATGTGTACTGTCTGGAATATGTGCTTGCATATTTCTGTTTCTGAGAATTTCTACCAAGACTGTATTTTTTTACCTGGTGCACAATTTGCTAAGGTTGCATGCAGCTTCTACACAAAGTGAAATATTTGCTCCTTTTATTTATTTTTTCTTCTTTTGTTCTGTTTAAGACTTGCCACTCAAAGGACTGTTTTCGTTACTGAACCATAGAATTACAGTTTCCTCTTTTCCCGATTACCTCTTGAAAAATGATTCTCAAAGATGATAACAATCACTTTTATTAATGTACATCTTTTTAAAAAGGAGGAGCAGAGAATTAAAATGTGAACACAAAGTTAAGATGCTCTAAAGCTGAAAAATGACAAGTATTCTATTTCATGGGAAACATCATATGCTGTTCAGAAGAATTGGTGTGTAAATGTGTCCTTTATACTACTTATAGAAGCCCTTCCTCTGTATAATAAGGTGCATATTTATGACAAAAACATTATAGCAGAAATCAGAGCGGTTC
Organism: Cygnus atratus; assembly: GCF_013377495.2. Taxonomy (NCBI): domain Eukaryota; kingdom Metazoa; phylum Chordata; class Aves; order Anseriformes; family Anatidae; genus Cygnus; species Cygnus atratus. The sequence goes on along the minus strand of NC_066364.1, from coordinate 52,358,273 downwards.
TAAGCCAAGGTAAAGGTACTTCTTAAATTGTAAATAGCTGTATTAGAAGATATATCAGTGTAGTTGTAGTTTGATTTATTCTTTCCTTTGAGAAGAATGCTATTCATGTTTTAGTGTTTTGATATAGTCAGCCTCATTTGGAGGTATTCACTGTTTTTTGTATGGCAAACCATCTCACAGAAGCTACTCAGCTCTTTATGAATAGAAACTCAATTTCTTAGGTATAATAGAGCTGTTCATTGGGTCTGTCCTTGTGTTCTATTGTTGAAATTCAAAATATAAGTTCATAAACAAAAAGTGGTATTATTCAATCCACATCCAAAAAGACAGAAACCTAAATATTTCTTTATGAAGGTGGAATGAGATGGCAAATACACGTACCAAAAAGGAGAAGCTTTTCTGTAATGTAGTGTAACTAGATACAACAAACAATGTGGAGTCTATAATATAACAGCTCTAAGAAATACACTACATATTTTGATGTTAGTTTTCTCTGCAGTATTCTTCACATGGTGCTGAATATAGGAACAAGACAGTCAATCTCAGAACAGCTAAATGGTAATTTTTGTTCTGAAAAGACTGGATTAGAATAAAGAATGATTTGTAAATTTGGTCAGTACTTTTTCATAATTTTAAATCATGGCAATTCTGAGTGGGCTGCTTGCAAAAAAGCTGGTCTTGCTCAGCAGAAGCCTGGAGAGTTCTCACTGGAGAGTTTTTCACTGGGTTCAGAGAAAAAAAATTGCTAGGTCAGCAAGAGTTTAGATAAGTACAATGAAAAGACCTTTTGCTATAACTTCTTTGGTTCCAGTGAAGCTGAACCTGAGGGTTAATAATAAAAACCCTGCAGACAATAAGATTTGAAAGTCTTTTTCCAAGAAGTCTCAGTGCTTTGGGCTTAGTGACAGAAGCAAAACCACAGGAGACTGAGTGAAATGTCAAACTGCTTTTGTCACCCCTCTCCCTTGATGCCTAATTCCCCCATGCCTGTTCTAATGGAAGCTTAAAGTGCCACCACTGCTTCTCCTGAGCTCCACAGAGATTTTGGGTGCTGGATCCTATGGCTCACTGCATGAAAGACCTGCATCATTGCACAATCCCCCTCAGGTAGGGAGGTGGATTGAAAAGTGTCTGAATGGCAGAGCTCAGAGGTTATCTGGGGTGCAAAGTCTCCTCAGAGGCTAATAACTAGTGGTGTACTCCAGGGGTCATTACTGGGTCTAGTCGTGTTTAACATCTTCATTAATGATCTGGATGAAGATCTGCACTCTCAGCAAGTTTGCACAGGACATAATGCTGGAAGACATGGCAGACATGCCAGAGGGTTGTGCTGCCATCCAGAGGGACCTTTACAAGCTGGAGAAATGGGCTGACAGAAATCTCATGAAGTTCAACAAGGAGAAGTGCCAAGTCCTGTACCTGGGGAGGAACAACCCTAGGCACCATTACATGCTGGGGGCCACTCAGCTGGAAAGCAGCTCTCCAGAAAAGGGTCTGGGGGTTGAACATGAGCCAGCAACATGCCCTTGCTGATAAGAAGACAAATGGTATCCCAGGCTTCATGAGGCAAAGTATCACCAGCAGGCCAAGGGAGGTGATCCTTTCCCTCTATTCAGCACAGGTGAGGTCACACCTGGAGTATTGGGTCCAGTTGTGGGGTCCTCAGTACAAGAGAGACATTGAACTGTGCAAGAGTCCAACAAAAGGCCCCAAAGGTGGTAAATTGATTGAAGCATCTCCCATATGAGGAAGATCTGAGAGAGCTGGGACTGATTAGCCTAGAGAAGAAGGGGCTCAGGGTGGGTCTTACAAATGTATGCTAATACCTGAAGGGAGGGTGCAAAGAGGATGGAGCCAGGCTCTTTCCAGTGGTGCCCGCTGGCAGGACAAGAGGTAATGGACATGAGCTAAAACACAGGAGGTTCTGCTTGAACATCAGGAAGCACTTCTTTACTGTGTCAGTGACTGAGCACTGGCACAGGTTTCTCAGAGAGTCTCTCCTTGGAGATCTTCAAAAGCTATCCAGGCATGGTCCCAGGCAACCTGCTCTAGGTAGCCCTGCTTGAGCATGGGGGTTGGCTCAGATGACCTCCAGAGGTCCCTTCCAATATCATCCATCCTGTGATTCTGAGTCCCTGTGTGACAGGATGGGTCTACCACCACGCCTTTTGAAACCACTTGCTGTTGCCTGTGCAGGATCTCCACACACTGCTCTTACTGTCAGTGAAGATGTCATGTGCCAGCAGGCAGTGGGGCTATGAGTGGCACTCTGCAGTAGCCTCACTGGGTTTCACAGAATCACAAATCTCTGGAGATCATCCAGCCCAACACCCCTGCTCAAGCCAGAGTCACCTACAGCAGGTTGTCCAGGACTGTGCTCAGCCAGGTTTTGAAGATCTCCAAGGATGGAGACTCCACAACATTTCTGGGTAAATTGTAACCTGTAGGGTTTGGCACTGGGTATTCAGACACTGATATTGCTGATCTGTGATTGCTGCCCTCACTTCATGGGGTGGCACTTTTATGCTGGTCTAACCAAAGACAGCACAGGAGACTGTTCCTATCACTCCCCCATGATTACTCTGCATGGCCCATGGCAGGCACCTGCCCCAGGTTCCCAGATGGACTTCCCCATGCTGCCAACTGTGGAGTTACTGGCTCCCTGCCCCAGCACTCTGCCTTGCAGGGGAGGTTGACACCTACTATTACACCTGGATGCTCCTCTATTGCACAGCTGTACCATAGTTGATTTTTCTGTAGGCACCGGCACCTGCTGCCTACAGCTGGAACCAGGGTGAAATCCTAGTGAGATCTGGAGGGGGAAGGCCATACAGACCACAGGCAGTCCCAGTGAGGGCTGCTAGATCTGGACTAGTCCAGTGCTGTGGCTTCCCATGAGAGTCCCAATAAGCATATCAGACCCTCTAGGCTAGAAAGAGCCCAAGAATGAAAGACAACATCTGAGAACAAGGGAGTGAATGGAGGAAAATTTCCTAAGGCAAGCTGGGTGAGAAGGGCCAGTCTGCTGGGGCACAGAGGACCAGCAGCTGATCATTGTGAGGGTCCATGCAAAAGTCACTTGCTGCCTCTGTGTATGGGGGACTCTGGGAAGGCACAAGGTAGTAATATGTGG